>NC_142437.1:9265000-9890000 GCF_059453495.1 Arachis ipaensis | reverse complement strand
GGCGAGCCTTTTACGAACACTACCATCTTCGAATCGATAACACAATGCTATTTTCGTATCACCAACCAAAGTTTTTCTACGTCGCCATCCATGACGCAAGATACTGCGAGATCAACTATGGAAGGTAACAAGATTATTCTAGCGGGTTTTCTGTATGCACTCGGCTAAGTCGTTTGTTTTATGCTGTTTTACGTTGTACTAGAAACTTGCGTAACGGAAGTCTTCCAGCAATCCCCGCACATGGCAACTATACAGTCCAGTTCTTCGCGATAATCCCAGTGAACGACCCTGATACACTGGTATAGACGCCAATTTCAATTCCTTTACTACCTGCAATCATCGATCCATCCATGTGTGACACATTGTAAACCTTTTTTTTTCCACCGTCTGCTACAGATGCTCCCGCTACGGTTCTCGCGGGATTATGGCCGGTCCCTACCGCGACCCCTGACCCTAACCACACCTACAGGACATCATCATCGCGTGGCCTGGAATATGGAACCTAATGGAAGGATCGTGCTTCATGGAGGATGGGACGCTGTCCGGGAACACTACGGCCTAAAGGATCAGTGGCTGGTGCTGTTCCGTTATCACGAAGCTCAAAACACCATGTATGTCATGTTCTTCAACGGTCATACAATGGAAATCAACTACTTGGCCCATGCCAAGCCGGGGACGGACTCCACTTGTATAAGCTACCCGACGGCCCCCAAGTCAAGGCACATAGCCGATGGGTTCAGATCGACCAATCCCTTTTTTGTTAGTCCAATCGTGCACAGACTGGCAACCCGTTTTCTCGTAAGTCTCTCGACAGTTATTTTTAAAGGCAACTATTTCCGGTGCTATTGTTCTATTCAAATATTTTGTTGCTCTCACCATAAAAAATATGTCCTCGTTTCCAGCCGAATGTCCCCCCTTTGCCGGGAGTATACGAGGATAGCCCAATTTCGATTACCAACGAGAGGGGCGCGTGGACCGTTCAGTATACGCACTATGTCGGGAGGACGACCAGATGTTTTGGAATGGGCTGGTGTGCCTTAGCAACAGCATGTCAACTAAGACACGGCCATGTGTGTGTCTTCGAGCGGCTGGCACCGCAGGACTACCGGCTGCATATATATTGAGAACTCCTGTATCCTAAACCCCCCCTCCAGACGCCGCCCCCCAACCCAATCAAAGTAACTCGATCGGTCCATGATGTTTTCTTGCCTCAGTTTGTCAAATACAATGATGCAACCTGCATGTCCATACATCTGTATCTTTAATCTACATTATATTTCCAAGCATACAATTCTACCTTGCCCTCATTAACTTATGCTTTAGATGATAAACACGATAATCGTTTCTGTTGTTAATGTGTGCATAGCATTGCAAATAGACTGATCTCCCAATATTAGAAATGTATGTCAATTAGTGCCTGTGAAGTTTGAATGTAATTTTATGATGTGAAGCTTGAATGTAATTCGATTCACTTCACCTACGTTTTGTGTGTTTGAATTTTGAAACTTCACACTGATTTGTTAATACCCTAAAAATGAGAATTAGTAGTGGTTGTTTATTGATTCAGATTTCTTGCCGTGCTTCATTTAGTATTGATTCAGATTTGTTGTCGTGCTTCATTTAGTGCATTTTATTCATCACGTCCGGTGTTTTAAGCGTGTGTTTTAAATTACATCCAGAAGCCATGTTCCCTTACAAAGAATTTCAAAACCGCGATTGAACCACATGCATTTTCCAACTAGCACACAAGGTAGTACAAGACGTAACTACTTCCGAATGTCTGCTGCAAAGAGGCGGACGAAGGGAGTTTTTTTAGGAGACGTCCATCTGAATATCCACTGAACGTTACAACCAAAATATCCACATAAACGTTACATACAAAATATTCACTTACCATACATACAAAATATCAACTACATATAGAATCGCTATAAAGATGCCCCTAACTAACATGTCCAGTTCAACAAAAGGGTCGACAACGAGCGATTAATAATACATCAGGTTTGACAATGGATTTGCAGCTATTCGCATGACACAACTTAACACCTCAACTTCTTCAATCCCGATTAAAACCTGTTCTATCTAGAGCACAACCACATACCAACGAAAGCCAACATAGCAAAAACTTATTTTAACGTCGACGACATATAGACGGTTCTGTACCCAGATGAAATGCAGACAATATTCTGTGTACGGCTACAGCCTACCGGAGAATGTGAAAGGATTCGACCAACCTACCGTTGCAACACACAGTCGTGATGACTGTAGGCCCCCTTTGCTCAATCGGCGAGAGACATGACAGGCCCGGACGTGTTGGTCCCAGCGAAGTCGCTGTTAGCAAACCCAGCCTGCGTGTCACTATCGAAGCATTGGAACGAATGAATCTCGGCGGTCGCATACAGATCGCCGGATAGGTTATCATAGAGCTGACACCAATGTGAAAAACAAACGATTAGAACCATTTAACAGGGCAAAAAACTTAACTAGATCATTTATAAAGCGACTAACCCACCATGTCAGTGTCCATCGAATCCATGTCATCTGCAACTGCGCTGGATGACTCCATTGTGCGGCGTTCCGGACACGTCGTCCTGTTGTGTCCCACCTCCCGGCAGAAACGACATCGTTGGGTTTTCTTTCCACCATGAGCACCGTTACCCTTTGTATTGCGCCTGGGTGGATTCTGCGCCGGGCCCCTTCCACCTTCAGTAGGTGGCCCCTCGGGTGGAAAACTGGTGTCCCCTGCATCTTCGTTCTCAAAGTGCTTCAGCATCAGCATGGCAGTGTCTCTTGCAAACTGGAACTTTTCAGTGCTGTGACATGCAATCTTGCACACTTTTTGGTACCAATCCATCAGGCACCAGTGTTGCGTCAGTTGTACAGAATCCCAAATCACGCCCATCGACTGCACCGCCACAAGTTTTGCATCCTTGGTCCATCTCGGCAATATCAGGGACCTCGGGATCTCATGAACATTGTTAAGAACAAGCACCGCAATTATATGTTCGCAGAGGACCCCGAAACATTCCATTCTCATGCACGTGCATCGGACCTCCCTCGTATCAGATGTTGCAACAACACGCCAATCCTTCCCCGGAGTGCCGTATCGAGAGACGGTGTGGATAAAATAGGAACCGTTGTCTTCAGAGTCAACCACCCTCATTGCACAGGCCCTGTCAAGAATGGGAACAAACAAATAGAATATTGCACGAGTGTAGTTCTCGGCTGCACTCCGCTCCAGCTGTTTCAGGTTGGTGGTCATAACAGGGTCGCCCTTTGCACACTCGAAATCAGCCTCCACCTCCTTTGCACGCACGAACATCAAGCATCGATGGAAATGACGTAAAAACTCAGTGTAGCTGTATCGAGACTTAACATACCGTGATATCACAGCATGCAAGCCCTCGCACCTTGACGTTGTTCGAAATCCGGTAAAGAACTTTCCCCGTATGTGTGCTGTGGCCCAACTGTGCCTTCTCTCGTACATGTCCTGTACCCATCTTTTATCGGCGACACCAAATTTCTCAACCATCTCAAACCACTTTCTCTGGAATGTTCGGACCCCGTAGTCGCCAAGCATGCAATTCCTAAACATCCTGGTGAATTTGGGCTTTCCGATGTTGCTCGTGGCGTTTCGGAGTAGATGCCAAGCGCAGAGTCGATGGTGAGCCTCCAGAAAAACTTGCTCGATCGCAGACTTCATTTGCCTGTCACCGTCGGTTATTATGGACACGGGAGCCTTCCCTTTCATTGAAGTTTGCAACTGTTGAAGCAGCCAGCATAGGTCTCTTCTTTCTCGTCTGCCACCAGTGCAGCGGCAAAGACAACCGTTTGGTTGTGGTGATTCACACCGGAGAATACTACAAGAGGTGAAAGATAAACGTTTTTCTTGTACATTGCATCAAAATGCAACCACGTCTCCAAACACCTGGTAATCAATTTGGCTGGTGCCGTCACACCAAAACAAATATTGCAACACGCCTTCACCGTCAACAACTTCCTTGTAGTACAGTGCTGGATCATTTGTCTTGCACTCTCGGAGATACCTTAGGCACGATTCCGCATCTAGGCCACCCTCCCTTCGTTGCTTCGCATTTACATTGTGCATGTCCCTTGTTGTGTACGGGACATTATGATACCCGCCGGCTAGGCTCGCCATAAAACCGTGGATTCGAGATACGCCAATGCCCCCTTTGCGCATGTCGTTCATCTGCTCGATGTCCGCTTCGCTCATCCTCCGATGGCCTGGAAGCATGGAAGAAAATCGCAACTCAAGAACGTGGTGGTTATGCGCGTCTGAAAAGTACACAACGAGCCAACGTCCTGATTCATCGTCCATGCGGAGTAGCATCCTTGCAGGGCATCCACAACGTGTCTCGGCCCTCGGCCTCTTTTGCCGGTTAGGCATCGAGTAGAACTTCGGGGATCGGTACCCTTGTCGGTGGCACACGAACTCCTGCCGTATCCTTACTTCGCCGCGTTTTTCGCTTCTGGAACGTCTCGCCCCGAAGCCATGGTGCTTTGCATATTGCTGGTAGAACTCAAATGCAATGTCAACGTCTGCGAAATTAAACCGGAAAACATCCTCCTCGCTCAAGTTCAAAAAATCAATCCAACCTATCGACTCCACGGAATCAACAGCGTAAAACTCGTCTTCCGCATAATTGTCAGACATACCTCCGGCGCCGTCCAAACTGTCTTCCAATTCAACCGCATCCCCATTGTCGACATCGGCCTCTGCATGATGGTCGTGTTCTGTTTCATCTTCCTGAAAGTCGTACTCGTCTGACTGCATCCCTGCAAAGCCTTCACCCTCAAACGATCCAACTCCGTGCTCTGCTCCGTCAGACATTTCTGGTTCATCGGCGACGTGCACGCCCCTAGTGGTATCTTCATCCCCGGCAACCCTGTGCCAAACAGCAACAATGCGGTAATTTAGCGAAACACGCAAAATTGGGGGATGTCCTCCAAAGAAAATTGCAATCCTATGACGAAGAAAAAGGGGGATATTTGTAAATCAAGTGAAGGGTGATAATACAACGGGTACCTTCTTTCCATTGATGGAGACGGCGAAGCCATCAACTGCCGAAGATAACCGTCGTCGTCAGAGGTGAGGCTGTTTGTGTGCTTGGAACCGCCTGAACAGACTCGTTAACACTGAGTGGGGGTGGGAGAAGAAGTTAGCTCAGTGTGAAGGTTTCAGTCGTTGTCGGTGGTGGAGATAAGAAGAGACGGTGCGATTGGGTCAGAGGGGGAGAGGAGGAAGAGGGTGCGATTGCGACGGCGGGGAAAGGGGAGGAAGAGGGTGCGATTGAGACGGAGGGAAAAGGGGAGGGGAAGGGGAGGAAGAGAACCTGGGCTGGAGGAGGAACTTAGCGGCAGTAATAGTTGTTAACCAAATGCTGATTGTCTACCTAATTCTAACCATTAAGTTAAATGTATTCATTTTAAAAATTCTAAAAGTACCTCTAACTTATACGAAATTGTAGAAAAGTCTCACCAAAACAATACATTTTTATTCTTACCTCCTTCGGCTGATCGGTGCGCCAAACAACAAAATGGCATTTCGATGCGCTATGTATAGCGGCGTACCGAATCCGTGCCCATGTTAGTCGTCCTGCATTGTTATTAATTCTACTATGGATTTATCTTTCTTTTACGATGACAATATATATTATGTAATCATATGAAATAAAACAAGATAATTAAAATAAAATAGTTTTCATTTTATATGATTAATTAATGCGGAAAAATAGAAACCAATATAATAATTAGGTACCACCGTACCAGTGTAGGAAGGCACCTGTTTCATTGAGTTATCCAATAATAATACTAAGCCAGTTGCAATTATTTATATCATAATAAATTTCAATCACAGTGAATATTGCACGAAAGGGGGAGGTTTCACCATGATACGCCGCTGTTGGTTCATTTTAGGTTGTGCCGTGAATACAGCTCTGTTATGTCATTATGTGAACGTGATCGTCAAGTTCCGTGCGATTCCGTTCCGTATAATGGTATTCATTATTCAATATAAAAAGGAAACAAATTAGAATCATTTTCTTACAAATAAAGCTGATATTGATTCCATTTATTCAACTACTTAAATATTTTTATGAGTTTACTCCATGTCTCATTAATTTGGCGGCGGTTCCTGGAGCCGTTTAACGGCAGTTTCATGAAGATAGAGCGCGGCAAAACGGATAGCGGCGGTTTTGCTCAACCACTGGAATAACCGCCGCAACATGCAATTTGGATTTGGCGGCGGTTAATGGCTTAATGCAGTATGTGAAGGAAAATTTCTATTACCCAATTTGCGGCGGTTACAACCGCCGCTAAATGTCGTACAGGAAGAAACATATTATAGTTTTGCGGCGGTTTCAAAACCGCTGCCAAATTCAAATTTTTCATTAAAATTTTAGATTTTCTATTATTTTGCTTATTCTGACAAAGAATGTTTATCAAACTTTAATTTTTTTTTTACTTTTTAACTAATTTAAACAAATTTAAATCAAGTAAAACAGCTTAATTAACATAACAAACAAAATTAAACATATGCAAACATAACATATATAACGAAATTGTCATAACATCATCCAAAATAAAGTAAGAATGCTCAAGTTGAATAAAATAAGCCTAACGTACTAAACCAACTTAAATGTAAAAGGTATCCAAGACCATTAATTGAAATTCAAAATTTTTGTTGCGGGTCGTAATTTCCAGATGAAGATGGCCCTGCGCATGATGAGTTCGGTGTACCGCCCACAAAAGCCAGCTCTTCAGCAATCTCAACTGGCAAATTGCCTCCTAACTGTTAGACTACATATCTCAATACCTTATGTATTGACTGTCTCTTCGCCCACTCTTTTTCTAGCTTAGCCGTCAATTCTGCAATCATCCTCTTATCCTCTGCATTGGACTCTGCAGAACCCGATGGTTGTCTAGCAGCGTTACCAAAGACTTGGGTGGGACATGGTCCAGCACCTAGGGCACGAACTCGTCCTGGGTGCTCCTTTCCGAGAACTTGTGCTAACAAGTCATTTTGTGAAAGGTGCTTAGAGGATCCATCCTGCCTCTCAACATTCATAATTGCTTCCTACAAACCTGATGAGAATATAGCGGCGGTTTAAGAAAAACCGCTGCTAAATGTCGGCCTGGTTGCAACCCCAACCTCTAACCGTCGCTATCTTAAGGAATTATTGTAGTGATTTCATCATTATATAGCATAACAATATCTCAGAATTATCTTGTTATAAAAGTTAATTACTTCTAAAAATTAATTTCTTTTATTATCTTAATGATTATATAAAATTACCCTAGCACTCCTACGAATTAAAATTAATTGAGTTTTATTAACTATTTTCCTAAAAATATTGGTTACAAATTTAAAATTATTTCAAATGCTAGAAAGATTGAATTTGTCACTATTGAGTATTGATGATCTAGAGCTTTCATCTTCTTAACCCAGAGATTTTATTTTAAAAATCTTAACTAATTTATTGTAGATTTATTATACGTTTTTGTATACTTTTTATGTTCTTTATTTCTTCAATTTGTTGAAAGAACTATCCAGTTTCAATGTACTTGAATTCAAGCCAAAGGGTAAAAGAAGCCAGATATTATTAATGAGGTTTTACTAGACAGGAAAACAGTCAAAGATTTTACTTTAATAACACCTTTCCATCACTTTGAAACCTCATTCCGACCACCAACCACACTATAACATTTTCAGGCTGAGGCAACATTTAAAAAGTGTTGCCTAAAAGCTGACAAAAAGTTACTTTTGATTTATGATAACACTTTTAGACCTAAGGCAACGTTTTTGGGCGGCGTTGCATATGCAGCCGTTGCCTTAGATCAAGGCAACACTTTTTTGTTTCAAAAGCAACGCTTTTGAGAGCAACACTTTTTTGCTTGCCTTTAGTTGAAAAACAACAACACTTCAAAAGTGTGTTTGAGACAACACTTTTGCAATGTTGTCTTTTCTCATATTTTGACCACTACTAAAAAATGTTACCTATTTGTAATAAAATACAACATTTTTATATGTTGCTTATAAGTTTGAATTTGTAATACTTTAAAGTGTTGCCTTATAGTTTTGAATATACAACTTTTTAAAGTATTGCCTTTTCTTTTGGATATACAACTTATACAAGTGTTGCCTTTTCTTTTGGATATGCAACCTATACAAGTGTTGCTTTTTCTTTTGGATATGCAACCATACAAGTGTTGTCTAATATACAAAATATGCAACTAATAGAAGGGTTGCCTTTTTGGTAAAAATAAATATTACTTTTGTAATAAAAATACAAAAAAATAAAATATACAATAAATTTTTTTGTTCATACATGTGTAATTATTTTAATTAATAAATAAATTTATGCACAATAAAAAAAATTATAAAAGAGACAAAATAACTAATAATAAAATTCTAATTAAAATATATATTAAAAGTTCAATTAGTATTTTAAATACATGATCTGTAAAAACAGTGATAGATACAGAATTATATATAGAATTAATTGATTGAAGTGAAGCATCAAGATACATAGAGTAAATTACAGAAAAATTGGTAGTAGTGGATGTCCCCCAATACTTTAATGCAGCCAAATCATAAGCCCTAGTTGCTTTATCTTCTTTATCATATCCACCTACATATATATATGCATACAAATTAAATAAACTAGAGTCTCCCTAAACACATAATAACAAGAAGGAATCAAAGAGAGACTCTTACCCAAATACACTGAAGGAAGAGAGAAGTTGCATTGCATTCATGAAAATCACAAGAGAAAAGTCATAAAAACCTTGATTGAATGTAAAAATAAAATAAAATAAAATAGTAGACACACACCTTGGCGACCTTTTCTTGATTGTCCTTCCCTTCTACAGCTATTATCCCAAAGATGAGCTTCATATCTTCCAGTCCATCTATGTCTATTTATTTATTTCTTTCATCAATTAATATATTGGAATATACAAGGCAGGAATTTCCAAATTAAACACAATAATGAAATTGAAACCTTGTTACGCCACGGTATATTGAAGTTCTCTGGCCAAAGGTATCTAGAGTTCTTCCATTAGAAGGTGGGGCTTCAATAATGCTGTTATTGTCACAGCTGGTTGTTGATGAATCCTTATTACTACCACTTCCCATGGACAATGTGAGTACTTGCAGATTATTATTTGTTTGAAACTGCTGCACACAATATAAAGTGGAGCACTAGGATGCATCAGTGGCCAAAATAACAACAAAAGAAAGCACTTAATATTAAGAACAATGAAGATTCTTAATTAACTAATTTTTTTAACATTTGCACAAAAAAATTTCATCAAATAACTAGAAAATCAATTACCTGTGTCCCAAATAGTAAGCTTTTTTATATGGTATATAGCAGCATTTCTGTATATAGCATATAGCAGCATCTGAAGTACCCCAAGTGCAAAATCCAACACATTTGGTAACTGACAATTAATTACTCAATTAATAAGTCAAGTCGCTTTCAAATTCTTTAACTTTATATTCAAACTGATAAAGTTGGTGTACTTATGGCAATACATATATCACTGAGAAATAAACCATATGCAAACCACATAACCGCACTTAATGTGAGGAAAAATGACAAATTGAATGGCATAAATTGAACACTCTTTGTTCTTATAACATGTGCCTGCATCACGTACAATAATAACTAATCACAAAGCTAATAACAAGTATGATATTAAGAAATTAATGAAATTAAATGATAATTAATCACTGACCACAATGCTTAGAGGTGCTGCAAAAACAGAGCAATCATGAATTAACAAAACACAAAGAAACTACTTATTCTTAATTAATAAGCCCTTTAATTTCTTGTCCGCCCTCATCACCACCCTCATTTATGGGTAATGCTAGGGAGACAAAAAAAAAAACAACCAAAACTTACCTTATTTAGTATTCATTAATTGTCGCAACAATTAATGAATGTTAAATAAGGCAAGTTATGGCTGTTTTTGGCTGATTTTCTTTGGTTACCAAACATTTCCGCTCATTTATATACCACCTGGGTTTCACTTTTCTTTTCCCTTCTCCACATACTCCTGAATCCTCCATTTTTTCTCTTCTACAAATTCATTGAATCAAAATCAGGTTCTTCTTTCTTTCTAGTTGAACAATAACCACGTACTTGAACCATTAATTTAGTCCTTACTCATATTCTTTCTTTCTTTCTTGACCAAAATCCATTGGCCTATAAGGCTATAAATCATAGTACAAATGCTACACATTTTCTAGGAAAGAGCCATTTCTTTTCCCTCTAAACAGTTTCCATTGGTGGGGTATGTATGCTACCTATTAATTAATGACGTGTTTTAATGTTCAAGATCTGAGAGAAGAAGAACACATTACACTGCATTCTCTTTACTAACATCTGAATCTGAATATGGATCTTGTAATGAGAAGACACATGATTTATGTGTCATTGTCAGAATCAGAATCTATTTATAATAACTAAGAAGCCATAACCAAGTTACCTTCATGTTTGTTATTGCCAAAACAGATTTCAAGTTGTGGTTGGCTTTTCCCAAGTCTATATTTCTGTAATGACCAGAAAAACAAAGAAAATATGTTGGTAAAAGAAAAGAAGTCCATGATATTTAGAATGAGTGAAAGCAAGAATAAAGGGAAATGCCTATAAATGGCTCTTGAGATGAATTTGCAAATATTATAGCTATGAAAGCAAACCTACAAAATTTTCAAAAAGAGAGAAGCAGAAAAAAAGAAGTGAGCATAATTGGAAGCATGGCGAAAAACTTAGCGCTAACTCAATTGAACTGAAATATAGCCCAACAAAAAGAGAATTTCAATTCCAAACTCAATAAAGAAATAAAGACCATACCTCTGCCAAGATGGTAGGGTGAGCATTGTGTATGCGAGTTTGATCTTATTGGCAACTCCCGAAAGGGATTTAAAATTTGCAGCTGCCTTCCTTACGGCCAAGGATTCGACAGGGTGCTGCCAAGCCCATTCAAACTGCAATCCCCCAATCAAAATGTGTTAAAATCTGGCTATAATCCCCATTTTTTTTATTTCTTCATGTATCAATATAATATACCCTATTCATATAAAATTACTCATATGTCATATATTTAAATGTCCTAATATTTGTAACAGAATCCAATTTAGGACATTTGCATTATTTCATAACGAGCTATTTATTTTATTTTATTTGGGTAAATCAGAAGGTATATTATAGCTCTATCCTATTCTAACATTTTTCTCTTTTCCTTCACTCCTTAACTTCTCCTTTCTAGCTTCTCCTTTCTCTTTCATTAATCCTTCCACAATTATTTTCTATTTTAAATTCTTGGATTTCCAGCATACTTTCATATTCAGCAGAATCTAATTTTCTGTTTTCAAATCTTCAAGTGAAATATTTTCAGTTAGTACATTAACCAATGATCTTAATAACAGCCATCACAATGCCATGAATATCCAACAGAATGTTCATAACTGCCACCTAAATTCGTTAAGAGCACTAACTGATTTTGGTATATTCATTAGCAAAACCATTATCTTAATAAACAACAAAAGGCTTGGCGCTGAGCAAATCAAACCAAATCACGTTTGAGAAACAAAATTCTCAGCAACCAAAGTCCATCAAGATCTAAAAGAGAATAGCATTCTCACCCCCCTTAACACTGGTATGCAACAATAACTAGCTCCAAAATAGTGGAGAATAGAAAGTGAGATGAACAATGAAGAAGAATATGCAAACAAGAGTGTATACATAACATACCTTCCGGAGGTGAAGGACAAAAATCAGCTGAAGAAAGCTTCATTTTCAGCAAAATTTCAAAACTAGAAAAGATGAGCTTTATATCTTCCAGTCCATCTATGTCTATTTATTTATTTCTTTCATCAATTAATATATAGCAACGTACCTTGAAATTGCTTTTCCATCCTAAGAAATTGCTTGTTAAACACTCTAAAATTGAAAGATGTGTCACTGACCCACCATAGCTACAAAAAAGCACAAGATAGTTTTGGTTTACGCAACCGAAAGTCCTAAAGCATCAAAAAATGGATCTAAATGGAATTCTTTCATATATAGCAACATACCTTGAATGTTTCCCAACCTGAAGCAGAAGCTGAAGTACAGTTGGCAACAAGATCAGCTCCTCCTCCATTTTCTGCGGCGAGATATTTCTGGAACTTAGTGGCATTAGCTGCACTTGAGTTCCATCCTGAAATCATAAGGAGTTCTATTAAATTTGCAAATGAAGTGGACCTTAATAAAGAAAGAATCATAACAAGAGACCTTTGTTGGCATTTCCATCAAAGAGAGAAGGTTTCATCCATCCCTCAGCAAGCAACCAATTTCCTAGATTCACAGCTTTGTATGGCAAATTTTGTGCAACAAGAACAGAATGAGGAGGGTGTGAGAGGCATAAAGCCAACAAGAAGGCAAACAAGTATCTAAATGCCATTCTAAATTGTTTCGTGGATAAGATTGTAAAGAATCACAGAATTTATAGCCATGGTTTGTAAATCAATATCATACAATAAAGCACATTAAGTTTGTATTAAAAGAGGAAAGACAAATTGTAATGACTTGACCCAAGTGTTAACCAAATTCTGATATTCATATTATTAATTACTAATTAGACACCGGTATCATAGGCACTAATAGAGCCACTACCATAGTCAAATGTGGATATAATCACATCTAAATGCATAACGAGTGAGAAAGAATATCAGGAAGAATCAACCCATAGAAATATTTTACGAGGTTATGACGCAACAATTTGCTATATACACACAATTTGCACTTAGTGTTCACCAAAGATCCATAATTTTTTTTATCAATCTCCTTCAAGATAAAAACAAAAGCCAAACACCAAGCACAGGGGATAGAGACAAACTCAGGGCATAAATTAATAGTATGAACACTTTAATTATCTTATATGAGACAAAAGACACTAAAACAGGGACTGGCGACAAACTCAGGACATAAATTAACAAATTGAGGAACGACAGCCTACCTGGAGGACTACAGCAACAAGCACAGAGGCAAAGATGGTGACAAACACAGAGCAGTAGTTAAGAGGCAAAAAGGCAACAACAACGGCAGAGAAATAAACATTTATGAGACTTGTAATCCAATTTGTGTTTGTTATATGGTCTTAGAACATGAAGTATCTAAAATGATAATAATTAAATAAGCTATCAATTCAGATCATGAAGTATTTATTAGCGGACCTAGCTAGCTAAACCAAAATTACTTTAATTTCAGGATGATAACCGTAAATACATATAGAATTAGCTATAAAATATGCAGTTATATCATTATGATCCAATAAACAAGTTTATATAATAGAACTCATACAACAATTGCTAAGGGAACATTGCAAGTCAACCAAGAGTAAAAGTTCAATTTACCAAATAAGAAAGAATACTAAAATGCTGAAGTTAAAGTTCACAATTCCACATTTCATAATCACAAAATCTGACCAAACCCTTAAATTTACACAATAACGTTCAATATTAAATTCTACAAAGAGATTTCAATCCAAATAAATACAGTGAGAGTAGAACCAATTACTTTTAGTTTGTAGCTACACACCGTGAGAGTAGCTACCTCAAAACTAACGTGCACAAGTTTCATATAACCAAAAATTAGGATTCAAAACCAAAAAAATGCTAAAATAGAAAAGAAAAATAGAGGCAGAATCATCAATACCTGCAGAATAGTGACTGGCAATGGTGAATACTAGCAGAAGAACGCTGGCAAATTGGAAGAAATCAGAGATAAAGGGCGAGCAGTAATGATCGAACATGAGAATCTCAAAATAGAGAAGCTCAAAGCACGAGCAGAAATGCGAGCACTGATAATCGAGCATGGCGATGGCGATTAAATATCACAAAAAGCTATAATAGCAACATCAACATTATTAAAATTAGGATTTAAAGCGCGAAAAAGAAAAAGAAAAAGAAAGAGGTAGAATCATAGGTACCTGCGGAACAGTGACCAGTGGTGATGAACAAACGCCAGTAAAATCGAAGAGTTTAGAGATGAAGACAACGAACAGTGATGATCGAAGCTCAAAACTAAAAAAGAACACGAGCAAAACGATGAACACAAGCAGATTAGGGCAAACCGCGAACAATGATGAACGAGCAGAGAAGAACGCACATCAATGTCTCCATTGCCATAATCGAATTCGAGATTGTGTTTAGGGATTGTGTGTTGGGGTTAGGGATTTTGTGTTTGTGTTTCGATAAAGAGAGGAACACGAGGTAAACTGTGTTGAAAACAGAAATGAATGAAAAAATAACTCAGCAGAAAAAGAAAAACTCAACTAAAAAATATACTAGCTGAATTGATGCAAGCTAACAAGGCGAGAGCAGGAACGCGAGCAAAACAAGGCGAAGAGAAGAACCTGACTAGCATGACGAACCGCGAGTAGAGAGGAACACGAAGAGAGCGCAACAAGGCCAGTAGGGACAAACACGACAAACTGCGACTAGGGAGGAACACAGAGAGGGAATGCTTCTCCGCGAGTAGAGAAGGAATCGCGAATTGCATTGATTAGGGGTTAGGGTTACCAGTAGCATTTTGTTTCAACATTTTGTTTGGAATTGAATGTGAAGATGATGAATGAATAAAAGTTTCTGTATTTCAATCATTTGGTTTTCTATTGATATATTTAGCGAAAAAATTGAAATTTTAACAAAAAAAATACTTATATATTTTAGACAACACTTATAATGAGAAGCTTATTAAAACTTTTAAAGCAATTCTAAAAAAGTGTAATTTATGTACATGGTAAGCGTTGCATGTGTATTTCGCTGAAGCAATGCCTTTCACGTGTTGTCTATCTAATCAAAGGGAACACTTATGTAGTGTTAGTTAAAAAAGTGTGGCGATAGCAATATTTAATTGCAACAAATATTAAGCATTGTTTTTGATAATTTTAAACAACACTTTTTAGGTGTTGCTTACCTTACATGTTGCAATAGGTCAAAAATGTTGTAGTGCCACCACATTTAGAATTGCCTCCTGCTGATTTAATTAACGCATGAAATATAGAATAGCTAGTGAGATAATGTGCACTTAAGTAATTCTTTTCTTTTTTTTTTTTTAATAATAAAAAATGAAAAACCTAAACCAAACTAGTGCGATAGACGATTGCTTATATTTTATAACAAAAACACATGCATTGTGTGAATGGTTGTGTTATGTAATATTTTCTTGAATTCATTATTATTAATAAGAAGCAAGTTTAAGAGTATGTAAAAATAACCAATTTTGATGATTATCTTATATTCTAAGAAGATTTTATAAAAAATGTTATAAAAATAATGGTAATTTTTCATCAATTAACATAGTACCTAATTCATTTTATAAATTTAATGGTTACATTATAACTATTCTCTTTTTAAAAGAGGAGGTTACAATGCAATATTGATTATATATGTATCCAAAAAAATATGATTCAATATATATATGATGAAATATTAAATATTAAGTATCTTATGAAAAATCAAAAAGTATCTTATTAAAATGATAGCTGATGAAAAGGGCAACTTACATTAAAAGAAGTTTATAATATTATAACCTCATAATGTATGCATTATTTTAAATACGTGCATTTAAATATAATTTTTATCTTAATTCTTCTTACGATTTATGCTAATTTAGGTGTTGGAGTATTTGCAGGTACACCGCGTCACCATTAAGAATGACGTACTCGAAGTATTGAAATTAAAACTCAAAATGAGAGGATAGTATTAACATTGTATCTCTAACCTACTCTCCATAATTTTATTTAAGTAATTTCTAAACTTAAAAGAATGAAAATACTTTTGAATAATTTGTAATTTGTGTGAACGTATATAGATAAAATTATAATATGATCAGAAATTATAGGTTGTATAACTATTAAGGCATTTTTTATCTCATCTCTTTTAATTAGTTTGTAATTTCATATACATATAAAAAAATAGCGAATTAATTCTATGTTTCGTTAAGAATAATATTAGAGAACTAATTTTTTTTAATCAATATTAGTCAATTTTTAAAATTATTTTATTTATTTTAAATTTTAGATATTAAATCATAAATACTTAATTCTAAATTTTAAATTATAAATCGTAATCCTAACTCTTAAAAAAATAGAAAATTTTAGAATAAAAAAAATTGATTAATATTAACTAATTAAAATTTAATTCTTTATATTCTTTTCCGTTAATCATTAACTTAATTGGTTCGCTGATCATTTTAAGTTTTAGCTATACAGCATGTCCTTGATAACCGCCGTTATCTTTTTCCTCATTTGAAGTAATGCGCTAAACTATTTTGGTTGGTCGGATTGGTTAAAGAGAGTCAAATATGTTAACTAGCTTTTCCCAATTTTGTAGTAAGCACATCTTAACTAGCCATAAAACGTTGAAATAACGCATTCTTCCTAAGTTGAAGTTACTGGTGAACACCTTCAACTAAAAAAGAAATCACTAGTTAATTGTAATTGTAATAACGGAAGCTTGTGGATCATTCATGGGGATGCTTGAGGTGGCTTATTCATGTTTCTTAGAAGTGTCTTTTAGCAACATATAGGAGTGCCCAAGTTTTAGGAATAACAGTAATTCGCTCCTAAAAATTACAGTAAGTTTAAAAATACATTATAAATTTGAGATAGAAGACGGACAGAAAGATGAACGAGTTTAAAAAAATTATAAAGGAGGATGGAAACTAAGATGATATATAATAAAAAATATTATTTACACATAAAAAATTAATTATTAAATTAGTTATTATATATTTTTATATAAATATATTTTTTTATTTTTTTAATATGTATTTTATATTTTAATAATATATATTTTATACGAATAAGTAATTTTTTGTATCTGCGTAACATAGTTGTATATAATATATAAAAACGAGAAGTCCTATCATTTTTTATGGAGACAAAATTTATATGCCATATTATTTTTATTATTTTGTTTTTACTTTTATGCTTTGTGTGGTTAATATCAATATGAAGGAAGAAAAAGCATATACACTTGGAATATTTAAGAAATTTTATAAAAAAAAAAATAAAGATTAATACCAATAAAATTATATCGTTCAATAAGCATTAAAATTTATAGCATACCTTTATTGAGGATTAGATAAAATAGTATATATTTTTTAAAAAAATATCGTTGTTAATATAATTGTCTATACAAATTGTTGATGAGTGTAATACTTTTTTAAATAAAAATATAAAAATAAGGAGTTAATAGTCAAAATCGTCTTTAAAAGATACTCTGATCTTCATTTTGGTCATCGATGCATTAGATCCAAACAATGACAAACCAAATGATCTTTCCAATATGAGAGATCCCAAAATATACTCCTTTTGGTCTAATTGTGTTCCACCCCATATCCACTCAATCGCACAGGTTCTCCTATGTCAACTATTTTAGGATATTGTCTAACTCTTCCCCAGATCTGTTCGCCGCTAAATCTAATAGGAGGTTCTTCATCCTCCTCAACATTCTTCTTAAAACCAACTTTATTACGCCTATAAGGATGACCTTCAGGTAAATATCTCCTATAACAGTCAAACCACGAATTCTTTCCGCCATAATCTAACCAAAAGGTCTTGGTATCCTCCATACATATTGGACACGCTAATCTTTCCCCCGTGCTCCAACCAGTCAACATTCCATAAGCAGAAAAATCGTTAATGGTCCACATTAATGCGGCCTTTAACTGAAAATTCCTCTTTCTATGAATGTCGTATGTTAGGACGCCTTTGTCCCACAACTCTTTAAGTTCATCTATCAATGGTCGAAGATAAACATCAATTTTTACTTTAGAATTTTCTTTTCCAGGTATGATGCACGTTAGAAACAAGAAAGGATCTTTCATACACATATGAGGTGGAAGGTTATAAGGGGTGACTATAACAGGCCAGCAAGAGTATGGTGTGCTAAAATGAACATTAGGAGAAAACCCATCAAAACAAAGTCCAAGTCTAACATTACGCGGTTCGCTTGCAAAATGAGGATGCTTGGTATCAAAATGTTTCCATGCTTCACCATGAAAAGGATGTGTCATCATCATGTCTTCGTTTCTGCGATTTTGGTGATGCTACAACTAACATATGAGGGGCAGTACTCATTGATGCATTCAACCTTTGTAGCCTTGGAATCAATGGCAAATAATGCATTCTTTTATATGGAACCTCTTTATTTTTACCCTTCCTAGGCTTAAATCTCTGCTCCCCACAAAATTTACATTGTCTAAGATCTTTGTCCTCTTTGTAATATATCATACAACCATTGACACAATAATCTATCTTAACCTCCTTAAACCCAAGCTGGGAAACAATTTTCTTAGCTTCATAGTAATTAGCAGGAATTTCATTTGGAGTTGTTTGCATTTCTCTAAACAAATTTACCCACTGGTCAAAAGATCCCTGGGATTGGTTTCCCTCTGATTTTATACTCAGCATCCTACTAGCAAGTGACAATCGTGAATGGATACAATTCACTACAAGAAAAATACCCATTCAGCCACACTTTTTTTAAGCTACATCAGGGACCTCTCAGGAACGCCAGAGGTCCCCCTCTCGCCAAAGTGATTCCCACGCCCGATCTCATGAAGAACGCCCATTTGGAGGTACAGGTAGTGACAACTTGAGAATTATGCAAGAGCTCAGACACAGAGTGCAGAACCTAGAGAGGAAACTGGCAGCGAGGGACTGTTATCGTCCTAAGCACAGCCGGGACCCTCGTCTGAGTCTCTCATGAACCTGATCTCCAACTAAGAGGTCAAAGGAGCGCAAGAGAAGCCCCAGAAGGGACGATGAGCGTGACCGAACTAATGCTCAGTCCCTCACCTATACCCACGGTAGGTCGAAAGACCGTAGGGAGCGAAAAAGAGACAAAGGAAAGAAACGTCGGGATCCTGTTATAATGGGAGCTATCCCTTTCCATCCATCTATCCTCAAGGTTTGGCTGCCGAAGAACTTCGACAAGCCAACAGACATGAGGTATGATGGGACCAAAGACCCACAAGAGCACTTAACGGTCTTTGAGTCCAGGATGAACTTGGAGGGCGTGGGTGATGCCGTCAGGTGCCGTGCGTTTCCCGTAACCCTGGCGGGCCCAGCGATTCGCTGGTTTAACACACTTTCGCAAGAGTCCATCACAGCCTTTGTAAACATCACGCAGAAGTTCTTGGCGAAATTCACCACCTGAATCGCCAAGGTCAAGCACCCGATTAACTTACTTGGCATGACCCAGTGACCTGGCGAGCCGACGCAGAAGTTTCTCGACCGATTCAACGATGAATGTTTAGAGATTGATGGCCTGATGGACTCCATGGCGAGCCTGTGCTTAACTAACAGCTTGTTGAACCAAGATTTCAGGAAACACCTCACTACCAAGCCTGTGTAGACCATGCAAGAGATCTAAAATGTGGTGAGAGAATACATCAATAATGAAGAAGTCAGCCAAGTGGTGGCCGCCAATAAACAGAAGCCACCCAACCAACCACCTCACCACGACAGTTACAAGAAAAAGCCTAAATAGGCACCGAAGGATGGAACACCTGGGAAAGCATTCAAACCATTTTCTCGGGTGGGTAAGTTCACTAACTACACTCCTTTCACGGCACCCATTGTTGAGATTTACCAGCGAATCACGGAGAAAGACATACTGGCTAAGCCAAGGCAACTCAAAGATAGAACATGGGGAAACAAAAGCTTATATTGTGACTACCACAAAGGTTTTGGTCACAAAGCGCATGATTATTTTGGCCTGAAAGATGCTTTGGAGCAAGCCATTTGGGAAGGAAAGCTAGCACATTTCTCGCAGTTCATACGAGAACTAAGGAGGAGAAAGGGAATGATCTAAAGAAGATCGGAGTCGTGTCATGAAGCCGAGGCAAGGGCAACCCGAGAACACGGACACGGCCCCAATAGTGGTGATAAATGTGGTAGTCGGGAGAGATGTACCGCCCAAGTCAAAGTCAGCGGCAAAGAAAGATGCCAAAGTGCTAGCGGTATCATCAGGAAGCCCCAAGACCCCTTCTGGGGAACTGCCTGAGATATCTTTCGGCACAGAAGACCGGTGGTATCACGATCTTTCCGAAGACCTGCCAATGGTTATCACGGCAAGGATTGGGACAGGCCTAGTGAAACAGATCTTAGTGGATACTAGGGCTGATTCGAACATCATGCTCCGGAATGTATTTGACACCTTGGGACTCAAAAAAAGTAATCTCAAAAGCCACCATCATAGGGTGGTAAGATTAGGAGACAATTACATTAAGCCCGACGGATCTGTCACACTCCTGATTTGCGTCAGATCCTGGGAGAGTAGTAAGTCGGCAATGGCAAAGTTTCTGGATCAACCCGATCTAATGCTTTCTTGAAGAAGGAACACTCCCTGAAAATGACAAAGAAGCCAAGGCGATAAGAAGGGAAGCTGCCAAGTATGCAGTAATACAGGGGCAGCTATATGAGAGAGGGCTCAATCAACCCCTACTGAAATGCTTACATCCCGACCCAACAGACTACGTCCTAAGCAAAGTCCATAAGGGATGTTGTGGCCACCACATTGGGAGAAAGCTTTAGCATGGAAGCTCACTAGAGTCAGGTACTACTGGCCTTCTATGATGACAAATGCACAGGAGTTTGTAAAAAAGTGTAGGAAATACCAAGAAAATGCAAATTTCCACAAAGCGCCAGTGGAATAGCTGAGTTCCATGTTGGCCTCCCGACCTTTCTCTCAATAGGGGGTTGACCTCTTGGGCCCCTTTTCGGTAGCCCCAGGACAAGTTAAATACCTCATTGTAGCCATTGACTATTACACCAAGAGGGTGGAAGCAGAACCGTTGGCCAGTATCTCGTCTGTAAATTGTCGAAAGTTTCTCTGGAGGCAAGTGATCGCCAGGTTTGGGATACTAGAGATCGTCGTGTCAGACAACGGGATGCAATTTTCTGACAAAAAATTTAGAGAGTTCTTGCCAGGACTGGGAATCAAGCAGAGGTTTTCCTACGTGGAACATCCTCAAAGCAATGGGCAAGCTGAGGCTGCGAACAAAGTTATCCTTGGTGGGTTAAAGAAGTGCTTGGATCAGCGAAAGGGCTCTTGGGTAGACAAGTTAGCATCAGTTCTATGGTCCTACAGGACAACACCGCAATCTTCCACCGGGGAGATACCCTTCTGGATCATCTACAACATGAACACGATTATTCCCGTAGAGATCGGAAAGTCAAGCCCAAGGTTACTCCTGGGCAAGGGCAGCAAAGTAATAAAAAAGGATTTAATAGATGAAACAAGGGAGATGGCTCATTTGTCGGAAGCTGCGTTAAAGCAAAGGATAGTGTTGCCTTACAATCGTAAAGTGCGGAACAAAAATTTTGAAGAAAATGACCTAGTATTGTGGCGTAATGACATCGGCCCACCGACTCCAGGAGAAGGCAAGTTCGCACCCAACTAGGAAGGACCTTATAGAGTAAGAGAAGTGCTCGGGAAAGGCACCTACAAATTGGAACATTTAGACGGGAAAGAGGTTCCGAGGACTTGAAACGTGACAAACCTCAAGAGGTTCTACTCTTAAGAACGGACGAGCTAACGATCAGACGGTCACTCTTTACTTTGCTTTGTTATTTCGCTTCGTCACTTTGTTTATTTTTTTTTTAACTTGCTTTGTCACAAAGAATGTTCGTTTTATTAAAGAGGGGGTACTCTTTCCCCTTGCCGTCGGATCGAGGCAACGGCAAGTGGTTTTAACTTATTGAAAAACAAGTGCATCATGATTAAATTCGTTTTCATTTTGATTCATTTTATGAAGTTACAATAACGGCTCCCCGAGACTAATCACCCCGGATGCCACAATGATACCACGAGCGGACATCCATGACGCAACGACTTGACGGCCAAATAAAGAAATAACTAGCTAGAACAACCAAAACGAAGATTTTAATCGAGTAAAAAATGTTAAAATGGTAGCTCAAAGGGAATCACATTGGCCCAATAACATGTTAAACTTGTTCCTAATGCAAAGGTCATGATATCATCCTAACGACAAATAAGAAGAGAAATTGTTCCAAGTTACAAAAGGGGGCATCACATCGGCCCGGTAGATCAAAAAGTACAAAGTCCAAAGACAAATTCTTTACAAGTAACGAGGCAGCTCATTTCTTCAAGATATCAACAATCTTCCCATCTTAGATCATCTTGAAGGCTCCAACGGTTGAAACATCGAAATCGGGAGCAAGGAGAGAAACTTGAGCCTTGATCGCCTTCTCGGTAGCAGTGATTACTGCCGAGTGTCCTTAATAATGTTCGTATTCTTCTTCTTCATGACCAATGCCTCTTGCTTAGTAGTCTCTGCCGACCTTGCGACCTCAACAAGTTTTTCCTCCAGCTCCCTCACTTTCCCTTCTACCGCGTTAGCCCGACTAAGAGCAGCATTGAGCTAACGGGAAAGCGAGAGATTACGATCCACTAAACGATTAATCCCATCAGCATTCTCCTTGGACTTCTTCTCCTCTCGCCGAGTCGGGTCTTCAGGGACACCTCTTGGGCTTTTATATTGGCAATATCCTTCTGGGCTGCCCTAAGTTTCCCTTCCAAGACTTGGCCCTGCACTAGTACGAGCTCCACCTTTCTGGCAATAGCAGCTGTCCGGAGGATACTACGATAGATCCACCTCGCCTGGGTGGCCAGATCTTCTTCCCGAAAGAATTTTTTTAATACTTGGAAGGAGCTAGAAATCAATAAAGTACCCCGCATCGAAATTCATTTCCATAACGGTGAGAATCTTTTCCGAACCAGAGTTCATCTTTCCTTTCTTCAGATTGGTGATAACCATCACCTCAGGATCATTTTCGGTCAGGACCTCTTTACCTAGATCAGCCTCGTCAGTATCAGGACCTGCAGGTGGTTCTCGGGAGGAGCTCCTGTGGTGAGGTAGGATTCACCTTTACTCTCGCTAACACCCTGAGGCTCGGGCTCGACAGATGGAGTTGTCGAGCTTTCGTTGTCACTGTCATCTCCCGAAAAGAAGTGAGTCATTAAACGGGACAAAGTCGTGTCCCTGGAAGCCATAGCAAGTACAAGGAACAAGCAAAAACAGAATGAAGCCAAGTTAGAAAACTACAAGGGCAACTTAAGTCATGAGCAACATAATAAACAATTCGAAAGGTTGGAACAACGGCAAAGTCCAAAGCTTACCTACACATTCACGCGGTCACCCATTAATAACAAGTGATGATTGAGGTTTTTAGGACCAAAAATTGCCAGTAAAACATTCGCGATCTACTGGTTCTCCCAACCTAGCCCCTCATAGGTCATTTTTGTTATGTAATTGGAGCCGGAACCGAAGCTCCAGTACGTCAGAATCCGTCTTTCACCCTCAAAGGTAAGCCAAAAAGGATGGTGACCTTGAGCTGGCCTAACCTTGAAATAGGTTTCTTTGAAACCATGAAACGAATCTTTGAAGGGTCTGAAGATTCGCCGATTTTGGACAGCCCAAAGGAAAGGTATCCTTTTTGTGTTTTCCTTCACGAGTGGGGTTGGTAAGTAAAAAGAAATAATGGAATAGGTTGATGGAGGCCGGGAGCTCCAAATACTCATACACCATTTCAAAGCATCGGATGGCTGCCCAGCTATTCGAATGGAGTTGTGACGAGGCGACGTCACATCAGTTTAAGAGGGCCATGACGAACGGAGAGAAAAGGAGACGAACAACCAGCATGTTGAACATGAGTTTGTACACCCACAGCCAGTCGGGAACTTGGGGAGACGATAAGTTTAGCTGGCATATGCATTCACGGTAGTTCTTGTAATTCCTATTGGGTTACTTTGGAAGCCATGCCCGTCACATCGGTAGTGACCTAGGCATAGCGATCTACATGATTTTGTGCCGCGAGTTGCTGTGTCATACCTACAGTGGAGGTACTACTTAAGTCAATACGGGACGTCAAAAACTCAGAGAAAATGAAAAATGGAACTATGTTATGCTATATCACTACTCTACACTAATTTTTTAGGGCTTAAATCCAGGAAAGAAGACAACTATAGTACCCTCCTAAGAACTAATTAATAATGCCAAGTTCTCTATTCAAGCAAGAAATAGGCACGGTAAACACAATAAACGCAATGATAGCAATAACAAGAGAAAATGCAATAGTCAACAATGAGAAAGATGTAAGTATGGGTAAAACAGGCACGAAAAGATCACTTACCAGTAGATGAGGCAAACATAAATGATAGATGGAAAGCAAATGTGGTAAAACTCAGGCCGGGCAAGGAGCAGAATGTGGTTCGAGAAGCAGTAAAAGCGAAAGAGAGTGAAGTAGTGAAAGAAAATGAGAAAGAAGAAGTTATGAAAGTAAAAGGGGAAGTGTGAATGGTAACCATCAGAGGGAGCGCGAAAAGGCAAGGGTAAAACGAACTTTTTCCTTCACTTTTAAATCAGTCATAAAGAGCATTAAATGCTCTTTGGCACAGATATCAAAACGACACCCCAGGCAATGGTTGGGGGCAGCTCACGCACACTAAAAGTGTAGATCTTACTGACGGAGTCACGAGCAGAAGAAGACGGCTGCACAGGAAGACACGAATAGTTTGAACATACCAACCGTGAGCCTCGCGAGTTTCCATGTTGGGAAAATTGTTCCGGTTCAGCCCAATAAAGGTCGGAGGTCCATATTACGGACTACCAACCCGACGGGTTCATGATCCATGCATGAAAAGGTGACTCGTGCGCCACTTCGCCCCTCAATGAAGACCTGGATAGCTAGCAGAAGCTTCCAGAGAGGCGGGCCCAAGGCAAAGGGATCACCCGAAGTACAAGGTATAAATAGGAAGGGACCTACCCCTCCTCAGAGGTATGTCATCTTTACCCTAATTAGCAGCCTCATCGTACGGACACTAACTTTAGTATCGGAGTGTCCTTGCAGGTGGCCCCACCCGCCAACCTACCGACAAGCGGGACAACGTTGCTTCTCCAGGAGCACGCGCTCAGGTCCAGCTTCCTTCTCATTCACCCGTTGCTCTCGACTCGTCAACCATCCGATCCACCATTCTAGAGCAACTGAACAAATTTTAATTGTCATTAGAGAATGTTATATTATACATTTTAATTATCAAATTTATAATAGTCATTGATAATGATATATAAGAGAGATAAAGTGGATGAAGCAATGAGAGAGATAGATTAAGAAAAAGAGAAGGAAACTTTTTAATCTTGGAGAATATGTAACATATTTTAATTGTAAAATTAATAATACATAATATATTTAAAAAGTATAAGTGAAAATTAGAATGAAATTTTATTTTTAAATGCTTTTATTTTAAATTTTTTTATCATTCACAACAAAAATTAAAAAAAATTATTTGATATAAAAACTTGTTAGAATGAAATTATTTTTTATCACTCCAAGATACTCTCTAATCTTGTGTGTATATATATATATCAAAACTTCTAATCCCAATTAACTCATTCTCATTCTCTCTAAATCCATTGCCTTCTCATCACTCTCTCCTTCACATCACTCTCTCTTCTTTTTTTCAGCCGCTACCTAACTGCTCTTGTAGTCGTGCCTCAGTTCTATTTCATATTCCAAATTATAAATTCTAAACTGATTATTCTTATGACATGAAATCAAATACATAACCAATGTAGTGTATTTTCATGCATGTAGCACACGTTACTTGCTACTATCCAAGTAAGAGCAAATAGGGAAAAATTCTTAGGAGGGAAACTAAAATATACTTTTTTGGTATTAACCCAATTTACAGTTGTGTTAGATTTTGAATTAGTCTGAGAGAAGATTCAGACAGAGATTTATGTCGAATACGAACTTGTGTTTTTAGTAGCCTATAAAGTTATTGCCATTAATATATGCTCCACCTTTATATATACATATATTATGTACTCTAAAGTACTCTTTATTTTTGTATATATATGTAGACATCAAAATATCTCATTTTTGTTAATTCATTCTCATTTTTTCTAAATTCATTTCTTCTACATAATTTTTTCTTCTAATATGTATATGTAAAAGTAAATAGTATTGTACTATATGAGAATCAAATAGGATAAAAATTATGAGCTATATTCAGAATAACTATGTTTGATCATTTTTCATTTTCTAAGAATAAAAGTACATACAATAATATTATTGTTTTCGTTGTGTACTAATTTCTATACCAAAAAATAATAGAAAATATTATTCCCAAAGACATTATTAGTGTATAAATGAACATGTTATCATTTTAGACAATACTCACATTTCTTTTAAAGTAAAAAAATCTTTATATAACTTAATTAATATATTTCTCTCATTAAATTTTTTCTCTTTAGCATTAGCACACAGAAATCAAGAAAACGTCATGTTTATTCTCTGAAAAATTTTATATGCATTTCTCACAAGGCATAATAATTGTCTGCATTTTCACATTATTACACAATAATATTATTTTTCTCTTTAATTCAAAAGTTTCTTCAATCTTTTCAACTTTTTAACCTATGCATTCTCTACAACAATTCATAATTCAAAAGTTCATAGAGAGTTTGCAAATTGGTTCTCTATTCGTGTGAGTTAAATTCTTCCTCTTTAAAGGTATTTTTTTCATTTTCCAGTATATGGACTTGATAAAATATTTGTTATGCTTTCTTAGATTGTTTGAGATCTTGATGAGCTTGAAGAATCTAAGGTAGTGTTTGTTTTTGTAGACAGGACAGAACATAACATTGAGACAGATACAGTAGAATAGAGATACTAAAATTTATCTTTTATGTATTGTGTTTGAATACAATGTACAAGACACTAATATAATGTCCAGTATTATGTTTGAATAGACATGGACAAAACTAAAATATTATGCAAAAATGATTAAAATAGACATGTCTCTCATACCCTCTTCTCTCCCTGTCTCTCACTCCTTGCCCTAACCCTTCCCTAAACACCAACTCAGTTTCTCCTTTTTATCAATTTCTAAAATCTAAAAATCTAAAATCCCTAGCTAAGCTCCTCTTCTAAAAATGGCGAAGGGATTAGGGGAATACGTTTCTTTTATCTCTGTTGAAATTTCAATTTTCTTCGTTGTAGCTTTTGGTTTGTTACTCCTTTCTCACTCACACTCCTATTTTCTTTTCAATTTTCTTCATTTCTCTTTCATTTTCTGTTTCGGTTTGGTATGCTTCTGGTTTTGCTGTGTTCCTGTCTAATTTGTTTTATTTATTTGTTTTGAACTTTGGTTTGGTTCTTCAATTTGTCAAACCAGTTGAAACTAAACTAAAATTAAGAAGTGCATATCGTTACATGTTTTTTTTTTAGTTTTTGATTCTTCTTTTTGGTTCTGTTTTGTTATAATGAAGAGTTTGCATGAGCTGATGATGGTTTCTTGTGTGCATGCGTGTGTTAACTTGTTTATCACTGGAATTTGTGGGGATCCTTTATTATTTTTAGTTCATTACATCCCTAGGTTTGTTGATAAGAAATTTGTGCAATAGAGTGAATCATGGTAGATATTAGTATTATCACAATGTTTTTAAAGTGTGCATGCGATCTACTGGTCGAATCAATTATAGCAAAATTGATTTAGTTTAGAATTGATTTTGATGTAACATTATTTATATGATACAAAGAAAAAAGTTTTCTTTTCTCTAGAGGTGGATCTATAAAAAAAAGACTAGAATTGTTTCTGATATGGGCTTGAATTGGAACTAAACAAAATGCAGAACATTCAAAATCAATTATTAATTGAATGTTATTAGGAGGATGAATTAAAAGAGAAAGGGGGGTTATGTTTTGTTCTTCAAATATTATTTTCTTAAAGCTAGAGTATTATTTTAATTGATCATGAAATATTTACTTTTCATGTGTGGTTTTCATAAGGTATGAGCCAAATATTTACAGATGTTCAACAAATCTGTGTTCGTCATTATGGCTTCTTGTTTTTCTTTTCTTTTAATTATTGTGTTTAAAGTGTTGACTAACAATGAATTGTCATATATGCATGCACATAGACACATGTCCTGGAGCTCACACATTAACCATCATATTTGAATAATTGTATCTTAGAAGGTGATTCTACCTGGTGCTTCATATGGCTAGCAACTCATCATCATTCCACCGAAGATTATCATGAGTAACATGAAGTTGTTGCTAAGATGTTATATCCAACCAAAGAGGATAATACAAAGATTATATTAGAGAAGTTCAATGAATTATATTCTAAGTGCTAAGAAGTTTCTAGCGTTTGTTAGCTACATGGAATTTTAATCATAAATGGAAGGGTTAGAGTTGGACTGTAGCGTTGTGAAATTTAGTTCAACAACATAGCAGAGTTTTAACTTTTTGTTTGATCTCTATTTAGTTTACATGTTTGTTTATTGTGGAACAAACAAAAGAACCTTTTGTGTGTTGATATAATGTTATTGAGTTTAGATCTTGAAAAGTTGTGTAAAATATACAAAATAACCGTTCATCATTTCGTGAAGCTTATCCAAAATATACATATTTTGCTATTTCTTATTAGTACTTTGCACTAGCTTAACAAAAGAAACTTCATCATATTGAAAAAAAAAATCTGAAACTAATTCTACTCTAATTTTCAAACTAAATTCTGCATTTAAACATACAAAAGAAACTTCTACACAATTGAATTGAAATCCAAAACTAATTATAACTTATCTGTAGTAATGATAAACAAAATTCTGCACTAATTTTAACTAAAATTCTGCATTAACATTAACAAAAAAAAAAACAATTCTACACATATTGGAAACTAATTCTGCACAAAATACCAAATTGTTACAAGTCTAAGATACTAAAATTCTGGCGACAATACTAATTCTGTATTAACATGTGCCAAATTGATAAGTCTAAAAAATCAAATGTACTATAAATCCAACCTCCAACTTTGTTTCTTGAAAAGAGATTAACTCTAAGTATGCAATATAGCTCTAAAAAATCCAGTTTTTTTTACTATCTCCCAGTGACTAAAAGGTTTTTTCCAATTGAGGATTTATGGAGAACTTGAGTGCAACAAAAATAATTTCATCATCGGTGAACCCAAGCTTGCTAAGCATATCACCAACCTTTTTGTCCTCACGAGTCTTTACCATAGCTTGAGCAAAAGCATCCAAATGCTTTTCCTGTTGATCAAACACATACTTCAGGGTGTCAGTTAACTCCTTCATCATCTTGGTATCCTTTGCCGCTTTAGATGAGTATGGCTTTTTTCCTTGTTTCTTCTCAGAAGATGAAGCTACAGAATTCGATTGTTGGAGTAGAGATTCACTGAAATCATGGTTTGAGTTAAACATATCCATATCTTCTGCATCCACTTCTTCATCTCCATCCTGTTGCACTTCTTCTTCAGCATCATTGTCGCATACAGCAGCAACTCCGTTTGCTCTATCCTTACAAAATATTTTCTCCAAACGCGGATAAAGGGGAAAATGCTTTCGTGGAGTATACAATCTTACTCCTTGTTTCTAGAAAACAAATAAAAGATCATCAAAGAGGGATATAATTAATTGTCAAGTAGAATAAAATAAAGTGAATCAAATCAAACATGAACACTAACTTTCATATATGCAGCTAGAATCTCTTTGTTATCCACAACCACACATTGCTTCACATCATTCCATCCAAAATCACTATAGGTTGCCATGTTAGCAGCAAATTGATATTTTTCTTTTAGCCTCTTAACCTTGTTCTTGCAATGACTTATTTGAAAGCTACCACCTGGAAATCTCTCATTCATTTTTACAGCAAGCTTCTCAAAAGATCCAGGTTTAGACTGGCCCGCATAAGCTATTTTTCCTTCACTAACAAGCTCCTCCATAAAGCCAACAAATGTCTTGGACTCTTCATCAGTCCAGACATGTCTATCCATTTGTCTCTACAATCTAAATTAACTCAATCAAAATTCAAGTGAGCATCCTAAACACATGATGACATCATTGTAAACAAATTATCATACTAATTCAAAAAAACACACATACAACAATAAACTTAAGAATACGATACATTTAAAGCAAGTGGTACATGTAGTCAAAACACAACATCAATAATGATTATAGTTTCACTGTTAGGTCTTACAATAAATATCCAAGGCAACAAATTATCAAAATAATTCAAATGAAACACACACACAATAAGTAAACCAACTAATTTATATAGCTATGCATCCACTCAATGTACATTTCAAGTGCTAAGTTGTCTCGCCAAGCAGTCCATTTGTTGTTGTCCTTTACATTGTCAATCATCTCATCGTCACCATCTTCAGTACTACCATGCTCCTTTCCAATAAGTACGTGGTCATCCTCAAGTAAGATGTCCTCTTCAGGATCAGAGTCCATATTAAGTCAAATAAAGTTTAGACAACAAGCAATTATTATTCTATTTTGTGTCTTAATTTTGTAGAAATAAGGACTCCTTAAAATTGCTCATCTCTTCTTAAGTAAACCAAAACAACAGTCAATAATGTTCCTAGCTGAAGAGTGCTTCTTGTTAAAATATTCTCAAAAGTTTCTAGGTGCATTTCTTCCATGGGCCCATTATTGTACATGATATCGAGTTTGCCTATATGGTGCTAGAATTTTCTTGCAATTAGTATAACCAGCATCCACTAAATAATAATTCCCTATAAATTAAAAGAGATACATTATGAGGATTAAAAAATTTGTATGAACTAACATTTTGAACTGTTTTTGTTACCTAAAAATTAACTATTACATACCAATTGGTATCTTGAGGTTATTACGATGTGAAATAGCATCTCTAAGGACTCTTGAATCCAATATGGATCCTTCCAATCCACTAAGTACATACACAAAATTCATATCTTGATTGCATACGCCTAGGACATTGGTTGATATTTTATCCTTTCTTGTTCGGTATCTTGATTTATCTTCTTCAGGAACAGTCAATTCTATATATGTTCCATCTAATGCTTCTAGACAACCATAAACTAAATAAATTAAAGTGTCAAGACTAACTCTATAAAATTATACATAAGACAAAATCACTACCACAGTTATTCACTAGATTTACCTTGAGGATCTATGCAGTCATCTTGGAACAGGAACAGCTTTTGCAAACAATAAGCTTTGGACACATATAACCGAGTACAACACCTTATTGAAATACCTACTTATTATTTCTCCTGACCTATAAAATCCTACTTGAAGTGTGCAATTCTTTTTATGATGAGCCAATATTATCAAAAATGTAATCACTTGCTCAGATATACTTACACGACATTCATTACTTAATCCACCCTGAACTTTAAGTAACTGATGAGCGGATAATTTATACGCTTTTTGGCATTGTTTTTAGTATGTTTTTAGTAGGATCTAGTTACTTTTAGGGATGTTTTCATTAGTTTTTATGATAAATTCACATTTCTGGACTTTACTATGAGTTTGTGTGTTTTTCTGTGATTTCAGGTATTTTCTGGATGAAATTGAGGGACTTGAGCAGAAATCAGATTCAGAGGTTGAAAAAGGACTGCTGATGCTGTTGGATTCTGACCTCCCTGCACTCAAAGTGGATTTTCTGGAGCTACAGAACTCGAAATGGCGCGCTTCCAATTGCGTTGGAAAGTAGACATCCAGGGCTTTCCAGCAATATATAATAGTCCATACTTTGGCCAATAATTGACGACGTAAACTGGCGTTCAACGCCAGCCTTCTACCCAAATCTGGCGTCCAGCGCCAGAAAAGGATCCAAAACCAGAGTTGAAAGCCAGAAATGGCACAAAAGCTGGCGTTCAACTCCACAAATGGCCTCTGCACGTGCTACACTTAAGCTCAGCCCAAACACACACCAAGTGGGCCCCAGAAGTGGATTTATGCATCAATTACTTACTCATGTAAACCCTAGTGACTAGTTTATTATAAATAGGACCTATTACTATTGTATTAGGCATATCTTTGGTCTCAGTTTTATTCCATTGTTCATCTTAGGAGACTATTGATCTCGTTTAGGGGGCTGGCCATCTCGGCCATGCCTGGACCTTCACTTATGTATTTTCATACGGTAGAGTTTCTACACTCCATAGATTAAGGTGTGGAGCTCTGCTGTTCCTCAAAAACTAATGCAAAGTACTTCTGTTTTCTATTCAATTCTTCTTATTTCTCTTCTAAGATATCCATTCGCACCCAAGAACGTGATGAAGGTGATGATTATGTGTGACGCTCATCACCATCTCCCCTATGAACGCGTGCCTGACAAACACTTCCGTTCTACATGAATTAAGCTAGAATGAGTATCTCTTAGATCTCCTAACCAGAATCTTCGTGGCGTAAGCTAGAATGATGGCGGCATTCAAGAGAATCCGGAAGGTCTAAACCTTGTCTGTGGTATTCCGAGTAGGATTCAATGATTGAATGACTGTGACGAGCTCCGAACTCGCGATTGCAGGGCGTTAGTGACAGACGCAAAAGGATAGTAAATCCTATTCCAGCATGATCGAGAACCGACAGATGAATAGCCGTGCCGTGACAGGGTGCGTGAGCATATTATTCACTGAGAGGATAAGATGAAGCCATTGGCAAGGGTGATGCCTCCAGACGATTAGCCGTGCCGTGACAGGGTATTGGATCATTTTTCCGAGAGATGACCGAAAGTAGCCATTGACAGTGGTGATGTATCACATAAAGCCAGCCATGGAAAGGAGTAAGACTGATTGGATGAAGATAGCAGGAAAGCAGAGGTTCAGAGGAACGAAAAGCATCTCCATTCGCTTATCTGAAATTCCTACCAATGATTTACATAAGTACCTCTATCCCTATTCTATTATATAATATTCGAAAACACCATTATCACTTTATATCTGCCTGACTGAGATTTGCAAGGTGACCATAGCTTGCTTCATACCAACAATCTCCGTGGGATTCGACCCTTACTCACGTAAGGTATTACTTGGACGACCCAGTGCACTTGCTGGTTAGTTGTATCGAAGTTGTGACAATTATGAATTAAGATCAGAGCACCCAGCTTTGGAGCCATTACCAGGATTTGTTCGAGCCTGGAGATCACAATTTCGTGCACCAAGTTTTTGGCGCCGTTGCCGGGGATTGTTCGTGTTTGGACAACACAATTTCGTGCACCAAGAATTCCTATGTTTGAGTTTGGACAACTGACGGCTCATCTTGTTGCTCAGATTGGGTAACTTTCTTTTCGTTCTCTTTTCAAAAATTTTTCAAAAATATTTTCAAAATTTTCTCATCTGTTTTCGAAAAAAAAAATTTATTCAAAATTTTTAAGAATGAATTCTAGTGTTTCATGAAGCATGTTGAAGCCTGGCTGGCTGTAAAGCCATGTCTAAATTTATTTGGACTGAGGCTTGCAATTTGTTATCAAGAGCAATTTAGTTGTTGCTCATCCACCTGCTGCTGATCCATGATCACCTGCTGAAGCTTGGCTGGCCATTGGCCATGTCTAGTGTTTTGGACTGGAGCTTTCATTGAAAGCTTGGCTGGCTAGTGAGCCATGTCTAATTCCTGGACTGAAGCTTTAGACTAACATGGTAAGATTCCTGGAATTCATATTAAAAATTTTGGAATCCTTATTTTTCCTTTTAATTTTCAAAAAAAAAAAATCCAAAAAAATTTGAAAATCATAAAAATCAAAAATATTTTCTGTTTCTTGTTTGAGTCTTGAGTCATGTTATAAGTTTGGTGTCAATTGCATATGCATCTTGCATTTTTTCGAAAATATCATGCATTCATAGTGTTCTTCATGATCTTCAAGTTGTTCTTGGTAAGTCTTCTTGTTTGATCTTGATGATTTTTTGTTTTGTGTCTTTTCATGTTTATCATATGCATTCTTGAATTCTTAATGTCTAAGCATTAAAGAATTCTAAGTTTGGTGTCCTGCATGTTTTTCTTTGCATTAAAAATTTTTTAAAAATATGTTCATCATGTTCTTCATAGTGTTCTTGGTGTTCATCTTGACATTCATAGCATTCTTGCATGCATCACATGTTTTGATCTAAAAATTTCATGCATTGCATCTTTTTAGCGTTTTTCTCTCTTGCATCAAAAAAATTCAAAAATAAAAAAAAATATCTTTCCCTTTTTCTCTCATCAAATTCGAAAATTTGAGTTGACTTTTTCAAAAAATTTTTAAAATCAAGTTGTTTCTTATGAGTCAAATCAAATTTTCAATTTGAAAATCTTATCTTTTTCAAAATCTTTTTCAAAAATCAAATCTTTTTCAAAATTATTAGTTATTTTCGAAAATTTCAAAAGTATTTTTCAAAAATCTTTTTCTTATTTTTAAATCAAATTTTCGAAAATAACATAATCAATTAATGTTTTGATTCAAAAATTTGAAGTTTGTTACTTGCTTATTAAGAAAGATTCAAACTTTAAGTTCTAGAATCATATCTTGTGATTTCTTATGAATCAAGTCATTAATTGAGATTTTAAAAATCAAATCTTTTTCAAAAACTAATTCTTATCATATCTTTTCAAAAATATCTTCTTATCTTATCTTTTTCAAAAATATCTTTTCAAAATATCTTTTCTAACTTCCTAACTTCTTATCTTTTCAAAATTTGTTTCAACTAACTAACTAACTTTTTGTTTGTTTCTTAACTTTTTCAAAACTACCTAACTAACTCTCTCTCTCTAATTTTCGAAAATATCTCCCCTCTTTTTCAAAAATTTCTTTTTAATTAACTAATTATTTTTATTTTTTTTATTTTTTATTTAAAAAATTTTCGAAAAAAAAAATACTAACAATTTTCAAAAACTATTTTCAAAAATCACTAACTCTTTTTCAAAATAATTTTCGAAAATTATCCCTCCCCCATCTCATTCTATTTATTCATTCATATCCTAACATCTCATTTCACCTCCTTCCATCCTCACAGTTGTGTTTCTTCCATTATATTACATTCTTTGTCTCCCCCTCTTCTTCCACTCACACAGGGATCCCTATACTGTGGTATAAAGGATCTCTATTATTATCATTATTTTTCTGTCCATTCTTCCTTGTCATATGAGCAGGAGCAAGGATAAGAACATTCTTGTGGAAGCAGATCCAGAACCTGAAAGGACTCTGAAGAGAAAATTAAGAGAAGCTAAAATACAACAATCCAGAGATAACCTTTCAGAAATTTTCGAACAGGCAGAGGAGATGGCAGCCGAAAATAATAATAATGTAAGGAAGATGCTTGGTGACTTTACTGCACCTAATTCCAATTTACATGGAAGAAGCATCTCCATTCCTGCCATTGGAGCAAACAACTTTGAGCTTAAACCTCAATTAGTTTCTCTGATGCAGCAGAACTGCAAGTTTCATGGACTTCCATCCGAAGATCCTTTTCAGTTCTTAACTGAATTCTTGCAGATATGTGATACTGTTAAGACTAATGGAGTAGATCCTGAAGTCTACAGGCTCATGCTTTTCCCTTTTGCTGTAAGAGACAGAGCTAGATTATGGTTAGATTCTCAACCCAAAGACAGCCTGAACTCTTGGGATAAGCTGGTCACGGCTTTCTTAGCCAAGTACTTTCCTCCTCAAAAGCTGAGCAAGCTTAGAGCTGATGTTCAAACCTTCAGACAGAAAGAAGGTGAATCTCTCTATGAAGCTTGGGAAAGATACAAACAGTTGACCAAAAAGTGTCCTTCTGACATGCTTTCAGAATGGACCATCCTGGATATATTCTATGATGGTTTATCTGAGCTATCAAAGATGTCACTGGACACTTCTGCAGGTGGATCCATTCACCTAAAGAAAACGCCTGCAGAAGCTCAAGAACTCATTGACATGGTTGCTAATAACCAGTTCATGTACACTTCTGAAAGGAATCCTGTGAGTAATGGGACGCCTATGAAGAAGGGAGTTCTTGAGGTTGATACTCTGAATGCCATATTGGCTCAGAATAAAATATTGACTCAGCAAGTCAATATGATCTCTCAGAGTCTGCATGGAATGCAAGCTGCATCCAACAGTACTCAAGAGGCATCTTCTGAAGAAGAAGCCTATGATCCTGAGAACCCTGCAATAGCAGAGGTAAATTACTTAGGTGAACCTTATGGAAACACCTATAACTCAACATGGAGAAATCATCCAAATTTCTCATGGAAGGATCAAAAGCCCTAACAAGGCTTTAATAATGGTGGAAGAAACAGGTTTAGCAATAGCAAACCTTTTCCATCATTAACTCAGCAACAGACAGAGAACTCTGAACAAAATGCTTCTAATTTAGCAAATCTAGTCTCTGATCTATCTAAGGTCACTGTAAGTTTCATGAATGAAACAAGGTCTTCCATTAGAAATCTGGAAGCACAAGTGGGCCAGCTGAGTAAAAGGATCACTGAAATCCCTCCTAGTACTCTCCCAAGCAATACAGAAGAGAACCCAAAAGGAGAGTGCAAGGCCATTGACATAAGTGCCTTGGCCGAACCTGTGAGGAGAGGAGAGGACGTGAATCCCAAGGAGGAAGACCTCCTGGGACGTCCAGTGATCAATAAGGAGCTTCCCTCTGGGGAACCAAAGGACTCTGAGGCTCATCTAGAGACCATAGAGATTCCATTGAACCTCCTTATGCCCTTCATGAGCTCTGATGAGTATTCCTCTTCTGAAGAGAATGAGGATGTCACTGAAGAGCAAACTGCCAAGTTTCTTGGTGCAATCATGAAGCTGAATGCCAAATTATTTGGCATTGATGCTTGGGAAGTTGAACCTCCCTTGTTCATCAATGAACTAAGTGATCTGGATCAACTGATATTACCTCAGAAGAGACAGGATCCTGGAAAGTTCATAATACCCTGTACCATAGGCACCATGATCTTTAAGGCTCTGTGTGACCTTGGTTCAGGAATAAACCTCATGCCCCTCTCTGTAATAGAGAAACTGGGAATCTATGGGGTGCAAGCTGCTAAAATCTCATTAGAGATGGCAGACAGCTCAAGAAGACAGGCTTATGGACAAGTAGAAGATGTATTAGTAAAGGTTGAGGGCCTTTACATACCTAATGATTTCATAGTCCTGGATACTGGAAAGGAAGAGGATGAATCCATCATCCTGGGAAGACCTTTCCTGGCCACAGCAAGAGCTGTGATTGATGTTGACAGAGGTGAAATATTCCTTCAATGGAATGAGAACTCCCTTGTATTCAAAACTCAAGGATCCCCCTCTGCAACCATGGAGAGGAAGCAGGAAAAGCTTCTCTCCCAGCAGAGTCAACCAGAGCCCCCACAGTCAAACTCTAAGTTTGGTGTTGGGAGGCCACAACTAAACTCTAAGTTTGATGTTGAACTCCCATATCCAAACTCTAAGTTTGGTGTTGGAGAGTCTCAACAAAGCTCTGCACATCTGTGAGGCTCCATGAGAGCCCACTGTCAAGCTATTGACATTAAAGAAGCGCTTGTTGGGAGGCAACCCAATGCTTATCTAATTCTTATTTTTCATGTTTTCTTAGGTTCATGATCATGTGGAGTCACAAAATAAAAATAAAAATTGAAAACGGAATCAAAAACAGCAGAAGAAAAATCACACCCTGGAGGAGCATCTGTCTGGCGTTCAAACGCCAGAACAGAGCATAGTTCTGGCGCTGAACACCCAGAATGGGAGCATCCTGGCGCTGAACGCCCAGAACAAGCATGGTTCTGGCGTTCAACGCCAGAAATGGCAGCAAAGGGGCGTTGAACGCCCAAAATGGGCACCAACCTGGCGCTGAACGCCCAGAGTTGTGTGCAAGGGCATTTTACATGCCTAAATTGGTGCAGGGATGTAAATGCCTTGACACCTCAGGATCTGTGGACCCCACAGGATCCCCACCTACCTCATCATCTCTCTTTCCATTCATGATCATCCCTTCTTTTTTTTCCATTTACCACTCACATCCATACACCCACTACCTTCAAAAATTCAACATCTCTCTCCCACCCATATGGCCGAATACACACTCCCATCCATCTCCTCCATATCTTCTTCTTATTCTTCTATTCTTTCTTCTTTTGCTCGAGGGCGAGCAACATTCTAAGTTTGGTGTGGTAAAAGCATAGCTTTTTTGTTTTTTTTTTCCATAACCATTGATGGCACCTAAGGCCAGAGAAGCCCCTAGAAAGAGGAAAGGGAAGACAAAAAGCTTCCATCAAGGGTCTATAGCTCAGTGGTAGAACATTTGACTGCAAATCAAGAGATCCCTGAGATACCTCAGGGGATACATTTTCTTCCACACAATTATTGGAAGCAACTAAGGGTGGAACATCAAGAGCACTCCATCATCCTTCATGAAATCAGAGAAGATCAAAAAGCAATGAGGGAGGAGCAACAAAGACAAGGAAGAGACATAGAAGAGCTCAAGGACATCATTGGTTCCTCAAGAAGGAAACGCCACCATCACTAAGGTGGATTCATTCCTTGTTTTTGCTTTCTCTGTTTTTCGTTTTCTATGTTATGTGCTTATCTATGTTTGTGCCTTCATTACATGATCATTAGTAGTTAGTAACTTTGTCTTAAAGTTATAAATGTCCTATGAATCCATCACCTCTCTTAAATGAAAAAATGTTTTAATTCAAAAGAACAAGAAGTACATGAGTTTCGAATTTATCCTTGAACTTAGTTTAATTATATTGATGTGGTGACAATGCTTCTTGTTTTCTGAATGTATGCTTGAACAGTGCATATGTCTTTTGAAGTTGTTGTTTAAGAATGTTAAATATGTTGGCTCTTGAAAGAATGATGACTAGGAGACATGTTATTTGATAATCTGAAAAATCATAAAAATGATTCTTGAAGCAAGAAAAAGCAGCAAAGAACAAAGCTTGCAGAAAAAAAAAAAGGGGGCGAAAAAAATAGAAAAAAAAAGAAAGAAAAAGAAAAAGCAAGCAGAAAAAGTCAATAACCCTTAAAACCAAAAGGCAAGGGCAAATAAAAAGGATCCCAAGGCTTTGAGCATCAGTGGATAGGAGGGCCTAAAGGAATAAAATCCTGGTCTAAGCGGCTAAACCAAGCTGTCCCTAACCATGTGCTTGTGGCGTGTAGGTGTCAAGTGAAAACTTGAGACTGAGCGGTTAAAGTCAAGGTCCAAAGCAAAAGAAGAGTGTGCTTAAGAACCCTGGACACCTCTAATTGGGGACTCTAGCAAAGCTGAGTCACAATCTGAAAAGGTTCACCCAATTATGTGTCTGTGGCATTTATGTATCCGGTGGTAATACTGGAAAACAAAGTGCTTAGGGCCACGGCCAAGACTCATAAAGAAGCTGTGTTCAAGAATCATCATACTGAACTAGGAGAGTCAATAACACTATTCGAAATCTGAAGTTCCTATAGATGCCAATCATTCTAAACTTCAATGGATAAAGTGAGATGCCAAAACTATTCAAGAGGCAAAAAGCTATAAGTCCCGCTCATATGATTGAAGCTCTGTTTCATTGATAGTCTGGAATTTATAGTATATTCTCTTCTTTTTATCCTATTTGATTTCCAGTTGCTTGGGGACAAGCAACAATTTAAGTTTGGTGTTGTGATGAGCGGATAATTTATACGCTTTTTGGCATTGTTTTTAGTAGGATCTAGTTACTTTTAGGGATGTTTTCATTAGTTTTTATGATAAATTCACATTTCTGGACTTTACTATGAGTTTGTGTGTTTTTCTGTGATTTCAGGTATTTTCTGGCTGAAATTGAGGGACTTGAGCAGAAATCAGATTCAGAGGTTGAAAAAGGACTGCTGATGCTGTTGGATTCTGACCTCCCTGCACTCAAAGTGGATTTTCTGGAGCTACAGAACTCGAAATGGCGCGCTTCCAATTGCGTTGGAAAGTAGACATCCAGGGCTTTCTAGCAATATATAATAGTCCATACTTTGGCCAATAATTGACGATGTAAACTGGCGTTCAACGCCAGCCTTCTACCCAAATCTAGCGTCCAGCGCCAGAAAAGGATCCAAAACCAGAGTTGAACGCCAGAAATGGCACAAAAGCTGGCGTTCAACTCCACAAATGGCCTCTGCACGTGCTACACTTAAGCTCAGCCCAAACACACACCAAGTGGGCCCCGGAAGTGGATTTATGCATCAATTACTTACTCATGTAAACCCTAGTGACTAGTTTATTATAAATAGGACCTATTACTATTGTATTAGGCATATCTTTGGTCTCAGTTTTATTCCATTGTTCATCTTAGGAGACTATTGATCTCGTTTAGGGGGCTGGCCATCTCGGCCATGCCTGGACCTTCACTTATGTATTTTCATACGGTAGAGTTTCTACACTCCATAGATTAAGGTGTGGAGCTCTGCTGTTCCTCAAAAACTAATGCAAAGTACTTCTGTTTTCTATTCAATTCTTCTTATTTCGCTTCTAAGATATCCATTCGCACCCAAGAACGTGATGAAGGTGATGATTATGTGTGACGCTCATCACCATCTCCCCTATGAACGCGTGCCTGACAAACACTTCCGTTCTACATGAATTAAGCTAGAATGAGTATCTCTTAGATCTCCTAACCAGAATCTTCGTGGCGTAAGCTAGAATGATGGCGGCATTCAAGAGAATCCGGAAGGTCTAAACCTTGTCTGTGGTATTCCGAGTAGGATTCAATGATTGAATGACTGTGACGAGCTCCGAACTCGCGATTGCAGGGCGTTAGTGACAGACGCAAAAGGATAGTAAATCCTATTCCAGCATGATCGAGAACCGACAGATGAATAGCCGTGCCGTGACAGGGTGCGTGAGCATATTATTCACTGAGAGGATAAGATGAAGCCATTGGCAAGGGTGATGCCTCCAGACGATTAGCCGTGCCGTGACAGGGCATTGGATCATTTTCCCGAGAGATGACTGAAAGTAGCCATTGACAGTGGTGATGTATCACATAAAGCCAGCCATGGAAAGGAGTAAGACTGATTGGATGAAGATAGCAGGAAAGCAGAGGTTCAGAGGAACGAAAAGCATCTCCATTCGCTTATCTGAAATTCCTACCAATGATTTACATAAGTACCTCTATCCCTATTCTATTATATAATATTCGAAAACACCATTATCACTTTATATCTGCCTGACTGAGATTTGCAAGGTGACCATAGCTTGCTTCATACCAACAATCTCCGTGGGATTCGACCCTTACTCACGTAAGGTATTACTTGGACGACCCAGTGCACTTGCTGGTTAGTTGTATCGAAGTTGTGACAATTATGAATTAAGATCAGAGCACCAAGCTTTGGAGCCATTACCAGGATTTGTTCGAGCCTGGAGATCACAATTTCGTGCACCAATAACTCACATAATCTTCCTAATGCGTCTACACTCATCCTTAATTCCCAAATACAATTTCTATCACCTCCTCCTATTATGCGGTTTAACACGTTTCGTCTTAAGGGATTAATATTAATTTTCCTATTCCTAATCAACAAATGTCCTCTTCTCCTGTTTCTCAAATAGAAAAATACACATTAAAACTAATATCAAAACTACCTCAAGCTCAGACTGAATCATAAAATAAAAAATAAGAAATCGTCTAAATTACTCAGAGTGATCCAATGGTTCCATTATTCCCTAATCAACAAGTCACAAACAGGTCAAAAATGTAAATAATAAATTATTATAAAATTTACACAAATACTAAAAATAATCACCAGCAATAAGAATAACAGCAACATAACCTACTAATTATTTTATTTTTGAATTCAAACAAATAAGAAGATTTCAATATAATTTTTTTTATTCATTCTTCTATTAAGAACAACATACATACAACTTTGTTCATTCATTCATTCATAGAATCATTGAAAAAATCACCAATTTTGTCATACATACATTCAAATGAAACACACATAACTTTATCTATTCATTCATTCATAGCATAATTGAAAGAGTAAAGTATCATTTTTGTCCCCAACGTTTGGAGTAAGTCCCAAAGTTGTCCCTAACGTTTCAATCATCCTATTTAAGTCTCTAACGTTTTAAAAGCGACTCAATGTTGCCATGCCGTTCGGAATCCGTTAACAGAATTGACGGCGGGACAAAATTGAGACGATTTTGAAACGTTAGGAACTTAAATAGGACGAAAACGTTAGGGACAAAAATGATACATAAAAATAAATTTTAATTTAATTTTATCTTTCAATAATATTAATTTTTTACTATACATAATATTCAATTATTTTTTAATTACATCTAAATAAACTACACTTAATCACATTATTTTTATTTTAAATAAATTTATTTTTTTATAATTTTAAAGAATTTTGATACATTAGAGACAAAAGGTATAATTTATATTTTATTGTATATATATATTATTTTTTTCTTTTCTGCAAGTTTATATACTAGTCATTCTACAAACATTTCATGATAACTAAAAATCTTTAAGAGTAAAGTTATAAAAAAATTAATTTATTTAAAATGAAAATAATATGATTAAGTGTAATTTACTTAGATGTGATTAAAAAATAATTGAATACTATGTATAGTAAAAAATTAATATTATTGAAGGATAAAATTAAAATTTATTTCTATGTATCATTTTTGTCTCCAACGTTTTCGTCCTATTTAAGTCCCTAACATTTCAAAATCGTCTCAATTTTGTCCTGTCGTCAATTCTGTTAATGGATCCCTAACGACATGACAACATTGAGTCAGTTTTGAAACGTTAGAAATTTAAATAGGACGATTGAAACGTTAGAGACAACTTTGAGACTTACCCCAAACGTTAGGGACAAAAATGATACTTTACTCTAATTAAAAAAATCACCAATTTTGTCATACGAAATACAATTTTTCTTGTTCATATTTAATTTTTAGATTTTTAATTCACTAAGTATTATTTGGTTTCTCTGCAGGATCCTCCTTTTCAGCTTTAGGCTGGACTATACAAATGGTCGAATAGGTGGCATGCGTAAAAACTTGCAATGCTTTTATAAATGGGGGATTTGAAAATTACTCAAATAGATAAGACCCAGATGAAAACAACCGAAGCATTTGAGATTCTTGAAATCTAGAGAGTATTTTCGAGATTCAACAGGTGCAGAAACCAATTAAATAGCAAGTCTCTTTGATTGAACAAACTGAAACAACGAATTTGAGAGAGAGAGAGAGAGAGAGAGAGAGAGAGAGACCTAAAAATACAAAGTGAAGAGGTTGTAATTGCTACAAGGTAATTTTAGAGCCAGCTACAGAGACTACAGACTATAGAGAGTAGGAGAAAGATAGAACCTGCTAGAGAAAGACGAAAAGAGAATCAACAGAGAAAGAAAAAAAAAAGAAGAGATGAGACAGAGAACAGGAAGATGAAGAAAGAACCTGTTAGAGAAAAAAGAAGAAGAAGATAGGAGACAGAGAACAGGGAGAAGAGAATACCGTAGAGGAGATCGGCGTTGCAGAGAAGATGTCAAATTAGGGTTTTTTGATAAGTTTAAAAAAGGGTAATGGTGGAATAATAAAAATATCTATGGATAAAAAAAGAAAAAAAATTATTAAAAAATCAGTGTCCACCTTGTCAAATTTCGTGTCCCTCATTGTCCTTTATAAAAAAGTGGACACAAAAATAAAAAAATTGCCTCAAAGACAATGTGTTCAGTGTCCATATCTCTGCCAACAAACACTTTTTAAACTTTCGTTGTCCATGTCTCTGTGTCCTGTCTTCGAAAACAAACGCTACTTAAAAGAACAGTATTTTTTAGTCTTGCCAAAGGGCCGATTGACCAAGTAAAAAGATTTTCTGCATATAATGTCAACGGATACAAGTTTAAGACTCTAGAACGTGAAAAATATTTAAAAACTCAAATCAGTGGTGTTTTTGGCACATTTGGAACATGAAGCTACTCCCGCAATAGTGATCCCCATATGAGGTTTGGAGCAGTTCCTTATTATGAAAAGTTAGTAGACATCATTGAACTTAATTATGATGGTATATTCTTTATAACCTTGTTTAAATGTGAATGGGCTAATACCACTAACCCAAGGGCAATGAAATTAGATAAGTTAGGTTTTACCTCCATCAACTTTAGTAAATTGATACATACCGGTGAGTATGAGGATGATGAGCCATATATTAATGCTTACAAAGCTCAAATGATTTATTATGTGGAGGATGAGAAAGAAAAATATTGGAGTATACTTATTTAAGTAAAGCCAAGAAACTTATATGATATAGGTAATGAAGATGAAGAGATAATTTATGACAATGTGGGTTATCCATCACAAGATTTCGAACAATTTTTTTCAGATAACATTTCACATATACCATTGGCAAGATAAATTATAGAGTAATGTAAGTCTTTTGTTGCAAGTATTAGAGTGCTATATATTATTTTCTTTCATAATTTTATATTTTATTACATATACTTAATATAGTTTGATTTAGTAGTTTCTTGTTTCTTTTGTTGTTAGTTGATTAAATTAAGTACTATTATTTTATTTTTATTCTCTCATTCATATATTAATTTTAATATCTCTTGATAAGTTGCAGACATGTCTAAGAGAATTTAAATGAGAATACATATACTCATGAGTTTAATGATTCACTGTCCGTTCATCAAAATGAAGCCTCTCATGAGTTTTACATGTTCAATTAGATGTATAAGGAAAAAAGTCCAATAAGTACTGGACATCTGAATTGGAAGGTACATTATAAACTTTTGTTCAATTATAGCACTGTATATTTATAGATGTACAAGGAAAGAAGTATAATAATGTATGGTATACCACTTGAATAATTTGATAGATGCAAATGGAATGATTAAGAAAGGTCACTTAAGATTGAAAGATGTGTGAGTGCTATCTCGTGAAATTAAAATTATTGTACATTGGAATGAGAATGGCCAAACAATTGGTAAATCTGGTGGCTTTTTAGGCTTGTTTTTAGGAGCTGTTGTTGGAAATTTCAAGAACTTTTTTATAAGTTATGAAAAATAGCCTTTAGTTCCAAAAGAGCCATACAAAAATAGAGCCTATAAAAATATTATTTAGGTTCTTTTCTCTTATCTAATTATTTAACAATAAGTAAATTGTTATTGAATTTCATTTTGTAAACTACTATTTTTTTTTTTTATATACTATTCTTTTATCTATTTACTTCTCCTCTCAATCGACTTGTATGTGTAAATGATAAAAAAAAAAAAAAATTTAAGAATTTTAAATTTAATAAATATTTAAAAAGAGACACCTAACTGAAAAATAAGAATCGTTTGGGGTGTAATATTGGATGTGTAAACAAGGTGGGTGGTACATAAGAGATAGATATGGTGAATAGTAGTGAGTGGGTTTGTTGCTTGTCCATCATATCATCTTTTATCTATTTGCTACTCTATGGTTTATTGGATCATATGAGTTTGATTCTACTAGTAGTGGAGCCCAATAGAACTCTATGCTTACATTGTATTCTTTTCAATTCATTCATTTCAATTTCGTCAAAGTTAACATCTATAAAATATTATTACTCACATAATAATGTTGGCTAATTAATAATCAAACCCATGTGTCGAATCAGAATTTGTGTCTCTAATTTCTCTGCTCATGTTTTGAAAGAGGAGAAAATTAAAGAATTAATTTAATAGTGTAACGAGTATTTTCAAAGATAAATTACAATGACTTTGCTCTTTTATATTTGTAACGATGCATTCAGCTTTTTGCTGACCTGCCCAACGGGAAAAAGTTAGTTTTAAACTATATTTCCTACATCTCAGTTTGGCAATGGACATAGCATGAGTCTATGAATATTCCTTTGAATTATGTTCCAATTTTATTTATCAATAAGTTCAAATAATTTTATTTGTATGTCTATGTTACAATTATTCAAGTTAATATTTTTATATTTATAATATATAAAGATTCTTTAAAATTGATGATAAAAAGCAAAAGAAATACATACTAAAAATTTTGGCAAGAAGTGAAAAGATGATAGATGTAAATTGTTTAATGATAATTATAATTAAAATCTTACTAGAGAGCAAAATTTAGGCTTATGTCCAAAGGGAGTTGGAGTAAGCTTGGAACAATAGAAAATTTTTATTGATTATAAATTAAGGTCAAGAACTCACGTAATTGTATGAACATACACATTGTATATTTCACTTAATATTTGACAAGTTGCTAATTGAATATACATGTGTAGGAAATGTGTGAGAAAAATGCAGTACGTTAATCGAGAAAAACAAACAATTTCTCATACACTCAGATCCAAGATGATTGTTAGGAAGAAACACGAGTTGGTGTGTGATTGAGTCCTAATCAAGAGAATATTTTGTTATTTAATTTTTACATGCATTGAAATTGAATTCCATTTATTGATTTGATAGAAAACTGCAAACAAGAGAATTTTTACTAAAGTTGAAATATATCTAATTAGTCACAAGAAGAATGATGGATCTTTTGTTAATGATGAGGTTAGAGAGAAAAGTGTAAGAACTTTCATAATTTTTTGCTTTGTGTTGTTAATGATGATGGAGATTATCCTAATAGTGATGCCTTTCTCAAATTTTTATCATAGGAACAATTAGTTTTGCTTCAAGCTAATGAGAGTTCTCTTAATGATGATGCCTATATCAAGTTATTTGGAAAAGAACACCCGAATCGTGTTAGAAGTGTGGGATTTGGTGTTTGTCTATCCCAAGTGATGAATTCTACTAATAGTTTTCAAGGAGTATCTTCTTTATGTAATCATGATTTTGATATAATTAAAGTTTGCTCTATGAAAATAGAATTACAAGAGAATAAAGCAACAATTTTCTTATTACAAGTCCAAATGCCATATGACTTTCCTACAACTATAAACAATGGGGTAAATATTATATCTTTTTTTTTTGTCTGAATCTTTTATGTCAATGATTTAGTTATTGTTGTTCATTATCCTAATTTGTGCGGATAGTTTATGTCTATTAATGTTAGACTTAAATTCTTAATTGGATGGATCATATGATGGATGCATGTGAATAACCACAAAGCAAATTCCCGTGACATGTTTTAATATAGATTTGCATGCTCTTATTTGGTATTGATGTTTTTCTTGTGCAAGTTTTGTTGTTCTGGAATCATAGCACTTGAAGCCTGTTGTGTGTGTTTCTCTCTACTTGGACACAACTTCTGTTGGTATTTTTTTGCACTACTTATAACTTATTTGTTCATGGGTTATGCTATTATTGCCACTTAAGCAAAAAAGTCTTTATTTAGTAAAATAATTTGTTGGTTTTTGTTTTGTTTTATTCTAATATCTTTTCATTTATTTTCAATCCTAGATTACAGAATCATCAATGGAGACAAGGCCATTTTCTATTATTCCATGAAGTGATTGTAAATTTTTATGATTGAAATGACCAAAAACTTTTATGATCAAAGTGATTGCTTATTTTAGGCTTTTAACATAGTTAAATATTAGAAGCAAAATTATTTTCTAATTCAATTTTAGGATTTTGTTATTTGAATTTACTTAATATGTAAATATAGTTGTTAAACACTTATTGTGTATGATTATGTAAAACTTATTAAATATATATTATATTTTGAAATGCAATGTTCATATTATTTTGGTAGATTTTTCTACTTTATTTTGACGGTAGATTCTAATGTTGTAGTATATATAGTATATATATATATAGGATCAACGCATTAGGAAATAGTTTATATATAAATTTGTTTATTTAAAAAAAAAAACATGCTACAGGTATTGCAGCGGTTAAAAGAACCAAGAAAATCAGCTTTAATTTCTGTTAGTCTTTTTGTGGCAGTTCAAAATCGTTGTGACTGTTCAATGTAAACTTTCAAATTTGTATTTTGCGGCAGTTGCCAAAACTGTCGCCAAACATTTGCGCTTCCTGCTTCAAGCACATAGTGGCGGCTCAAAACCGCCGCGATTTGTCGAGTGTCTCTTGCGTCAGTTATTCCAGCGGTTCTTCAAAATCGCCGCCGATGTTGTGCCGACGGTTGATCTAACCGTGCTTTTAGTAGAAATATATCATTTTTCATGGTAGCTTGGAGTATTATAAGAATATCCTTCTTATTCTAGCAAAAAGTTACTAAAGTTGCGCTTAGAAGAGAGATTGAGAGATAGAAACTAAGTTTCCGTATTGTATATATTTAGTGTAAAATATACTAAACTAAGTTATGTTTTAGTATTATATTTAGTTTAAGATAAATATGGAGATTGAGGGGTAGATTTGGAATTTAAAAATTTAAATGAGGGTATTTTTAAAAAAAATATTAAAGTTTTAGTTTTCGTTCTAAAAAATTTCAGTCTCTTGAGTCTCCATTTTCTGGAGATACTGAATGCGCTAAAATTTTGTATCCCGTGACTAAAATTTTAGTTTCAGTCTTAGACTATCAAACACAATATCGAATCCCAATTCCCTAGTCTTAATCTCAATTTCTAAAAACAAATAATACCTAAGAGAGACAACTGTCACGGTCGAAAATGAACCATGACCGGCGCTCAGGAAAATAATCCCCAAGCAAGCTTAACCGACTCAAACATAAGTTGAATAAAAAAAATTTCAAATTCATTTCACAATTTTAAAATGAGTACCAATAAATACTTTAATATTTCAAAAAAAGATATTCAAGTAGAATCAAACATTTTGGAATAATGTAAAACTTCATCAAAAATATATATGGTCTCATGTATAGTTCTTAAAGTATAAGCTTTACAAAAATGAATTATTCAATTCTAATAAATCAATTATTCTAATCAATTTAAACTCGTTCAAAACAAATATAGTGAGTATAATTCAAAGATCATAATAAATATATGTCAAAATAATTATAAAAGCACAATCAAATAATTATAAATGTAAAGCCTACTCTCAATGTGGTCCCAAGGGACCGAAGATACCAAACCCGGAGTGCCAAATTCAAGGTGAGGAGGATTGAAGTAGAATAAAACGAATGAGCGCAAAATTTGGACCAGAGTAGCGACAAGATGGAGCTGGCGATAGTTTTGGGAATCTAAAATAGGCAAAACTAAAATTGAATTAAAACAAGGACAAGATAGATTAAATGTTGGCATAATAGGACATGAAAGTTAGAGCAGAATCATGGAAAAAGGCTGGACCGGGATAATGACAGGAGCGGTTCAGCTCTAGCAGCACCAACAACTCCGGCGGCAAGGACGATGGCTTGGCTCAGGTACATCCGAACGGCGACAGAACAACGCAGCAGCGGACGGTCCCTCCTCCTTGGCGTTTCTCTCTCTCCGGGAACTCCTCTCTCTTCGAAGCTCCAAATCTGCGACAACGGCAGCGAGGCTGGCTTCGACGGCGGCGGCTAAGCGTTTCTTGGCGGTAGAGGCGCGGTGGCCATGGCAGCAGCAGTTCCATCAGTGAAGGTTTCCTCCAATCATGTAACGCCAATGATAACAACAGCTTTAGAAAGACAAACCAAAAACAGGGGTAGAGCTCAGCAGCAGTGACAGATTCTTTCCCCACCATTGCGTTTCTTCCCACGGCGGACCCAACAGCGGCGGCAGCGGCTTCCTCTGGCAGTGGCTCGGATGGCAGCGGCGACCATGGAGGCCTTAGCGATGGTGACCAGCTTCAACGGACTCCTCTGTCGCGTCCTCTCTGCTATGTGAACTCCTATCTCTCTCTCTCTCTCTCTCTCTCTCTCTCTCTCTCTCTCTCTCTCTCTCTCTCTCTCTCTCTCTCTCTCTCTCTCTCTCTCTCTCTCTCTCTCTCTCTCTCTCCGTGCTTGTCGACAGTGATAGAAGTGGGGGCCACGAACCCTAGCAGCGGCGGTGGCAGATCAATCCCGATGGAGGCACGGCGGCGTCCCCTTCCTCTCGGCCTTGGCTTGCATCACATCGCTCTCTTCTCTCCTTTGTGGCAGCGTTGATGATGGCGGAACGAGCTCGGCGTGTAGCACCAGGCGCGACGGCAGCGACAACAGGACGCAACACGACTGGGTGCGGTCCGGTCTCCCCCTACTTCCTCTTCTTCCCTCGCGGCTCCCTCATTCTCTGAATCTCTCGTCTCTCTCTTCCGTGGGTGTGGCTGGTGGCTGGATAAAGGGTTTCAGGGTTAGGATTTCCCAATTTGAGAACTAAGATTTCTGATTTGGAAAAAGAGAAGTAAGGGTATTTTAGAGATTTTACAACAACATAAAAATGTACCTCAAACCCTCTCTTTGAATCTACTCCACATGAAAAAAGGTCATACCCAAATTGAATTTTTCTGATGGTACATGTAGCTATAATTTAATCAACACATTCTTGACTTGAATCATTACAAGTCAAAATTTTATCCTTTTGTCATATTTTTCAGTCAAACATCACAACTCCAACAAACACCTTACAATTAAACATTGAAGTAGTGTGATTACATTGTTAACAGTACACCAAATAGATTTCATACCATATTTTCATAGCATCACACTTTCTTTCAATAAGCAAGGATAATTTTTAAACAACAAGGAACAATCTTTTCATGATGTAAAAGATTAGATAACACTGTAATATTAAGAATTGAACATTCCACTAATCACTAGCTCCAACTAAACCAAACTCTAAAAGAAATTCTTCCATATTTAGAATAATTAAACAATATCCTTTCTATACTTCTAGACACACAAAATTTACTTAATAGTGTTTTTCAACAAGTACCATTCATATATCAAAAAATAACAGATATGTTCTTCTTAAATATTTCCAATGTATAAACTTTCACATTAATTTTTTTATATATTATTCGTATCTCTTTTAGAGAAAAAAACCTCTCTTAGTATGTAATTTAATTGTTACTTTGATCTTATTAACTTTTTCTCGGTCTTCCTTGACACTGCCCACATAAACAAAGTAAGTCTCTCGCTATTTATAACTTAAAAATCTTATTGTACATTTTTTCAATGCATACAACAACAACAATAAAGCCTTATCCCATTAGGTGGAGTCAGCTATATAAATCAAACGACATTATTGTACTCTGTCATGTATCATGTCTACAGAGAGACCATTTACATGTAAATCTCGTTTGACCACCTCATGAATGGTCTTCTTAGGTCTTCCTCTACCTTTTACCCCTTGTCCATCTTCCATCTCATCTACCCTCCTGATTGGGTGTTCTGTTGATCTTCTTCTCACATGTCCAAACCATCTGAGACGCAATTCAATCATTTTTTTACAATGAGTGCTACTCCAACTCTCTCCCTTATATCTTCGTTCATTATTTTATCTAATCGCGTATGACTACTCATTCATCTCAACATCTTCATCTCTGCTACACTCAGCTTACGTTCGTGCTCCCCTTTGACCGCCCAACACTCCGTACCATAAAGTATAGCCGATCTTATAGCAGTGCGATAGAATTTATCCTTAAGTTTTAAAGGCATTTTTTTCAATACATAATAAATATTATTTAAATTTATACATTTTCATATTGTTTTAAAATATGACGAAAATATTATGTTTTTTCAAGTATATATTTAGTGTCTCTGATGCCAAATTTTGGGTGACTAAGTATGACTGTGTTGATCAACTAATAATAAGTTGAGATGTGTTATGGGTGGATGGATATTTCTTAATTATATCTCTCGTGGTAAACAATCTTTTTTTACTGCATGATTATTAATTGTGAAAATTTATGATAAACAAGGGATATATCTATAACTTGAGTTTCGTCTGTGTCGTCGGATACAAGATGTCCTTTACTAATGTTACCCAATCTTTCTTCCTTTGGGTTTTGAAAATGTTCAATATTTTCTTCATTGTCATGTTGTAAATTAGTATTGTTATCTAAATAAAATAGTTACTATGACCGATTAATGTTGTTATTGTACTTTGTATAGTCAAATTCTGAGTCTTTCACCAATATCCTTTACGTGTTTCAAATTGTGATTAGTCTTTGTGTCTTAGCCACTCTACCCGCCAATTAGATATGACCACCCAAGACACCACCTATGTAAATATGTTAGAGTTACCGTGTATAAAAGTATTTATTCGGTCACCTTCCATTTCAAATTTTCTTGCCACTATTTACAAAGTAAGTTTGATTCTACGTAAACAATACTGCCAAGTTTGAGAATTATAAAATCAGCCTTTAGAGTTTGTAACTTTGTAAGGTGACATTTGTTGACTAAATTTTGGTCTTTGGATCTTTTCCATCAATGAACGAAAAGTTGAGCTAACTCTGACTTGCAATGTTAGACACATAACTAGATAGTATCTTTTGATTTTAGCTTTTAAATAAGGCAAAAAAATAAATTATTTTGAAAAATGAAAGGAGATATAATGATTTGCACATCATATAAACTCTTTTTCCTCTTTTTGTTTTTGTCTTGTTTAAGTGTTAAAACGAAATGATACTGTTTAACCATGTGTGATATGTCTAGTAATATGACAAATTTGAGCCAATTCAGCACTTAGTTCGCTAATTCAATACTAAAAAGAGTCCAAAGACCAATATGGTGTCTACAACTGAATTTTGGAAACCAGTATAAATAATTTTAAATTTAAAAGACTAAAATAATAAAAATTGTGAATATAAAGGACCACTTTAAAAATTTAGTAGGCATTTGTTATCTTCCTTTTTTTCTCCACAATGTTCTGATAGGGTTGTGGAGGGTGTAGTGCTCTTGAGTCCGTTACATCGAGCCATACTCGCCCGATGCTGGCCTCCTATCGACATTGTCCTGCACTGCTCCATTGAACAAACACAATGTCAAACTCGAAGGAAAACGCAACTAACAATGAATACAACACCAAATCGGAGAAGAAGAATAAGAACCTATAATAATATTCAACAATGAAGACATAGAAGAAGGGATTAATGGATACAAGAGCAGCTTGGTAGGAAGACTCCTCTCGAACAAGCTTATCAACACGGCCTGGATCCAGTTAGCCATGGAAAGTGTTTGGAGGGAACCTGAAGGATTGAGAGTGGTGGAGATAAAGCCTAAGATCTACCAGTTCTTTTTCAACAAAAAGTCTGACCTTGAACGCATTCTCAAGGGAAGTCCCTCGATTTTTAGAAACTCTTGGCTGCTGGTGAAATGATGGAATAGAGAAGAAGACCCAGTTGAAAAGGGGATGGACGAAGCTGAAATAAAGGTACAAATGTGGGAGATTATAGAACACTGCAAAACTGCGGATAATATATCCGATCCGATAATTTTAATGCGGATCAGATCGAAATTTTGGTTATATTCATATTTACCCCTAATTACCTCCTTTATCCTTAGAAACAAAAAAGGTTTGAGAATTATAAAATCACTGCACTTTATTTGTTTTATATATCATAAATCATTGTATGCGGTGTTATTGGTGAGATATTTACAGACTTCTTTTACTCACTCGTGCAAAGCACATTATTGCAGGGTAAGAACACTATTTAAGTAGTTATACTTGTTTCAATGTTTGGGTGTTTGGCGGTTCATGAAGGCGACATAGCGATGAGATAATGCTGTTCACGAAGCTTTAACATGCTTCGCACCACGCATCGATGCTACTTAGTACTTACATATGTCCAAAAGCTTAAGGTTGACCAATTCACTCGAGAGACCAATAAAAGCGTGGCACGTAGACATGGATTGACTTACCCACAAAATACTCACAAGTAATAATTACACATAAAAAATTTAATCTTCTGAAATTTCTTTCAAGAAAAATTAGTTGTCAAACAAATAAATTTTAAAAAAGATATTTTTATCTTTAATAAATTTAAAAAAATTAATTTTATCAAATAAATTACTCTTTTCATATAATAATATTTGTTAAAAATTTATTTGTCAGATATACATATAACAAATTTGATTAAAAGTGACAAAAAAAATTAATGAGTAAATACCTTTTTCAGCTTCTGTCCTTTTTTGAAAATTGACAAGCTCCCTCTAACATTTAAAAAATAACAAATCGGTCCCTGTCCATTTTTTCCATTAGACACATCGACCTTTTTGTGGCCAATATACAGGGTTTGATGTGTCTAACGAAACAAATAGACAGGATCGATTTGTCTAACGGTCGATGTGTCTAATGAAAAAAATAGACAAGAACTAATTTGTCATTTTTTAAACGTTGAAGGACGGCTTGTCAATTTTTAAAAAGGATAAGGACCAAAAAAGGTATTTACTCAAAATTAATTTATCTAATAAAGATAATTCTAAAAATAGTTAAAAATAAAAAATTATTAAAATATATCTAAAATTTCTTGAATATTTACTCAAATATTTTATATAATGTAATATCGTATCATGAATTAAAATAGAAGTTGTGATTCATGCATTCCTCAATAATCTGTGGTATCAAGTATCAATGAGTAATAGCTCAAATGGCATAGTCTCCCCATACTCAATTAAGAGGTTGCGGGTTCGAGTCTCATATCTTTGGTAAAAAAAAAATATCAACCGTCAACTTAAGAGATTAAACGAATCCTAACTCATTATCAACCGTTCAATTCATAAAGATACCTTCTTGATTTTACATTCCGGGAATAAATGACCATTTGTACCCATGAGAGATGAAAACGCTGACATTTGTACCCATGATAGCTCAAAACTAAACTTGTACCCATGATAGATGCTGTCCGTGTGACAAAAGTGTCCTGACTTGGATCTGATCTTGGTTCGTGCGTTTCCGAACCTACGTGGCACTCCCACCCCCCCCCCCCCAAAGCCTATCTGACGTGGATGTGAACGTTGATTATCAAAAGGGATAGGAAAAAGAAACGTCAGTTCCCGCGAGAATCAGTGGTGCCCTAGCAGAGGTTCCTCGTTGGTGTTGGTCCATTCGAAGCCAGAGAAGACGACCAGAGTACGCCGAATCGAGTAGCAAGGAGAGGCTTTTACCATTCCTTTCGTGTTCGACATCGAGGTGGTCACTCCCTTTGAAGAATTACACAGGTATGTCGTTGCAAGTAGTTAGACAAACGTTACTGCCTAATGAAACCGTATGAGTTACTGTATTTCCTTCAGAATTGATAGAGAGTAGTTTGTTTAGGGTTTGTGTTAGCATCAGTTACAGAGAATGTGAGTTTATTGGTTTGTTAAATTTTACTTCCAGGGATGGCCACCATCCACATAACTTTGTCCATTCATCATAGAGGAAGGTTTGAGAGAGAGCCAGTTGGTAAGGTTAGCTACGTTGGTGGAGAAGTGACGGAGATAGAGAGGGTAAACGTTGATACCCTCAATGGTTTTTTCATCTCTGACTTGCTGAAGGACATTGATTATACGTCCATTTCTGAGTTTTACTGGCTAGAACCTGGGAAGGAGCTTGATGATGGGTTGAGGCTGCTAAGAGTTGATATGGATGTAGTTAGGATGTATGAGGTAGCCATGAAGAATGGAAACATAATTAATTTGTATACAGAGCATCCCATGGATTAGCCTGTTGTAGTTGAGGTTAAGGAATTGACTCCATCAAAGGGGAGAAGAAAGGTCTGTGTTAAAAGGGTACCAACTCCAAAGAAGATTCCAAAAAGAAGATTAGCAGTAGTGGAAGATGATGACGATGCTGAGATAGTTGGTAATGTCCAAGTTGACAAGCAGGCCCAAAAAAGTACTGAGCTCCAGCCCATGGCAGAGGCGCATCAAGAGAACAACCCAGCTCCTGTAGCAACACAGGAACCAAAAGATCAACGTAGGGGCTTGGGAATACTTGGACAAGATTAGTCCGAAACAGTGGAGTAGAGCACATTTTAGTGAGTATCATAAGATGGACAACTACACCAATAATAACTGCGAGGTGTTTAATGCCAAGGTCAAAAAGATGAGGGAGAAACCTATTATAACCATGTTGGAAGAAGTGAGGTGCTACGTCATGCGGATCATGGCAAGGAACAAAAAGGCCTTGATTGGGTACAGTGGGAGGTTAGCCCCAACCCAACAGAGCAGATTAGAAAGAGAGAGAGCAACAAATGGAGACCCCTTCCAACCGGAGATGACGCGGAAAATGTTTATGAAGTCCAATGTCTTCCCATGAAGGTCAGTGTGGACTTGGGCAAATGTACATGTAGTTGTAGACTCTGGCAATTGACTGGGCTACCTTGTAGACATGCATGTGCTGCTTTAGCTTACCAGAATAGAAGACCCGAAGAGTATGCACATAACTGGCTCACGATGGGTGCTTATAATGCTGCATATCAGACTTCAATGCGCCCAGTTCCAAGCCAAGAGTTCTGGGAGCACGTTGACACCCTACCAATTCTGCCACCCCGATACAAAAAGCCAATCAGAAGACCTTCAATGAAAAGAGACAAAAGAAATGATGCCCCTAAGGATAAGAGTGATCCTCATAGAACTAAGAGGAGGATTGGCACCATCGTATGTAAATACTGCCTCCAGGTGTGTGCAGTGTATTATAATTCGTTGTTTAAGTTCATGTGTACCAATTTAACTAGTTCCTGTTTTACGTAGGCTGGTCATAACAAGCGAAGCTGTAAGAAGAGAAAGGAAGCAATGGGTGAAGGGAGTGCTGCACCCTAAGTCCATGCAAGTGATGAGGATGAAGATATGCTGGCTGAAATGTACTATGAGGAGACATTAGAAGCTATCGAGGCTGAAGCAGTAGCAACTGAGGTGGGAAACGGTTCCACAGCAGCCCAGACTTCATAGGTTAGTTCGTTACTTGATTCATTTCCTTAATTACATTTGTTTAACGACTCATATTGGTAAACTGGTTGTTCTTTGGAATCCAGCCTCCACCCCCGATGCCACAACCAGCAGCCACACAACCCCATGATACAACAACCATTGGAGCAGCCAAGAAACAACATAAAAGGAGAAGTGTCAAGCGACCCCCCCCCCCGTCTGCATACACCCCACAAGCATCTGCACCATCTCCGAAGAATCCAACACAACCCCTTCCACACACAACTCTCAAACAACCCCAAATCCACTGCAGGGTGCTAGTGCAGGGACAACCACAAGGTTCGTGCAGTTCATGCCGACAACGGATGTGGACGGTATTTCTAGAACAAGAGGCATAGCTGTTAAAGGCAGGGGTGAAGGAAGAGGTCGAGGCAGGAGAGGTGCATCAAGCGGAGCCAAAAATGGAATCTCGAGCGGGAGCAGTAACTCAACACCAATGTCATAGACTGTGTTCGTTATGCTTTTTTGCTATTTTGATGTAATTGCCATTACTGATATACTAATTTTAGGGCACTGGTTGGTTTATTACACTATGTTGGAGTAAGCAACATTACTGTTTTGGTTGTTCTGACTGTGAAATGCTACTTCTGCTGTAATTAACTATGTTTTTTGGTTTATTTCATGGTCAGTCCACTTTTTTATTTAGCTTTTCTGGTTTTCAGCTTATGCTTCTAGTAGCAAAATCTATGTATAATGGTTACTCACTCTGTTATGGAACAAGATTATCATTAATCGAACAACACCTATTATGCCTGGTTTTATACTTCATTACCACAACCATCAGGTCTCTATGTCACATATTGAGCTTAATTATGATTCTTTAAGTAGAAAATATAGTTGCATGTGCATATATATCCAATTGACTAGCAATAAAAGTTATCATATATAACTAACAGAGCAGCAACAGAATCAAAGTGTCTATGTCAAAATCAGGAAATACATTCATTCTCTCATAATTTATAAAGACCCAAACTCCATATAAATTTTACATTTTCATAAAGAAATACAGCAGAAAGATCAAACAAAATGCAACACCCAACGCTATCCATAAAAGCAACACTCTAATTCCCCTAATTTCACCCCTAATTTCAGCCCTAAGTTTGTCTATCCCTCTCGTCAGGATTGACGATGCTTGCTGATTTTTCCCAGGTTCAGTGACAGTGAGCCCATCATCATGCCTTCGATAAGAACTCCCTGACTGTCTTTTGGCCAAACATCTTGCTATGCCCTCCCATCCTTCTTCGATTTCATCAACCCATACAAAGTATTTGCAGTCTCTTGTCTGCCAAAACAAAATAAATGCACCGATTGGTCAACTTAAATGCAAACAAAACTTTCTCACCTGAACTCCAACAGCGTCTGCCCTTACCGCCCATAGAGGACATCTGATGAACCATCGATTAGGGTTCATAACGGTGCCAGACTCCATCAACACAAACTCTCTTCCACAGAAGCATCTGTCGTCCAGCTTCTTCACCTTCTTCTTCTTCGAACTTGAAGAAGAACTGCCACTGCCATCACTTGGAGCAGGGGTAAATCTGCGGAAAGATATTGCGGGAGGTAAGACCTAATTCTTTATCACCTTAGGTGCACGTCACACTCATTGAGATTCAACAAGCATCGATTCTCTGGATCCTGGTTTGTATTGGGGAGGGGGAAGCTACCTAGGGTTTTGATTTCGTGAGTTCAGCCTATCCTTTTTGATAATCAACGTTCACATCCATGTCAGATAGGCTTTGGAGGGTGGGAGTGCCACGTAGGTTCGGAAACGCACGAACCAAGCTCAGATCCAAGTCAGGGCACTTTTGTCACATGGACAGCATCTATCATGGGTACAAGTTTAGTTTCGAGCTATCATGAGTACAAATGTCAACGTTTTCATCTTTCATAGGTACAAATGGTCATTTATTCTACATTCCGGTGTCATCAACGACTTCGATAAATAAAATTTTGTTTCCACAATCCTTATATGCTTTAGGTGTCATCAACTTATTCTTCTTCGTCTTGTTTAATTTAATTATTACTATAAATAAATAACTTGGTCTGAAAAATTTAACGCTCTATAGTATTATCCAAAAAATTCATTGATAATGGAAGACGTCATGATGGAACGCTCTAAATCATCATCATCATCATCATCATCTTCCAGCTAATGTTGTTTACAGCTTAGTCTCCAAATACACCAATTGTGTTCTTAGCTCCTTTTCTTTTCAGTAAAACCTAAAAATTGGGGTTTCCAAGCGATCTCGAATCTCAATTTTCGAGGTAATTCAACAGTGCTCTTCTCTGTATCTGGTATTCAATGCTGGTTTTTCTTTCAATTTTTCTTATGCCCAATCTCAATCCATGTTTGCATATGTAAAATCGCTATATTTAATTTTTTTTCATGGGGATCTCTTTCTCATTTCCATTTCCATATGAATTGATTTAAAGACGCGAACTTTCAATGTTCTCATCGACCTAAGAAATTTTCTGACCAAATGTTTGGATCCCATTTGCATCAATGAAAATGAAGGGGGTCTCTGCAGCATTATAATTTGTTCACTTGAGAATTCACTTATTAAATATGCCTAATACGTATAAATTAGTGTTTGGACTCGTTGTTTTCTCTGTGAATTGCATCTTTGTATAATCCCTTGAGAGTGCTCCCTCTGTTTCTTTAGTGCTATATATAAACAGCAAGCACTCTCTTATTGTTGCAGTTGCCAAGGACCTTAGATTGATGTATATCATGTTTTCTACTTAACTAGTTGAGAAGGCCTGAATGTTAACCAAAGTGGTTTATAAGAGTACATGTGTCTTCCTTAGCATGTTTTATGTCTGACACTGGAGCATAAGTTCTATTTTGTTTATGTTTATAACCATGTGATTTCTAACATCAATAAGTGAACAGTTATGAAAGTATGTATGTTAAATCCTGAGTAGCTAAAGACTATTTTTGCTTTGCCTTCGGTGTTGATGTAGCTCGCAAGTTGCTTCCTCACTGATCAACTATTGCATTGATATATCATTCATTTGTGATTTAGTGGTGGTTTTCTTTCTGCCATTCACTTTGATCTTGAAGGACTTTTTGAGAAATTCGTTGCACTGATGAAATATTTGGTGCTTCTACTTGCAGGCTTAACTAAATTTTACAACTTTTGGCTTCAGCATAATTAAATGGGACTTTGTTTAGCTAAGGTGAGAATATTTTAATTTGGATTCTTCAGTCATCATAGCTATAACTTACTGGTAATGGAAGATCATCGACCTTTGCTGCTCCAATTTCGTGCGATAGTTTCGGGCTCCAAAATCTTTGGCTTATTTAAATTTAGCAACACTGTAGTACTCCAATCGCAACATAACTCTGTTCATCTATAGTAACCTCCTACATTTTCTTACCTTATCATTACTACCTGCTAGTAAGAATAAAAAGAAACAGATATTAGGTCTTTGATGGTAGTGCAAGTTTTCACTTTTCAGGACCCCAGAGCTTCTAGAACTTTGTAATGTATCAGAGCAAGTCATTCATTGATAAATTCATTTGACTGAGACTTTTAATGTTCTCAATGTCTGTAGGATCAAGATAAAGATGATGATTCTGACCATCATGTGGACATGGTTTCTGGGAATGTGCAACTTATTACCACAAAAGAATCTTGGGACCAAAAGTTGCAAGAATCATCGAAGGATCACAAAATTGTAAGTTTTGCATCGCTTTTCAATTTGTAGCCCAATAATACTTAATGCTAGCTGAAGGTCAATTATCATTTTATTGTGCTGTTTTACAGAATCCAAAGTTAGTTGGCTTGTTTTGCAGAATAAAAATGTATTTCAATTGTCAAACACCAGTGCTCCCTAATCCTATCATAAAATATTTTGTTGATTATATCAGAAACTCTGGCTTTCACTTATAGTTTCTTTACAATAAGTTTAGTTGACTAGTATATAAGCATTTTAGTTATGTTCCAATTATATTTCAAAAATGATACTCAACATGGTATGGCCTTAATTTGTTAGAAAGGGTAAAGTATACTTTTGTCCCTAATGTTTTTGAAAAGTTTTAAAAATACCCCTAATGTTTAATTTGTTTCAATTTTGTCCCTAACGTTTTCGATAAGTTGCAATTTTATCCCTACTGTCAAATTTTTGACAGTCAACATCTGATCAACAATTTTTTCCAGTTTTACCCTCAAAATTACTGTTCATCATTTTCTTCATCATCATCTTCAAATCTTTTTTCTCTCTTCTAATCACTCTCCTTTCTAAACCCACTTTCTGAAATTGGACTCTTGAGACTTAACCCTCTATTTTTTGGTGTCATGGGATTCTGATTCCTTTTAATTGGATTGGCCACCATAAAAATTCATTGTAGCAAAGTTCTCTGGAAAGGGTGGACAACAACTATTTTCTTGGGAACATTTTTTCGGGAAACAAAGAGGGAACTTAGGTTGAAATATGGAATCTTTTGGAAAAAATCAACGTACTAATGCTTTCACTTGAAGGATTTGATCTTACCTGAGACCCAATTGGCTTGATTGATTTCAGCTTCCTCAACAATTTTTCTTTCAACCCCTTCATTCTTTGCCCCAGAATCAAAAAATAATAAACAGGAAAAATTGAACTTTGTTATCTGAACAAATTAGGGTGAAGATTGGGAAAATAAAGCTTAAAACTTTCTTTTTTTTTTTTTCCCTTTGGATTCTTCTTTTGATGTAGTGATGTATTGGACTCTTAGTTCCATTGGCTTGTTTGGCCAGTGATGGTTGCTTCAATGGTTGAGGAGAGAGAGAGAGAGTAGTGTGATGATAATAGTGGTGGTAGGTATAAAAGAAGGGTAAAACTGGAAAAAAATTTGTTGACCATATGTTGACTGTTAAAATTTGATGGTAGGGGTAGAATTAAAACTTATAAAATGTTAGGGGTATTTTTGAAACTTTTCAAAAATATTAAGGACAAAAGATATATTTTACCTGTTGGAAACCTTAAACTACAATGTCTTATTACTCTCAAAATTGGCATGAGGAAGTCCTATATATGTTATAGGGTTGAACATTTTGCGAAGGACAACATGACATCGGTCATTGCTAGATTACTACCGAAGGATATTATGTTCATTTAATATGACCTCACCTCCTCCCAATAAAAACCCTTTTAGTTGTTGCAAATTTTACTTGTATATTCCCTTTTCTTTCTTTGGGTTTGTTTACTTTCCTTAGGCACAATGATTATTAATACCAAAGCTTCTTGTTCAACAGCTGATTGCAAATTTCAGTGCTGCATGGTGTGGTCCTTGTAAGCTTATTGCACCATATTACTGTGAGTTGTCAGAGAAATACTCATCAATGATCTTCTTACTAGTTGATGTGGATGAACTAACTGTAAGTTTTGAAACTACAACTATTATTACCATTTTATAGCTATTTGACAGAATGATCATTTAGTAGTTTCTCCCTGATGTGATGTTATGGGGAACAAAAGAAATCATGTTCTAATCAATGTTTTGCATTTTGCAGGATTTTAGTACTTCCTTGGACATCAGAGCCACACCAACTTTCTTCTTTTTTAGAGATGGACAACAAATTGATAAACTCATAGGAGCCAACAAGCCAGAGTTGGCAAAGAAGATTGCTTTGTTTTCTACTTCATTTGGTTCCTCAATACCAAATTACCAATAGTACAATAGTGATTGTATTCATCCTTGGCTACTCAAATGGGTTTCTTGTAGTGGAACTAATGTCAGTATGTACAGTTAAAACCAAGTTTGTCTTTTGATGAAATATTAAAAGACTATTGTGCCTTACTATTTGACAGAATTTTACTTTTTTATCCTCTCATCATAGTTGGTGGATTTGATTCTGACATCACTCTTAAGAGGGGCTATATATATTTTCCCAAAACCAATAAGTTACAGAATAAGGAACCAATGAAAATGTTGGAACTATTTCTAAATTTATTAGACTGTACCATAAAAGTTATACAATATAAACAGTTGTATCAAACTCTGAAAATAAAATATTCTTCTAAATGAAGGATGTATATTGAGGACAGCCGGGATTCTTAAGCTGCGTTTGTTTACAGGCATGGGATACTGAGACAGAGACATAGAGACAAAATTATATTTGGCAGATGAGACATAGATATAGACATTGTGTCCAAAGATATTGAATTAGTATATTTTGTGTCTATCCTGACAGGAAGGACACAAATAGTCGAACACTAATAAGAAACACAACTTATTTTTTATTTTTTTTATTATTTTTGTTAATTTTTCATAGCGAATAAATTAAACTTTTATAATTTATTCTAGTTTATCACCAAATAAAATACAAAAACATTAATTTTTGTGTCTCTATCTTTTGTGTCATATTTTCAATATCTTGTCTTGTTTTTAGAACTAAACTAGCTTAGGTTATATGAAGCCAAATTCAACTGATGCTCCAATGCTCCTTTTGGAAGGATGCACACTGACACAGAGAAGGGAAAAAAGTGCGGGTGTTATATATCAATACTACTGTGAATAAATAATATTATTACTTAAAACACGAAGGAAGAATCTGAAGTATATAATTGATAATTCTTTAAAAAATAATTTTAGAAGTAAGAAGTGTATAGTCCTTTTTTTTTTTCGGTCATGAAGTGCATAGTCCTTTGAAAATACTTTTAAAAGTTGAAAACTATTTTGGGTAGAAAAGAAGCCCAAACTCTATTTGGACTATTCATTAGCTTAGTTATCTCAATCCTATACAATATTTGAAACACTTTTTTCTAACAAGAAAAAGAAACAGTCTGAATTAATGCAAAGATGTTCTCTCTCTCTCTCTCTCTCTCTCTCTCTCTCTCTCTCTCTCTCTCTCTCTCTCTCTCTCTCTCTCTCTCTCTCTATATATATATATATATATATATATATATATATATATATATTGGTATTCGCATCTGTATCTATATTTGTTGCGTGCAATGCTGCATGGTTTTCGCAAAACTTCTGTAAATATCCATTGAGACTTGTTTTGTGGATTTGGAACTCCATGATTGATGGATTTTACTTGGAACTTGACAAACTCCTTAGTATTATTTGGGGTTCAAAATTACAGATGAGAAGCAGCACCGGCACAAGCATCATAAATTCATAGTCGCTAGGTTTATTGTGATACCTTTTCACTAAAATTGAATTCTTTTTCAAGTTTTAAACTTGTTTCAGTTGGTGTCTTAGATTAATCTTTAGCATTGCGGCATATCACTATGCACTAGCAAGAACAGTTATATGATTTCAACTACTACAACTAGTGATTCAAACCAAAGAGTGATAAATTGAACCTTGCCTACAATACAATACAAAGTGTGCCTGCCAAGTCACACCGACAAACCTTGCTTTGGTCTTCTCATCCTGTTTTCAAGTAGCCACAGGTATGACCTTTTTGGCTTGTGTTTTCTCCTTTCCATAAATTCCAAACATCAAGTTCTTCAAGAAATGATACTGATGGAGACATCACATCTAGGATTCACTTACTCTATATATGATGCATGTTTGTAATGATCTTCAAATTCTTACTCATACAACAGCTAGTTTCAAATCCAATAATGTTCCCTGCTTTGTGGAACCCACCTGAGCGTACCTTAGGCGTTAGGACTCACATTTTTGCAACTTTACTCCTACCCTTGAATATTCTATCCACTTCTCAATATTGATCAGAACAAAAACTTAACTTGGCTTTAAAGCTTAGTAATAGATCAGAAACATGGTCTCAACTTGCACACTACTCTTTAGGGTGATCACATATATAATGTGGTCCATAACTAAAACAGAATGTGCATTCAATACCTGGTTAATAAGCTTGCTATGGAGAATCAAAGGAGTGTTATTACCTTGATCCTTTTTCTGATCCTTACTAAAAGCGTAAGTTCAACTGAATTTGATAGCAGTGAATATGAAGAAGGGGAAAGCCATTCCATATCCTTCCAAAGCTCTAGGTATGTATTATAATTTACAGTTCTAGAAATAAACATGCATGTTGTGTCTTCCATTGGCCATTGATGCATGATATTGTGGTTTCTTTAAGGAGCGAAATGGGAGATGTCGAAGAAGGTGAATGGGAGATGGTGCAAACCAAGGGAAACCAATTTGTGGTGAGGGACCAACCTTTCTATGTGAATGGATTCAACACATACTGGCTGATGGTATTTGCTGCGGATGAGTCCACCAGAGGAAAGGTCAGTGAGGTGTTCAAGCATGCATCCTCAGTAGGCATGACAGTTTGCAGGACTTGGGCCTTCAACGACGGTCAATGGCGAGCCCTTCAGAAATCTCCATCAGTTTATGACGAACGCGTCTTCAAGGTAGTAACTCTAATCTCGATCTATATATATATAAATTAAGAGATGAAGATTGTTGGATTCACATCATAACATCACAAGACAGGCACTAGATTTTGTGGTGAGTGAAGCAAAGAAATACAGAATAAGGCTCATACTGTCATTGGTAAACAACTGGGAGGCTTATGGCGGCAAAGCGCAGTATGTCAAATGGGGAACTGCTGCCGGCCTCAACTTGACCTCCGATGACGACTTCTTCTCACATCCAACTCTCAGAAGCTACTACAAGAACCATGTTAAGGTGAAAACTTCCTTCAGGATTTTGACACTTTCTGTCTTGTCTTCTGTCAGTTTATCCCTCAAGAGTCAGAGTCAAGACTAATTTGGTTCCAATACTATTAGACGGTGCTCAACAGAGTAAATACGTACACAAACATCACCTACAAGGAAGACCCTACAATTTTCGCTTGGGAACTCATGAATGAGCCTCGATGTATCTTGGATTCCTCAGGTGATACATTACAGGTTAGCCTCTCCATAGCTAAATCTTTCCACTAAAAGAAAACGAACAAGGTTTGTTTCATTTCCCATTCATCATCTTCTTCAACGTCTCCCATTTCTCACTAGTATTGCATTCTAGTGAAGTAGTGATCAGCAGTTCTTTCAAGGATACCATACTTTACACATATTTGCATGTGCTTTAGGAATGGATAAAAGAAATGGCATTCTATGTGAAGAGCATTGATACAAAGCACCTAGTGGAGATTGGTCTTGAAGGATTTTACGGACCCTCAACACCTCAAAGAGTTCAGTTCAACCCAAACGTATTTGCTCAACAGGTTGGAACTGATTTTATCAGGAACCACCAGGTTCTCGGTGTAGACTTTGCTTCTGTTCACATCTATCCAGACTCTTGGTAAGTTTATTCAACGTTAACTGCAAACCTTCCATTCAAACAGCTGCAATTATATCCATATATCATATTCATATGCAAGTGGGTACTGGCATACACTGTTATGTAGATATGTCACAGGATTTCTAGTAATTTTCCAACATGCACACCTTTAGACATGAACATGACATCTTTCTGACTAAGAATTAATTACCTGGTTGAAGGATTTCACAATCAATTGCTGATACCCATCTCCCATTCATAAAGTCTTGGATGGAAGCCCACATCGAGGATGCTGAAAAGTACCTTGGAATGCCCGTTGTTTTTGCCGAGTTTGGTGTATCTTCAAAAGATCCTGGTTACAATTCATCATACAGAGACAACCTCATAAACACAGTGTACAAGACCATCCTTAACTCCACAAAGAAAGGAGGTAGCGGGGCTGGAAGCCTTTTGTGGCAGCTCTTTCCTGATGGAACAGACTACATGGATGATGGATATTCAATTGTTCTCTCAAAATCTCCTTCCACCTCAAGCATCATATCCCTTCAATCCACAAGGCTTGCTCTGTTCAACTCCTTGTGTTCTAAGAGATGTCACTGGAGTTGTAAGAAGAAAAGCATGTTCCAAAAAGTACTATATCATGATGAGCTCTAACAGCATGTGGTAAAAGTCACAAATGGTATTATAGTCATATAACCATGCATGTGTTGATAGAAGTGGATGCCACACAAGAGTCTCAACTTCAGTCTTGAAATGATACTAAAAGAAAGTAAAGAGACTGGAGATTCACCATCCCGTTCTGCTTGTGTTGTCGCCAATAGTATTTTTTGTTGTTTTTCTTTCTTTTTCGGTACAATGCCAATATTTCTATACATGGAATGATATAACATGTGTGATAGCTGGTAAAATAAGTTAGCATTGCAGGTCTCAGGTACATATACACTCAATTTGGCACATAGACACTTTCAAATTAAAATGCCTTGTGGAAATGAATACATAATCTTCAATCAAGTATCATCTATTAAAAGGAAAAAAAAAAAACCCACATATAACACAATGTTAATAAACTGCTACTTCACTTATCTCTATATCTTGTTTCAAGATGTAATATTATATATGGTACCACAGGCAAGGTCCTGGCATTCTCAGACCAATCACCTCCTGTAGAAACCATGGGAGAATAGTGATTAAGATCTTACAGTCATTAAGTGCTCCTGCCTGAGTTTTCTGCCATATAGATTTCAAGAAAGATGTATATCTATTTAGCAGAAGCAAAGCTCCTTTCCTGTCTAACATATAAACTTTGCGATGCTTACTCTGTGGCTGAAACTGTGTATAAAGTCTTCCCCTGACTTATACCAGGAGAAAAAAACCAAACAGGAAAAATAAGAACAAACGAACAAAATCTTATAACTGATGGTTGTCAGTTCATAAGTCGGGTGGTCTTCAAATGTGCTTCTCCTGATAGAAATAATATTGAGTTATTATTAACACATAACATATTCAATTGAAGGCTATAAAAATTATGAAGATGGATATATTTTGATAGAACAAGATCAAAAGCAGCAACAAGAAACAAAGAATTTCTACTAAAACTATACCCTATAAATCTGAAAGGTCAATGAGGGATCAAAACATGAAAGAATCAGAATATACGAGGATATACTTACTTTGCTAGGCGGATCACTTTCTGTCTAAGCTTAATTTCGAGAGGACTGCAGCTGCCTGATCCCCGCCCAGAAGAAAATAAGGATGTCTTAAAGCAGCAGCAGCAGATAACCGTCCTCTTCTTAGGTAACCTCTCTCCGATATAAGCTTTGTAGCTAAGTCCCACCCTCTACCAGATTCACTATCCAGAATTTGAAAATCAGGCCTGAGGCGAGTATAGTCTCTCCATTTTTTCAAATCATATCCGCAGCTTTTTATTTCCAGATTGAAATTCCTCAAAGCAGCAGAAGACCTCAATGATGGTATTGCCATTTGCAGAAGCACAATCCCAGCCGAATACATATCAAACAGATCAGGACTGTTTAACTGCAACAATCATCAGATAATTCCACTTCAGCTCTTCCATGCAGAATTTATATATATAATGCACACATGTGTGGAACAAATAGTGAGAGGCAATTTAGCATTAATATATTAAGAGATCATGACACTATATTGAATTAAGTCTGTCCCAAATCTTCACTAAAAAACTGATGCACCTAGACATGAACTTTGACTAGATGAATATGGTAGAAGCAACAAACCTGCCACAAGATTGGCGAAAGGAGAGCTGCAATTGGCTCTGGTGGAGGACTCGGCGTTTCTTCTGGAAGTACATATAATTCCGGGGGACAGTAATAAGGATCCAGTAGTGTCTTGTTGGGAACATAATTCTTTCCAATCCGTAGGTCAGTTGCAGCACCAAAATCAATGAGTTTAATCCGACCACGCTTAGTAACCACCAAGTTGTCTGGCTTTATATCCCTGTGAACAATTCCTGTGTCGTGAATTTTCTTAAGAGAGGTAATAATCTGGCGCATGACTTGCTTGATGATCAAGGCATTTCTCTTAGAAGAGTCTGCGCCTCGCAAGACTCGTCCAAACATGAGGGATTCTAAGTTTGAGGGGAAGTTGCGATCTTTCATGTAATCACCAAGAGTGAGATCTCCCTGTTAAATGCAGGACCCTCCATTTAATGTGAAAGTAAACTAAGAACCAAACCATACTAAGACAATAATTTTGTTTTCTACTACTAAGATTTAACATTAAATTAGAAGGCACGCGCTATACAGAAGAATAGGAAGAAGAATATCAGCTTATTTAGAGCACCTCAAACTTCCAAACAAGCCATTTTCCACCTTTTGTGAACTGTGAATTTGTCTTATCAGCTGCAAAACTTCCAAGGAATTCGGCACATGTTTCGGGTGCTGCTCTAGCGAGCCTGTAGTTAAACCACTCCTCAAAATCACCGAATTCTCGGGCCCCTTTGATCTCAACCTTCACCTGCAATAAAACAATTCTCAATTGTTAGTTTGTTGATTTCTCACTCTATCCCCAATGTCCCAACAGGCTAACGACTAATCTGTAGTGAATTTCAGCTCCATTAAGGATTTGGAGCTGCTGTGTACAATTTCGGAATTTGAAACCCCGAAACCCAAACCGGAGGAGTGAGCTAACCACTCGATCATCCCAACTTGGTTAAGATTGTTACATTGTTATGCGATGAGATGAGATAGTAAGATACCTTTTTAAGAATGACTTTGTCCTTAGATTGAGATTGGGGAACAAGAGCAGACCGAGGCGGAGGCCGTCGTGGCCTCTTCTGGTCCGCCGGCGAGTCATTGAGATTCTTTGGGAGGAGTACACCAGAGTACACAACACCGAAGGAGCCCTCGCCGAGCTTTTCTCCGACGAGAAAATCAGTCCTCTTGAGGTTCCTCCTTCCGGAAAGACTGTCCAGCGCGAGCTGAAGAGGGGCCAGAAGGTATGCATCGATGGCGCCGACGAGAACCCCGGGCCTTGCAGTGAAATAAATCCAAGCAAGGCCGCCAAAAACCACTATCCACCACCGCTGCGTCTCCGATAAGCCCTGAAAGTAAGGAGCATTCTCCAACTCCAACAAACCGGTTGCCACGTCATCAAAGAAAGCATTGCACCTGATGAGGCCCCTCCTACTCTTCCTCTTTGAAGTGATGGAGAGTAGTTTTTTGTGAGGAGGTGAGAAGCAGCAGATTGCCGCTATTTGGTTGTTATGCAAATTATAATAACAATAATGCTGTTGGAATGTGGCAGTGACAGTTGGAGTTGGAGGGAGTAGAGAAGCCATGCCTAACACCACATTCATTTCATTCCAATCCCAACAAAGAAATGACGCCTTCAAGCTTTCCACCTTGACACCTTCCCCTCTCAAAAATCAGTAACGGTTGCTCTTTTGCCACATCTTCACTCCCTCCTCACTGCACAGTGCTCACCTCACTTTATGATTTTATCCATCACTCTCTTCTATTTTTCTTGGTCCAAATTAAGGCTTCAAATGGAAACCTCATCCATCAAACTTGAAGGCCCAAAAACATTAAACTCCTCTCCTCGCACTTCTTTCCAAGGAAAACCGACCGAAGAAAACAAATAAATAAAAATAGGGTGGGAACGAAATTAAATCTATCGATTTTTACGTTTTTATTACTAAATAATAAACAAAATATGTTCCATATCTATGTAAAAGCTAACAAGAATATATACATCCGGGTTTTAAAATCATAATTTAAATAAACAGATAATATTTATATCGTTTAAATAAACAAATAAATATAATAAATTATTTATGAAAAATAATATTTCCACCCGTTTATAATATATTTTAAGTGAATATTTATATTAAAAATATTATTTAACATTTTTTCTTTAACTTTCATTTAAAATATTTAAAAAAAGAAAGAAAGAAAATATACACAATATATAACACAAAAGTTGTAACTATAAGGGGTCAGATAGATATTACTGGTGAGTGAGCTGAGCTTAGTAAGCAGGCAGATATGCAAATGCAATTACAAATCATGCGTGGTTCTCCGCTTTTGTCTCATTTCCAACCTCCATGTCAATTTAGCTGTCATTCTAGATTCTACTTACTAATTACATCTATTCATAAGAGTTAAGAAACCGTTTCATTTTCTTCTTTATTTTTTTAATTTTTCTTTTTATCTCCTTTATGGATTTGGAATTGGACCCACAAAATTAATTTTAAATAATATAATTTTTGGTTTGCATTTGAAAGGCAAAGGTAATTAGGTAGACGACGTGAGCAGATCCCATATTCTCTGTTTCTCTATGCATTATTCATTCAATCAAACCTCTCTTCTGACATAACGCCCCATACCCCTTTTCTTGTCATTCCCCTCCCAACCGCTTTTGTAATTTCAGGTACGAACACCAACCTACAATTTGATTTCATCATTTTGTCTCTCTCTTTGTTTCTTTCCTTGAATGTATTTGGATTCCATTCCATCATTTCACATGTTTATTTATTTCTCCTCCATTTTATGTTTTAGGAGGCTTGCCTTCTGAGTTGCTGAACCAGAAAACACAAGTTCTGGGAGGGGAGTAGCTTGAAAGGCTCTTCGTTATCGTCATTATTATCATTATTATCATTATCATTGTCATTGTCATTAACATCATTCAATCATTCATCATTCATCATCATAATTAAAGAAAATGCAAACTAAATAAACGTATGTAAGGCCATGGTGGCGGGCATTGTTTCATGCTAGATGTAAAGCTTCGTCGATTATTCACGTTATTGAGCAATGTCCTCGGAATCGGAATCGAATCGGTGTTGGTAAATTTGTCTAAAGGCCATGCAGTGGAAAGTTTCCCTCTATTGAAGGAGGGACAAGGGCAAGGGCAAGGGCAAGGGCAGGAGCAGGGTCAAGGAACGCCAATGGATTCGCATCGGCGTTCGCATTCGAATTCTCTCTTGCCATTTGAAATATGTGAGAATAGTAAACCTCATCATCATCATCATCATCATCATCATCATCGGAGTCGGAGTCGCTTCAAAAGCGGGCAGTTCGATGACGGCTTTTACGTGCATGAAGCCAATGCCAGGTCTGTGTACATAAACGATCCCAAGAGAACCAACGAGAACTATGAGTTCACGGGGAACGAGATCAGAACAAGCAGCTACACTTTGCTTACCTTCTTGCCTAAGAATCTCTTCATTCAGTTCCACAGAGTTGCTTATCTCTATTTCCTTGCCATTGCCGCTCTCAACCAGCTTCCTCCATTGGCTGTCTTTGGAAGAACCGCCTCTCTCTTCCCCCTCCTCTTCGTCCTCTGTGTCACCGCCATCAAAGATGGCTACGAGGATTGGCGCAAGCACCGCTCCGATCGATTCGAAAACAACCGGGACTGCCTCGTGCTTCAGGAACATGGTAACTTCCGCCCCAAGAAATGGAACAGAATACAAGCCGGCGACGTGGTTAAGATCTCCGCCGACGAGATGATCCCGGCCGACATAGTCTTGCTAGGAACGAGTGATCAGAGTGGGATTGCCTACATTCAGACCATGAATCTGGACGGAGAATCGAACCTGAAAACAAGGTTTGCGAGGCAAGAAACGGTTACGGCAGTGACGTCAGAATCGTGTGGAGTCACGGGAGTTATCAGATGTGAGAAGCCTAACAGGAACATCTATGAGTTTGCAGCCAACATGGAGTTTAACGGGAACAAGATTCCGCTGAACCAATCCAACATCGTGCTTCGGGGTTGCGTGTTGAAGAACACTGACTGGTTAATCGGAGTGGTGGTGTGTGCTGGACAGGAAACAAAAGCAATGCTCAACAGTGCAGCTGCTCCTCCCAAGAGAAGCAAGCTGGAGATATACATGAATAGAGAAACCGGTTGGCTCTCGATTTTTCTTTTTGTGATGTGCTCCGCCGTGGCCCTTGGGACGGCCGTGTGGCTCGTTCGCCACAAGCAACAGCTCGAGACCTTGCCTTACTACAGGAAGACATACCTCAACCTTGGCCCCCATTTTGGACAAGTTTATAGATACTACGGCATACCCATGGAAATACTCTTCTCCTTTCTCAGTTCCGTTATTGTCTTTCAGATCATGATTCCGATTTCTCTCTACATTACAATGGAGTTGGTTCGTGTGGGACAGTCTTACTTCATGGTGGAAGACATGGATATGCATGATTCTTCTTGTGGATTAAGATTCCAGTGCAGGTCCTTCAATATAAATGAAGATTTGGGTCAGATACGTTATATATTCTCTGATAAGACTGGAACTCTCACAGAAAACAAAATGGAATTCCGGAAAGCTAGTGTGTTTGGAAAAAATTACGGAAGCTCCATGCCTGTGCCTCCTGGTATTGTTTTGTATTGTATTTGTTTATGGAACTTCATATCTTAAATGTGTGTTGCATTGACAATTTAATGCTATATTTTATCACTGCAGCAGTTAAAAGTAAACGAAGATGGAAGCTCAAATCTGAAATTCCCATCGATTACGATCTGATGACATTGTTGCAGAAAGAAGAAGATCCAAGTAGCGAGGAAAGAGTTGCTGCTCACGATTTTTTCATCACGTTGACTGCTTGTAACACTGTGATCCCTGTTGTTAATGGTTCTAAGCCTTCCAAGGAAGATGATGGTGTAGTCAGCATTGATTACCAGGGAGAGTCTCCCGATGAACAAGCTCTGGTTTCTGCTGCCTCTGCATACGGTTATACTCTTTTTGAGAGAACAAGTGGACATGTTGTTGTTGACAAAAATGGTGAAAAAATCAGGTAAAGAATAAAGACTAGTTCTCTTTTGGTTTTTGGTTTTGGTTTTGGTTGCAGTCTAGATGTTTGATGTTTTGCTTCAATTGTATTTGCATGCATAGACTGGAAGTGCTGGGGATGCATGAGTTTGACAGTGTGCGGAAAAGAATGTCTGTTGTTATTCGGTTTCCGGACAATGCTGTGAAGGTGTTAGTTAAAGGCGCAGATACTTCCATGCTTAGCATCTTGGCAAATGACAAGGACAGTGTATGGCATGCGACGCAGACTCATCTGAATGAGTATTCTTTGGAAGGTTTGCGCACACTTGTGTTGGCTTCAAGAGATCTCTCAGAGGAAGAGCTTGAGGCGTGGCAAAGCGCCTATGCAGAAGCCAGCACAGCATTGTACGACCGGGCTATCAAATTGCGCCATGCAGCATCCCTCATTGAATGCAAGTTGAAGCTGCTTGGAGCTACCGGGATTGAAGACAGGCTGCAAGAGGGTGTCCCTGATACCATTGAGTGCCTTAGACAAGCTGGAATTAAGGTCTGGGTTCTAACCGGCGACAAGCAAGAAACCGCCATTTCAATTGGTGTCTCCTGCAAACTCCTTACTCCAGATATGCACAAGATTATCATAAATGCCAATTCCGAGGCTCATTGCAGAGATCTCTTGGTTCAAGCTAAAGCCAGATATGGTGTGAGACCTTCGGGTAAAGGACAGGGGAATGGCAAGTGCAAAACCATTGCTGATTTAGGAAAGGAAGAAGAAGAAGATACAGCTCCAATGGCACTCATAATTGATGGCACCAGCTTGGTTTATATTTTGGAGAAGGAAGCAGAATCAGAGGCAAGATTAGATTATTAGATTTTTTTTTTCCTTTCTAATTTGAAAAATATACTGTATGTCAAACTTGTTCATCATAAACATATTTATTGTTTGTTCTCCGTTTATGTTTTTTCAACAGCTTTTCGACCTTGCAACTGCCTGTAGGGTTGTGATATGCTGCCGGGTTGCACCCCTGCAGAAAGCAGGAATTGTTAATCTTATTAAGAGCCGCACAGATGATATGACATTAGCCATAGGAGACGGTAATTTCTTTTCTACAAGCCTTGTTTCCACTTTTACATTCAAAATTCAGATATAATCTGGTATTAACTTTTGATCACATCATACATGTTCTTATTTTTTGGCTATTTTCTTGGATAGGGGCCAATGACGTGTCAATGATCCAAATGGCGGACGTTGGTGTTGGAATATGTGGCCAGGAAGGGCGCCAAGCAGTGATGGCATCAGATTTTGCAATGGGTCAATTTCGGTTCTTGAGAAAACTACTACTGGTTCATGGTCACTGGAATTATCAGCGTCTTGGCTATCTAGTTCTTTACAACTTCTACCGTAATGCTGTCTTTGTTTTCATGCTATTTTGGTGAGTATAATTCTCTTTTGGATATTACAGGCCCTTTGAACAAAATCAGTTCTTTCTTTCTTTTAACTACTTTATTTGGTGCCATCCTGAAACTACATATCCATAGTCTGAGAACTAAATAAAGTATAATATATCCATATTAGGGTGGTATTTCTTTTTTGTAGAATGACTTTAATGGCATTGTCTTCCTTGTCTATAGGTATATACTGTGCAGTGCTTTTTCTACAACTTCTGCCTTGACAGAGTGGAGTTGTGTATTATACTCCGTGATATACACATCAATACCTACCGTGATTGTTGGTGTTATGGACAAAGACTTGAGTCAGAAGACTCTGTTGCAGTATCCGAAGCTGTATGGTGCTGGTCACCGGCAAGAGGCTTACAATATTCGATTGTTTTGGTTAACAATGATTGACACACTATGGCAGAGCCTTGTTGTGTTCTTGATTCCAGTACTGACCTATCAGAACAGCTCAATTGATATTTGGAGCCTGGGCAGCTTGTGGACAATTGCGATTGTTATCCTTGTAACCGTGCACTTGGCTATGGATGTTAATGGTTGGATATTGATCATGCATGTTGCTGTATGGGGTTCAATTTTCATTACATATGGTTGCCTCATAGTATTGGACTCTATACCTCTCCTTCCGAATTACTGGTTAGTATATGATTGATATCTGTTATGAAACCATTTTTTCCAAAAGTTTAATCGGATAGGATGAGGACATAAATAGTTATATCTCTAACTAATTATATGATTTTCATTTACAGGACTATTTACCATCTAGCGTGCTCCCCAACATATTGGATAACAATTTTGCTTGTAACAGTTGTGGCATTGCTCCCTCGATTTGCATGCAAGGTTGCTTCTCAAATCCTATGGCCTTCAGATATTCAGATAGCTAGAGAAGTTGAGGCAATAAGTAAAGAACATGGAGATTGGTAGGCAGGGCAACAAGCTAAGTGTATAGTTTGTTTTGCGTTATTGTCTTCTAGAAACTAGGCAACTCTATTGCATTGCATTCTTTGGCACTTGCGGTTGGATAGATCATCGGGTAAGCCTCTTTTATTTTGTCCTTTTTTATCTCCCTATTTTCATGGATAATGCAAAGTTGCAAACTAGCTATATATAGCTAATTTAAGTGTCTAAGAATAGCTTAATTATTGATTGCTCTTTCTACAAATTATACTAAATATGTTTGGATTTGGTGCTTTTTTTGTTGAATCAATTCTTCATCCAGATGAGTAGCCGATGAACAGAATGAAGTGATGGGATACAATTGAATCCTAATGTGTGATTAGGCATATAAGTATTGGGAAATCTCATGGAAATTTATGAAACCAAAGCCTAGTGAAAACATATATGCATGGCTTGGGTAATGAAGGTAAAAGCAGGAGCAAGTTTGGAAGGGGATAAGCTCACAGAAGATGATCAATTTCATGCAATTATCTTATTTTTGACTTTGGGGGGCATTGCCATTGCCATTGCCGTTGAAGACCTGAATATATATAATATATGATGTGACGATGATGATCTTAAAAAAAATTAAATGTGCTTGTTTGAGAGAAATTAAGGTTCTGAGAACTGAGTCCTTGCATTGGATGAGTGTCCCTACTAGAAAGTACGTGTGCAATTTCCACAATGCTCCTATGTATTTTATGTATGCATGTATGAATATTTTTTTTGTTCTTTTGTAGTCATAGCCACAACCAACATACCCAAAGGGCGAGTTTAATCTCATGCAGAGGGCGTCAACTAAAAGATATAAACTATATTTTTTCAGCTCCTTCCTATGCCATGTCAACAATGATATGGCATCATCACCTAGCTAGTATTTTGACGTCTCTGCAAACCTTTGATGACTTCATGAAAACCGTCTCTAACATGCACAACACTTTTCATTATTTATTAGAACAGCAGTACTTCTAACCAAGTTTAATACAGTTATAAAAGTTAGGACTCTAATTTTGTTTTAACTCAGTTATTTCCTTCTTTTTTTCCTTTTCAAATTATAACGACGTAGATGCAATAGTATAAATAATGCATTTTCAATTGTTGGTGGTTGATTCTGGAAATGCCAACAATATTGGAATTGCGTGTCTGACTACCATTGGTCCCCTTATTGTACGTACCAACGTACATTTGTACGTATATATGTGTCTTCTTTCGGCGAAACAAATGGCAAAAACTAAATATGAATTTTTTTTTTTAAATTAGGATGAGATTTGAATTCGAAATTTTTTTAAAGATTAAAAAATGATGTCATTTGAATTATAATTTATTGGTAAATTAAATATGAGCTCTTAACTCGCTAAAATAACAAAGATACATCATTTTATATTCTAGACTTCTAATATAATTAAAATAACAACCATTCTACATGTTAAAATAATTATACAAAATTACACACCATTCATTATGCAAAGGTCCCTCTTTCACTTACTCTCTCGGTTTCAAATTAAAATTTTTAAAATTTAAATTTAAAAAAAGCAGATACTAATATAAAAATAAAAAATTTCTAATATTAATTAAGAAATATTTGATTTTTTTAATTAGACTCATTTTTATCGTATATACCTTTCTTAAAAATATGAGAGAGAGAGAGAGAGAGAAATTGAAGGGAAGGAAAACTACAAGCTTTTAAAAACTTCGAAATACAAAGTAAATTTAATTTAATTGCAGTACGGTAATTTTTTAATTGGAATACGTCATCAAATATTAAGACAAAAAGAAAAAATATAATGCAGGAATTAATATTCTAGGGAAAAATTTTAAGATAGGATAGGAGAAAATTATAATTTTTTCTTTATTATAGGAGATTTGAATTTTTCTTTTTAAATTGTCAAAATAATGTGATAAATTTCACAGGAATCTCAAAAATAACTTTTATATATCAAATAAATTATTTTAAATACTATATTCATTTTAAATTTCTTCATTCAAGCACATTATCCAATCTTGGATAGCGTAATTTGAAAGAACTAAATTAATCATATTTTAATTTGTCTTTGAGTGTGTTTTTTTTTTTAAGAAAAAAATAGCTTCAGCTATCTTTTATCAACAATAAAATGGAATTTTTTTTTAATATAAATTATGAAAAATATTTATTTTTCCAAAACTCATTTCTGAACTTTATTTATTGAAATGTACGTTTTTTTTTTAATTTTAGTAAGTTTATCGCACCCACGGCAAACTCTAAAAACTAGCAAGTTCGCCGTACTCTCCTCCGAATTCTCTTTTAAAATTCTTAAAATACACATTTTTAATCTATGTCATCGTCTCCAAAAGAGTATATAGATCTACAAACAATATATAAGAATACACAAAAATACACAGACAATAAATATAGCTTCTTTAAGAATTTTTTTTAATTATAAATTAAGAAAACAAGTCATATTTAACAATGACAACTATTATTATAGTTTCAAAAAATATACGGGTATACCGAAATAAGTCATATTTAACAAAAAAAATTTTTAATTATAAATTAAAAAAAACAATTATTTCTCAAAAATAAATTTTGAGAAAATAAATATTTTTCATAATTTATATTCGAAAAAAATCCCAATGGTATATTTTTCAGCATAACGAATTAGCTGACCTCTTAATAAGTTTGATTGTTTGAGAATCCAAATGTGCTCTCATCCATACGAAGATGAAACCCTACTTATTTATTAATTTACTACTTGTCTAAACACATGCTACATAGTAATTTCTGTTAATTAATTAATTAATCAGTTGGAGGTACTTCTGCTGCATAGCATATATAGAGATTAGAGGCCATATATATTTATGTATATGCACTTATTGATAGGCCAGATTTAGAGATTAGAAAACATAAAAACAAAAAACAAAACAAAACAAAATGGATTAATAGTTAAATTAACTTTTGAAAAATAAATTGTTTTTCAAATTTATTTTTAAAAAATTTATCAATTAAATTGCCTATTTAAAAATTATAAATTAATCACTTTATTCTTTTATTATTTTATTAATAATTTTCGTTGATAATTAGTAATATAGAATATTAATTGATATTATACATGATACTTATTATGTATACTGTGAATTAATATTTTACATTATTAATTATTGACTAAAATGGTTAATAAAATGACAAAAAATACAAATATAATTAATTTATAATATTTAAATTAATTTGATCAATAATTTTTTTAAAATAAATTTAAAAAAATATATTTTTCAAGACTAATTTTGATATTAGCCCAAAACAAACCCTGTCCAACTAGATATCTTTTAAATATTATTCTTTATTCAGCTTTTTTAAACATTAATTTAAAAAAAATTAAAACAAACACATCCAAATAGATTTACTGTCTTTTTTTTTTAATTTAAAAACAAATCTAAAGAAACAGAATAACTAAATTAAAATTCAAAATTTTAAATTTAAATCTTCTTAACACTAACACATCCTAAATAAAATTCTAAAAATTTCTTTAAACACAGATTTTAACTAGTTACCTCTCCTCTGCAGTAATAAAAGAAAACCTTTCCTCCGTAAAAACTAAAAACCCAGAGCTGCAATGCCCCCTCCTCGTCGCGTTTGTCTTCTCCCGCGCTGCACACTTTCCCCCGCAACGACCCCCTCCCCCCTGGGCGAAGAATGTTACCTGACTTATAAGAGAACCAGCTAACCAACTTGAACTAACAATTTACTGATTGTAGAAAGAAGAGAGCTACTAGTAGTTAGGAGTAGAATCTTTTCTATTAGCTGTTAATATGAGTCAATTTCTGTTAGTAATTTGTAGTTAATTAGAAGCCAACTAATATGGCACCTATCTATGTATCTATATAAGGAAGTAACACTAACAGTGTAGTTGAATTTTGCGATTCAATACATCTAAACTTCTTTTCTTCACTCTCCTCTTCTCTAATTGCAATATTTCACACGCTCTTACTACAAACAATGCACCATTTATCATGGTGCGGTGAGCGTAGACTCTAAGTGAGTAGCGTGCGATTCAAGAAAAGAGTTGAGAGAGAAGAACGACTTGATCGCTGTCTCTCAATACAATTTAGAGATTTCAGTGTCTAAATCGAGAATATCTAGCACGAGTATCAATGGCAGAACCTAATCATAGCAACCAAAATTCACCTGATGCAGCAACCGTCGATCTGCAGAGCATCGCTTACTTCCTTAATCAAATCACTGCGCTGCAAACTCAATTGAGTCGAGGTAACAATCTGATTTCTACCTTATTTTTGAATTTGGTATAAGACTTACATTCTTCAAACCCTTACTATCTTCATCCTTCTGAGAATCCTGGAGTATTGATCACGAACGTGATCTCAAATGGAAAAAATTATGGAGCTTGGAGGAGAGCAATGGTGTTGGCGTTGGAACCAAAGAACACATTTGGTTTCGTGGATGAAACGATAACCAAACTAAAAAAGAGCGATAACTTGTTCAAATCTTGAAAAAGGTGTAATACGTACATAGTGTCTTGACTTAATCTTTCTCTGGAGTCAAGTATCTCTTAATCAGTGATATGGAACAACATTGCTAGTGATATTTGGAATGACCTCGAGCACCGATACCACTAGGGTCATAGGTACAGAGCAGCTGAGCTTCAAGAAGAATTGTATTCCATAAGACAAGGCGATCTTGATGTAACTTCATACTACATAAGATTAAAGACAATTTGGGAAGAGCTTGATAATTTTAGAAGAATTCCAGTGTGCCAATGTGGCATAACCTGTAATTGTGAGTTAGGAGTAATAATAAGGAGTCATAGGTCTGAAGATCGAATAACCAGGTTTTTGAGAGGGTTAAATGATCAATATTCATGTGTGAGATCACAAGTGATGATGATGAGTCTTTTTCCTAGCTTGAACAATGTGTTTGCCATGCTCACCCACCAAGAAATACAATCTCGAAATGAGTTGCTCTTCTCACATATCGTAAACAATTCTACTTCTTCCTTAAATTTTGTAAAATCTGGACAAAACAAAGAGAGAGAAAGTGGTAGAGGAGGAAGAACTCAAGGAAGAAGGGAACAAGGTATGAAGGTGCAATGTGCATATTGTGGAAAGTTGAGACACAACATTGAAACATGCTACAGTAAGCATGGTTATCCTCCACACTTGAAGCAAATGAATAGTGGAGAAGTTACTGTAAACTAAATGATAACAACAGAAACTGAGGAAGAAAATAAAAAACTCAGTAGCCAGCTGGTTGGAAGTAGGATTGTCAAATCTGGATTCATTGCAGAGCAAAGACAAGCTTTATAGCACTCTTGGGCAATTATGAGCTAAAGCTCATTCAAAGTACTGACCAAATTGTGACACAATCACAGTCACCACCTCATCAAAGTAATTTGGTACACATTCTTCAATTCAAACAAGTGTTAAAACACTAACAAATTCAAACAATAAGTGCATTGCATGGGTAATTGATACTAAGGCTACAGACCATGTATCATACTTTCTTGATGATTTCAAACATATCATAAAATTGATCCAATTGTAGTGCGGCTGCCAGATGACACTATTACATTCAGCAACACAATTGGAAGTTTGGAACAATAATTTTTCAAAAAATTTGTATTTGACGAATGCATTATACATACCTTCTTTCAATTACAAGATAATTTCGGTGTCCAAACTCAGCCAAATTGAAGACAGTTCTATTGGATTCTGGTTACTCGCAATCAAAGTCTGATTATAGTTTGTTTACCAAGTCTCAGCCGAGTGGCTTCACTGCCTTGCTTGTAACACCCCTACTACTAGAATATCACGCTTCTGACTGCGCCATTCTGATATCGAGAAGTATTACGATGACTTCTATATACTTAATAATAAAATAGGAGCATTTTTCTTCATACAAGGAACATCCCAAACATCATATATATCTCATTACAATTCCTATCCCTCTTTACAAGATATAATAATAATAACGAGAAAAAATAATAACTAAGGCACTAAAATAGATACAGCAACCAAAATACTCAGAAAGGTCTTTGTAGACTTCTCCTCCGTTTTCTAAAAAAGATAAGGCTGTAGGGGTGAGAACCTAATCATATAGTCTCACTAAAGGAGTTTTTCAAATTGTCACAAGAGGATATATATATATATATATATATATATATATATATATATATATATATATATATATATATATATATATAACCGTAATAATCATCGCTCGTCTTATAAATCCTTTCAAATCATAACAATTAATAAACCAAAATTTATATTCATAATTTAACTTGTAAAAATTCTAATCAAACATAATATCTCATAGCATTTCATCAAACTTATCACTGATTCATCCAATCACGGTCTCCGCCATAAAACAAAATCAAATCACGCTCAAACCACCATAATCCAAACTAATCAGTCACAATCACAAGAAATGAAGTTCAAACACAATCAAGAGCAATTACAGCAAGTATGACAATTAACAGTTAAACAGAAATATTCACATAGGCAAACCAAATACAATATACACACCCAAATAATGTCACATAAATGCATATGATGCATACCTGTCCTACTGGCCATGAGCTCATGTGTCGGATATAATGCCAGACCCGACACATCCGGTAGCTAATCCGGACATAGACCACCACAGCATAGAGCAAGTGGGACTAACTGCAATCCTTGTGTCTACCCATGCAGATGCTCTTTCACCACAATCTTGGATGCAAGTGGGACGAACAATAACCCTTACTTCTATCCAAACAGATGCTCTTTCACCACAATCTTGGATGCAAATAGGATGAATCACAACTCTTACATCTACTCAGGCAGATGCCTTTCACTACAATCCTAGATGCAAGTAGGACGAACCACAATCCTTATATATACCCAGGCAGGTGTTTAAAATCTCAACCCGGATCAAATATCAAATCTTTATCTCATTTCAATCATATCATAATCAGACATAACCAAGCTTAACATCAAAACTGCAATTATATAATAATTATATTTCAATCAACCTCATCATTAACATAATCATAATCATCACTAATCAAATTTAATATTCTTCTCATTCATTTTCATATGTCATTCTTTACTTAGTTACTTTAGGGGTTAACTAAACACAACTTTCAAGCTTCTCAGGTTCAACTTAAAGTACTCTCAAGATTCTCAACCTTTACTTTATAATTCTTGGCATTCACAAACTAATTTTTCAAATTAACAAAATCATAAATATTCCAGTTTTCTTTAACTTAGTTATCAAACTAATTTCAACAATCTATTCCTTCAAATCCATTTGAAATTTCCAAGAACATAACTCTTAAATTAGAATTAATTGAATAAAACTCACTTTTGATTTAACCAAAAATCACTTTTACCCAAAAATTTAAGGCATCCAAAAATAAACCATTCCCAAATTCATTCTCCTGAAAAGTAAGTTAAATCCTCATTTTTTACTCAATCAAAAAATTTCAAACTAACTTCAAAACCTTTTCAAATTTAAACATCTCCTTCACAAGACCCAAAAATCATCCTATTTGCAAATCAAAATCTTAACTGAAATAACATAATCATTTAGTCTTAAATCAATCATTTAAATTATTTTAAATCAAACTCTATTAAATTAAACTCCACGACAAAGTCTAGAGGGCAACAACAAATCTCATTTTCTTTAGTATTCAATTTTATTTAACCTTATAAAAATTTCGGCAGTACCTCGCCTAAAATTTGGACTTTGCCACCTACACGGATCCCATCTAAATATCCCTCAAACCCTTCTCAACCATTTTCAATATCAAATCACTTCCAAATATCAAATCATTTTCAAATATAAATTCACTTCCAATATCAAACCAATTCCGATCCAATAGCAATTCATTTTCAAATATCAATTTACTTTCAATATCAAACCAATTTCAATATCAAATTCTTTTTCAAATATCAAGAAACCAATTCAACAAAGTCAACCAACAAACCAAAATACTCAACCTCCTCAAATAGTCAATAAATCAATCAAGCAAACAATTACATTCATCCAGAACAACTCAATTCAATCCATAAGACTCACGTAATCATAAAAATATATTTTTCATATTAATATCGACTTGTAACAATTCTTTATAATAAAACAATTTTAAGAAAAAATCCCTATCTCGGATAGTCAAAACTCCCAAAATCAAACGCATCTAAAAATCCTTTTTCTCGGCCCGCAATTCCGCGGCATCCAATCCAACTATTTCCCACAATACCAACAGCCATGAAAGCACCATACAACAATAGTAACTCAACTCTGAGATATTAACGTCGCGAGAACCTTAGTAATATATAACAGAACAATGACTATAGAGGTTCGGAACAAGGAACTGTAACAACCCTGTTTTTCGAGTACGCAAGATCTTTTCTGAAGGCACGGATTTCTCCGAAAGATCAGTAAAGGGAACACCTCTATTATATCATCAAGCATCTCAATCCTCATTATCATTATGTCATCCTTAAGCTAGAACCTCTTCTGAGGCAAGCTCAATAACGCAATCGTGAAGAACCTAGTTTTTGAACCGTGTCGGTTAGGAGTTCTAATTGTAATTTTCGTAAATAGTCTCAGTTTGACGAACCGGACTCGACTCATGAGAGAAGAGAGATAATAGTATAATATTACTATTATATTAGTATTAGAAGATGCTTGAATGATATTATAAGGTTACCTGGTCTGTTTTAGTTAAAAACAGGAAATCGGTTTAACCGGGTTCACAGTTTACTGGTGCAGCTTAGCACCAACACTCTCTGATGACTTTAGCAATGCTAAGACCTCATTATAGATGTTTTATTCTCATAATAAGTATGTTACTAGTGTCATTTAAGCTAGTAGCTCAAAAAAAATTTTTAGAGATGTTTTTACGAGTGTTCCGATACATCTAGTTTTAGTAGTTGTACACCAGAGATATTTTAATATTATTTTAACCCACCTCCAAGCCAACCAATCACAACTCACCTTACACCCCCAAGACACTCCAAGGCTGTCTCATTTCTTCATTTTGGCCAAAAATAACAAGAGAGAAAAGAGAGAAACTTTCATGAACACTTGATCTTCAAAGCTTGATTTCTTCTGAACTAAAACTCAAATCAAAACTCCGATTTTACCAAAATGATCCTCTCTTCTTCCTCTACATAACCATATAACTTATCAAGGCTGGAAATAAGATTAGATGGCTGTCCCTTTCCCATTTAAATTCGGTTTTCAAGGAAACATGCTCAAACATGTGTTTTCTTGATGTTCTTCCTTAGGAATCATGCTTAACTTGACTTGAGGGCCAAGAAACGTGACTTTTCAGCAAGTATAAGGTTATAAATCACCTCCTAACGTGCTGAAGGAGATTTGTTTAGTTGAGGGTTTTTGGATTTAAAGTTGTTCTTGATGTGATTTAGGAGGAAAAAGTGCTAAAGGACCACCTGAAAGTCTAACTGAATTAGGAGCAGCAAAACCAGGTAGGGTGTGACGAATTTAATCTTGATTGATTATGTTTGAGATGTTTGATTATGATATGGTTTGGTTATGCTTGAAATTGATTGCTTATATGAGTTATTCTTGGTGAAAGTTTGTGAAATTTTGATGAAATTTGATGATATTTAAGCTATGAATGTTGTTCTTGAGGGCTGCTGGAAAAACGAACCCTAGAGCTTAAATTGGGGTTCAATTTGTGTTAAAATTATGTAGAAAAGATGGGATTTTAATGGCTGCTAATTTATTTTTGAATTATGGTAAAAATCGGTTGCTGAAAAGACAGAAAAACGGGTAAAAACAGAGAAAGAATCTGAAGAATTCATGAAGAACACGAAGAACACTTTGAGTGTGGTGAAGAACATTGAAGAACACCTTTTAGATCTTAGAAAGGGCAACGAAGTAAAATTTTTGGTGTTTAAGGGGTTATATGGTAATTTCTGAAAGTTAGGGTGGTTAAAGTAGAAATATTAAAAGTTACGGGTGGTAAAAAGTGAATTTTAAAGGTTAAAAGTAAAAGTAAGGTAATTTTCAAAAAAAAAAGTACCTCGCTAACTAACTACGCTTTTAACAACGAATCAGGCTCATATAATATATAATAGATAATAATTAGGATGACAAATTAGTAGCACTCAGTTTCTGGTATGTCCTAGGCGTACAGAAAATTGGGTCGTTACAATTTGGTATCAGAGCAGTTCGTTCCCAATAGAGCCTGGGGAGTGGACTGACTATGCTTTGCTGCATACTCTGCTTGTGTGTCTCATGCTGTTAGGGTATCTTTAAGATACATTGGGCATGAATGTCTATGAGTGCTCATTTTGGAAATGTTCGTGCATAACTTGAGATATTAAGACTGATCACCTTAATGTTGATTATTTGGTGCGGATAAGACCTCAATGACTGTGAATAGGCATGTTTTAATCGAGCTCCGAATGATGAATCGACGTGAGCCACAGCTATCTTCATAGCTGTTATGATCTTAATGGCTATGGATGTGTGAGATTTGGATGCTATCAGCAACGGATCGATCTCTTCGTTAGGATGGCTTGAAGGAAATAGACCGCTTGAAGAAGGATTCTTGCACGCGGCTGAAATTTTGAGGGCAAAATTTTCTTTTAGGAGGGTAGAATGTAACAACCCTGTTTTTCGAGTACGCGAGATCTTTTCTGAAGGCACGGATTTCTCCGGAAGATCAGTAAAGGGAACACCTCTGTTATATCATCAAGCATCTCAATTCTCATTGTTATTATATCATCCTTAAGCTAGAACCTCTTCTGAGGCAAGCTCAATAACACAATCGCGAAGAACCTAGTTTATGAACCGTGTCGGTTAGGAGTTCTGATTGTAGTTTTCGTAAATAGTCTCAGTTTGACGAACCGGACTCGACTCATGAGAGAAGAGAGATAATAGTATAATATTATCATTATATTAGTATTAGAAGATTCTTGAATGATATTATAAGGTTACCTGGTCTGTTTTAGTTAAAAACAGGAAATCGGTTTAACCGAATTCACAGTTTACTGGTGCAGCTTAGCACCAGCACTCTCTGATGACTTTAGCAATACTAAGGTCTCATTATACATGTTTTATTCTCATAATAAATATGTTACTAGTGTCATTTAAGCTAGTAGCTCAGAAAATAATTTTTAGAGATGTTTTTACGAGTGTTCCGATACATCTAGTTTTAGTAGTTGTACACCAGAGATATTTTAATATTATTTTAACCCACCTCCAAGCCAACCAATCACAACTCACCTTACACCCCCAAGACACTCCAAGGCTGTCTCATTTCTTCATTTTGGCCGAAAATAACAAGAGAGAAAAGAGAGAAACTTTCATGAACACTTGATCTTCAAAGCTTGATTTCTTCTGAACTAAAACTCAAATCAAAACTCCGATTTTACCAAAATGATCCTCTCTTCTTCCTCTACATAACCATATAACTTATCAAGGCTGGAAATAAGGTTAGATGGCTGTCTCTTTCCCATTTAAATTCGGTTTTCAAGGAAACATGCTCAAACATGTGTTTTCTTGATGTTCTTCCTTAGGAATCATGCTTAACTTGACTCGAGGGCCAAGAAATGTGACTTTCCAGCAAGTCTAAGGTTAGAAATCACCTCCTAACGTGCTGAGGGAGATTTGTTTAGTTGAGGGTTTTTGGATTTAAAGTTGTTCTTGATATGATTTAGGAGGAAAAAGTGCTAAAGGACCACCTGAAAGTCTAACTGAATTAGGAGCAGCAAAACCAGGTAGGGTGTGACGAATTTAATCTTGATTGATTGTGTTTGAGATGTGTGATTATGATATGGTTTGGTTATGCTTGAAATTGATTGCTTATATGAGTTATTCTTGGTGAAAGTTTGTGAAATTTTGATGAAATTTGATGATATTTAAGCTATGAATGTTGTTCTTGAGGGCTGCTGGAAAAATGAATCCTAGAGCTTAAATTGGGGTTCAATTTGTGTTAAAATCATGTAGAAAAGATGGGGGTTTTAGTGGCTGCTAATTTATTTTGAATTATGGTAAAAATCGGTTGCTGAAAAGACTGAAAAACGGGTAAAAACAGAGAAAGAATCTGAAGAATTTATGAAGAATACGAAGAACACTTTGAGTGTAGTGAAGAACATTGAAGAACACCTTTTAGATCTTAGAAAGGGCAAGGAAGTAAAATTTTTGGTGTTTAAGGGGTTATATGGTAATTTCTGAAAGTTAGGATGGTTAAAGTAGAAATATTAAAAGTTACGGGTGGTAAAAAGTAAATTTTAAAGGTTAAAAGTAAAAGTAAGGTAATTTTCAAAAAAAAAGTACCTCGCTAACTAACTACGCTTTTAACAACGAATCAGGCTCATATAATAAATAATAGATAATAATTAAGATGACAAATTGGTAGCACTCAGTTTCTGGTATGTCCTAGGCGTACTGAAAATTGGGTCGTTACAGGAACAACTTACTGTACTTATGAATAAGTGAGAGAACGGAGCAGTGGTAGCTACGGTGGTGACTTCCGGCAAGCAGAACAGCGGCAGAGAGCTCTGGCAGCGACGCAGCAGCTTGATGTCACATGCAACAACCATTAAACTCAGCATGCAGGAATCAGAACTTGACCCTACGTCACCAACACCTCAGAATCTCTAGCAGATTATAATAGAATACTAATTTCAAGGGTTTCGGAACGAAAACGCTTATCGTAATTGAGGAGGAACGACTGAACAGAACTGCGGTAGCTCCAGCGGTGGTTTTGATGGCCACAGCAATGGAAACAGAGCCAAAAGGAGCAGAAGCAAGTTCCCAGCAGTTCTAGTGGCCAGAACGACTGACTTGACGGCGGTGGCGGCAACTTTGTCTGACACCAACGGTGGCAATGTAACTCCGGCAGTGACTGAGAAACGGCCCGACAATGGTAATGGAGGCACGGTAGCGACTGGGCAGTGACGGTGGCGGCAACTTGCACGAACGGCGACGACGATGGACGAAGATGCCGATGGTAGCTCCTCCCTCCGCGTCTCCTTCTCTCTCGCGCAGGCTCCTCGACGACGCTTCCCAACAGCGGCAAATGGTAGCAGTGGCGGATCTCTCTCTCTCTCTCTCTCTCTCTCTGCGACGACGGCACCCAACCACGCTAGCGCCATCCTCTTCTTCCCCTCGCTCTCTTCTTCTTCCTCAGTTCTCCTTTCCTCTCCGTTCTTTGATCCCCCCCCCCCTTCTCTTTTCTTTTTCTTTGTTTTTGCTATGTGGGTGTGAGGGGTGAGGGAGGCGGGTAGCGGCATGTGTGTGTGAAGGTGAGGGGAAGGTACGAGTGAGTTAGGGTTAGGTAAAATTAGAGTTTTCTTTTGGGGATTGTAGGGTTTGGTAAGAATTTTAATAAAAATAAAAGGGTAGAGTAATAATTTCAAAATCAAATTAAATACAAAATAATTATTTTTGAAATATCATTTAATTATTAACTTATAAATTATTTTTAAATAAATACTAATTTAATAAAAATTAAAAATAATCAAATTAATTCTCCTTTATTTTTAAAATAAGGTTCAAAACCTAAATATTCAAATTGAAACATATAAAATTCTCATTATTTTTCAATTACTAAAGTTTTAAATCATAAATAAAAAATTACCAAACTAATATAAAAATCTCTGAAAAATACCACCTTTTATAAATAATTTATTATTTAATTTTTAAAAATTCGGGATCTTACATTACTCATTTATATTGATGATGTTGTGATAGCTGGAGATGACATGACTGAAATTAACTTCATCAAATCATTGTTGGATACAAAATTTAGAATAAAAGACATTGGTGACTTGAAATACTTCCTAGGCATAGAGGTTACCCGAATCAAGGAAGGACTGGCCCTGTACCAAAGAAAGTATGTATTAGACATTTTGAGATACCATCAACTTGAAGACTGCAAACCAGCTTTCACACCAATTGATTACTCTTCGAAATTGACAAAAGATGGGGAACCACTGCCTTCCAACACTGAGTATAGAAATCTCATTGGCCGATTGCTCTACTTAGCTAATACTCGACCCGAAATTAGTTTTGTTATTGACAAATTGAGTCAGTTTTTTGAAGCACCAATTGATGTGCACTTCAAGGCAGCAATCACGATTTTCAAATACATCAAAGGATCCCCAGCCAATGGTCTATTTTTTCCTACAAGCACAGACATCACAGACTCACAGTCACAGGATTCTCGGATCCAGATTAGGTAGCTTGCCCAGACACTAGAAGATCCACTACTGCCTATTGTTTATATGTTGGAAGCTCCATTGTGTCATGGAAGAGTAAAAAACAAACAACTGTAGTTGCCTCTTCCATAGAAGCTAAGTATCGGACACTTGCATCAGCTACTAGAGAAGCCATATCGATAAAGAAGATCTTGTTAAACTTAAGGTTGGAACTAAAGCAACCAGTTAGCATCTACAGCGATAGCTAAGCAGCAATTCATATAGCCTCTAATTCAGTTTTTCATGAACGAACCAAGTATATTAAAGTTGATTGTCACATTGTAAGAGACATGCTGCTCGAGAAAATCTTTCATTTTTTGCCAATTTCTACTCGTGAGCAAGTTGCGAATTTATTGACCAAACCTCTTAATCCAGGAACCTTTTCTGTTCTCATTGACATGTTAGGTCTAAAAAATATTTTCACCCCTAACTTGAGAAAGAGTGTTACCTGATTTATAAGAGAACCATCTAACCAACTTGAACTAACAACTTGTTGATTCTAGAAACAAGAGAGCTACTAGTAGTTAGGAGTAGAATCTTTTCTATTAGTAATTGGTAGTTAGTTAGAAGCCAACTAATGTGGCACCTATCTATATGTTTATGTAAGGAAGTAGCACTAACAGTGTAGTTGAGTTTCGCCATTCATTACATCTAAGCTTCTTTTCTTCACTCTCCTCTTCTCTGTTGCAATATTTCACACACTCTTGCTATAAAATATTGCACCATTTATCAAAGAACTTATCCATCCACGACGCGCAGCTCCATTGGCGACTCACAGCTCCCCCACACACCTCCTCCATCCATGCGCGCCTCCTCCGTCCTGGGTCTCCTCCATTGTCGCGATCCTTCTCCGTCTAAGGTACTTCTACTTGCACAACTATGTTTGATTGGGGGGTTTCGTAATATAAATATAATTTGGATGTGCTAAACCCTAATTTTCACTACTATGTTAATTTCGGATTTAAAATATTAATGTAATTTGGATGTGTAATGATCTCATTTTTTATGTGCTCATATTATTCATGTTAATATTGGATGTGTTTGTGTTTCTGCTGTGTCATTTTTAATTTTTCAAAAATTAGATATAAGAATATTATTGTTCTTGTAAGTGTTGAGGATTTGTTCGTTTTTATTAGTGATTTTTGCAGTCTATCAATTATTTGGTGTGCAATTTTGTAATTTTAGTTGTGTAATTTTATTAGATGTGTAATCTTATAAATTTGGAATTGTAAACAAATTATATGAATATGAATTTCGAATGTGTTGATGAAATAATTAACAAATATTATTATTATAGTTTTGGATGTGTTGAAAGAGAAAGAGTTCAAGAGAGATCCGTACATGTGGTGTGATGATGGTGTATTGAGGAGAAAAAAAATAAAAAGTAAGTAATTTTTTTGATTTTTTAAATAATCAATATGGTAAAAGTAAACATTTAAATTAAATTGATTAAATAATAATGAATCTTTACAAATAAAAAACATAATCAATTAAAAAATTAAAATAATACATTATTATTAAATTTAAAGATTCAACAAAATCCAAATTTTAAAAAATAAATAACATTTTTCAACAAAAACAAAACACCATGTGAGAGAGAGTTAGAGAGATTAGAGATTCGAGATTTCGAGAACAATGCAATGCAAGGATCAAATATACAAGCGCCCGAAAGGGCCCACGAATTGGAAATGACGTCACCTGGATGACCTCAGGTGGTGCCAACTGCCAAGCAGTACACATGGCAGATCTCTAGCCGTTGGATGGCGACGCGGCTCATGAATCCCTAGTTGACGTGCTGAATTTTAGTTAAGGTTCTATGGATCTTCCTCACATTCCCATTATTATATAGAAATAGCAAGTTGCTCACTGTTGGTAGTGCTTTTAATTTCTTTAATTAATTAATTAATTAATTAATTGCGTTTTGTCTCACTCACATGAGTGAATATAAATGTCAAGGAGTAGGGAAAGGAAAAAGGCGAGGGTTCCTTTAACAAGTACTATAGCCAGATCTGTCTAATCTCCATAGATTAGAACTGCAACATGAAAATGATTATGGAGGATGATGATATTGTTAGCAGGGAGGATGGTATAAAGGCAATAATAGAGGAGGAGCTTGTGAGAGGGCGTGAATTTGCCGATCAGTTAAGACAACTTATCGTCATCAATAAAGAAGATGATGACTCAGCTGATCATCAATGGCTTCTCAGTAACGTCCTCACCTCCTTCGCCAACACCCTCTCTCTCTTGAACAAATATCCCATACATCCAAATCCAATTCATCTTCACCAATCTTCTGCTTCTTCCTCTTCTTCCCATAATAGTGATCTTCTCATCATGCAAATGCAGCACCCGCAGATCCACCCTTGCTTGCTTACAGATGACAACCACATTTGCAAGACCCCGCCGCCGCCGGACACAAGAGGCTCTTACCGGAGAAAGTAATCATCATTCATTACTTATTATTATCTATATTATTTTTCCACTGCTCTCTTGATTTTACCTTTACATCATTTATAAAGAGAAATTAGTACGTTGTATTTTTTATTTATATATATTTTATTTAATTTCTCGCATCTGAATTAATAGTGTCATGAGCCTATATATTTAGATGGATTATGCTATGTGTACATTAAAATCAATCATTAAAATCAGTAACTAGTATAAAATACATACTGAAATATAAATATATTATGAAAATAAATTAACCAACATATGTATTTATACATAAATACATTGATGACTAATTTTAGTGACTAATTTTAGTATTTTTCTGTTTAGATAGAGAGAATATAAGATAAAATAGGGATAGAATCATAGAAATGCTTAAACTTCGTCTGTTATTCCTTGTTATTACTAAATAATTGTTATGAATAGGATCTGAGATAAAAATGCGTTACTTTATCTATAGATTCATTAACCTAGAAGTAGCCTTGGAAATAAACCCTAGTTGTGGTTATTTATATTATTATTTGTTGTTGGTTGTTGGTTGTAGAAGAAACATAGAGACATGGAAGAAGGAGACGGAGAATGAAAGAGAGGAGGATGGGCATCAATGGAGGAAGTATGGACAGAAGGCAATCCAGAATGAGAAATACACAAGGAACTACTTCCGATGCACTCACAAGTACGAACAGGGATGCCGAGCAACCAAGCAAGTTCAGAGAATTCAAGAGAAGCCTCCGTTGTACAGGGCCACCTATCATGGCCGCCACACCTGCACCAACACAGACACTACTAATAACCACGTACTCATCATGGAGGAATTAGATTACCCTACTTCCTCCTCCTCCTCCATATTCCTCAGCTTTGACAACTCCTTCCCTAATCCACCAACCAATCCCTTTCTCTCATCATCTTCTTCTTCGCTTTTCCCCTCAACAGCACCGCCGCTACCTGCGATGATGATAGTGGAAGAGGATCGGCAAGTTCTTCCCTCAACTACTTCAACTCACCCCGTTTTGGATGATTCGTCAAGGCATCATGTGGTCCCTATACTATCATCGTCAGAAAATAATAATATTTGCTGGGATGATATGATGATGATGGCTGCCATGTCTCAAGTGTTATACGATTCTGTTGATGAGGGATGACGACTTTCTCTCTCTCTTAGATTTTGACTACTACATTTAATTACAAGCTCGAAATGTTAAGTTCACAGCAAAAGAAACAATTAGAACTTTATTTAGTTATTAAACTTACATTGTTATTAGAATTACTAAATATTAAATAATATAAATTATAGTTGTTTTTAATTAATTTTTTTATAGAATAAAATATTTAATAATTAAAATAAATTAGTTAAAACTAATAAATTATAATTTAAATAGTATAATTTTTTTATATTTATTTTAAAATTATGAATTTAAATCTCATTTTTAATTTAAAAAATTTTATTAATTAAAAATAATTAAAATTTATTCTATTTATTATTTATTAATTATTATAATAATTAATAAATAAGTTATTTCCATTTGGGTTTGGCTTTCTAGTACTAAACATTTCTGACTACTAGCCAAGTCCTATCCTTGGTCTGTGTTGGTCCATCATCTTTCTTCTTTCTATTTTTTTTGTTTTTAAATTTAGCGGAAGGATCGGTAGCTTTAATTAATGGTTTATATATCCTACGAGCGACAAAAGTTAGATAGATGAAACTTATATGGTATGATTTATGGACACTGACATGGACACGGGATACGATACAATATGAGATACGTCGATATGTAAATTTTAAAGGGAGTCATTCAGATAAAGATGTCTAAAACGTCTTTTTTTAAAAATGTTTTTTAGTAATTAAAATTTAACATATATAATCGATTAAATTATGTTATTTTTATTAAAATTAGGCTAGACAAATTAATTTAACCAAAAAAATGGTGAATTAAATCTTGAACTGGTTTAAATTAATATTATTATTTTTTATAAAAAATGAGTATAATACCTTTATTATAGAAAATGATTAAAATACTCTTATTATATATATATTAATTTTAAAATTTCTAAATCCTAATCCTACATAGAAAAATAAAGGACTAAAATTTTAGATTCTCAAAATTAATATATATAATAGAAGTATTTTACTCATTTTCTATAATAGGGTATTGTAGTCATTTTTCTATAAAAATAATATTAATTTAAACCAGTTCAAAATTTGATTTACCATTTTTCTGTCAAATCAATTTGTCTAGTCTAATTTTGATAAAAATAACATGATTTAATCAATTATATGTGTTAAATTTTAATTATTAAAAAACATCTTTATAAAAAGACGTTTTCAACGTCTTTATCTAAGTGGCTCCCAATTTTAAAATCTTACATGACACGGGGACACGTATATATATAAAATATAAAGTATTTTTTAGATAAACCGTAATGATATTTTAATATTTTATTGATAATAAAATATAAATTAATTTTTTAAATTATTTTTAATATCTTATTTTAATTATATCAAGTATTTAAAATATTTTTTGTTTTAATAAATAATAATATATACTATATCTAAATTTATTTTAAGAATATATATATATATTAAGAATAAGACCGGATATGCTGACACGTGATGGTATTTAAGTGTGTCCAAGTGTGTCTAGAGAAGAATTTTTTATTTTTTATTGAGACACAGTTTGGACACAGCAGATACGCGTATCGGACGAGTGTCGGTGAGTGTCGTGTCCAAAATGTGTCCGACACACAGACACAACAACTTAATAAAGTGTCCGTGCTTCATAGCTTATATGTTATTACCTTTTTTTGTTTTCTTTTGTTATTCTTCTTTTTGGTTTAGCTTGTCTTTTTGTTTAGTTGAAACCGCCTTCATCAGCCCCTCATTTCATTGCAATGCCTTTATTTTCTCATCCATTTTGTGTACTAAAAAAAAGAAGAAAAAAAGGATGAAAAAAAGATGACAATACACTTTAATTTTAATAGAAAAAAATAAAAATAATTCATATTGATTTAAATATAAGATAAATTAAAAAAAAAATTATTCCCCTTAATATTTCTCAATTTTTATGTCTGTAAAAAATGTAAATACTATAGTGCCTATTATTTTGTACTTAAATTATTAAAAAAAATAAATAAATAATATTTAATAAATTTTACATAATTTATTTTTTATTTTAAATATTTTATTTTTTACTTTAAAAAAAATTAAACAATTTAAATACCATAACAAAGAGACCATATAATGAATTCACCGTAAAAAATATCTTTAATGTACAGTAATACACACAACATGACTTAAAACAAAAGGAGGTAATAAAAAGCTCCACTTCATTACTTCTTTAATTTACTTATACACAGTTATACTACTTCAGTGTACTTCCCTTAGATTCTCAATTTATCATCAATGATAATTTATTTATATAATTATATTATGATGGATGCTTTTATGATAACGTCTTAATATAAAAATAGCATTGTGAATACCTAGATATCAAAGGTGACGTGATCCTTTGAGTATTCTTCTTTATTCATTTATGCTGGTCGCTAAAGAAATTTAAAGCACCACGAGCATATTACAGATTAGAGCGTCATCAAGTGCAGTGAACATACGGGCTGGGTGGCATCTTTACTCGATTGGAACGAAATTTAAAGCCTAATTGCACCTAAAGAGAATTGAATTTTGAGGAAAGAGAAAGAGTCAAACATTAAAAATACCTTAAACTCAAAACTAAATATATAAGACATGCAAAAGGTTATTAGTTCAATTAGTTTAATTAAAATATGTTCTCTAAGAAATATATGAAGGGTACAATCAAATTAACAATAATATTGTTTGAAAGACAAAAAAAAAACAGTTAAAATAATTTAAATTTATTTTGTTTAATATTTATTAATTATTACTATAATTAATAAATATTAAATAAAATAAATTTAGAATATTTTTTATTTTTCTAGTATTATTATAAAATTAAAACATCCATGCATGTGCTACTAAAAATTGATTTTAATTTTGTCTCATTTGTCTTCTGTGTATAGTAGTATTATTCTTGTAGTATATATATATATATATATATATGAATGGCTTCACATATTCTAGTCTTTCTTTCTTTTCGGAGTGTACAAAATACGAGTAAAAAGAAATTTAAATTATCGACACATATTTAAATGAATAAAAATACTATTTGTACATTAAAATTAGTCACTAAAATCAGTTATATATCAATATATTTGTATATAAATATATGATTTAATTTGTTTTCAATGTGTATTTATATTTCAGTATGTATTTTATATTTATGGCTGAATTTGATGGCTAATTTTAATATATACGTAACATAACTCTTAAATGAATGAGTGAAATAATTACTTTATAAGTAAAGTTTTTCAACTTTTAATTATAGGTAAAAAATGTACTCCTCGTAAATTACAATTATTATTTTTATAAAAGCTAATCGTCTACGTAAAACTTAATAATTTTACAAAACCAACTATAAATAAGTTTTTGTAATGATTAAATTAACTAAAAATATAAGAATAGAACAAATTTCAAAAAATTAAAAAAATAATACCATCCTAATAATATACTTAAAATTTTTAAAATATAATTTTTTGACTTTTAGATGATTATATCTTAAGTATACCAGGTAGCTTGGAAAAGTAAGTTTACTTAGTCACACTTATTATTTGTTTGATCTTGTTGAGGAAACAATAGAATTATAGAAGTTAGTCAATAATTAATTAACAAAATTCTTGCAGAACCAATAATGAAAAATTATGTATTATATTCGAAAATTATAAAATTACACTATTAAAATTCATACTTGCTGATATTTAATCCTTATTCGTTGACGTTCATGTGTGTCCGTGTGCAACATTCAAAACTGGTACACTAGACTTTCCAACATTTTGATGAGACTTCTTTGTTCAATAGATTTATTAGATTCACACTGACCAAAAGAAAAGGCCGATTGAACGACTTTGAATTTTTGTCTTAGTTTATTGTTTTTTAACAACCTTTTTATTTTTTATACACAGCTATCATAATCTTTGTCCACTCTCAACAACCAACGATAGATGCAAGTAAATTCATAGTTATTGCTTGCTAGCTGCAGATCTATTTACATTTCAGCAAAAAAGATATTCAAGGGTTAGTAAAATTTATTTAAGAGTTTCTTGGATAGGCTTATATATATAAATTCATGAATAGAAGTCTTTTTTTTTTTTTGGTCAGAGGAATAGAAATATTTTAAGTGGGTCAATTGTTCTCATAATTTGTTGAATTCTTGTGTTCTCTAAAACGCGATTACATTATGTTTTTATTTCCTTCCTTATGGCCTATGTGAAAAACAAATTGAGTTGGTGTATAACATAATGGTGTAACGGAGTTGATTAATACATATTTTTGTTTTATCATAAGAATTAAATGAATTTAACCCAATCTCAAAAACTAGTCTAAGGAGTGAAATACGTCTCATGTTTATAAACATTCCTTCCCTCTCATGAATAATTATCTAGAGCTTGAATATCTATAGGTGAATACTTCAGTAACATTAAATTGAATAAATGTTGATATTAAACTAAAGTTGAATGAGTCTAAACTTTAAAACTAATTCAAAAAATAAGAGATATTTCACATTTATAAACATTATAAAAATTTATTATTCTTAAAATAATATATATAATCAACAATGGTAGCAATCAACCACATAATTCATATCCATTTATATATAAAAACTAGTTTTCTGCTCGTAATAATATTACAGAAATATAAATATTTTGAAATTATTATATCGATTTTTTTTATATTATATATTATGACAAAAAATTTATAAAATCAAATTACTTTTATAAAAAGGTTGTAGGGGATAAAAGTCTCAATCGACTAAGAAGACCAGAATCTTCGAAGATAAAAGAAATCAAATATTATTATTTTTATGTAAAAGAGTTTAATTTTTTTACTAATAATTAATTTTGACGTTCATTATTTAAAAGTTAAAAGAATTTAATATGTATACTTTTATATTTAACTAGGTGTTAAGTCTGTTGTACAAATAAAAATAATTAATTTTCATACTTGTTATAGTTATATATATAATTTGATATTAGTATAAAAAAACTTATATTAGTAGTCATAAAATTAACTCAATTTTTTTTGAAATAATTAAATCTTAATTCTAATTATTAATCACAATATTAGTATTCTCTTTAAATTATGTATGCAATAAATATTTGAAAGAAGAGAGGTGAAAAGATAAGTAATAAAAATTTAAAATTAATAAAAAATTAAAAAGTGTGTATAAAATAATAATAAATTTTTTTTTGAAATAATATGACTGAATATTTTTAATTATATTTAATTATAAATTTAATATATTTTTTTATAATTTTATGAATTTATTTGAATTATATTATTTTATTAATTTTATTTTTTATAAAATAGAAAGGTAGAGAGAGGTAGAGAATGAGAGGGAAAGATAAAGAAGAAAAATAAGAGGAGATTGTCAATTTTGGAAGAAAATATTTTATTTTAATTGTAATAAAAAATATCCCATGATACATTTTGGTTTACCAAATTAATAATATGAACTATAAACGATAAGTTATATATAGAGTGGGAATGATAGAGGGAAATAGAGAAGTGGAGAGAGGTTGATAAGAAGATGGAAGAAGGAAATTTATTAATTTTGAAAGAAAATATTTCATGTCATGACACATTTTGATTGTTAAATTAGTAATATAATATAGTTATATTTTAATTTTAATATTTTAATTTTAATTTTGATTTTAATTCAATTTTAATTACAATTAAATAATGTTATGTTTCACAGTTTGATTGTCAAATTTGTAATTAATTATTGATAATGATATATAAGAGAGATAGAATGGGTGAAAAAATGAGAAACTGAGAAAGGAAGAGAGAAGAGGAGAGAACTCTTTAATTTTAAAAGAAAAAAATTTATTTTAATTAAAATGAAAGAGTGACATGTAGTATATTTTTATTATAAAATTAGTAATAAAGATAATAATAGATTAAATGTTTTAAACTATTCCTTTTATTTTAAATTATTTGTTAGTTTATTGATTTGGTACATTTAAAATTCAATATATCTGAATATAATTAAAAATTATAAAGTTAAATTAATTAAATTATAAGAAATACTTTAATAATTAATAATATAACGAAGCTGACTTTTAGAGCAAGTTGGTTGATTCCAATCCATAAATCAAAGCCATTTCAGTTTTTGAATTTTTTTATTAACAATTTTATTGATCAGAAACACAAGGCTAACTTGAAACATACAGAAAAGTGATTCAAGTAATTCAGAATCATAATTCATACATATGAAGATCAGCGAATTAAGTAAACAATGGATGAAACAAGTGAAGTCTCTACTAGAAACAATTGACAATGTAATCTCACTAGTCACTATTGAAAATCAAAAGAAATAAATGAACTCACCTTGAAAGTGCTCTCAAGGCCTTTTTCCTCCTGCTGTATAGCAACCAAAAAAGTTGAAAATATTTATTTTGGGTCATGGAAAAGTTTACATTATTGTTTTTGCTCTTGTAGTAAAAGCTATGTAGTAAAGCCCAAAAAAGTTGAATATGATTATATGTATTTTGGGCTATCCATATGCAATAGAGTTCAGGCTTAGCCCCAAATAGCAAGCATCATCCATAAACCGTATCTTTTTCAGACCAAAAACAAAGATTATAGGGAAATGATCATTAGCTTGCCATGTCCAAAAAGGAAAGATGATCATGAAGACATGAACTACGCATACAGCACAGTTTTTTCATTCTGCCTCTTGTTATTAGCGACTGAGTGTAGAAGAGTAGTAAGGTTCTAGATCTCTGGTTTTACCTACAAACATTTCTCTATGTTGCACCTCAACTATTTATTATCTTTGCAGCTTCTCTGCCCTCACTTGTTACTCGTGAGTGATTTGTGACTTGTCCTTCATTAATTAAACATCATCAACAAATTGAATTAAACTAAATCAGTAACGCTTCCTACCCACTTGCTTGTACTAACCTCAGTTACGCCGTCGTGGTGGTGGTGGCCGTGGAGGAGGCATAATTGAATCCATCAATTGAATCCCATCAAAGAGTATAGAGCTGATTGATGATGGGTTTTCAGTTTGTGAGTCGCACCCACCATAACCGTTGCTATGGAAATCTGATTCCGATTCTGATTCTGATTATTCTGATCGCACAGCAATCGAATGTGAATGGCTCCATCCACGAGTACTCGAAGGAGCCCTTCACCCACCGCTCCAATGCTTTCTTCTTCCACGGCGGCAGCGAGGCCCTCTTCGCCTCCTCCTCCGCCTCCCAATCCTTCATAAAGTTCGAGAGCGTGGTCTTCACGCGCCCCAAATTCTCCGCCGCGAAGCACGGCGACATGCAGCAGAACACGGGCCTGGTGGAGGCCATCGTCCTGGAAGTGAAGGATCGCCTCCGCATCGGCGGGTCCCACCTCAAATCGGAGCTTATCTGCTGCACCAAGGAGCTTTCCGATAGCCACCTCTGCAACCTCGGCGAGGTCATCATCGAGAAGAATCCCGACAACCCGGAGTTTCCGAGGCGCATCAAGACCTTCTTCCAGGGCACCGAGGAGCATACCGCCATGGAGACACAAACCGTTACCGTCAACGCCACGGGAATGTACTACCTCTACTTCATGTTCTGCGATCCGGAGCTGCAAGGCACCATCATCTCCGGCAGAACCGTGTGGCGGAACCCTAACGGTTATTTACCGGGCAAAATGATCCCTCTGATGCGATTCTACGGGTTAATGTCGCTGGCGTATCTTGTGATGGGGATGGTTTGGTTCGCGAGATTCGTGCAGCTGTGGAAGGATATCATCCATTTGCATTATCATATCACGGCGGTGATTGCTTTGGGGATGTGCGAGATGGCGGTTTGGTACTTCGAGTATGCCAATTTGAATGCCACCGGGAGCAGGCCCATGGGGATTACGGTGTGGGCCGTAAGCTTGAGCACGGTGAAGAAGACGGTGTCGCGGCTTCTGCTGCTGGTTGTGTCCATGGGATATGGTGTGGTGAGGCCCACCATTGGAGGCAGTGGGATGAGCTCCAAGTCCAGGATGATGCTTCTTGCTGTACTCTACTTTGTGGCCTCCGAGGCTCTCCTCCTTGTCGAGCATTTGGGCAACATTAACGACTTTTCCGGCAATGCTAAGCTTCTTCTTGTGCTCCCTGTTGTTTGCCTCGATTCCTGCTTCATTCTCTGGATCTTCTCTTCTTTGTCCAGCACCCTCGAGAAGCTGCAGGTAATTGATTGGTTATGGTTATAGGTAACTAACTTTTAGTTAATGTTAGTATTTAGGTTTATAATTTAGGATTTAGGATTAAAATTTTATGATTGAGGGTTTAAACAATAATTTTAAAACATTTGGTTGAAGTTGGCCTGTATTGTTAATTGGTAGTAATCCATTATTGATTATTCTATTTTAAGATTTGGTTTGGTTTGGTGTGGTTTGGATTGGATTGAATGGTTGTAGATGAGGAGAAACTTGGCTAAGCTGGACCTCTACAGAAAATTCACAAATACGCTTGCCGTCTCTGTCTTGCTCTCTATTGCATGGATTGGCTTTGAGGTACTCTATAGTGTTTACTCTTTTTACTCTATTATATAGTTTCTGCTTTCATACTGATTGAACTTGAATCAGCTATACTACAATGCAACTGATCCTCTGAGCGAGCTGTGGCAAATAGCTTGGGTCATTCCAGCTTTCTGGTCTTTGCTTTCTTATGCTCTATTGCTCGTTATATGCATCCTTTGGGCTCCTTCTCGTAACCCCACTAGGTATCTTCTCATCATGCCCTTTCCTTGACATTGTAGAATAGTGATGACTCATACTAGTGCTATATGACCTTTTAGAATTTGGTTAAATGAGAATCTTGATGTTGCATAATTGCTTGACTTGCCTTGTTAACCGATGAGGTTCAGTTCCCTGGATCATTAATATAATAATGTCATTTGTACTTTGTAGATATGCATACATGGAAGGAGATGACTTTGACGAGGAGGGTATCTCTCTGACAAGCGGAGTAGCAAAGATGAGTGGGGACGTGAAAGGTTCTATTGTCACAGATCGAGAAGATATTGAGGAAGATAAGCGAGAATGATGTTTTTAACTTGTATAGTGATGGAAGTGTTGCTTACCAGAGACAGAGAGGGAGAGTTGTATCATATAGAAAGACTCAGAGACAGAGACGTGCATAGATAAACGTGGTTTTGTACGTAGAAGAATATTTCATTTGGTAACATGAGCAACAGTTAGGCAGCACCGTTAAATCAAACATACCATTTGCTACTGACTACTGAATGAAATTAAGATCATCTTTAGTTTTAGTTTCAGATGGCATTGTTGTCCTTCCTTACATGTCTTATTTATTAGTGATATTGTCAATAATGCTACTTACTAGAATGCGTATTCTTTCCTAATATATTTTTTTTGAGATTGTGTTTTCTCAAACATTAACATTGGAACCTAAGGCTTTCCATTTCTGTGCAATCAAATCAATGTCACAAATAGTTTAATGTTCATGACTCTGATTTTCTCTTATCCATAAGCAAAAATGCAAACCCTATCTTCTAAAAAAAAGTGTACTAGTATTATTGATTCTTAATAGAATTAGTCCAAACATTTTTTATTCACGATAAAAGTAATCCAAAGTGTAATTGTATATGTTGATTACGAATTACGAAATATACTATTGCTCTTCTATTTATCCATTAGCATTAGCATTATGGTTAACATGTCTTCTACTGAAGTGAAAGACTAAGGAAGATAGTTAATTATAAAATTGAGAAACCAATGAAAATAAATAGTTTAAAGCTTCTATGGAAGGTGTGGCCGTGAGAAGAATAGGAGACGTATTTTGCTGTATTTTAAAACTTCTACGTTTATGATGCTGTTGCCTGATTTTATCAATCTGTACATTTTATTTTTAAAATTTAGGGAGTAATATGTATAAAACAAAAGATTGAAGGGTGTTAAATGCAAGTACCCGTATTTTTGGTAGTAGCGTTGAATTGAATGTAACAAACACGGCACAAGCAAGTAAGAATGCATGCAGAGTCACATTCACATAACAGATTTGAGTATTACACTCCACGTCCACCCCCCATTGTCCATTTCTTTCGATCCCCTAAGCATCAGCATCACTAACCACAAATAACAACCTTGTTCCATTCCATTTCCATTTTCCTTAACCGATTGGAGTATTACTGAACCCAAAAATATCACTTGTAATTAACAATGAGAATAAAGGTAACTGTTGTGTGGTGTGTTTGGATTCTGGCTCTGCTATGGCAGCATCACGTGGTGGCAAGGTTCGTGGTGGAGAAGAACAATCTGAAGATCACGTCTCCCAGATCACTCAGAGGTATCTACGAATGCGCAATTGGAAACTTCGGTGTACCGAAGTACGGAGGAGCCATGATCGGTGCTGTGGTTTATCCAAAGGCCAATCAGAACGGATGCAACCGATTCGAAGGCGCCGACGCCTCTCTCTTCGCTTCTAGGCCTGGTGGATTCCCGACCTTCCTTCTTGTTGATCGTGGAGGTATTCATTATTCAATATTTATTTTGTTGAAATTAGTATATTGCATTATTGCGAATGAGAAATAAGATTTAGATAATGCTTGTGGCAGAGTGCTACTTCACGTTAAAGGCATGGAACGCACAGAAGGGCGGAGCAGCGGCGATTCTGGTGGCGGATGACAGGATAGAGCCGTTGATAACGATGGACACGCCGGAGGAAGGGACCGGAGCAAACGATGACGACTACATCGAGAAGATTAACATCCCGTCGGCGCTGGTGAGCAAGGGGCTCGGGGACAGCATCAAGGCGGCTCTGGCGAGCGGCGATATGGTGAACGTGAATCTTGATTGGAGGGAGGCTCTTCCGCATCCAGACGACAGAGTTGAGTATGAGTTTTGGACAAACAGCAACGACGAGTGCGGAGTGAAATGTGACGCTCAACTCAGCTTCGTTTCAAGCTTCAAAGGTGCAGCGCAGTTACTTGAGCAGAAAGGCTTCACTCAATTCACACCTCACTTCATCACTTGGTACTGCCCTCAGGCATTCATCCTCAGCAAACAGTGTAAGGCTCAGTGCATCAACAACGGCAGGTACTGCGCCCCTGACCCTGACCAGGACTTTTCCCGAGGCTACGACGGCCGAGATGTCGTCATTCAAAACCTCCGCCAGGCTTGTTTCTTTAAAGTAGCTAATGAGAGCAAGAAGCCTTGGCAATGGTGGGACTATGTCACCGACTTCGCCATTCGCTGCCCTATGCGAGAGAATAGGTACACTCAGGAATGCTCGGATCAAGTGATTGCATCTCTTGGTAAGTGTATGATACTCTCTCTCTCTTGTTTTTTCCATTGCCTTTCATCCTGCCTCATTTCATAACTAAACAGGTGTTGATGTGAAGAAGATAAGAGATTGTGTTGGAGATCCTAATCTGGATGCTGAGAATCCAGTTCTTAAGAAGGAACAGGATGCACAGGTTGGTGCCTCAAATAGTATGTAGACATGTATATAGACCATAGCTTTGTTAATTTGATTTGGTGATGCAAATTTCACATCAGATTGGGAAAGGCACTCGCGGTGATGTTACTATTCTGCCTACTCTCATCATAAACAACAGACAGTATAGAGGTATATATGATGGATATTGTTAATGCATATTCAAAATTTTCTCTATGTATGAGTATCATCTTTGGTTCTTAACTTTGTTTTAGGCAAGTTGTCAAGAGAAGCAGTACTCAAGGCCATCTGTTCTGCTTTCAAAGAAACCACTGAGCCATCAATTTGCTTAACTCCAGGTCCTTTTTCCTTTGCTATCTTCTTTTATTCATAAACTTGCTTATCAAATCAAACCTCCTCCTCTTGGACAATAAGCACCTTTGGTTTAATCTTTTTTTGCAGACATGGAAACAAACGAGTGCCTCGTAAACAATGGCGGTTGTTGGCAGGACAAATCTGCTAACATTACTGCATGCAGGGTAATCACTCTAGCTTTAAATACATATATGGGGGATTTTCTCTTCTTGTTTTAATCAGCATCTTTTTTCCCCCACCAAGTATAGGACACTTTCAGAGGAAGAGTGTGTGAGTGCCCTGTTGTGCAAAATGTGAAATTTGTTGGTGACGGATATACTCATTGTGAAGGTAATTTTTACTAGTCCTTAGAGTTACTTTCGTCCCATACTATAGTCTAATCAAGAAAGAATCGTAAGTAGTTTAAGTAACCTTCTTGTTTGCGAATTTCTTAACAGCAACGGCACGCTTGAGGTGTGCAGTGAACAATGGAGGTTGTTGGAAGGGAGCCCAAGAAGGGAGGGTTTACTCTGCTTGCATTGTAAGTACTAAGTATGATAGTTAATTATATTATTTCATTGCTTAGTTAATTATATTCTAAATATCATAATTGATTATGCAGGATGACCACACAAAAGGTTGCAAGTGCCCTCCTGGATTCAGGGGTGATGGAGTCCACTCCTGTGAAGGTATGCTTGCTGCTATCCTAACATACATTTTGCTCAGCTATTCTCCCGAGTTCTTCAATTTGAATGTGTTATGAATAATAGTTAATAGTGCTTCAAATCCTGATATAAGATTTTCCATTTCGGTGCAGATATCGATGAGTGCAAGGAGAAATTAGCCTGCCAGTGCCCAGAGTGCAATTGCAAGAACACCTGGGGAAGTTATGAATGCAAATGCAATAGCGGTTTGTACTACATGCGAGACAATGATATGTGTATAGGTGAGACCTTTTTAAGTTTCTCTAACTCTAATCTCCTTTCACAGTTGTGGAGATTTTTTGAGATTGTATAATCCTTTCACTTTGTTTAATTAACTGCAGGCAAATATACGGCTTCAGTGAACAGTGGAGGCTTTATCATTTGGGTTATTTTTCTGGTCATAGCTATTGTTGGTTTAGTGGGATATGCATTTTACAAGTACAGAATCCAGGTATGAATATGATGATCCTTTGATGAAAATTCCAACGTCATCAGACTCAGTTCTATGTACTAAAATAAAAACAATTTTGTGCAGAGATATATGGATTCTGAGATAAGAGCAATTATGGCCCAATACATGCCATTGGATAATCAACCCGATGCCTCTGTTCAACTTCAACAAGGTGTGTAGAAAGGTCAAAGATCAAAGATTGATCAATGGAAAAGACTAATCTGATCTTGAATGAAATATATATGGGAGGGGCCATGGAGCATCAAGAGCTGTGTGTGTGTTAGTTTTTAAAAGGGAGACAAACTATTTAACCTGCCTGAGTTAGTTTTAGTCAGTTATTAGTTAGTTATGGTGATTCTATTCCCTCAAAGACACAACTAAAATACATGCCGTTTGTCCTTCTGAGGAAGTCACGTTCCTTTTTCTCCTCTTTAGGCTCTTTTTGAGTTAGTTGCACCATTCAACTGCAATGCACGTTAGATTTTGCTATGGAATGAGGCGTTTTTATGTTCATAAATAAATTTCTTTTACATGCTTTTGTTGTTATTATTTTTATTGATATCGGCTTTTAAATTTCCTGAATAATACACTTGGTTTGTCAGCACTCAGAGATGAACAAAAGAAGTAAAGGCAGAACCTGGAGATATGTATGTAATTAAGCAAAATGTTTTTGAAGAAATGGAACTTAAGAAAACGTCTCTGCATAAAGTTATACACCCGCCGTATTTATCTTATTGTTTAGGGTGATATATATAAGGTGGAGTGTACCGTGATTAGTGGTTATCATTATGATAGTTACCATAACTATATAATAACTTTGATAATATTTAAAAAACAATACTAGAGAATCATCAGAATTTATTATTTTTGGTCGGGTTAAAGTATATTGTTAGATTATTAAGCTAAAGAAATTAGATTTATGGCTAAAAATGATAGCTAAAACCAATAATAAATTCTAATAATCTTTTAATATTTTCCTATTTAAAAGTATTACAAAATTAAGATCATATTTTTTACTTTTATTTTTTAAATTAAAAAATATTTTAAAATATTAAAAAATATATTTATTTAATTTTAGCAATATTTTTAATAATTATCAACATTGTATAACCATTATGATAGGAAGCACAGCATGCACTAATATATAATCAAAACTTGTATGCATACTGCCTTTCAGTTAGAATCTCCATGCACATTGAGTAATATCAACACAATATATCATCTCAGTTGGAATCTATAAATAACGACCTCTACTATTTGATTATTTGAGGGTTCCCTTTATTTGAATACATGATGTGAAAAGACCAAAAAAATGTATAATAATACAAGATGTGGCCTACACATCATGCGTGGCTAAATCAAATAACGACGCCTTCCTCACTAATACTCACTTTCTTTAATTTGGTTTGGTTGAGAGAGAGAGAGAGTAAGAGAGATGCAAGAAGAGTAAGGAAAGGAATTGAAGCCAACGTAACAAGAAGAAACTAGCATTAGCATGTCAACGTCAACCATGCAAGAATATGCATCATCATCTTCATCTTCTTCTTCACCTTCACATTCACGTTCGTGTTATACGTCATCTTCTTTGGCAGTAGCAAGAACCTTCAGAAGATTCGAGAGGAGGATGGGTGGTAACAGAGGCATTAATATTTTGCAGCCATCATCGAGAAGACGCCAAGGATCAGCGTTGAACATTCATGCTACAACTCCATTGTTGGGGGACCCACAAACTCCCTCTCCCTTTTGCAGCTACGCTTCCACCATCACCACCACTACCGCCACCCGCAACACCGCTCCACTCATCGGGCCCCGCCACTTCAAACACTCTCCTCACTCTCTCTACGCCACTGAATTCTCCTCCCCAAGAAAACAGGTTTGTTCTTTTCTTCCTTCAAGAAACCAATTCCTTATTATTATTATTATTATTATTATTATTATTATTATTATTATCCTCTATTGGTTCTTTTTAGTTATGAGTTCGTTCTTGAATCCAAAGATGAAAGATTGCAGGAATATAATTAACTGAATTATTAACACGAATTGAATCCAATGAGTTTATGTAGTTGGCTTCGGTATGTGATGAGAGTGAGAGGAGCTGCTACAATAATGAATGCTCCAATATGAATAATTACTTCTCTGACATTGACGAATGGTTGGAACACGCCAATAAGTTCTGCAAGGCCAATAGTGAGTTGTACACAGTAGGAGATTGTACAAAAGAAGATATAGAAGAAGAAGAAGATGATGATGATATGATGAGAATCTCAGTAATATGCAAGGACTTTCTGTCTGCTCCCGAGAATGAACTTCACAACATAGCATTGCCATCCATCAGAGAAGAGAGTCCCGTCAACCAGACCCACCTCTCCTCCTGCATATACCACCCACCACCCTTTAAATCTGACGAGCGCGCAAGGCTCTTGACTCGCCGTGAATATGGCCTCACCAACAAACATCAGCTCGAAAAACGTGCGCGCAACAAGGCCAAGCATGCTCAGATTATGCAAACCTTGAGGCGCAAGGAAGAGGCAATCAATAACTGGGAATTACAGCAAACTAGGAAGGCCATGGACCACATGGATAAGATTCAGGTACCTTTACCCATGTCATATGTTTAGGGTTAGTAAGGTTAAAGGAACATAGCAAATAAGCAAAAGCCTTTGTTTATAATGATTTCTTCTGGAGTCTTATTTTGATTAATCATATATTGTAATTGCAGAACAAGCTGGAGAAAAAACAATTGGTGGCTTCCGCAAAAACACAAAAGAAAATATGCTCGGTGAGGGAAAAGGCAGAGAAGCAGAAGTTGAATCTGAGACGGTCGACAATGAAGAAGTTTCAACAGCTTCAATTATCAGAGAATCAGAAAAGAACCCAAACAGAGAGGTCATGGGGGCTTTGCTAGATTCAGAATATTACATCTTCCAACCTTTATAAATGCAACTCTGTTGCTCAGTTCACTGTAAATCGTTCAACTTAGTTCATTATATGATCTTAAACACAATTCAGTGCAGTCTCCATCTTCTTTCATATGATCTTAAAACACAATTCAGTGCAGTTATGTGAGCCTTGTCTGTAACACATTGGTTTTACGATTTTATTTTTTTTGTCACAAAATGTGCTCAATTGCGGAATGCTTTGATGTAAAATTACAGTCTAATTTAAGATGATGCAAGCATATATAAGTTTGTAACATGTAAAACTCCTGTCAGAAAGCTGAAAATTTTTCAACATGATCATTTAAAATACCAGGAATCTACAGAGAGTACAATTTGTATATTTTGATCGACACCAATATCAACATGTACTTAATTGCAAAAAATGATTAGCCTACACACAACTAAGCAGCAGCAAAGCCATCTAATCTAATCTACTCCAATTTATGGAGTTAAACCCAACCGGAGACCATACTCTCATCCACTGGTTTTGGACCGCCGCAGGATCTAGAGACGGACTCAAAAAGTTTCTCAATCTCTGGTGCGCATCTTATGAAAGACCGGTTCCAGAAATTATACCTCGGGTTCTGGTAAAAATACAAAACAGTTTAGCGTTGGTTGCAAGCTACTAATGACATGCTTGAATAAAAAACAATCATAAAATCGAACATAATACCTTGATCAGCTCAATGAAAGTGATGAGCAGTCCCCAAGGATGAGGACGATTAACGATTAGCCGTTCTAACAATACTCTAGTAATTTGTTCTTGGATGATTTCCTGCGGCGGAATATAAAGGTCCAAGTTAATAAAACTCATGTTATATCTAGAAAAAAACAGCATTGCGGTAGACACAGAGAAACACGAACCTGGTTTGATTCCGCAAACAAGTACAGAAGGATGAAGGAAAAGTAGTGGGTGTGTGTGTTAGGGTAGCGTAGTTGGTTGGCAACGGCATTTAAGAAAAGATAGCGCCCTTCAGTGTCCAAGTCCACAATTAGTGTCTGGAAAATATCCAATGCAGCACCAACAGAAAATACAGCCAAGGGGAAACCAGGTGATGCAGATTGAGCATGGGGAGATCGTCCCTGAAGTTGTTGGATTGCCTGGAAGACCATAATAACTATTTCGTGATTATCGACTCAAATGCAGAGGTATATATAAATGTGCAAGTTTCAAATTTACAATACCTGCATTCCAACATGCAACACAAGTGAGTTGATCAATGGCACATTGTAACGTGTCCCGGCAGAAGCAGCTTCATTAGGTGAAAGGAGCATCTTGTCCTTCAGCTCAGACAAAAATGGAGAATTTTGCTGTCTTGTCTGCAGAAAAAAGATTGAAGAGTTATAAAATAAATAAATGCAAGCTTACCCCCCCCCCCCCCAAAAAAAAAAAGAAAAAAAAACAATTCACAAACTAATGTTTTTTACCGAAATAACATTACGGGAATATAAATCTTTTAAAACTGTGTCGACTTTGTCCTAATATTATAAATTATGGCACAAAAGATTTATAGAATCAAACTACTTTTATAAAAAGGTTATAGGGATAAAAGTTTCCGTAGAAGACCCGGGTCTCCATAGAACTAATAAATAATTAATTTTAACATTCATTATCTAAAATTTGAAAAAATTTAATGTGTATAAAATAATTAATTTTCATGATCATTTCCAAATTATATGGTAACAAACCTTAAGGTATTCATCCACATCAGCCTTAATCTGCTTCGCTTTAATAGCAGCATCGACCTCCGAAAGAATCCTTGGGGATTGAGTAATTTCTTGAAGCAAATCAATCTGCAAAGAAGCAGGTCACCAAAATGTTCCAGGGAAATAATAATAATAATAATAATAATAATAATAATAATAATATATAAATCTGAGATTATAACACCTTCAAATTGGGGGTGGATGGATCTGGCAACCTCATACTCCGCGGAAAAGCACTCAGAACAATATTCCGCATCTGTATGCAACTTGGCGGAATAACATCACAGAAGGTAAAGTGAAAGTCACATAGGAACTCAGGGAAGTCATGAAGTAGCACCAGTAGCACCCTAAGAGTGCCTTTATAGAGAAAACGGACCTGACCAGAACCAGTCAGCATGTCAGAAACATTGCTAGTCTCCGTCCATATAAGGTAAAAAATAGTGATGAATACGAAAACAAACCGGATCTCCGAGTTCAGCATGTCTCAGAAAAGGCTCCATAAATTGGAAGAGATCAACAAGCAACCTTTGGATATAAGGCCAACCTTTTTGACCATTACCAGTCAGCATTTTTGGCATAAAGCTCCTGTGACTTATCAACTCAAGCCAAGCAAAACTGAAAAAACATTTCCACAAACACGGTAAATAATTATAAAACAATTTAACAACAGGTGGGAAAGATGTTATCAGGAAAATAAATTCATTTTTGGTGTACACAACCTTTAAGAGATACTGGTGTGTCTTCTATTGGTGGAAGATTCAATAAAATGAACCAGAAGAAAAAATTAACACAAATAAATATCATCGGTTTTCTACAAACAGGAAGTCTCAACCCAGAAAAATAGCCATTCCACCACAACAGATCATGTGGAGTTACAAGCATATGAATAGATACTATTCCATTACTACAATTATATCGTCAAACAAGTCAGGAAAACAGCATTCTTAGGCTCACCTGAAAGCAGGAACCTTGAGGGGCTGCAAAGCATGAAAAGTATTGGCAAAAGCAATCAAAATCTGCAAAATATGAAGTATTATTAGTCAAGCACACAAGTGTCTTCATTTCTTGGACAGTATCATTGGGAATGAAGAACATAACAGAGTTAAAAAAACCCACAATGTCTAAATAAACAACCATCATAAACAGATTAGTATTTACAAACCTTTGCTGAAAAATTTTAACTACGTGAATACCAACCATCATAAACAGTTTAATATATACAAACCTACCACCCATACATAACTCCTTTTACTGTTAATAATTTTTTATATTAACAAAAGACGCTTTTTGTTCGTTATGTTCGAGCAAAATGTTTACTTATTGTCCCTTTATCTAATAAACAAATTAATGAGCTTAATTTTATTCAGTTTACCAATCTAGATATCATTTCATTTGAATCTCTCCCATAAAACAGTTTTAAATAGTAGTATTGTGATTTGAATGCACAAATCCATCCAAACCACTATTATTTGATAAATCATCTAAATGAGATGTGTAACGAATCAACTCAATGTAATGAATCATTTGATGAGAGCTTGCTTGCCTACCCATAGCTTTCTCAATAACTTCAGTAACAGGTTATGGCAAATGCAGAAGACCAAACACAAATAAAAACAACTTCAACATAGAAACTAATAGGAAAAGTTTAAAGTGACAAATACCTGGAGATTTGCACCATCAGTAACAGGTTCAAGTGAACCAAGATCTAGAAGCAAATTAATGAACAATCTGAAATACGGTCTTGGATTAAAAGAGGCCTTCTTCTCTTCTGCATCTTTTAGAATCAACCGAATAGTCACCGCAAGAATCTGTCAGAGAGTAACACATTAGAATATCATTACAGAATTCATAAAGCCAACAGAGGAGAGAAATGAAGTTTGCCTACAGACCTTAGAAAGAAGAAAGGACTTGTTTGATCCCTGTTCAAACAAATAACAAATTAGAGAAAAGCTAAAGAAATACCCAAACTAAAAGAAAATAAAATGGCACAGTGGACCTTCAATATTGAGAAGACAAGCTTGGCATAAATATCAATCGCAATAAATGACATTGCTGGCAGCTGTTGAGAAGATTGCAATGCCCCAGAATTAATCACCTCACTGTTTAAGCAGTGTGTAACAACTAGTTCCTGGAGGAAATAAGGGAGGAAAGAAAAGTTTTATTGATAACCCTGGCCATTAATAGGAAAGTGACCTGTATCTGAGAGAAGATACACTACCATCAATAGCCGGAAGAAGCGATCTGTTACATCATCCCCCTTAAGGAGACCATTTTGATGTAATTGTAAGATGAAGTGAGTAGAAGCTGTATCATTCGGAGGAGGGAGTTCACATATCCGATACCATTCTGTAAACAACATGGAAACCTACAACACATGTGGATAATAAGTAATGTTTGGAAGTTTCCAATGATGTATTGTATTCCCAATTCCCACTTAACGAGAAGTTGAAACACTCTAGACATAATTAAAATATACCACAGGCAATAAATACAGAATTACAGTCAGTATCTGACAATGTATGCAAATAGCCACACAACAAAGTATGAATTTATCTAGCAATTTCACAGCAAAATACCTGCTCACGGAATCCAGCAGGATCTGGTTCAACAGACTCTACAATGTTTACTTCTTCCCGGTTTGGTGCCAGCATCCCAGGACCCTGTTTTTAACAAATAGATTCAGTCACAGTTGGAGCAGAACAAAAACTATGCGTGTAAAACAACAATAACAGCTGAACCTAGTATCCTATGTATGACCTTATTGTCCCTTGATTGTCTTGCCTTATCCTCCTTTGCAGGAACACTAACAGAAGGGTTCTTGATCATCTCAATCAGCTGTTGCAACGATTCAGGGGATCCAGGCTTTGAAGCAAGCTGAAATAAAAGATATTTGGTAAAGACGGGGCAGAGTAAAAAATGCAGACACTCGTGGACAAATACAAACCTTTGCCAAAGCATCAACAAGATTGTGAAGTTCTGAAATAACTTTCAGTTCCTCAACAACCAGCATTTGAAGAAGAGAAATAGAAAACTCCGTAGCAGCCTCTGCACATTAATCCAGTGGAGTTGCATGAGTATAACAATATAAAAAGGGAAAACGATTAGAAGGTACATTCTTTTGACATACTGTTTCTCCCCCCATCAATGAGCTTTGCCATATGAACATTGTACTCGGTAAGATTTAGCAGTTCACTGCGGATCAGGCCTACAGTAATATCTTTGTTGAATTTCCTTTCTTCTTCTGAGTAAATTACCTGTAACAAGTATTCAATAACACACTAGTTATAAACAGAACACCAACATAACTTGTATTTAAATGTCACTCATGGAGGATTAGTTAGTAGTTAACCACATCTATTTTAGATGTAAATTTGGCTAATGGCAAGCTCTTTGATCAATTTTATTGATAATTTACATTACAAAATAGCATATCAGTGTCTCAAACAGGTACATAACATTAGTGGTTTTTGCACTTGGAAAAACTCTAACATCATCAGAATTATCTTAGTAGATGGAAGACACCCAAATCATTAATAATAATAAAGGGAATTCAACATCAGAATATGCAACATTCAGCAATGCTATAGGTAGATAGAGTATATTACATAAGGAAAAAAGGAACTAATGCCAAAATAAATTGTAATAATGACATAACTTCATTCAAGAGTGAAAAACATACCCAGCTGGTAAGCTCCTTAACGGCAAGCTTGCAAACATCGCGAATGGCAGTCAGGATTGCAAGATGAGCACCAACATGAGTGTTGTTGGATACATTGTCATAAAGGCCCTTGAATACCTAGTTACAAAAGTAATGACTGTGAATTTTTACAAGATACCTAGTAAACCAACCTGCATCCTAACTGAACTTGAGTATAAGGTACAGGGCAAAAAACAACCCAGAAGCAACAAGAAAAGGATCTACTAAAGCAACCAAGTTACGACAAAAATTCAGTGATCAATAAATTTCCTGCAGAAGAAAGTGTACCTTCTGAGCTACAGCTAAAGCTGCCTCATCTCGACTAACACATCTGAGTATGATCTCAGGAACCTCGGATATGACCCCCTAATCACAATACCCAAAACAGATATTCAGATGAGGAGAAAGAAATTATCAAAGTATGAAAATGAGAACAGCAGTAAAGATAAATATACTAATTTGGATAACAGAAGAGCTGTATACTATAGAAAAGAACCTAAACTGAACCATGACATACCTGTATTTCTGCTTCCTTGGCATCATTATTAACCAAAGCCTCCAACTAAAAAAATCAACAAAATGAAGACTCAAATAAGTGTCCTAAACAAACTGGATTGATAATACTCAAAACAAATGAACTAAATCAACGATTCATGCTATGAAGGATCCTGTTTTGAATATAATTTGACCAGTAATAGGATATACAGAGAAAATATCAAGAAACCAGAAAGGTCGAGAACTACCTTTTGTGCAACCATTTGGTATTTATCCAAGGCTTCCCTTGTAGAAATAGTGGGCTCCAAGAAACTACTTCCAATGCGCTCTACGACACTTGCTAGTGGCTGTGAAGCTCCAGATTCCTTGCAAAATAGTACAGACGCACAGTTAGACACCATTGCGACACATATGAAGCATATGAAGTTATAATGCTCGTGAATAATTCTCACTTTCATAGAATCAGAAGTATCAACAGTGTGCAACTCAGGTGTGGAAGCAGTTGAAGGAAATGAGGCAACTGATTCTTTCTCCAAACTGTGCTGGGAAACACTGTCAGCAGCTCTAATGTGAATTGAGGAAGCACTGAGGTGTTAAATGCAGACAGTGAATACAATAAAGAATAACAGAATGTCACAGAAATAAAGCGATAAAATAGTGAATAAAAAAGCAATACCTGAAGTGTTGAGCCAAATTAGATTCCGACATATCTTCTACTGGTCGCGACACCCCTCCTTCATAGCTGGAGCTTACAGAGTAACCAGGGTTAATTTGTCCTGATACAGCACCATTAGTGCCAGCGAGACCAGCATTTCCAGATTGAACCGAAAGACCAGATGACATAGAATGTGAGCTCTGACTTGACTGATTTTGCCAGGGAAGCCGAACGAAGTCCTAATATACATAAGCAGCAATTAAACCATGCAGTGTTTCCAAAATAATTAGAAGTAACAGTGAAAAGAACCATTTAAATACCTCATAGACGCGCTGCTGCGAGAGGGACAACTGACCAGGCTTGGGTCGAAGAGGCTCTGGCACAACACCCATAGAACTTTGTGTGTACAAGTTTGTATCAAAAAATGTGGAACCCATACCTTCTCGATGCTTCCTTCTCATAGAAAGTTGTTGATTAATTTCTGTATCAATGGTGGTTATTGCCTACAAAAGAGTAAAGAGATATAAATGTTGAGTTAAACAGATGATACTTCTGAAGAAAAAATTCCTATACTATTATTTCTGAGATTCAATGAAATTTCAAAAAGGAACGAGAGTCCAATCTTGGTGGTTGCTGCTAGTAATGCCTATTACGAACATCAAACGTTTTAATCAAATCTATAAACATACACTGGAAAAAATCTACAAATTAGAAGTTGCAAATACTTAACAAATATTATCAGCATTATAGAAAAGAAAACCCCAGATAGTACCCAAAGCAGATGGAATACAATGGGAGAAACATTATCTACACAGTTCATAAGAACTGCAAATCTCTTATTCTTCACAGTTTATCACCCTTACGATTATTTTAGTTTGAAAAATGTTACATACCCAAAGAAAGTAGGGAACCACACCTTAAAAGCTAGCTATCAAGGTAAATACAACGTTGAGCATCCCATACTACTCCATGTTGCTTTGGGCATCACATGATACCCAAGTCACTAACACAATTCTTTACACATTCAAACAAGAAATCTTATTGGCATTAAGCAAAACTTTTTGTTTCACCCTGGCTAGTAGATTTCCAAAACTAATTATACAAGTACATATAGAAAAGAATAAGGTAAGGCAGTTCAAATAGTCTCTACTACAGAACAAAAAGTTTGACACATTAGTGATAAAATTTGTTCATGCATATCATTAGTCCATTAGTATGTGTTAAAACCACATCAACCTTAAGTCCTTAACATGTAAATCCCTCTAAATAAAGTGTTAGAGCTACAAATAAGCAAGACAGATAATAACCTTCTCCAGACCACAGCATTGCCACACTAACCATAACCACAAGACAACTATCACAAACTTTCAGTAGATCTAACCTTATCAGTAGCAGCCTGCTCAATGACTGCACAACCAAGATCAAGATTATCATTGGTGACAAGTTGCACAGCTTGCTCCAAAATTTCATTTGCAATATTTAAATTCTGAAGTGAAATTCTTAGTTGACTTGATATTGATGCCCTTAAAGGTTCCTAGAAGAGAGAGAAATAAGACAAATTGCAGACTAAACAGAAACATATACTAAATAATAATACATTGCTTAGATGTTCTACAATCAAACAGCATAAAACTGAATGTTGGATTTCAGAGCTATACTTTGCATGTAACATGAGCTAAGCTCCCAGCCAGACTGGCAACCATCAGGTGTGCAGCATTTACTATGCGTGTCTCATCTGATTCCATGGCATAATCCTGCAAAATAAACAAATACACAAATAAAGAAAGACAAACTGAGCAACTGCTTTTCCTGTCTCATACTTTCAGTTTTGTTTTACCAAGAGCTTCACATCAGTTTCAATATACATGATTGTAAGGAACAAGGATGACAATACTACTTCATGACTTTCAGCTATCAAATTTCACAACAATCACCACTTCTCCCACTAAATAGATAGTAACAAAATTTTAGAAAAGAAATTATGAACGTTATAAAATATATAAACATTCGCTGACAATGAGCAAATTAGGAATCCTCAGGTAAGAATAAAATCTGGGAAAGTTATAATATCAACCTTTAAAACAAGCTCCTTTGTTGTTTGTGTAGCTATGGAAACACTACGCTGCACAATACTAGATACTATCTCTTTGATAGCTCTCTCCATTGCAATAGGTACAGCCCTGTTATAACAGAACAAACTTAGTATGCCATACAAATTCAAACAAGCAATGGAAATTATTGAGAGCGACATACCTCTGAAAATGCATTTGCAACCCAAAACCACTAAGCTTCTGATTGATAATAAGATGAGTTGCAATATTAGGTATCTGTGATGGAAGCTATAAGCAAAAGACAGTTAATAAACTTGGTTGAAATCAGCATCCCTTAAGCCAAAAAAAAAATCGAAGAAATAACAGAAAACTTTTACATTCCACACCTGGCTAAGGGAAAAAGGTACAGGCGTAGGAGTTGCTTGTAATAGTCCTTGAGCAGAAGGAAGTTGATCAGACAAGCCTAGAGGTGTTACCTTTTCATCCTCCATCAAGGCTCCAGTGGAAATATGAAGTGGACTAGCGTACTAATTCATTAACAGACACTCAGGGAAACAATTTATAGATTGGGAGGGGGGAAAGAAATAGGTATTCAACCCCAAAAGCATGTAAAAACAAACCTGAGAGAGTAAATGAGGATGTGCCCCAGTATTAGATGGATTGGTAACTTCAAGTGGTAACTCCACTTGATTTACTGGCTGTATAAGGCTAGATTTTATATCAGACATCATTTGTGCTTGAGACGCCCCAACATCTTTATTGGAGAAATCAGGATTTCCTTCAATTTCTCTTTTCCGATCCTTCAGGAGAGAAGTTGGCGTAACATCCTTCATATCCACACTAAGATTTTTGAACAACACCTGTATAGCACAAGGATATGAATAAATCGGTACAAGAGAGCGGCAACTATGACCATAATATCCAGAAAAGGAAATAAAATAACTATGACCTCTATGTCAAATTTGAGGTTCATTTTCAAGTTTGGCATTGAATAAATCTCAGCAAGCAATCCCAGAATGCCCATCGTCCAAGGATTAGGGGGTTGATATGCAAGACTGCTTTGGCATGGTTCAAGGACCTACAGCATTTACTGAATCATGATATAGCACAAGATGGAAGAAAACCATCGCAACAGTTTATTACAATCATAAACTATACCTTTGAAGTAAATGGGATAACAGCTATCATCAGCCCCTTCTCATATGCCTACATCGCAACATATTGATAACCAAATCAGCAAACAAGCAGCTGAAACACCATCAGCCCTTGGAGTATACACAAAATGATAATTACCTCTATAATCAAAGATTTCGGGTCTATTTCACGAGCCCTCAAAACCTGATTCCGCCCAATTGTTAACTTTCCAAGCCAGCTTCCCAGATTTTTAAGCAAAGAGCGTTCTTCTGAACTAGACTTTATGAGCTCAGATCCTAAAAGAACCTGAGAGTACACAAACCGGGATGTTAATTCAAATTTCAACATATATTCACTTCAAACAATCAGGGAACAATGACAATTCACAAACCTTGCAATTTTCATAGGTTGCCTGCACAATCTCTTTGTTCAAAGCCTTTGAATTGACTTTATCTAGGAATTTCAGGTACAAGTCATGGAAATTTGGCTCAATGCTCGCTCTGTCAGTATTCAAAGTATCAATTGATAGTTTGGCATAAGATCAAGTAAACAAAAGTACAAATACAAGAGGACTACCGTATCCATACTGTTAGACATGTAGCCACATACAGGAACAATAAGAAGATTTTTACCAAAACACCACTAGAAAATTCATCTTTGAATGAAATCATTTATCCTACAGTTCTTACATAAAATTTAAGAACCGGAGAGTGATGAAAAAGGAAATCTTGAAGTGGACTAATCTTAATTCGGACTCGTGGTTTCCAGGATTGGCAGATCAATTGTGCACTATTAGAGTTCAGTTTAATTCAGTTAAAATTGAGTAGACTCAAAATATCTAAGAAATCAACATTATTAATAAAATATTTTATATTGCACGGTTACATATCAAAGGTAATTTTATTCCCTAGTGGCACTCTGGATAGCTCTCCGGTAAAATGAGAACTCAAAATTGACCTAAAACAAAATTTGACCTTCTAAAATACCGCAGTGCCCAACTGTCCACTTCAAACTCCAGCAATGCAATTAATCATATTGAAAATAACAATTACACTCATTTCTGTGGAATATATCCATACACATTGATCAGAATAGATACAACTCTTTTAGGCATCCCATCATATGCTTTATGAAGTATACTAACCTTTTCATAACCATATACTGTGCAAACCATGGATAGTACTGCTCTTTCAAAATTTCAGTGAATTCTTTTGCTTTAGCTTCAATATTTGCAGTAGATATATTATTAATTATAAATGATATCTTATCCTGAACCTCTGACCCTGGAGCCTGTTAAATGCATTAAGAAAAAGAGGATTACATTGAACCAAACAAAGACAAAATTAATATTTATATACATTAGAATGGGATATGAGTAGAACAAAAGTAAAATGACTAGGAATCTAAACAGCTGAACACATAAGACCACATCTCATGAAAGCAACCAACGTGATCAACTTGTAAATGGCTAGATCACCTCGATGGGAGTTTCTCTTTTCTCAGCAGCTGCAACCAAAGTTTCAATGTTCAAGGCTGATCCAAACCCTACATAATGGACATTTCCAAGAAGCAAAGTGAATGTTCAGAAAATGAAAGAAGAAAGATGCACAATATATATTGCCAATCAACCAGAATCATTCACAAGGGAGTGAAGGGACAGAAATATACTGGTTGAAGTAGCTCCTCGCGAAGGACGAACAAAACCAGGAGAAGATAACATCGACGATGCGCTGCCAGTGCTATGTAGCTGCAGTGAGATACAAAATAAATTAGCAGTAACAACAAAGAAAAAATACCAAGAAAAACAAACAACCACACACATATACATAACAGTAACATTCACATCATGCCCGGAATTCTGAAACAAGAGACAAGTATAGTACCTTATTACTACTAGAAGTATCAGCAGGAGTAACTGCTGAAGATTGCCCTACAGATGATAAGATCGGTTTTACATCAGTGGATGAACCAACAGAGGCTTTATGACGATCATCCAAGGGAATATCACGCCTCTGTTGAAGCTGCAGTGATATATGTTGCTGCCCAGGCTGGATGACACCAGAGCCATTGAGATGCTGCAAGGACACAACAAAGACACGTCACCTCAGTATGATAGTGAGAAAATAAAGAAAAAGGTCAATCTACCAACAGGGAAGTATAATAAGAAAACAAACACATTCACACAAATAAGACATCAGTGCTCATAATTTTGCATGCAAATCCATTTTAGCTTCATTGTCCAATACCCTAACATAGAAGGAAGAAATTAGATTACTTTTACCTCCACATGCCCTAACATAGTTTGTGCAGAATTATGGTTACTAATAAGTGAAGCATGGTTCACCCCGTCCACATCTGCATGACCAGCAGAAATCCTGGCAAGAGCCTGTTCAATGAAAGTGACGATTTCTGAATGTGTGCTGCGCAAATGGGAAATTTGCAGAATGTGATTGCAATACTGAGGCCACTCAATAAGGCGGTCCACAAACTGCTCCAAGGCCAGACTTCCAAACGTAAACATCTGCAATATATGGATGGAATATCAAATAAAACATCATACGTAGACTTGAGCAAATCCACTAGTAAACACCACAAACCTTTGAATCTGCAGGCTTGCGTAACGAATCAAGAACATATCGAAGAGCAATCCCCAGAGACAGATGAGTCACAAGGTGATGCTTTATGACGGAACCTGGCATGTATTAAGAAACAATGTAACATAAATACAGAACTAGAAAATCAAAAAATAATCATGTATTTCAACAACTGAGAAAAGTGAAACCTGAAGCAATCAAATACTCAAAACACCTAGTTTAGCAATGTACACCAACATGGTGAAAAAAAAACCTCTTGATTGTTTTTCACATTTAGATTTCTAACATAGCAATAGATTTTACAACTGAGTAGAGTCAAGTACTACAGACAACAAAACATTATAGCCCAACAAGATAGAAATACAAATTCTTAGAGGAAGTATAAGCCAGGCATTGCGACTAATAAATTTTAGACAAACCTAAGTCACAGAATGAAATTGTTGCATAGTATCTATTTTTTAAAAAAAAAAAAAAAAAACAAAGACAAAACAAAAAAACAGAAGAAGAAAACAACAAACAACAACTAAATGGTGGTGTAAATGGCTGCTGCAATCAAATTATATTACACAGGTGAGCCTCTTAGCTTGGCAAAAGACCCACTTAGGTCAATTCCAAATCTGTTATCAAGCTCTAGTTGGCACAATTCATTGAATTATACTATTTCTTATCACAAGTATCAGAATAAATATAAAAGCATTATTTATTTCTTCATTATTTTATTTTAAAAAAAAAAGGGTGACAAGTTAGCCATTCCCTACCTCAAAATCGAGAAGCTTAGATTAGCTAGAATTATGGGGAAATATCCAAATAGGCTTGAAAGCAAGTTTAAAAAGTAAATAAATAAATAACCTTGGCTGGAGCTCAAATTCATTTAATTATTGTTCAAGGCTTTCAAGCTCAAGTACTCAAGACATATGTGACAAATCCAATTAAATATTTAAAAAACAAATACTATTTCATAGTTGATCAAAAGACATATAATTTACCAAGCAATGCAATTTACTAACCCAGGTCTTAAGTTTCCTAGCAGAACACAACACATCAAGATAGTAACAATCATTTTGGCACTAGCCAATAGAAATGAGTTACATTCAACATCCGTAATGCTAAAAGAAAAACTTACCAAAGAGAACTGCAGCAATTTTGAGTTGCCTTTCAGGATATTTCGGAAAAAATTTATACTCCTCAAACAAGTTTCCAATCATGCAATCAAAAATTGATTTCTCCCTGATAATTCACATCAATATTGCCAGCACATTAGAAGCTAATCATAGACCAGATAATATTTGCATGAATGGGTAATAAACAGCATTTAAGAGAATGGATAGTCATTTGTTCATTCTTCATACATGATTCATAACAAGCATATAAAAACTTTAAAAAATGTCACCTCTTCACAGAAGATTCCTTGAACCGGGCAAGCATTTGCACCATTGCATTGATGGTTAACTTATCAGAAAACATCTTATGGAAGTACAAGTTTGCTTCATCTTCAATGTCCTCCGAATATGCATCAGAGGTAGACGAATCTGCAGGCGCACCATTTTGCAGTCTTGGGTTTGAATCTATCATAGATACCTGCAACCTCTCCAGCTCCTCAGAAAGTTGACTAGAGTTAACAAAGTCAGTATGAGATTTCAGAACCTGTAATTAAACATCATTAGACACAAATCCCATGAAAGCAGGTAAAGGAAGGGACAAGCAGAGAAACCAAATGATTTAAGTACAGAACCTTCAAGAAGGTAGGAGTAGTCTCAGCATAAAGATTCAGAACAGCACCAGACTGATGAAAAGATTTACCAGATAAGCTCTGTGATCTACCAAAATGGATATCTTTTACAAATTTGAGGCACTCCTGTGAAATAAGATAAGTGTTAACTACTTTCCTTTCTGCTAGAATAAATTCAGCAGGAGTTCAAATTAAAAAGAACAAGACCAAATGAATGCATACATTTTACTGTACTAGTTATTAAAGACAACGAATGAGGGAAGGAAAATTACCTCAAAGAAGACATCCTTGTACATAGATAAGTTGTTACTCAGCCACTTCTCAAGGTCAAGGAATTCTTTTCTTGAAGCAACAGCTGCTAATCTTATACTATAATAGGAGGGAATGACTTCCAGTACTGATGATAGAATCTGTATATAATAAACAGAAAAAACTATAATCTACTGTTAAGAATGGCAAACAACAATAAAAACTCCAGCTTGCTTTTCAAAGGTTAGTTGAAGCCAAACTGCAAATATAATTAAGAGATGCTCAACAAAAGCAAGGATTGGTTATTATAAACAATTTTTTATACAAAAACAAGAAAAACCATCATAAATGAAAGCAATCTTGTTAAGACTGAATAGCAATCCAAAAAACCCACATTTCACATGAGAAATACCTTTAGCTCCTGGCAGATGTCAACAATTCTTGTAACACTGTCCAGGTCATTGTTTTGGGAATCCATAACCCCTCGTAAGACCAGATTAGGATTAGCATGCCATAGATGTTGAATCATTCCACTACCTCCAGCACTCTTTAGTATCATGGGGAAAACAACTAGAGATACTTCATGTTGGAAGAGGTTGTAAGCAGTCTGCAAGAGCAACATATGCAAACTTCATAATAAGAGGTACAGAATAAAAGGATAAACAGCAGAAATGACTATGAATTCAGGACAGTGTTTTTGTACATTAATGTGTGCCATCCCTAGAAGCAAGACTTCAGGACAGTGTTTCAGGGGATAATCAAGTATCAACCGAACATAACTGGCATGACCCTTCTCAGCTAGCTGGCAGAGAACATCCAGAAGGTCAAGACACAGCCATGCATGATTAGCATGTCCATTTTGAAGCTTGAGGCCATTAATCGCATCATTATATGCCTGCAACATGATTTCACATTTTAAAAATGGAGATGATGTGAACAAGAAACAGTAATCGTGTAGGCAGAGCATCAGACCAGCAGCCTTGTAGAGTGCGCGAAGGTAAACACTTCCGGTGGTGCTGATACAGCATATTTTAGGAAAGATAGCTGACCCTCAGTATTCTTCCACACAGATCCACAGATGGCATGGAGAGGAAACGGCTCCTGCTAGGTTCAATTTCAAAAATGTCAGAATTTTGAGCTGAAGATTTGCATGTTAATCAATTAAACACCAGGGGGAAGTCTGTGTAGTTCTGATGCCATACCTTACAGGCATGTCTATACACAGACATCAGAAAACAGAATGCTTCTTCACTAGGAAGGAAAAATCCTTCATGATCAAGATTTTCAATAACCCGTACCCAGTTGGTTTGAGGTGCCTGTATCAGAAACCAGAGAGAAGGTAAGGACTGTACTAGTGTATTCAAATTTGAAGAACAGAATTAAAATTCAGAAAATCATGGAACTTTTAAGTGAATTGACAAGAACTCACAAGCTGCTTGATTGTATCTATCAACACATCAATGTTCCAAGAGTTCGGCAGTGGCAACTCAGACAAGTTATTGTATCCAAGGGCTGCACCAAAAGTTAAGAATGTACACTGGTTGTCCTCCAGCCCTGCATGGGTACGAGCAATAGCACCAAGTAATTTAGAGAGGGCACTGTCGGTTAAAGGTAAGAAAAGTGACAAGATCTCCTTGCACTGAGAGACGTCAAGTGTGCACCCATAGCCTAGTTCCTTCACAATATCTCCCATGTTCATTTCCTTCTGTATGTCTGCCAAAATAGCATCAAAATCATTTTCTACAGAATCATGGAACAACTCCATATTCCTGCAGAAGAAAATGGATGTCAGTAGACAAGCAACTTATAAGACAATAGCAGATATGGCAAGTTGGCAACATCAGAATCAAATGCTTAAATAAATAATGCAAAACATAAAATAATATTCCAAATAGTTTTGAGCCCAGCCTTATCATTGATATTGATAAGTGATGAAAATGATTGGCAGGTAGTCAAAGTATATTAAATAGAATACAGACAGCTACTGTAATTAACATGACTATGCACCCGAATTGTCTTCTAGAGACTAGAATCATCCATAACATAAGAATTATTAATGAGGTGATCACCTCAAAAAATCAGCCTCGTGCATCTCATCGGGTAGCAGCGGATTCAGAACAAAAGGTGGGGTGTCCTTGAACTGCACCAATGCTAATATCTGCATAAAGGAATCTACATGCTTGGAGAGACCCTCTGATTGCTTGAGGAACATGATAATATTGTGAATTTGTTCATGGCAACTCAAAGAACCAGGATTGGCATGCAATTCCTCAATCTGAGCCATGCAAAATTTCTTGCCTAAAATGATGACAATGATGATGAGGAGGAGAAGGATAATAATAATAAAAAAAAAAAAACAAGGCAAATTTTGACCACAAGGAAATGGCCATGAATCTAACATCTTGAAAAGACAACAACAGTATTTGAAAAGTGAAATACATGTAGGAACCCATTAAGCAATAACCAAAGTTAGAAAATAACATGCTACTTACCAGATAACCTGGTTTCAGGATTTTCAGAATCAGATAATGCAAGACTGATGGTAATTTTTTCCAGTAAAGACAACTGTAGTCCATTACAAAAATTTGCTAGGAAGTTTTCGTTGATGTCTATATTCTTCATTGACTCCGAAAACACCGTGCTAAAGTTTGGTTTGTCCAGGAGGTGCTTTATGACTGCCCCAAGAATTGGCTCATACTTCACATCTTTCAAATCTCTCCTGACATAATTAAAGTGATCAAAGCATGTCTGAAGCAGCAAAATGCATCCAACGGTTCCAAACTCAGCAAACTGTGAGTGCAAGAAAGTGAGCGTCAAAAATCAAATCAATCTGTCTGATAAACAATGCAGATAAAACTCAAATATGAATGTAAATTGTAAATTGTAAAATGTATAGTAGTATAAAATATAACATCCTGAAACAAATCTACTCAGGCCAGCCGAGGTCACAGTTTTCCCCTAATATTTTCACAAGAAAATGAAGAGAATAATAGCAGAACATCTTTAGATAAGATTGAGGGCGCACACTAGAACACATGAAATATGTCACATTTACAAGTTTCAACTATCAGAAGGAACATGAAACAATGGAACTTCATCATTGCGACCTAACTCAAGGCTACACCTATCATCTCTTCTACCAGGTAAGCTCATCAATCAACCATTTCATTCTCCAAATCACCAAAACTAAAGGCAGTAGTGAAAGAGACCCTAAATGACTGATCCGTGCCACAGGAAGATAGCATATGTTAAATAGCATTTCAGCTAGGCATGCTAATAACGCGAGCAATGGAGGAAAAACACAGTGATCATTTATAATGTTGCAAACATGTCAAAAAGATTTATGCAGAAAACAGACCAACAGAAACCCAAAATGATCCAGCATCACAAATTTTATAGAGCATATTTAGTTGCAATAGACCCAATATTTTAACCCAGTCCCATAAACGAAATCATAATTGTTTGGCAACCCCACATCAAAAAGCAAGAAACTTCACAAACAACAACGCATCATGAACACAACAAGTTGAAGCATAGCTAGAGATTTAAACATGAAACTTTAGAGAGAGAGACCCAAGAAAAGGAAGTGAGCAAAATTCGAATTTAAGTTTACGAACAAAGCAAAACCTAGAAATAAAGTGCGAACACGAAAAGGAAGAGAGATGAAAGCGGGAAATTGAATCGGGAATGGAAGAGTGAGTACCTGAGAGAGTTGATGGAGAACGGAGTCAAAGTTGACTTCGTTCAAGGAGGTGAGCAAGAAGCGAATCTGGTTGGGAGCTGCGGAGGAGAGGATGGTGGGGGCCATGGCGGTGAGGGAGGGTTGGGATTCGACGGCGGTCATCAATCAAAGAGTGAACAGAGAAGGCAACAACAATGTGTGAGGGCGCGTTAGAGAGAGAGAGAGAAGACAAGGAGAAAAGAGAGTGAAGAAGGGATTTGGGGTGAGGTCAGGTTTTTTGCTTCTGGCTATGAGAAGTTGGGAACGAAAAGTGCTGTGCTGTGCTGTGCTGCTAAGAGAATAGAGAGACTCTGATTAGTGATTATGTATGTCGTTTTGTATTGAGCTTCTCTCTCACTCTCGCCTTTTCTTACTTCATCTCCTCCCTTCTTTCAATTTTTTGGATTATGAGGCTTGGGCCACTTTCTATTTGGACTGGGTATTAGGCTTTATTATTGGGTCATATTCATCATCCTATCACTTAATTTGTCTGGCAACCAAAAACATGGGTAAATTACCAGTTAGCTGTTGTATACTTGTTTTTTTTTTTTTTTTTTTGGTTTACTTAAATTAAATCTGACCTGATTTTTTTTTTAATTAAATCTTATCTATTTCAAACCAAAGTGAGCGCTTTGCTCCAAGAATATCTCTGCAACAAGGAAAGAGGTTTTCACTGGGGTATCCTCTATCAGATTTGTCCAGGATTTGGGCAAGTATCTTGGAGTTACCCTTAGCCATTCTAGGGTGACTCGTTCAGCTTTCAATGGTGTCCTGGATAAGATTCGGAGTAGGCTAGCAAGCTGGAAAGGGAGTTTACTCAATCGGGCTGGTAGACTCTGCTTGGTTAATTCTGTTGCCGCTGCTATTCCCACGTACCAGATGCAGGTCTCTATTTTTCCCAAAGGAATCATTAGTAAATTGGAGTCTATGATGAGGAATTTTCTTTGGAAAGGACAAGTTGATGGAAGAGGATTGAATCTTGTTAGTTGGAAGGTACTGGTTACTCCAAAAAAATATGGAGGTTTGGGGATTAGAGATCCTTATTGTGTAAATATTGCTCTTCTTGGGAAGCTAGTTTGGACTTTTTTCCAGCAGCCAAACAAGCTATGGGTCCAATTATTGGATGCCAAATACCGATCATCTTTATATGACTGTTTTAGTTATCCTAAGAACAAGGACTCTCCCATTTGGAGGTGTCTTTGCAAGGCTTGGAAAGTGTTGAAGGATGGGTTTGCTTGGTGTATTGGAGATTTGAACCAGAATTTTTGGTTTTCTAGCTGGAGGAGAGAAGGACGGTTATCTAATGAGATGGATTATGTCCACATTTCTGATTCGAATCTCCGGATACAGGATATTTGGTCGGTTGGTAGGTGGCATTTGGATACTCTTTATTCTCCTTTATCTCAAAATCTGAAAGATAATATTCTCTCTTACAATCCAGATGAACAAGCAGGTCCGGAAGTGGGTTGGTATTGGAGTGGGTCTGCTGCCAAAGTCTATGACTCACGCAATGGTTACTTGTGGTTGTGTAAGCAGCTGTTTGGTTGGGAGGAGAGGGAGAATTGGCTTTGGCTTTGGCGTCAGCTTGTTCCGGAAAAGCATAAATTTTTGGCTTGGTTGTGTCTTAAGGAGGCTCTTCCTACTGCAAGTTTTCGCTTTAGAAGAGAGATGTCGTCATCGGATAGGTGTCCAAGATGTCTTTCTAGCCAGGAATCGGTTATACATTGTATTCGGGATTGTCCAAAAGCTCAGCTTGTCTGGCAAAGGTTGGATATTCCTTGTCATCCTTTGGATTTGAAGAACTGGTTCTTGTATCATAGCAGAGAGCACTCGTTCAAGTTCTTTTCGGGACTTTGGTGGATATGGCGAGCAAGGAATAACGACATCTTTAATCCCCATGAAACTTGGCCTCCGGAAAAAGTCATTTGTCTGGCATTAACTTCAGAAAAGGAGCTTAGAAATATTTTTGAATTACAACGTATGTCCCTTCCCTCTACTCTAAATGGTTTTTGGAATCCCCCATCCATTGGTACTTTTAAGATTAATTGTGATGCTAGTTATTTTGGTTCGGGTGATAGTGTTGGTTTTGCTTGTGTTATTAGAGATTGTAATGGGAGCTGGCAAAGGGGTGTTTGGGAATGATTGAGAGTAATAGTATTCTTCAAGGAGAATTGTTTGCTATTTGGAGAGGATATCTCTTAGCTTGGGATGTGGGTCAACGAGATGTTATTTGTGAGACAGATTGTGTGGAAGCATTTAATCTTGTTACTCAAGATGGTTTTGGGTTTATTGATCCACTGGTGCTCAAAATAAGAGATATCATGCATTGGAATTGGCGTGTTGACTTTCGTTTGATTATGAGAGATGCAAACACGGTGGCAGATACTATGGCAAAGATGGCGATGAAGTTACAACTTTCGCATGTGGAACTTCTTTCACCTTGGGAGGAGTTTAAGAGTAGTCTTAAACGGGACTGTCCCTCTATTTAAGCAGTTCTTTGTTTTGTTTTTTTTTTTGTTTTTCTTTGTTTAATTTATTTCAGTCACAAAAAAAAAAAAACCAAAGTGAGTTGTGTGGCTAAGGCATATGATCTAGCTAGGTTACTGATAGTGAGCGAGTGTCAATAAGTATTAAGAATTTAAATTTCGTTCTGTATATAAAGTTACGTATTAGTCAACGATAAATTTTTAAATGAAGTTTAGATTCATGACATATTAATTTTTAATCTATTAAATTGAAAAATAACATACGGAAAATAAAATATAACTAAAGTTCCTTCTGTATATGAAATAACGTATTGACCAACAGTAAATTTTTAAATGAAGTTTAGATTCATGACAAATTAGTCTTTAATCTATCAAATTAGAGAATAATATACGAAAAATAAAATAAGTATCTCAAAAAAAATGCATGTAAAATGCTACCAAGGGTCTGAGTCTTGTTCTTCTATAAAATTTCAAAAATAAATAATGAATCAAAACTTTTTAAAATGATTAGAAAAAAAATTAGATGATCAAATTAATAATCAAGTTACTTCTAACAAATTCTTTTTTTCTTTAATTACTTTCATTTTTCATTCTTTTACTTCTAATTTTTTATCTCTGGTTTTAAAAGCTCTAATTTTGTCAAGCTCCCTCCTTCATTCTATCATGTTGAGTTTGTTTTTTTCTTATGTAAGGTCTAAACTCAATTTCTTTTAGAATGTTTTTTTATACTTTTTTGCTACTAACCTAATTAAAATTCTAGAACCATTGAGAAAGAGAGAGTGCAGCCATAGTATGAGGGAGAAGAGAGCAAACAAAATTTTTAATTTTATGCAAAACAGCAATTTTTGAACAGTATTTTCTCATTTATTTATCATTGGATTAATTTAAACTCTAAAATTTAGACTGCAGGTTCACCTCCTCTTGTTATTCATTCTAAATGGTGAAGATGTTTATTAGATGTCTATTGTAAGAGAAATTGGCTTCGCACGACAACTCTAATTTTGGGTATTTTTCACCTTCTTGTTACTTATTTGTAAGTTTTGGTGCTTTGGTGTTTTGGTTGGTTGTATATATGATTTGTACTTTATTTGAGACTCTCTTGTACCTCATATTTAATTATAGTGGAACTATTTCATTGGTTTGGACGATTTGTAATTTTTACCTCTCACACTGAGAAGATTTTCTATGTTAAAATCTCGACGTATTCTTGTTGTTGCTTTACTTTATATATTTGATTGCTCATGATTGTTGTCATATTATGTTGCGAGTGCTTTTATATTGTTATTGTATTGGTTATTTGTGTTGTCTTTGTTACTGGTTCTTTCCTAGCATCAGAGCTTATTGATATTTTTTTGGGCCTATGATTCTGTGAATAATGGAAGCTAATACTAATATTAGTAGGATAATCACTCCTTTTCTAATTATAATTTATGAAACTCAAAAATGGAAGATTTGTTTTATGTCAATAAATTTTATTAACCAGTTTTTGGTGCCGAGAAGTATAATAATAAATCTGATAATGAGCAGATTTTGTTGTATAGACAAGTTTGTGGATATATTAGGCAGTGAATTGACGATAATGTGTTGAACCATATTATTAAAGAGATACATGCTCGAACCCTTTGAATTAAACTTGAACAATTATATGCTCGAAAAAATAGAAATAACAAAATATTTTTTATTAAATAATTATTGGCCTTGAAATATATAGATGAGACATGTCAGATTACTTGAATAACTTTTAAGAAATCATGAATCAGTTATCTTTTATGAGTATCAAGTTTGATAAAGAAGTTCAAAGATTGTTACTTTCTTGGTTCTTTACCAGATTTATAGAAAATTTTCAGAATTTTTTGTCCAATTTTGCACCTACTGATATAACTCTTATGCATATTGTCAAGAGTAGTGTTTTAAATGAAGAAATGAAAAGAAAGTCACAAGATGCATCATCTAAGTATTCATATGTTCTAGTTTTTTAGTCTAGGAGAGAAATAAAAGTCGATATCCTAAAAGTAGACATTATAGTAGAAATAAATATCAAAAAATGTATAAAAATATTGAGTCTCATCATTTTGGTCAAAAGGAATATGTGAAGAAGTTTTGTTGGCAGTTAAAAAAAGAGAAAGTCAAGACAAGAGCATAAATAAAGATGATAGCAGCAATGAAGACAAAGTCAATACAACTCATGATTATTTTTTATAGTTGAAGAGTTTGAATATGTTAACTTTGTTGATAATAGCACTAATTGGATGATTGACAGTGATAGTTCTATTCATGTTACATAAAGGAAGAATTTATTTACATCTTATACTCCCGACGATTTTAGTGATGTAAAAATGGCTCATCAAGGTATTGCAAAATCTGCAATGTTGGACGGATTTGTCTAAAAACTTTCAATGGTATTAAATTGATTTTGAAGCAAGCATGTTCCAGATATTCGGTTAAACTTAATTTCTATTGGTAAGTTGTGTACTAAGAATTAGATAGCTCATTCTCTCGTGATATTTAGAAGCTCAACAAGGATTTCATTATTTTTTTTTTTACCAAAGATATGAGACTCGAATCCGCAACCTCTTAATTGAGTATGGGAAGATTATGCCATTTGAGCTATAACTCATTGGCAGGATTTCATTGTTATTGTTAGAGATATACGACATTCTACTCTTTATTTAACTCAAGCATTGTGAAAGATATTAATGTTGCTGAGTTTGTTGATAGAACTGACTTATAGCATAAGATATTATGTTATATGAGTGAAAAATACATGAATATATTATTTAAGAAAAATCGTTTAAAAAAGATCTTTTTTTAATAAATTTTTTTTAGTGTGTTTGGTAAATTTTTAATAGTAAAAATAAAAACACTAGAAAAATAAAAAATATCTTTTTTGAAAAGTTACAATTTACATCTTTTTTTAAAAGATATTTAAAAAAAATATTTTTCACATAATAAATTAACAAAAAAGTATTTTTATCTTATTTTACCCTAACATAATTGATAAATATTTTTTTTACATAAGATATTTAAATATAAAGTCACTTTTATTTTTATAAAAAATATCATTTAAAACAATTTTTTTTTGAAAAATAAGGTCCAAACAATCTATTATCCAATAAAAAATAAAGAAATCGAAACAAACGGTTAAACAATTCATTAAATAAGAAAAAATATGAAGGCGTTAGAGCACCTTCAATGGTGAGTACCTCTTTCACTTTTTTCTGACATATATGAACTCTAACCATTGGAGGGGAGAAGGAATGAGTTCCGTACGAGGATCAAGGTAAGGGAATCCCTCTAAGCAGGAACTCAAATTAACCAATAATAACTTGTCATTTGGCAAGTTATTATGAAAAAATAATAATATAAAATCTGAAATAATTAAATAATTATATTAAATAATTAAATAATAATTAAATTAGTAATAATTATAATAAAAATTATATTAAATAATTATATTTTTATTTAATTAATAATTTATATTAATTATTTAAATAATAATTAATTAAATAATTAATTAGATTAAATAATTAAATTTTTATTTAATTAATAATTTATATTAATTATTTATATTATAATTAATTAAATTTACTTACATTAAAAAATAAATTTAATTTTTATACCTTATAAAATAATTTTTAGTTGAATTGGTTATTTTTATTTTTAAAATTTAAAATGTTAATGATATTATTAAAATTAGTAGTTGCAAACACAAAACTATAAATTAGTGTAATCCCGAATTATATATTGTGTATTATTATTATATATGAATTTATTTAATATTAATATTTTTTAATAATGAATTATTTTTAAATTTATAAATTTAAATAATATTATTGAAAAAAATTAATTATATTAATTTTAAGTATTTTAATTAATTAATTAAGTAGGACCACAATAGGGACTAAAGTTAGTTCCTCCTAATGGAGAAGAAAGAGATACTTTGAATTCCTATTTACTGTTTATGAAGTAAAAGCTGATGTGGAGTTACTTTTTATGACAGGTGGGTCATAAATAGGAATTAGAATGAATTCCCTACTGGATGGTCTTACGTCCCAACTTCAAGCAACATGGAATCAGCGCACCAGGCAATGCACTACTCTCATATTATATAATGGAAAAATTTAGGAGTTAGCACTTTTTTCTAAATTTGGTCGGTATTTAATTATTAAAAGAAAAATGAATGATCTTATATTATTAGATATAATCTTATATTATTAAAAATATTATTGATGGCCAATTAATAGTTACAAAATATAAAAATTGCTAGCCTCTTAACACCCTTCTTATATTATTATTAGATTTCTTTTTGGTATTTTTTTTTGGTTTTTTATTGTATCTTCCAATTTGATAAATTAAAAATTAAATTTAAATTTATCTTTTTTTTTTGTCAAACAAATATCTATCATAAATATGATAGAGTTATTTAACTTTACAATTGAATAAAAAAATTTATTAAATAAAAAATAAAGAGACATTATATACATATAAACAAAATTATAAGTAGCTATTAAATTTGAATTTATCTTTTTTCAAATTTTTTGTTAATTTCTTTCACACAACTATAAAAATTTAGAAAAAATTAAAATTGGTCCATCCAATTATATTTCTAATATATATATTTTTTTAATTATTGAACTATAATTCTTTTTTATATTATATAAAATCAATAGAATATGATTCGATAGGTATAGAATATTTAACAAGCCGCTAGTATTAGTAATAACTATATTAAAATATTTTTAAATTAACAAATTTTTAGCATGTTAATTAAATTATTGAAAACTTAATTAATATATTTTGAATTTTAAATATCTATTTTTATTTTTTTTTGTATTATTTTTACTTCTACTACTAAATATTTCTGAGTCCATCATTAATAGTAGATTAAAATTCCATTTAAAAATTTATCGTTTGTCAATAATTTTTTATATGTACAAAAATAAAATTTAAATTCTAACATTTATTTAAATATACTGATGAGCTAGTCACTGAATCATCCTAATTTAGTTTTTTTTGGTATTATTGTATTGTTAGATTAGATTAGAATTTAGACAACACTGCTTGCTGCAAAGTACGTACGTACTAAGATATCTTGATGAGGCCCCATCTTCCACAAACCCAAATATCTTTGTGGGGCCCAAAACCCTGCCACTGGATCTGACTCTCACATGGAACGCGCCCAGCCCCGGCCCCCGGTGAACAATTTGCAATGCATAACAATGGTTTAGGCCCAATATGAATAAGGGTCACTTCATTTAAGAAAATTAGTGTGATAGTGGGCCCATCACTTTAAGGTATGAAATCCCCCTTTTGAGGTGCAGGGGCCCAGGAGGTCTTCGATTTTAGAGGAATTGTTATAATTATGTGTGCGTGGGGCCTCTCGTGGGCCGATCCCATTCAAATATCTGAATGAATGATTTTTATTTCTCTCTGAGTTATGGTTCCCCTGGATTTCGTTTAGCTCAAGGGTCCATATTTATATAATCTGTTATAACTGACTTAGATCGGTAGTTAGTTTATTAATTTATTTAAATAAATATGAAAAATTTAAATTTTATTTTATATATATTAATTTATTAGTCAATAATAAATTATTAAATAAAATATAAAAAATATTATTTATATACTAAAATCAGTAATTATTTATTTATATATAAATATATAATTTAACTTATTTTTAATATGTATTTTATATTTTAATATATGTTCTATATTAATAACTAATTTTGATAACTGATATATTATTTTATATATTTTTAATATATATTTTATATTTTAAAATATATTATATATAAATAATTAATTTAGTGTCTAATCTTTTATGTACTAGTATCATAGGTGTTTTCAAGCTAAGACAAGAAGAAAGTGAGGCCACCCTCTCCCACCTTCAATTCCCAATTAAAGGGTTGGTGTTTTGTTATGATGATGATGACATCATCCCACCCCACCCATGCTTATTAGTTCGGATCCGGACAAGGTTGTTCCTTCTACTTTAGACAAATTTGCTGGTTTTTCTTTTTCTTTCTTTAACGAATAATGATATCTCTTAATAATAACGAATAATCATGTATTTAGCAACATTCATGGGTAGTTTGGTACCTAGTTTTAGATATAGCTCCGCTACTTTCTTTTTCTTTTTTTTTTTATGGTATTTTTTTTTCTTGTGGAAGACGAGGCTAATTTAATGTCATTATATATTTAATAAACTGATAGAGGAATATTTCTTATGATAGAGACTTCGGTTGAAAACTTAAAATAAATTTTTACTAATCGGATAAACTTAGTTATGAACTTTTAATGGCCCACTCGACCATGTTTGATAGATTCGCTTAGAACCTGGGATTCTGCATGGTGTACACGACAAAATTGAGGGGGGGGGATTTTTATTATTTGTCATTGTATCTTTCAGTTCGATAATTAAAAATTAATCTGTTATAGATCAAAATTTTATTTAAAAATTTGTTTCTAACAATAATTACTATAAATATAAAACGAATTTAAATTTCTAACTCTTACTTAAGCAAACGGTAAATTAACTATCAGACTAATCTAAATTTGTTTAAAAAAGAATTGCCAAGGATTGGAAATAGCTTGGCTTTGGACTTCAAGTGAGTGATGCCAATGATGAAGTTGTCCTAATCTGCATCAACAAAAAACTGTTCTATTCCATCAGTTAAACCCCCCACCACTCAAAATTGCTACAACTAACTTAATGATGATGTTATCGGCGGATGTTCAAAACTGTTGTTAAGTTGTTGCTTTTTTGTGATGACTAAATAGAAATATTACCTCTTTTTTGTGTATTAAGTATAACGGAAGTAAGCAACCTAAAAAAAATATATCAGAAGTACGTAAGTAATGAGTACTCTGATTATTAGTAGATCAAATACATTAAATGTTGCATGCAATTGCAAGTTAGTTGCTTAAGTCCATTACAATTACAATGTGTTCGTCTTAAGTGTAGAGATCACAAATTCGTAAGCTGAGAAGATCGAAACCCTGATTTTAGTAAAAGTAGAGTCGGGAGGCAATCTACAAGACACTAAAATACTTAAGTTAGCAATGTGTTTTAAATGTTGTTTTTTTTTTTTTTTTTTTGAGTTTACTTGCTCAGTTTCTTCTCTTTTTATTCCTTTATCTCGGCAGTACTGTTTCTTTGGGCATTTACTACCTTCATGACATGCTCTTAATGCCATGATTTGGTATTTTCATGACTTGGTAGTTGTTCATATCCTGGGTCGAGCTATCCGACCCGGAATGTTTAGCGACAAGGCGACCGACCTATTTCCAGTCAGACTATCCGACCTCCTCCCAAAGAGCTCGGCCAACTCACCAGGAAAGTCCAACAAAGGGCCCAGATAGAGGAACACGACCCAAATTCAAAAGTGGCCCAGGCCTACAAAGATAAGGGCGGTTCCCTTGAAGATAAGATGATCTCACCCAAAGATAAGATAAGATAACTAACTTATCTTATCTAAAAAGGTCACTCCACACTACTATAAATACACTGGAGCACCCAGGTATAACTCATACTCTGATTCTACAAAAAACCTGTTTAATACCCTTGCTAACTTAAGCATTGGAGTCCTTTGCAGGTACCACCACCCTCCGGTGACAAAGGATCAGCAGCATAGCCAGTCCAACAAGTCGGACACGGCCGCTCCGGCCGCCATCCACCAGCCGGACACGTCAGCTCCGACCAGTACAGAAGATCTCGTCCGAGATCGACCTACAGTTTCAGGTAACCCTCGGAACATTGGCGCTGTTGCCGGGGAACTTGGAAGTCATCCCATCACCATGGCGGACGACCATGACAACGACCATGATTCAGATCTAGAAGATATAACGCCGCACAAAAACGCGGACACTACACCAAAAGATACCCCGGAATCCAACGGGGACAAAAACTCACCAAACCCAGGAGCGCTAGAGACGCTTCAAGATCGTTTAAAACAACTTGAAAAAGAAGCCCAACATCAGCGAGAAACTGGGAAAGATCTACAAAGGGAGATAAGGCGGCACCGAGAATTAGAAGATAAACTTCTAAAACTCGAAGCCGATCTCAAAACCAAAGCTACTCGATCCCCCATGAGGACAGCTCTCGCAAGGATCAAGATTCATTCACTAGGGAGATCATGAAGACCAAAATTCCTAAGGACTTTAAACTCTCGGATATGCCTTTATACGACGGCACGACAGATCCCAGCCATCACCTCAGTAATTTCAGAAGTCGAATGTACCTCACCGACGCCTCGGACGCAGTCTGCTGCAAAGCCTTCCCAACTACCTTGACCAAAACGGCGATTAGGTGGTTCGACAATCTACCCCCTAGGTCCGTCTCAAGCTTTGACGACTTGGCCAAAAAGTTTCTAGCCAGATTCTCTATCCAGACAGACAAAACCAAGCACTTCCCAAGTTTATTAGGAATCAAACAAGGAGATCGGGAAGGTCTACACAGCTACATGGAAAGATTCAACAAGGCATGCCTGGACATACAAAGCCTACCAACGGAGGCCGCCATTATGGGCCTCATTAATGGCTTGCGAGAGGGACCTTTTAGCCAATCTATATCGAAAAAACACCCCAAATTTCTGAACGAAGTGCAAGAACGAGCAGAGAAGTACATCAACATGGAGGAGAACTCCCGACTAGGAGAGACCTCAAAATCCGGATTCACCTACCCCTCATGGGATAAGGACAAGGAACCCAAAAAGAAGGAAGATCGACATGGGGAGAAAATAAAAAAATATCACAACTACACCTCTCTTTGGTGTCCCTTGTGGATGTCTACAGGAAAGTTTGCCACACTGAAAAAATACCCCCAGCTCGACCCCTCAAAGGCAAAAAAGGAGGAGAAAATCGGACTGAATATTGTGAATACCATCGAATCCGTGGGCATTCTACCAACGAATGTTTTGACTTAAAGAATGTCATAGAAAAACTAGTAAGAGAAGGGAAATTAGATCAGTATCTGGCCACCCGGGACGATGAGCAAAGAAAAAGAAGAAGGGACGAAGATGTCGGACGAACCGAGCGATCACCTCGTACACCAGAAAGACACGTCCACATGATACACGGTGGATTTGCAGGAGGAGGAATCTCCAAATCATCTCGCAAAAGATATCTTAAAGAAGTATAACATGTTGAGGGGAAAGATGAAGCACCCGACATCTCCGCAATTACTTTCACCAAAGAAGACGCATCCGGTATCATCTCAGGACACGACGATCCCATGGTCATCACTATTATATTGGCAAACGCAAATCTCCACCGCACACTGATAGACCAAGGGAGCTCCGCCGACATCTTGTTCAAAACTGCCTTCGACAAGCTCGGCCTAGAAGAAAAAGAACTTAGAGCATATCCAAATAGCCTGTTCGGACTGGGAGACACCCCAGTTCAACCACTTGGATACATCTCACTATACACAACCTTCGAAAAAGAAAACCAGTCAAGAACACTCAAGATAGACTACATTGTGGTCGACGTGAGTTCAGCTTACAACGCCTTAATAGGTTGGACAACATTGAATCAGCTCGGCGCAATAGTCTCGACTCCATATCTATGCATGAAATTCCCAACTGCAGAAGGGATAGCTACAATAAAAGCAGACCAGAAGACAGCGCACCGCTGTTACAATGAAAGTCTAAACCTCAGAGGCAGAAGAGAAGAATTCCACACAATCGAACTTGGTGGAGTTCAGAGGCGGGAAGAACTCTGTCCACAACCCGAAGGTGAAGTAGAGAAAGTCCAGATCGAAGACATCCTGGATAAAACAACCAATATTGGTACGATCCTAAAAGGAGACATAAAAGAATCACTCGTACAGTTCTTACGAGATAACGTCGACCTCTTTGCATGGAAGGCTGCAGACATGCCAAGCATAGACCCCAAATTAATGTGCCACAAGTTGGCGGTCTACCCAGGATCTCGGCCGGTATAACAGAGACGAAGAAAGCTCAGACCAGAATGATCCCAAGCTGTGGAAGAGTAGGTACAAGCTCTACTGGAGGCATGATTCATAAGAGAAGTCAAGTACCCATTATGGCTAGCTAACATCATCTTGGTGAAAAAATCAAATGGAAAGTGGCGAATGTGCAGCGACTACACTGATCTCAACAAAGCCTGCCCAAAAGATCCTTATCCACTCCCAAGTATCGACGCTCTGGTAGATGCCTCCTCCAGATATAGATACCTCTCGTTTATGGACGCTTATTCGGGATACAACCAAATCCCAATGTATCCACCTGACCAAGAAAAAACTTCATTCTTAACCCCAAAAGCAAACTATTGCTATATCGTCATGCCTTTTGGTCTTAAAAACGCGGGAGCTACTTACCAGAGATTAATGAATAAGGTCTTCACGGATCATATTGGAAAAACCATGAAAGTCTATGTGGACGACATGTTAATAAAGACACAAAATGAAGAGACGTTGCTGTCCGACCTCGCCCAAATATTCAACACCATAAGAAGGCATGGCATGCGACTTAATCCTGCAAAATGCACCTTCGCAGTAGAAGCTGGCAAATTCCTGGGTTTTATGCTCACGCAAAGAGGAATCGAGGCAAATCCAGAAAAATGCCAGGCCATACTCGATATGAAGAGTCCGACTTGCATCAAAGAGGTACAACAGCTTAATGGAAGACTGGCAGCCTTGTCCAGATTTCTAGCGGGATCAGCGATAAGATCTCTCCCCTTCTATGCTACTCTAAGGAAAGGAAAGAAGTTCGAATGGACAAAGGAGTGCGAACAGGCATTCCAAGATTTCAAAAGATTCCTAGGACATCCACCTATCCTATCTCGGCCACGAGAAGGAGAACCACTCATATTATACCTCGCAGTAGGAAGTCCGGCAGTAGCCTCAGCACTAGTTCGAGAAAACGACAGTGGGCAACAACCCGTATACTTCATCAGTAAAGGATTACAAGGATCCGAGCTGAACTACCAAAAAATAGAAAAATTTACCTATGCTTTCATACTAACATCTCGATGACTTCGTCCATACTTCCAAGCTCACACCATTAGGGTTCGGACCAATCAGCCCATAAAAGGGATATTGTAGAAAACAGACCTAGTAGGTAGAATCTTGCAATGGGCAGTCGAGTTGTCCAAATTCTACCTTCAATATGAAGCTCAGACAGCCATCAAATCACAATACCTGGCCGATTTCATTGCAAAATTTACAGACACCCCGGAAACCCCACAGAATAGAATCTCTACGTGGACAGCTCCTCAAATAAAACTGGAAGTGGCGCGAGTGTGATAATTAAAAATAACCAAGGAACCCAAATCAAACTCTCTCTCAAATTCGGGTTTCCTGCCTCAAATAACCAAGCAGAATATGCGGCACTACTAGCTGGTTTGAAGCTGGATAAAGAGGTTGGAGCTCAAAAACTCATCATCTTCAGCGACTCACAGGTGGTCACTTCACAAATAGCAGGGAGCTACCAAGCCAAGGATCCCACCATGAAAAAGTACTTGGATAAAACCAGGGAACAGCTCGGACAACTCGGGGAGTATGAGGTCCATCACATATCCCGCGAACAAAATGCCCGAGCTGATGCACTCTCAAAATTAGCCAGCACAAAACCAGGAGGCAACCATAGAAGCCTCATCTAGGAAATACTACAGAACCCGTCAATCTCGGAAGAAGAAAAAATCCTGGCCATAACAGGTCTGGATCAAGGATGGATGACTCTTATAATTAACTACCTCAAAACAGAAACACTTCCTACAGATGAGAAGGAGGCAAAAAGGTTAAAACAGGAGGCACAATACTACACTATCATAATCAATGCTCTATACAAAAGAGGAATTTCAATACCATTGTTAAAATGTGTACCGATCTCCAACACAAAGGAAGTTCTAGAAGAAGTACATAGTGGCATCTGTGGCAATCATCTCGGAGCATAAGCACTCACCAAAAAAGTACTCCGGGCAGAATTTTATTGGCCGACTCTACAAAAAGAGGCCACAAAGTTCGTAAGGACATGTCCACCATGTCAGAAATATGCCAACTTTCACATCGCCCCGCCAGAGGAACTTATCAGCGTGACCTCACCTTGCCCATTCGCAAAATGGGGACTCGACCTACTCGGACCCTTTCCTCAGGGATCGGGACAAGTTAAATTCCTCATAGTAGGGTAGACTATTTCACAAAGTGGATCGAGGCAGAACCTCTAGCTAACGCCACTGCTCAAAGAAGTTGAAAATTCCTATATAGGAATATTGTCACAAGGTTCGGGGTTTTATACTCTATCACCACAGACAATGACACCCAATTCACAAATGCAGGCTTCAGAAAACTAATAGCCAACTTGAACATAAAATACCAGTTCACTTCCGTAGAACATCCCCAAGCCAATGGACAAGCCGAAGCTGCCAATAAAGTTATATTGGCAGGGCTAAAACGAAGATTACAGGGCGCAAAAGGTGCCTGGGCAGAAGAGCTCCCACAAGTCCTATGGGCATATCGAACAACGCCACATTCCACCACAAAGAAATAACCCTTCCGATTAGCATACGGAATGGAGGCAATGATCCCAGTAGAGATTGAAGAAGGGTCGCCTAGAGTGATCCACTATAATGAAGAAGCCAACTCCCAACTTCAAAGGGAAGAACTCGACCTACTTCCAGAAGTCCAAGAAAGAGCTCGGATCAGGGAAGAAGCATTAAAATGATGAATGGCTTCGAGATACAATCAAAAGGTAGTGCAGCGAGGTTTTTCTGAGAACGACCTCATCCTAATCCAAAATGATATCGGAGCAACTTGACCTGGAGAAGGAAAGTTGGCAGCAAACTGGAAAGGACCCTACTGAGTCATAGAAGTACTTGGAAAGGGCTACTACAGACTGTCCGAACTCGATGGGTGAGAGCTTCCTAGGTCATGGCACGCCTGCAACCTAAGAAGGTACTATAGCTAGGGACAATAAAGGATCTTAGGATAAGGTGCACTCTTTTTCCTGAAAAGGTTTTTTAACGAGGTGCCAAGCCAAGATCTACAAATTGCCCGACTTATAGGGATAAAACCCCCACATGTGTATATCTGTATTTTCTTTTTGAATAAAAGTTTTTTAGATTTTCTACAAATTCTCAAGACGCATTAATCTGAAACATTAAGAATTCATCGTCTGATTATAAAGCTACAGATCGGCAGAAAGTGAAAATCAAATTCACTACACGATCGCGATAAAGACCAACAGAGATGAAAACCAAATTCATTAAAAGGTCGATCAAACAAGGATTAAACCCAATTTCTACAAAATCGGCAAAGATGAAAAAAGAATAATGCAAGAAGTTATCGAAAGTGGTCCATAGAAAGGACCTGACGAGGTCTTAATAAAATGGATTGCTAAAAAATAACTTAAAGACTGGCCGGCGTAAAGAAGTCGGACCGGTCGCAATAACCAAAGTTATAAGTAAATCCTTGGAAAGAGGTCTGGCCAGCCCTATAAAAGAGGATTACTATAACTTAGAAGGGCCCGACATAAAGAAGTTGGCCCAAAACAGAAAGCTATAAAAGTAATCCCTGAAAGAGACCTGAACAAGGTCCAAGAAAGAGGATTACAAAAATAACTTAGAAGGGCCCGACATAAAGAAGTCGGCCCAAAATAGAAAGTTATAAAAGTAATCCCTGAAAGAGACCTGAACAAGGTCCAAGAAAGAGGATTACAAAAATAACTTAGAAGGGACCGACATGAAGAAGTCGGCCCAAAACATAAAGTTATAAAGGTAATCCCTGAAAGAGACCTGAACAAGGTCCAAGAAAGAGGATTTCAAAAATAACTTAGAAGGGCCCGACATGATGAAGTCGGCCCAAAACATAAAGTTATAAAAGTAATCTCTAAAAGAGACCTGAACAAGGTCCAAGAAAGAGGATTACTAAAAATAACTTAGATGGAACCAACACAAGGAAATTGGTTCCAAAATCAACAAGTTATAAAAAGTAACCCCTAAAAGAGACTTGACGAGGGTCCGAGAAAGAGGGTTACTAGAAATAACTTAGGTAAGACTGACATAAAGAAGTCGGCCTCCCCCAAACAAGTTACAAGAGTAATTCCTAAAATAAGACCTAACAAGGTCCAAAAGAAAGGATTACTAGAAGTAACTGAAATGACGAAGTCGGCTTCCCAAAAACCTTAACATTATAAAGGTAATTACTAACGGAGACCTCACAAAGGTCCCAACAAATAGGGTTATTAGAAATAACTTCAAGCCAACATAAGGAAGCCGACATACAAATTGGATCCAAGCAACTACAACCTCAGAGGAATCAAGCCACAAGTATAAAGGCAATCTAAAGAGGTCAACAAAGCTCCAACACTCCAAAAAGCCTAAAAAGATACCAAGGCAGATGCAAACAGACATGATATGAAAAGCATAAAGTTATAATAATGACAAGCCCAAGAGGCTACCAAAAACAGCCCCAAGAACTTGGAAACTATTTTGTTTTTCAAAATAAAGTTGCTAAACAAGCAACTAAAAAAGTGTCAACAGTCATCAAACATCATAAAGAGTTTAAAAGCCCACAAGCCGGGCTATCTACACAAACATTTAGAAGAATATTTATCCGAAGGCTTCTCGGCAACATCAACACGAGGTGAAGGAGGGCGAGTCTGAAGAGGCACTGCATCCACTATCCCGTCATCCCTATTCAAGATTTAGCAATCAGGATCTGATTCAGGATGAACGACCTCAGAGGAAGGAGCCGAAGAAGTCGGCATAACAGAAGCTTTGGCCGCAGGCACGGAGGGAGGCTCAACATCGTAATCATCAGGGTCGTCAGGGACAATCTTGCCATCCTTTACAACATTATCTAGACTAAATAGAGCAAGGTCGACCTCGGGGGCAAGAACCTGAACCTGCTCCTTCAGGTTCTCATAAGCAGCATTTACGCTGCCTACAAGGTGACCCTGGAGCTCGGCATAATCAACCCGGGCAGACTCCAACTCCTCCCTAAGACGCATCACTTCCCTATAGGTCGTGACATAGCTGTCCTTGTGTCTTAATGCCGTGTCTTCAGCCAACCTCACAGAAGCCGCCAAGGCAACAGAACTAGCCTTTTCGACCTCCAACTCCTTCTCCAGCTTGGTCACTTTCACTTGGAGTTCCTCTTTCAAACCCTTCATCCGGTCGAACTCCTGCTTAGCCTCCTCCATGAAGGCTTTAGTGGCATGAAGAGGAAGATCTTGGGCAGTTCGGTACAGGGCAGCCCCCATATGCGCCATCTTAATACTACTCCGAGTTATAAAATCTAAATGGCGAATGATAGATACATCATCCATAGGGAGGGCACCATAAGGACCGATCTGCTGGTCGACAAAGCCAACAGCGTCGAAATCAGGTGCATCCAGATTGAAGGGCTCGACAGTTCGGGATCTTTTGGAATGAGGAATGACCGGAGGGTAAGAAACAATGGCAGAAGATTGCGGAGGATCAATTACATAGACTCGAGGAGTAGGGATCATTCTCCTCAGTCCAGGCGAGCTCGGCACAGATGGCTTCGGTGGAACCTGAGAGGACCCTTCCCCATCCGCCCTGGTCGAGATGTTCTGGGCCGCAGTAGCCTTTCTTGCTTTCTTGAAAGCCTTCATCGATTCATTATTCTTGGCCATCTGAAAAATGAAGAACAAACAGCTTTACAAACCAGAAAAAGAGGAAGGCAGCAAAGAAAAAATAAGAAACAAAATAAATCAAGTAAATACCCAATGCAGTTTGGACAAGGGATGGGTCCCCCAAAGATTTTTTAGTGTCCAAATGAGGAGGTTCCCCCCAAATGTCCTCCAAAACAGTTACAAAGGCCTGCTCGACCTCGTCCAACATCTCCCAGGTATATCGGGATACCACTACGTTCTTCTGCCACTCTAAAGGAAAGCAGGGTTCGTTATTCTCATCCAGAAAGAAAGGCCGAGCTCCTTCAACAGCCCGGACCTTAAATAAGTAATTTTTAAAATCCCGAAAGGATTCATCATACATAGAAAAAACCTTGTGCCCTTGGGCAGACCTAAAAGAAATCCAAGAAGCCTTCTTCTTGGTAGACCTAAAAGAAATCCCAAGTACTTCTATGACTCGGTAGGGTCCTTTTCTGTTTGCCGCTAGCTTTCCTTCTCCGGGTCGAGTTGTTCCGATATCATTTCGGATTAGGATGAGATCATTTTCAGCGAAACCTCTTGGCATTACTTTTTGATTATATCTCGAAGCCATTCGGTACTTTAGCGCTTCTTCCCTGATCCGAGCTCTTTCTTGGATTTCCGGAAGTAGGTCCAGCTCTTCTCTTTGAAGTTGAGAGTTGGCTTCTTCATTGTAGTGGACTACTCTAGGCGACCCTTCCTCGACCTCCACTGGGATCATTTCCTCCACTCCGTACGCTAATCGAAATGGTGATTTGTTTGTGGTGGAATGTGGCGTTGTTCGATATGCCCATAGGACTTGTGGAAGTTCTTCGGCCCAAGCTCCCTTTGCATCTTGTAGTCTCCGTTTCAGCCCAACTAATATGACTTTGTTGGCCGCTTCGGCTTGTCCATTGGCTTGGGGATGTTCGACGGAGGTGAACTGGTGTTTTATGTTCAAGTCGGCTACTAACTTTCTGAAGCCTGTGTCTGTGAATTGGGTACCATTGTCTGTAGTGATGGAGTATGGAACCCCAAACCTTGTGACGATATTCCTATATAGGAATTTCCGGCTCCTTTGAACAGTGGCGTTGGCTAGGGGCTCTGCCTCGATCCACTTTGTGAAATAGTCTACCCCGACTATGAGGAATTTAACTTGTCCCGATCCCTGGGGAAAGGGTCCGAGAAGATCAAGTCCCCATTTTGCAAATGGCCAAGGTGAGGTTACGCTGATGAGTTCTTCCGGCGGGGCGATGTGAAAGTTGACATGTTTCTGGCATGGTAGACATGTCTTTACAAATTCTGTAGCTTCCTTTTGTAGAGTTGGCCAATAAAACCCCGTCCGGAGTACTTTTTTGGTGAGAGCTTGTGCTCCGAGATGATTGCCACAAATGCCACTGTGTATTTTCTCTAAAACTTCCCTTGTGTTGGAGGTCGGCACACATTTTAATAATGGTATTGAAATCCCTCTTTTGTATAGGGTGTTGTTTATGATAGTGTAGTACTGTGCCTCCCGTTTTAATCTCTTTGCCTCCTTTTCATCTGTGGGGAGTGTTTCTGTTTTGAGGTAATTAATCATGGGGGTCATCCATCCTTGATCTTGACCTGTTATGGCTATGACTTTTTCCTCTTCCGAGACTGACGGGTTCTGTAGCATTTCCTGGATGAGGCTTCTATTGTTGCCCCTTGGTTTGGTGCTGGCTAGCTTTGAGAGTGCGTCAGCTCGGGCATTTTGTTCGCGGGGTATTTGGTGGATCTTATATTCCCCAAGTTGTCCGAGCTGTTCCCTGGTCTTATCCAAATACTTTCTCATGGTGGGGTCTTTGGCTTGGTAGCTCCCTGTTATTTGTGAGGTGACTACTTGTGAATCGCTGAAGATGTTGAGTTTTTGAACTCCCACCTCCTTAGCCAGCTTTAAACCAGCTAGTAACGCTTCATATTCCGCCTGGTTGTTTGAGGCCGGGAACCCAAATTTGAGGGAAAGCTCCAATTGAGTTCCTTGGTTGCTTTCTATTATCACATCCGTACCGCTTCCAGTTTTATACGAGGAATCGTCCACGTAGAGGTTCCATTCTGTGGGGGTTTCCAGGGTGTCAGTGAATTCTGCAATGAAGTCGGCTAAGTACTATGATTTGATGGCCGTCCGAGCTTCATATTGGAGGTCGAACTCGGATAACTCGACTGTCCATTGTAAAATTCTGCTTGCTAGATCTGTTTTCTGCAATATCTCTTTTATGGGTTGGTTGGTCCGAACCTTAATGGTGTGAGCCTGGAAGTACGGACGAAGTCGTCGAGATGTCAGTATGAGAGCGTAGGCAAACTTTTCTATTTTTTGGTAGTTCAACTTAGATCCCTGCAGCGCTTTACTAGTGAAGTATACATGTTGTTGCCCTTTGTCGTCTTCTCGAACCAGTGCTGAGGCTACTGCCCGACTTCCTACCGCGAGGTATAATACGAGTGGCTCTTCCTCTCGTGGTCGAGTTAGGATAGGTGGTCGTCCCAGGAAAATTTTGAAATTCTGGAAGGCTTGCTCGCACTCCATTGTCCATTCAAACTTCTTTCCTTTCCTTAAAGTAGCATAGAAGGGGAGAGATCTTATCGCTGATCCTGCTAAGAATCTGGATAAGGCTGCCAATCTCCTGTTGAGTTGTTGCACTTCTTTGACGCAAGTTGGGCTCTTTATGTTGAGTATGGCTGGCATTTATCCGGATTCATCTCAATTCCTCTTTGTGTGAGCATAAAACCTAAGAATTTGCCTGCTTCTACTGCAAAGGTGCATTTTGCAGGATTGAGTCGCATGTCATGCTTCCTTATAGTGTCGAACACTTGGGCCAGGTCGGACAATAATGTCTCTTCACTTTGTGTCTTTATTAACATGTCATCCACGTAAACTTCCATGATTTTTCTGATATGATCTGAAAAGACTTTATTCATTAGCCTTTGATAAGTAGCTCCCACATTCTTGAGACCAAAAGACATCACGATGTAGCAGTAATTTGCTTTTGGTGTTAAAAACAAGGTCTTTTCTTGATCTGGTGGATACATAGGGATTTGATTGTATCCGGAATATGCATCCATAAATGAGAGGTATTTATATCCGGATGAGGCATCCACCAGAGCGTCGATACTTGGGAGTGGATAAGGATCTTTTGGGCAGGCTTTGTTGAGATCGGTGTAGTCGGTGCACATTCGCCACTTCCCATTTGATTTTTTCACCAAGACGACGTTAGCTAGCCATAGTGGGTACTTGACTTCTCTTATGAATCCTGCCTCCAGTAGTGCATGTACCTATTCTTCCACAGCTTGGGATCGTTCTGGCCCAAGTTTTCTTCGTCTCTGCTGTACCGACTGAGATCCTGGATAGACCGCCAACTTGTGACACATTAGCTTGGGGTCTATGCCTGACATGTCTGCGGCTTTCCATGCGAAGAGATCGACATTATCTCGTAAGAACTGTACTAGTAATTCTTTTGCATCCCCTCTTAGGATCGTGCCAATATTAGTTATTTTGTCCAAGGTGTCTCTGATCTGAACTTTCTCTACTTCACCTTCGGGCTGTAGACGGAGTTCTTCTCGTCTCTGAGCTCCACCAAGCTCAATTGTATGGAACTCTTCTCCTCTGCCTCTGAGGTTTAGGCTTTTGTTATAACAGCGGCGTGCCATCTTTTGATCTGTTTTTATTGTAGCTATCCCTTCTGCAGTTGGAAATTTCATGCACATATGTGGAGTTGAGACTATTGCGCCGAGTTGATTCAATGTTGTCCGACCTATTAAGGCATTGTAAGCTGAACTCACGTCGACCACTATGTAGTCTATTTTGAGTGTTCGGAATTGGTTTCCTCTTCCGAACGTTGTGTGTAGCGAGATGTAACCAAGTGGTTGCACTGGAGTGTCTCCCAGTCCGAACAGGCTGTTTGGGTATGCTCTAAGCTCCTTTTCTTCTAAACCAAGCTTGTCGAAGGCCGTTTTAAATAAGATGTCGGCGGAGCTCCCTTGGTCTATCAGCGTGCGGTGGAGATTTGCGTTTGCTAGTATAATGGTGATGACCATGGGATCGTCGTGTCCCGAGATGATACTGGATGCATCTTCTTTGGTGAACGTAATTGTAGGGATGTCGGGTTCTCCTTCCTTCCCCTCGACATGATATACTTCTTTGAGATATCTTTTGCGAGATGATTTGGAGATTCATCCTCCTGCGAATCCGCCGTGTATCATATGGACGTGTCTTTCTGGTGTACAAGGTGATTGCTCAGCTCGTCTGACATCTTCATCCCTTCTTCTCTTTCTTTGCTCATCATCTCGGGTGGCCAGAAACCGATCTAGTTTTCCTTCTCTCACTAATTTCTCTATGACGTTTTTTAAGTCGAAGCATTCGTTGGTGGAATGTCCTCGGACTCGATGATATTCACAGTATTCGTTCCGATTTCCTCCTCCTCTTTTGCCTTTGAGTGGTCGAGCTGGGGGTATCTTTTATGTGTTACAGACTTCTTTGTAAATATCCACAAGGGACACCCGAAGAGGGGTGTAATTATGATATTTTTTTATTTTCTCCCCCGTTCGATCTTCCTTCCTCTTGGATTCTTTATCTTTATCTCGGTAGGTGAAACCGGATCTCGAGGCTTCTCCAAGTCGGGAATTTTCTTCCATGTTGATGTACTTCTCCGCCCGCTCTTGCACCTCATCCAGAGATGTGGGGTATTTCTTTGATATAGATTGGCTAAAAGGTCCCTCCCGTAGGCCGTTGATGAGGCCCATGATAGCGGCCTCTGTTGGTAGGCTTTGTATATCTAGGCATGTTTTGTTGAATCTTTCCATGTAGTTGTGAAGGCTTTCCCGATCTCCTTGCTTGATTCCTAAGAGACTGGGGGCGTGCTTAGCCTTATCTTTTTGGATTGAAAATCTGGCCAGAAACTTTTTGGCTAAGTCGTCAAAGCTTGAGATAGATTTCGGAGGTAGGTTGTTGAACCATCTGATGGCAGTTTTGGTAAGGGTTGTTGGAAAAGCTTTGCAACGAACTGCATCTGAGGCGTCGGTGAGGTACATTCTACTTCTGAAATTGCTGAGGTGATGGTTGGGGTCTGTGGTGCCATCGTACAAAGTCATATCTGGAAGTTTGAAGTCTTTTAGGATATTGGTCTTCATGATCTCCCTAGTGAATGGATCTTGATCCTTGCGAGAGTTGTCCTCAGGGGTGGATCGAGTAGTTTTGGCTTTGAGATCGGCTTCGATTTTTAGAAGTTTATCCTCCAATTCCCGGCGTCACCTTATCTCTCTTTGTAGATCATTTCCTGCTTCTCGCTGGTGTTGGGCTTCTTTCTCAAGTTGCTTTAAACGATCTTGAAGCGCCTCTAACAGATTTGATGAGTTTTTGTCCCAGTTAGGGTCCGGAGTGTCTTTTGGTGTAGCGTCTGCGTTTTTGTGCGGCGTTCTATCCTCTAGATATGAATCATGGTCGTTGTCATGGTCATCCGTCATGGTGATGGGATGACTTCCAGGTCCCCGGCAACGGCGCCAATGTTCCAAGGGTTACCTGAAACTGTAGGTCGATCTCGGTCGAGATCTTCTGTGCTGGTCGGAGATGACGTGTTCGGCTTGGGGTAGCGGCCGGAGCTGTCGTGTCTGACTTGTTGGACTGGCTGCACTGCTGATCCTTTGTCACCGGAGGGTAGGGGGTACCTGTTCCGAGGGTTACCTGAAACTGTAGGCCGATCTCGGATGAGATCTTCTGTACTGGTCGGAGATGACGTATCCGGCTGGCTGGTGGCGGCTGGAGCTGTTATGTCCGACTTGTTGGACTGGCTTCACTTCTGATCCTTGGTCACCGGAGGGTGGGGGGTACCTGCAAGAGACTCCAATGCTTAAGTTAGCACGGGTATTAAGCAGGTTTATTGTAGAATCAGAGTATGAGTTATACCTGAGTGCTCCAGTGTATTTATAGTAGTGTGGGCTGACCTTTCTGATAAGATAAGTTAGTTATCTTATCCTATCTTATCTTATCTTTGGGTGAGGTCAGCTTATCTTCAACAGAACTGCCCTTCTTTCTGTAGGCTTGGGCTGCCTTTTGGATTGGGCTGTGTTCCTTTGTTTGGGCCTTCCTGGGCCTTCCTGTCGATTTGGCCGACCTCTTTTGGAAAGAGGTCGGATAGTCTGACCTGAAGAGGTCGGTCGTTTTGTCTCCAATCATCCCAGGTCGGATAGCTCGACCCAGGGTATGAACAGTGCCCCTGCTTGAGCTTGGTCTTTTTGTCGAGGTCGAGTCTTTGACTTCGGTCCTTCTAGTGAAGCCGAACTCAAGCATCTTGTCGATTCCTTTCTTTGTAGAGCCTTTTTGAATGTGGAACGTTTTCCTTTAAAAGTGCGCGCTTTTATATCAGCGCTTTGGGAATGTGCGAGGGTTTAATGCCCTCATTAATTGACTTCAAATGCCCCATTTCCTTTGGTTTGAATTTTGCCATCAGAAACGGTTTCTCTTCTTCATTCTTCTTCGTAACTTCTCTCTTTACTCTCTTGCTTTCTGTTTCTTGCCTAGAGTTCATAGTTCTTTCCTGCGATGCTTGCTCTGCCACTGCTTTCGTGAAAGAAGGGTGATTCTAGATTTCTCTTTCCGTTCTTCGAATTTTTCGTTTCGCAGGGTAGCTCTGTCGTTTCTGATCTTCAGCTTTCTTTCGAGGTTTTCTTCTATTTTCCAGGTTAGATTTTTCTTCCTCTGTCACTTTTTATGTCTGATTTTGAGAAAGTTTGGATCTTTTCTGCTTTTTGCCGTGCCTGATTGTTGCGTGTTCTGGAATTTCTTCGCCGTTTGTGTGAGTTTTTTCGCCTTCCCTGCTGCTCGATGCTTTTTAGGGTTTTTTGCATGTTGCCGTCATTTCTGTTTGTGCTTCTGATGATGGTTTTGGAAGGATGATTTTGTTTGATTTTGAAAAAAGGTTTGTGTCTTTGACGATTTCCGCTTGGCCTGTCTGATGTTGGTGATGCTTTTTGCTGATATACTGTAGAAAGATAGTGGCTTGGATGACTTTTGTGTTTTTACTTCCTTTATTTCATTTGAAACCTTTTTTTTTTGTTTGATGAATGCTGGGACGTAGGCTGTAGGAATTTCTTGAAATCTTGCTTTGTTTCTGCCTCCAAAGGATGCCCAAGAACTTTGGTTTGAGTCTTGGGGTTTTCCTTTTCTGCTTGTTCGCCTGTGTCATTTTAGTCGAGTTGTTTTGCCCCTTGTCCAAGATGTTTTTTAGTAATCCAATCTTCTTTTCTTATTTGTAGGATTAGTCGGCGTCATGTCTTCTCACAATAACATTGTAGAGGTGTCTTCCAAAGTTCCCGAGAGGATGTCCGATTGGTTGGACTCCCTTGTCTTAATGTGTGTCTCTGTCGTGGATGCTGAATTTTGTGTAGAGTTGAGGAAACGTCATAGGATTTGTGGTAGCAGTACTCGGGAGAGGGATTATGAGCTTGTAGCTCCTGACTCTTATGAGAGGGCTTGTTTTCCTACTTTCGTCGAGGGGGAACGTCCCTTCTTCTACGCCTATGAATATTTCTTCAGCCAGTTGGACGTTACTTTTTCTTTTACTGCTTTCGAGACCGACTTGTTGTGGTCATGTAATATTGCTCCATCCCAGTTTCATTCGAATTCCTGGGGTTTTATCAAAATATTTCAACTGCTTTGCCAAGAGTTAGGCGTAACACCTTCTGAAACTCTTTTCCTCTATCTTTTTGTCTCGGCCAAGCCCAGAGGTTCTTCCAAAAAGAAAGTTTCCTGGGTTTCTTTCATATCGGCCCAGGGGCATAAAATTTTTGCCATGTATGATGAGTCCTTTAAAGATTTTAAGAATTATTTCTTCCGAGTCCGTGCTGTTGAGGGGGTCCGCCCCTTTTTTCTTGATGAGAATGACGAGCCTGCTTTTCCTCTAGAGTGGCAAAAGAATGGAGAGTGCCACGTTATACATGGGAGATACTTAATGAGGTTGAGCGGGCTTTTGTAGTTCTTCTTGAAGATTTGTGGGGGGAACCACCCCATCTGGATATAAAAAGATTCTTGAGTGATCCATCTTTGGTTCGAACTGCTTTGGGTACTGTCTGACTTGTTTTTATACTTATTTCTGAGCTTTTCTTCTCCTATATTGTAACTCGTCATTTATGGTTGATTCTGTATTTTCAGAGATGTCGAAAAATAATAATTCCATGAAGGCCTACAAGAAGGCGAAGAAGGCTGCTGCTGCTCAAAACATCTCGGCCATGGCGGCCGGAGAGGGATCTTCTCAAGTTCCTGTGAAGCCGCCCATGCCAAGTTCTCCTGGGCCAAGGAAGGTGATCCCCACTCCTCGAGTTCGCCTGACTGATCCTCCACAGACTTCTGCCATTGCTTCTGGTGCTCCTCCCAACAAGAAGCAGAAACTAATTGAGGCCTTTAACCTTGACGCCCCTGATTTTAATGCAATCAAATTCGTAGATCAGCAAATCGGTCCCTACGGTACCCTCCCCATGGATGATGTGTCAATCCTTCGCCATCTGGATTTTATGACCTGAAATAGTGTTAAAATGGCATATATGGGGGCTGCCCTGTACCGAACTGCCCAGAATCTTCCTCTCCATGCTACCAAGGAGTTTATGGAGGAGGCTAAACAGGAGTTCGACCGAATGAAGGGCCTGAAGGAAGAGCTTGAGGTAAAGGTAGCTGAGTTAGAGAAGGATCTGGAGAACGAAAAAGCGAGTTCCCTTGCTCTGGCAGCTTCTGTGCAGTTGGCCGAGGACACGGCATTGAGGCATAAGGACAGTTATGTGACATCTTATCGGGAGGTGGTGCGCTTGAGGGAGGAGTTGGAAAATGCGTGAGCTGATTACTCCGAGCTCCAAGGTCATCTTGTCGGCAGCGTAACTGCTGCCTATGAGAGCTTGAGGGAGCAAGTTCGGATTATTCCTCCCGAGGCCGATCTTACTCTTTTCAGCCTAGATAATGTTGTGAGGGATGGTAAGATTGTCCCTGATGACCAGGATGATGATGATGTTGAACCTCCCACTGTGTCTTCTGCCAAAGTGTCAGCCTCTTCAGTTCCTCCAATTGTGTCTGACCCGGATTGCCAGATTCTGAACCGGGATGATGGAACTGTAGATGCTGTCCCCATTCAGACTCGGCTCCTTCTCCCCGTACTGATTCTGCTGACTGTTGATATTCCTTTTGGTTGCTTGTTTAGCAACTTCTATCTTGAAAAAACAACAAGTAGCTTTTATGCTTTTGATCCTGACCCCAAAGCTTTATAATATTGTATTTCGTATCATGCTTGTTTGTTTTAGCATTTTTTGAAAATGTCAGAGCCTTCGGCCTCTTTGAATTGGGCTGGATCTTTTGTGGTCGTGAAGGGGTGGTTCCAACTTGTTTCTTGGTTTTCTTGCTTCTTGCTTGTATCTCTATCGATCCATAGCCGATTTCTTTGCGTTGGTCCTCTTTCCAGTTACTTTTGCAGTCCTCTGTCTTGGACCTTTGTTAGGTCTTTTTCAGAGACTACTTTATAACTCTTTTTGTAGGAGGTCGACTTCTTTATGTCGTCCTTTTCCAAGTTATTTTTGTAATCCTCTTTTTTGGACCTTTGTCAGGTCTCTTTCAGGGATTACTTTTATAACTTGTTTGTAGGGGACCGACTTCGTTAGGTCGATCTCTTCTAAGTTATTTTTGTAATCCTCTTTCTTGGACCTTTGTCAGGTCTCCTTCAGGGATTACTTTTATAACTTGTTTGTAGGGGACCGACTTCGTTAGGTTGATCTCTTCTAAGTTATTTTTGTAATTCTCTTTCTTGGACCTTTGTCAGGTCTTTTTCAGGGATTACTTTTATAACTTGTTTGTAGGAGACCGACTTCGTTAGGTCGATCACTTCTAAGTTATTTTTGTAATCCTCTTTCTTGGACCTTTGTTAGGTCTCTTTCAGGGATTACTTTTATAACTTGTTTGTAGGAGACCGACTTCGTTAGGTCGATCTCTTCTAAGTTATAGCAATTTCTCTTTTATAGGGTTGGCCAGACCTCTTTCCAGGAATTTGCTGATAACTTGGGTTGACTTGGTCCGACTTCTTAACGTCGGCCAGTCTTTAAGTTATTATTTAGCAATCCATAAGACCTCGTCAGGTTCTTTTTCGGATCACTTTCGATAACTTCTTACATTATTCTATGTTCATCTTTGCCGATTTGTAGAAGGTGGTTTCTGTCTTTGTTTGGTCGACCTTTAGATGAATCGCGTTTTCATCTTTATTGGTCTTCCATCGTGATTGTGCAGTGAATTTGTTTTTCACTTTCTGCCGATCTGTTGCTTTATAATCGGGCGATGAATGCTTCAGATTAATGCGTCTTGAGAATTTGTAGAATATCTAAAATATATTTTATTCAAAAGGAAATGCAAATATATACATGCGGGAGTTTTTCATCCCTTTCAGTCGAATAATTTCTGGATCTCAACTTGGTGCCTCATTAAAAAACCTTTTTAGGAAAAAGAGTGCACCCCCTATGACGAGATCTTCTAGCTATAGTACCTTCTTAGGTTGCATGCGTGCCATGATCTGGGAAGCTCTCGTCCATCGAGTTCGGACAGTCTGTAGTAGCCCTTTCCAAGTACTTCTGTAACTCGGTAGGGTCCTTTCCAGTTTGCTGCCAGCTTTCCTTCTCCAGGTCGAGTTGTTCCAATATCATTTCGGATTAGGATGAGATCATTCTCAGCAAAACTTTTTGGCACTACCCTTTGATTATATCTTGAAGCCATTCGGCGTTTTAGCGCTTCTTCCCTGATCCGAGCTCTTTCTTGGACTTCTGGAAGTAAGTCGAGCTTTTCTCTTTGAAGTTGAGAGTTGGCTTGTTCATTGTAGTGGACCACTCTAGGGGACCCTTCCTCGACCTCTACTGGGATCATTGCCTCCATTCCGTACGCTAATCGAAATGGTGATTCATTTGTGGTAGAATGTGGTGTTGTTCGATATTCCCATAGGACTTGTGGGAGTTCTTCGGCCCAAGCTCTCTTTGCTTCTTGCAGTCTCTGCTTCAGTCCAGCCAATATGACTTTGTTGGTAGCTTCGGCCTGTCCATTGGCTTGAGGATGTTCGACGGAGGTGAACTGGTGTTTTATGTTCAAGTCGGCAGCTAGTTTTCTGAAACCTGCATCTGTGAATTGAGTGCCATTGTCTGTGGTGATGGAGTGCGGGACTCCGAACCTTGTGACAATATTTCTATATAAGAATTTCTGGCTTCTTTGAGCAGTGGTGTTGGTTAGGGGCTCTGCCTCGATCAACTTTGTAAAATAGTCTATCCCAACTATGAGGAATTTGACTTGTCCCGATCCCTGAGGAAAGGGTCCGAGAAGGTCGAGTCCCCATTTTGCGAATGGTCAAGGTGAAGTTACGCTGATGAGTTCTTCTGGCGGGGCAATGTGGAAGTTGGCATGTTTCTGGCATGGGGGACATGTCTTTACAAACTCTGTAGCTTCTTTTTGTAGGGTTGGTCAGTAAAATCCCGCCCAGAGTACCTTTTTGGTGAGAGCTTGTGCTCCGAGATGATTACCACAAATGCCGCTGTGTACTTCCTCTAAAACTTCCCTTGTGTTAGAGGTCGGCACACATTTTAACAATGGTATTGAGATCCCTCTCTTATATAGGGTGTTGTTTATGATAGTGTAATACTGAGCCTCCCGCTTTAACCTCTTTGCCTCCTTTTCATCTGTGGGGAGTGTTTCTGCTTTGAGGTAGTTAATTATGGGGGTCATCCATCCTTGGTCCTGACTTGTTATGGCTAGGACTTTTTTCTCTTCCGAGATTGACGGGTTATGTAGCATTTCCTGGATGAGGCTTCTATTGTTGCCCCCTGGTTTGGTCCTAGCTAGTTTCGAGAGTGCGTCAGCTCGGGCATTTTGTTCGCGGGGTATGTGACAGATCTTATATTCCCCGAGTTGTCCGAGCTGTTCCTTGGTTTTATCCAAATACTTTTTCATGGTGGGGTCTTTGGCTTGGTAGCTCCCTGTTATTTGTGAGGTGATTACTTGTGAATCGCTGAAGATGTTGAGCTTTTGAGCTCCAACCTCCTTAGCCAGCTTCAAACCAGCTAGTAACGCCTCATATTCTGCCTGGTTGTTTGAGGCCAGGAACCCAAATTTGAGGGAAAGCTCAACTTGGGTTCCTTGGTTGCTTTCTATTATCACACCTGCGCCGTTTCCGGTCTTATTCGAGGAACCGTCCACGTAGAGATTCCATTATGTGGGGGTTTCCAGGGTATCTGTGAATTCTGCGATGAAGTCGGCCAAGTACTGTGATTTGATGGCTGTCCGAGCTTCATATTGGAGGTCGAACTCAGACAATTCGACTGCCCATTGTAAAATTCTGCCTGCTAGATCTGTTTTCTGCAATATCCCTTTTATGGGCTGGTCGGTTCAAACTTTAATGGTGTGAGCCTGGAAGTACGGGCGAAGTCATCGAGATGTCAGTATGAGAGTGTAGGCAAACTTTTCTATTTTTTGGTAGTTTAGCTCGGATCCCTGCAGCGTTTTACTAATGAAGTATACAGGTTGTTGCTCTTTGTCGTCCTTCCGAACCAGTGCTGAGGCTACTACCCGACTTCCTGCCACAAGGTACAATATGAGTGGTTCTTCCTTTCGTGGTCGAGTTAGAATAGGTGGTTGTCCTAGGAAGTTTTTGAAATCCCGGAAGGCTTGCTCGCATTCCTTTGTCCATTCAAAATTTTTTCCTTTCCTTAAAGTGGCGTAGAAGGGGAGAGATCTTATCGCTGATCCCGCTAAGAATCTGGATAAGGCTGCCAATCTCCCGTTGAGTTGTTGTACCTCTCTGACACAAGTTGGGCTCTTCATATTGAGTATGGCCTGGCATTTGTCTGGATTCGCTTCAATTTCTCTTTGTGTGAGCATGAAACCTAAGAATTTTCCCACTTCTACTGCAAATGTGCATTTTGCGGGATTGAGCTGCATGTCGTGTCTCCTTATAGTGTCGAACACTTGAGCCAGGTCGGACAATAATGTCTCTTTGCTTTGTGTCTTTATCAACATGTCGTCCACATAGACTTCCATGATTTTTCCGATGTGATCTGAGAAGACTTTATTCATTAGCCTTTGATAAGTAGCTCCCGCATTCTTGAGACCGAAAGGCATCACAATGTAGCAGTAATTTGCTTTTGGCGTAAAAAACAAGGTCTTTTCTTGATCTGGTGGATACATGGGGATTTGGTTGTATTCAAAATATGCATCCATAAACGAGAGGTATTTATATCCGGAGGAAGAATCTACCAGAGCGTCGATAATTGGGAGTGGGTAAGGATCTTTTGGGCAGGCTTTGTTGAGGTCGGTGTAGTCAGTGCACATTCGCCACTTCCCATTTGATTTTTTCACCAAGACGACGTTAGCTAGCCATAGTGGGTACTTGACTTCTCTTATGAATCTTGCCTCCAGTAGTGCTTGTACCTGCTTTTTCCACAGCTTGGGATCGCTCTGATCCAAGTTTTCTTCGTTTCTGCTGTACCGGCCGAGATCCTGGATAGACCGCCAATTTGTGACACATTAGCTTGGGGTCTATGCCTGGCATGTCTGCAGCTTTCCATGCAAAGAGATCGACATTATCTCGCAAGAACTGTACTAGTAATTCCTTTCCATCTCCTTTCAGGATCGTACCAATATTAGTCGTTTTGTTTGAGTTGTCTCCGATCTGAACTTTCTCTATTTCGCCTTCGGGCTGTGGACAGAGTTCTTCTCGTCTCTGGACTCCACCAAGCTCAATTGTATGGAACTCTTCTCCTCTGCCTCTGAGGTTTAGACTTTCGTTATAACAGCGGCGTGCCATCTTTTGATCTGCTTTTATTGTGGCTATCCCCTCTGTAGTTGGGAATTTCATGCATAGATGTGGAGTTGAAACTATTGCGTCGAGTTGATTTAGTGTTGTCCGACCTATTAGGGCATTGTAGGCTGAACTCACGTCGACCACAATGTAGTCTATCTTGAGTGTTCTGGATTGGTTCCCTTTTCCGAAGGTTGTATGTAGTGACACGTATCCCAGTGGTTGTATTGGGGTATCTCCCAGTCCGAACAGGCTGTTCGGGTATGCTCTAAGCTCCTTTTCTTCTAAGCCGAGTTTGTCGAAGGCTGTTTTGAATAAGATGTCGGCAGAACTTCCTTGGTCTATTAATGTGTGGTGGAGATTGGCATTTTCTAGTATGATGGTGATGACCATGGAATCGTCGTGTCCTGAGATGATACCGGATGCGTCTTCTTTGGTGAACGTGATCGCAGGGATGTCGGGTGTTTCCCCCTTTCCTTCGACATGATATACTTCTTTGAGGTATCTTTTGCGGGATGATTTGGAGATTCCACCTCCTGCGAATCCTCCATGTATCATATGGACATGTCTTTCTGGCGTACGAGGTGATCGCTCAGCTCCTCCGACATCTTCATCTCTTTGTCTTTTTCTTTGCTCATCATCTCGGGTGGCCAGATACCGATTTAGTTTTCCTTCTCTTACTAATTTTTCTATGATATTTTTTAAGTCGAAGCATTCGTTGGTGGAATGCCCTCGGACCCGATGATATTCACAGTATTCGTTCCAATTTCCTCCTCCTCTTTTGCCTTTGAGTGGTCGAGCTGGGGGTATCTTTTCTGTGTTACAGACTTCTTTGTAAATATCTACAAGGGACACCCGAAGAGGGGTGTAATTATGATACTTTTTGATTTTTTCGCCCGTTCGATCTTCCTTCTTCTTGGATTCTTTATCTTGGTAGGTGAAACCAGATTTTGAGGCTTCTCCAAGTCGGGAATTTTCTTCCATGTTGATGTACTTCTCTGCCCGCTCTTGCACCTCGTCTAGAGATGTGGGGTATTTCTTTGATATAGATTGGCTGAAAGGTCCCTCTCGTAGGCCGTTGATGAGGCCCATGACGGCAACCTCTGTTGGCAAGCTTTGTATGTCTAGGCATATTTTGTTGAATCTTTCTATGTAGTTGCGAAGACTTTCCCGATCTCCTTGCTTGATACCCAGTAGACTGGGAGCGTGCTTAGCCTTGTCTTTTTGGATGGAGAATCTGGCCAGGAACTTTTTGGCCAGGTCGTCGAAGTTTGAGACGGACTTCGGAGGTAGGTTGTCGAACCATCTAATTGCTGTCTTTGTGAGAGTCGTTGGAAAAGCTTTGCAGCGAACGGCATCTGAAGCGTCGGTGAAGTACATTCTGCTTCTGAAGTTGCTGAGATGATGGTTGGGATCTGTGGTGCCATTATACAAAGTCATATCCGGAAGTTTGAAGTCTTTAGGGATTTTAGTCTTCATGATTTCCCTAGTGAATGGATCTTGATCCTTGCGAGAGTTGTCCTCAGGAGTGGTCCGGGTAGCCTTTGCTTTGAGATCGGCTTCAAGTTGTAGGAGTTTATCTTCCAATTCTCGACGTCGCCTTACCTCTCTTTGTAGATCCTTGCCAACTTCTTGCTGGTACTGGCTTTCTTTTTCGAGTTGCTTTAGGCGATCTTGAAGTGCTTCTATTACTCCCGGATGTGATGAGTTTTTGTCTCCGTTAGATTCTGGAGTATCCTTTGGTGTGGCATCCGTATTTTTGTGCGGCGTTCTGTCCTCTAGATCTGAGTTGTGGTCGTTGTCATGGTCGTCCGCCATGGTGATGGGATGACTTCCAGGTTTTCCGGCAACGGCGCCAATGTTCCGAGGGTTACCTGAAATTGTAGGCCGATCTCGGATGAGATCTTCTGTACTGGTCGGAGATGACGTATCCGGCTGGCTGGTGGCAGCCGGAGCTATTATGTCCGACTTGATGGACTGGCTTCACTTCTGATCCTTGGTCACCGGAGGGTGGGGGTACCTGCAAAAGACTCCGATGCTTAAGTTAGCACGGGTATTAAGCAGGTTTATTGTAGAATCAGAGTATGAGTTATACCTGGGTGCTCTAGTGTATTTATAGTAGTATGGGCTGACCTTTCTGATAAGATAAGTTAGTTATCTTATCCTATCTTATCTTATCTTTGGGTGAGGTCAGCTTATCTTCAACGGAACCTCCTTTCTTTCTGTAGGCTTGGGCTGCCTTTGGATTGGGCTGTGTTCCTTTGTTTGGGCCTTCTTGGGCCTTCCTGTCGATTTGGCCGACCTCTTTTGTAAAGAGGTCAGATAGTCTGACTTGAAGAGGTCGGTCGCTTTGTCTCCAATCATCCCAGGTTGGATAGCTCGACCCAGGGTATGAACAGTACCTGCAAGAGACTCCGATGCTTAAGTTAGCATGGGTATTAAACAGGTTTTTAGTAGAATCAGAGTATGAGTTATACCTGGGTGCTCCAGTGTATTTATAATAGTGTGGGATGACCTTCTTAGATAGATAAGTTAGTTATCTTATCTTATCTTATCTTTTGGCGAGGTCAGCTTATCTTCAATGGAATCGCCCTTATCTCTATAGGCTTGGGCTGCCTTTGGATCTGGGTCGTATTCCTTGAGTTGGGCCCTTTTTTGGGCTTTCCTGTCGATTTGGCCGACCTCTTTTAGGAAGAGGTCGGATAGTCTGACCTGAAGAGGTCGGTCGCTTTGTCGCCAATCATCCCGGGTCGGATAGCTCGACCCAGGGTATGAACAAATATCAAACTCTAAAGTTCACTTGAAGTCATGAGGCTTAGATAAAATTAAATTGTGAAATATAACTCACAAACTCAATTTAGGAAATTCATAAACTCGAGAGTTCAATATCCTTGATGGAGATATGAAATTGTCTATTTATATTAATATCTGGTTGGTTAGTTCGTTATGATTTGGATTGGGAGTTTGGCAAGGGAAATGAATGTTAAATTAGGTGTAAGTAAGGTCTTGTTTTTATTCTATATCTTATGATATAAATCATTGTGTTTATTACATAAATACTATTAATTGCTTGACATATTCAGGGGACCTAAAAATTACTCGAATATGAAAGGGAAAGAAGAAGCACCATAACAAAAATCATTGTGAAGCTGTTTCTAATCAATTGGTCAGTATTTTTTCATTGATTAAACTTGATGAAGGTGTTGTTGGATTAGCTTCACAATCACAAGTGCAACGATTCAAAGAAGCAATTGGTTCAACTAAGTATGAAGGGTTTCATCCCCTGCCATAATCACAAGAATTTTGGGCTCATTATTATCAATAACCACCTTATTAGACGTTGTGCTTTAACAGGAAGAAGAAACCGACTGAGATGAAGGAAGCAGCTAAAATTTTGAGGTTTGGGTGGTTTCGTTCGAGAGGTTTGACAGGCTCCCTCTGGTGTTTGGGTGGTTGTCATCATTTACGAAGATGGATATGCTACATGACATTTCCAAGTTCAAATTCCAAAAAATGTTTCTGAATACACACGTTCTCATGTAATATCTACAAATTATTTGGGTGATCCAAATTTGTTTAATTTTATTGTTATGCTTCTTGTGCTAATTGCAGAAGTCCGTTGTACTTTATTTTGACAGCATTACTAAATATGGGGTTTTGATGCAATGCATTGAAGAATTGGCTACAAGATGTCCTGCAACAAAATTTGTCAAGATAATATAAAAAATGACTGCATTCCCAACTATCGGGATCAAAGAGCAGTCAAGAAAAATTATGTTGCCTTGCATAGTTTTGGATGAAAATGCACTCTTGAAGGAATTTGATTGATTTTATCCCATGATGTCTTTTGTGAAACTTGTTGGTTTAAACTTCAAGAATGTTTACATTTCAGAAACGCAATATTGAATGCATATTTATTTTTTTCTCATCTATTTTCTAATTGGAACTCATATGATTATTGTATTTTTGTTGTAATTCTTTACTTTTCATAGTATTTTAGTTCTAGCACATAACCTTGTCTATACTATTGTAGCTTGTTGTTTGTATTGCATTTAAAAATTAACAAGATTAATTACTTGGCAAAACAAGATTAAGGCCAATTCCTTTAGTGATGTACAACACGCTAAATTATTTTTGCGTTTGTTCTAAATAAGCAACCATGGAGTTGATTTTTCTGTATTCTATCATGTCAGGTTCTAAAAGTTTCTTTTAAGAACCCCATTGGTATTTGTGGGGTGCCCAATGCCTTGTGTGTTCAGATAACAATACTAGAAAACATAGCACACATGGTGGTGATATCAAACGTCATTGCTAAATTAGTAATATGGAATTGTAACATGTAGAGGATCAGTGTATAAACTAATAAAAAATAACTCAATAATTTGACTTTGAAAGAAAATAATAAAAATATCTATATAAAGTATTCATCACTCCCAAGTATCTTCATGCTCTGCTTCCATCTTATTCCTATATTTTCAAGCATTCTTTTGAATTACGGGACTTAAATCATTGTATTCCTCTATAACCAGATCTACAACAAGTCTCATTCATGTGGAGTCGTTAATCTAATTAGAACATCAATAATATAATTATAATTAGAAGTGTGTTAAAAAAATAGTTAAAAATATAAATGTTATAGATATTACCTAAATTTTGAAGTCATCGTCTAAATTACATTCTTTCATTCAGCTTGTCATTCAAACTCCGCTATCATTCTTAAGATATAAAGCATTCAACAAATAATTATTATATACATGCAAGATATAAATTACTGAACTTGTTATAATATTCAAAAATAATAATAATGAAAAGACTTACGGCGATATATTTTTTAACTGGATAGGCCAAAAGGTGTGATATGCCATATTAAGTTATAATTAGTTCTTCTATCAATTGATCAGTCAAACAGTGTTAGTGAAGATTTTTGCAAAATCTTAACTGCAACGCAGTTGTCATATTAGGCAAGATGTCGTGACACATAAAATGTTTCAATCAATTTGGTTTCTCCTTTGAGAACTGATTTAATTCTAAAATAAAAACTAGAAGGACTAGCTAATTTGATTATGATAAGTATTTAACAACTTATTTTCAAATAGGAGTGAAATATAAATAACTAAATAAATTACACATAAAATAGTGAGGAGTGTGTTAAGTACTAATTCGGCTACATCCATGTGTAGGAAACAAGGTTGAATATAAAAATATTAGAGACACTTACAAGTTGAGACAAACCATTTTATTTTTGGAAGAATTGATAATTAGATATTTTTAATAATATAAAAGTATGCACGGAAACATTACTCCAAGCCACGGTGTATTCCTCGCTAAAGTCAACCAACTTATTTTTTGTTTTTATTTGTTTGAATAAACTATAGTATAAGAGAGATTGGAAGAAGACAAAGTCAGCACCAATGAAACCCCAAAAACTATTTCTACAATACTTCTAAAGGCTAAATAAAAGTAAGCATGTTGGTGGCTTGGATTGTCGCATTCTAAATAACAAAAAAAAATGTAACATCCTCACTACCAGAATGTCACGCTTCCAGCTGCGCCACTCTGATTGCAAGAAGTGCTACGACTACTTTAAATACTTAATATTAAAATAGGAGCCTGTGACTCAACACCGTATCACTGATTCCTTTGAAAACCGGAAATAAAAATTTCATCTTAAGAAAAGTACAAACAGGCATAGATTCACATACAATACTCCTTACATAATATCTCATAATATAATATACTTATAAAACATACAACTCCTATCCCTCTTACAAACTGGTAATAACAAAGACGAGGGAAGAAAATAATCTAATTAATACAACATATAAACCAAACGCGATTTAACTCTTCATAATGCTTCAACCGGTTCCTGAAAAGGTAAAGCTGTAGGGGGTGAGAACCTAACCACATGGTCTCACCACAGAGTTTCAAAGTTGTCATAAGAAGATATTTAATAAGAAAACTATTTTCAAACTCAGTGATTATCATTGCCTTATGAATCTTTTAAAAACCAATAGGTAATCGTTCAAAATCTTTTCAAAGAAACAATGTTTAATCTTTCAGAAATTCGAAACCTTTCGTTTCTTATAAGAAGTTCTCAATCAAAAGCCAACCAGGCAATCAAACAACACAATTATTAATTCAACACCTAAATTCATTCTCAAATGTAGCACGCCAGGACAAACACAGGCAAGACAGACAATGAAAGCACAAGTAGGTAGCAGTTACAGCAAATAGTTCAAGTAGCAGTTAAGAACAGTTTAGCAATTAGGCAAACCAAAACAAGTTCAAACCCAAGCAAAGCATACAAATGCATATGATGCATGCCTGTCCTATGGCTGATGAGGCTCATCTGTCGGTTATCCAGCCAACCCGACAAGTCTGAATTGTACTTAGACTGTCCCCCAACGTGCATCCCCAAGAGTCTATGCATAGCTTTTTCTCAAATAGTCAATATTACTCAATGGGGGTAACATTCCCGGGAATTTATATAGTGCCCGGTCACCCACTTACATCGTAGGGTCAACAGAGTATCGAGTTTTCAACCTGGTACACGTGGTGGCAAGCCACGGCACTTAATCCAGGGAACCTCGTATCTCAGATATTTCAAATTCATAAGCCATATGAATAATTCAAAGTTCACATCTCAACATTCTCAACATCATAATCATTCATCAATCCAAATCTCATTTCCAAGTTCATTTCAAAGCTATATTTCAAATAAAATCCCCATCCTCCTCTTTTTCATTCTGTTCGTGAACAATCTCAATTCCAGAACAAAATTCTTTCTTTGATAGGCAAATCAATCTTAAAACGTATAATGCTTAAAAACAAATCTTTTTAATTAGTTACTTTAAATAAAACTTCTAATTTTATAGAATTTCGACAGCATCTCCTCTAAAACTCGGACACTGCCACCCTTTTCAGGTCCCATCCAAACATTTCTTAAACCTTTTCTCAACCATTTCCAAATCTCAATCATTTTCCAAAATTCAACCAATTTCAATATCAAATTATTTTTAAAGCGAATCAATGACAATAATAAATCTCTTTTTAAAATCAAACTAGCTCAAATACTAAATCATTCATAAATTCATACTAACTCAAAATTAAACCATTTACAAGATTAATTCATTTTCATATTTCAAATCATTTCTAAAGTCGATTCGTTTACATTCTCAAACACAGCTTCAAAACCAAGAAAGCCACTTTTCATAATAATCAAATAAATAACCTTTCAAACTAATTTCTTTTCAGCAATCACAAACTACCCAAGCAATAAAGTAATCAGCCATTCAGTTCAGCAAACAACCACATTTATAAGACAATCATAATCACAGACATATGTTTCTCACATTAATATCTATTTATAACAACTTTGTAAGATAAAATGAATTTTAAGAAAACCCCTACCTCGTTCGCGATTCAACTACGTGACAAACTGCATTTCTATTCTTATCCCACAACAACAACATCAATGCCAACCGCCCCAGCAGCAGCCACAACCTCTAAACACAGCCTTAGCTCAATCCTAAAACATTAATATCGCGTAAAACTCAATAATTTATAACAAAACGACAACTAAAAGAGTTTGGAACAATGAACGACTTACTAAGCTTACGAATGATCGAGAAAACAAAGCAACAGCAGCTCCGGTGACAACGCAGCACCTTAATGCTGTATGCAACAGCCATAGAACTCAGCAATCAAGACCCGTAACTCGATCCTATGACATCGAGACCTCAGATCCTCAAACAATTTAAAACGGAAATACTAATTTAAAGGTTTCAGAACACATAGCTTACCCAAACAGACTTAGGCTTCAATGATGGTTTTTGGTGACAGTGGCAGCGGCGTGGAGCTCCGGCGAGGGCAACGGCAGAGTCTTCCCGGCGACGGCAGTGGATCTGAACAGAGTCAGAAGAAGCAGCGGCAATTTCCAAGCAGTTCTGACGGCCACAACACCATTTCTGGCGACCACAGTCGCGGCGGCGCAGCTCAGAGCGGCAAGTAGCGGCGGCGACACCAACTCAGTAGCAACAGCGACATATCAATACTGATGGAGGCAGTGGAACGCGACGGCGGTGACCCCCTCAATGGCGACGACTCCCTCAACGGCAACGACCACATGCAGCTCGGCGATGGTGACCAAACATCGGCGACGGTGACCCTCCAGCGACAACGGCAGGTTTGATGGCGACGCGACTCAAACGGCGGCGACAGACCCAACTTCTACGCGGCAGCTTCCTCGCGATCTTCCTCTCTTTCCCCGCGGCTGAACGGCGATGACGGTGGTAGCGGTGGCGATAGGCTCTGCGACAGTTCCCTCCTTCCCCTCTCCTGCCTCAACGGCGGTTCGTGGACCGATCGGTGGCAAGCTGGACGCGGCGAGACGACGACGCGACGAGCTCCAGGCCGGCGGTAGCAGCTCCTCCCCCTTGGCTCACTCTTCTTCCTCGTCTCCCTCTTTGCTTCTCATTCTCTCTTTCCTTTGTTTCTTTTCTGCATACATGGGGTAAGAGAAGAATGGGAAATGGCGGCTGAAGGTTTAGGGTAAGGCTGGGTAAAATTAGGGTTCCAATTTTGGGGAGTAGGGTTTTGTTTTAGCAATTTAGGGTTTGATTTGGATTTTGGTTATTTTTAATCAAATTAGGGTATAGAGTGTTAGTTTGAAATCTAATTTAATCTTCAAAATTATTTTAAAATATTATTTGTTGTATTAAAATACTAATCGGTTTGAAATCAAATTCTCTAATTGAATTTATAAGATAATAAGATTAAATTTCTTTATTCCTAAAACTTGAAGTATTAAATCATAGAAACATCAATTATTTGAATTAAGTCACATAAATATTCTTGTCACTCCGTAACTACTAATTTTGTAATTTAAATATAAAAAATAATTCAATAATTATAAAATTACGTAAAATTATAATTAATTATCACAACCTGATTTATTTTTTGATTTAATTAACTTTAATGAAATAATTTCTGAAAATAAAATTTCTAATGAATAAATAAATTAAAATTAATTCATAATAAGATTTATTTGAAAATTCTGAGTCTTACAAAAAAAACCACAGATACGGGTGCTACAAACTTCAACAAGCAATTTTTTATGACATTCTTTCATGGACAAGATAAAAGTTAGCTGAAACAACAAGAACAGATGATACTTGAATGGTTAAAATCATAAGAAACTTGTAATAGTGCAATCAAGTAAATCAAATAATCAATGCATTAAACTAGAAAGTTAACGTTCAAAAATTTAAACTATATACGTCACAACTTTATGTTAATAGATTCAATATTGTGACTCCTAATATTTTCTAAGTATCAAGATTATCAATTCTACTAAGATGAGGAAGCTATTAAGAGAAGGAAAGACTTAGAAAGTGGTGAGAAAAGTATAAATCAATGGTCTTAGCCATACTAAAGAAATCACTCAGGCATCTATTTCACTCTACACTATATTTTATGCACAAAATTTAAGATTGATGACCAATGAACACAAATATGAATTATTAAGTTATGCACATTCTATATATATGGATAAATCTATTCTAACCATATTACATGTCAATAAAATTTATAACTTTCTTTTAGTTGTCGTATTCTATGTGGAAGGGTATGGCCAAATGTAGTGCAAACTATCATGATTCTCACAAAATACTAGAATAAGAACTTTTAAATCTCCATAAAATTTCATAGAAAAGGAAATAAGTCAAATAAAAATAAAATGGAATCTTAAAGGAGTAGGTCGCAAAAGCAAAGGTCGAGGAAGAAGGACAAAGATCAGAGTCGCTAGTGAAAAAGAGGGATAGAGAGATGACAAAAACCAATGAAATGGTGGACTCGAGTGTTGCAGTAGCAGCGACGGAAGCGTGTTGTGGTGGCGAGGATCAGGGAAAGAGCGAGGTCGCGGATGGAGAGGAACATAGAACAAGTAATGGTGAGTGAAAGAGGAAAAAATTCTAGCAGAACAAGCACGGTGCAGAGGAGAACGAGTGACCGAAGAGAGAGAGGAAGAAAGATCGATGATGGTGATTGAAAGAAGGTCTACTAGATTTTTCTCTTCCTTCTTTGAATTTGGAATCAAAAGAAAAAGAAAAAATGTCTAAAAAAAATAAATTGAGGAGTCAATATCTAATTATTATTGATTTTTCCAAAAATAAAAAGTCAAAATTTTTTTATAAATATTTATATAGTGGTTAATGATACTCCCACATAAAAGTAAGAGTATAAAGAATCTATAGTCATATTTGAAAAAAAACACTTTAAGACTCAAGTTAGTAAGTATTTAAGAGATAAAAATACTCTATCAATATAAATATTATAAAATAGTTTATAAGACATAAAAATCATAAAATTTATCTTATGGGTCTTTTATTGAAATATAAAAGGCGTCTTTTATAGATATAGAACTGATGAATAATTTTAATCTTATTGTTATATTACGACTCATCATGTATAATAAAATCGAATATATGACTTATCATGTATAATAAAGATTGAGTTAGAACTCATTTTGAGTAACAAATTACAACTCTCAAATTTTGTCGATCAATAATAGGGTTAATGATCAAATTAGTTCTCGTAAGACGAGTCATTTTCTAAATTCGTCCCTGAAAAAAATTTATCAATTAAATTAGTCATTCAAATATTATAAATTAATTATTTTTGTCTTTCCGTCATTCAATTAATAGTTTTCGTCAACGATTGATGATATAAAATGTTAACTGATATCATACATGACACCTATCATGTCTAATTAAACGTTGAACAAATATGTTTATGAAAATCAATTTAGTCTAATTAATTATATAAATCATAAACCTAATATAATCTAACGACACTAAATTGATAATTTTTCATAAATATATTTATTCAATGTCTAATTAAATATTTTAGACATCATGTATAATGTGAGTTAACTTTTTATGTCATTAATTATTGACGAAAACTATTAATTAAGTGACTGAAAGATAAAAATGATTAATTTATAATTTTTAAAAAAATAATTTAATTGATAAAATTTTTTAAAGACAAATTTAAAAAATAGACTATCTTTTAGTGTTTAATTTAAGTATTAAACCTATTAATAATATAATCTAAGCTAAACTTAAAAAATAAAATTATAATTCGATTAAAAGATAATTTGAATAATGACTAATACTATAAAATTAAGGGCAAATCACCAAAATATACCAGGGAGAACAAAAATTTACACAAATCCGCCAAACCAGATTCTGGTTCAAGAATCCACCAAAGCACGTTTTTATGTAGTTCGAAACAGTCCTATTCGAACTGCAAATTCGTATAAATCAAATCATCTTGATTCGAACTACATTAAGATGCACACTCCCTAGTAATTCGAATTAGTGTGATTCGATTTACTCCCAACCACGCAAATCAAAGTAATTCGAAACGGCTTGATTCGAATTACATATAGTATAGTTCGAAAGAGGCCACTTCGAATTATATAGGGCCAGACTTGTATAAATATGTTGTGAACGTTATTGACCTCATTAGAGTGAAAAAAATTGCTGGTGAGGAGACTTTTGTAGTACTCGTTCATCACAGAGGATCTATTAAGAGGAAAACACGGTCCGGTGTGAAGTTCACCGACAAGGATCCTCTCAGTATATTTGTGAGGCCTACGACGACCTATGATGACCTCGTGATGTCTGTTCTACAAAAAATTGGTCTGGAGGGGACGAAACGGGTTAAAAAGTTTTTCTATCGGATTTCGATCTCAGTGCTACAAGAACTCGTTAAGTATGATTGTTTCACGATCGGGAGTGATGAGGACTTGCAGGTCATGTTTCATTGTCGTCGCCAGTTTCTCGAAGTTAGGACACCTGAGCTGTTGGCGAAGTTGGTTGATGTCGTATCCAGCTCTGGGGGTTCGAACCGGAATACCCACACGGTAGGCACGGTTGCGGGTTCTAGCTCCAGACCTGTTGGTGCATCTTCGTCTGCCCCTGTGCATGAAACTCTGATCGAGCCTGTAGCCTCCCTTTCGTTCGCTGTTGATCTCAACTGTGGTGGAGGCAGGGAGGTTGGAGGAGGGAATATTGTCCCGACCTCTTTACAGTGTGCTGCACCTCCTCCCCTGGGAGATGCATTGCTGGCCGATGTAGACGATGATGATGTGGAGCCGAATATCATTGCTGACGACAACGATGATGATATCGCACTTTTCAGCTTTAGACTTGGATGCCATGAGACAGGAGGGGGTTCCTGGGGAGCTTGCTGGATTTGGTGCTAGGGATACCGAAGGGTCTTTGGGTCTAACAGAGTTTCAGGTTGGCCAGCAATTTCAGGATAAAGATGAGGCTGTGTAATGTGTTAAGACGTACAGCATCTGAGGCGGGGTACAGTACAAGGTGGTGGAGTCTGACTATCGCCAGTATGTTGGGAAGTGTTCTGAGTTTGGGAATGGGTGCACATGGTTGATTAGGCTTAGTCTCCGGCAGCGCAAGGGCACTTGGGAGGTCAAACGGTACAACGGACCACATACTTGTCTCGCAACGTCCATATCCAGCGACCACAGAAGTCTGGATTACCATGTCATCTCGGCGTTCATCATGCCAATGGTGAGAGCTGATGCATTCGTCAGCATCAAGGTGCTCTTGAATGCAACGGCAGCACACTTTGGGTTCAGGCCGACGTACAGGAGGGTTTGGTTGGCGAAACAGAAGGCCGTTGCCCACATCTAAGGTGACTGAGATGAGTCGTACAATGAGCTCCCTAGGTGGGTGTTATGAGTTCAGCTAACGATGCCTGGTACTGTTGCTGTCCTTAGGACTAGCCCAGTTCGAGTTGGGGGCGAGCTAGACGACTCACATGCATATTTTCACCGACTATTCTGGACGTTTCCCCGTGTATTGAGGCCTTCCGTCATTGCAAGCCGTACGGTAGCCACCGAATGCGAATACGGTTGCCAGACTTGTCGGCAAACAGCTGTGTCCCCAAAAGCATCATGATATACGCACGAGCATAGCGCCTGACTGTCTCATTGTCGGCGCCGTCGGGGCACTCTCCAAAGGTCTCTTGGAACCATGTGCAATTCACTGCAAACTTCTGAATTTGGTTCGCAGGAGGTAACACACCGAGCAACTCCTGGAACCAAACCCACGCTGGACGACCGCCATGTATGTATATCTGGAAGTCCGTCAGGCAACCACTGACATAACGTCCGTCAACGGGCAACCCCAACTGGTAGGCCACATCCTGGAGTGTGATCGTACACTCACCAAACGGCATGTGGAAGGTGTGCGTCTCCGGACGCCACCGCTCTACGAAAGCACTGACAAGGGGCTCATCCAGTCTGAACCATCTATCGTTCAGCCTCGCAAGATGGTATAAGCCAGCCATCTGCAAGTACAGAACGTACCTCTCATCGAGTCGCATGCCCTGCTGCCGCCGCATGCTCGAGATGCATCGCTGAGACTGCGCATACCATAGACCGCATATTTAAACACAGTTGAAAAACCGCTAAAAGAAACGACTAACAACATAAATCACCTACAGATACCAGTTGCAGATACCAATAACATAAACAAGTAACAAACATCGCATGCAAAACCACTAATGAAACCGCTAATAAAACCACTAACATAAACCACTCATAAAACCGCTAACATTAACCACTTGCAACAACCATAGCATAAACCACTTGCAACAACCATAGCATAAACCACTCATAAAACCACTAACATACACCACTTCCGAAACCATTAACAATACCGCTAACATAAACCGGCAACAAAACCACAAACAAAATCACTAAAGTAAACCACTAACAAAACTACTAACAATACCACAAACAAAATGACTAACAAAACTACTGTCATGAACCACTAACCTAGACCACTACCCTAAACCACTAACATAAACCACAAACAAACCCACTAACCTAAACCACTAACAAAAATCACTAGGGAAACCACTAACATGAACCACTAACATAAACCACTAACATAAACCACAAACAAAACCACTAACTAAAAGCACAAAAGTCAACCGCATTCAAAACCACTAACATAAACCACATCCAAAAACACTAACATAAACCACATCCAAAACCACTAACGTAAACTACTAACGTAAACCACTAACATAAACCGCCACAAAACCGCAAATAAAACCACTTCAATAAACCACATTTAATACTGCCAACAAAAACCACATGCATAACCACAAAAATAAACCACTAGAAAAAAAATTAACTACTAACCTCGTCGTTGATGACCCCGACAATATGAGCCATTCCATCCAAGCGATATAGTCTAGCTGGATTGTCCCCCATCAGCTAACTATCCTGCTCGAGCCTTTGTCGAAGCTAATCTGGGTTGTTTTCTCTGTGATTTAGTGGTGTCTGAGAGTGAGAAATGATTCGAATGGGGTGGATTCGAACTCCTTTTATAGCCGAATCTAGTGTAATTCGAATCAGGCCACTTTGAATTACTACTAGTGGCCAAAAACGAGTAATTCAAATAAGCTATATTCGAATTATTATGTAGTATTTCGCTCAACAAGCTAATTCGAATCAGCCTGCCTCGATTTAGCCAATGTATAATTCGAATCCGTCTGATTCGAATTATGCTATGTTCACGTGCTAAGGTAATTTGAACCAGTTTATTTCGAATTACATGCAAACCTAGTTCGATGAACCCTGATTCGAACTATATGATTTTGTGCAATGATGAATTCATGAATCAATTTTTCCATTTGACCGATTTGCATAAAATTTAGTTCTTCTTAATTTATCTTAGTGTTTTGCCCTAAAATTAATATAGTCGTAATTCTAATAGGAATTTAGTATCGCAATATCTAATTCATGTTATATATTGAGGAGTCTGTGTAGTGAGTTGGGAGCAGAGGGGCGTGCAGCGTCCTGATTCTGAATTTACAAACAATGGCGGTGGACGGTGGTGCATGTATTGAGCATATGTCGTGGTAGCCTCTGAATTTAATTACTCATTAGTTAAGGTGTGCATTATGCAATAGATGGTGACATATATAATATATTATTTAGAGTAAGAGAGCATAAAGGGCCACAAGTTGATCATCTATCTCTCTCCCAAACCCACCCACAACATCACATGATAATTTTTGAAGCGAAAGGAAGACTAAGAGCGAATATGGTCCCACACGATGCTTATCATCTCAAAATTTGACAGGCCAAAAACGAAGTAAATTTGAATTTCATTTAAAAATGTATTGATAAATAAGTTATTATATATATAAAACGATATTTAAGTTTTAATATTAATTTAAATAAATAAATGAACTGATCACTCCACCCACTTAAACTAGTCGCCCTCAAAGCTAACCACTATAATAATCAACATCGTTGATTTCACATATAAATTATTCATGATCTTGACTGCTACGGCGCACGTGTTTCGCATGAGATGACCCCACAAAATGTACATAGGACATAGCTTTCCGTCCATGGAATTGTAGAGCACAGTAGTTAAGCCCTCACTTCATAGTTCTATTTATGGCGTAGGAGACTTTGTAGTCCTATACATGACTCACTTTGTAGTCCTTTCTTTTATTCCTTTTTCCGTTTCCCTTTTTGTTCATACAAATTCATTTATTGACGATTACGTCCCTTTTCCAAATACGACAAAACCAACAGTCCAACACACCCACTTGTGAACATCATGATCACTTTTTCTTTGGGTATTACCGTCTTTTCACTCTTTGGCTGGTGTAATAGTTTCACCGTTACGCTTACCGCTTTTTTTTTTTTGGTGACTTGCTTACCGCTTTGTATTTGGCTATTTGCCTGCTCTCACTTTCACCGTGATAATTGCGACAAATGTTAATGCCTTTCGAAACAAAAAAAAAAAGTATTTTCTAAATTTTAAATTATAACTTTTAAATATAAATTATTTATATAAAATATAATAAATAAAAAATTAAAATTTACTTAATAAAAAAATACAGTATTTTTATTTAATAAATAAAAAATATTTAAAAATAAATCGATAATTATAAACAAATTCACTCGCAATTCATTTTATAGGATTGTTGATTTTTAAATATTTTTTATTAATTAAAGAATAATATCTTTTTTTATCAATTTAACAAATTTTAGTTGTTGAATATATTCTTTTATAAAAAAATAAAATAAATCTTTTTATAATTTATTCTTTCTAATAGTAAATTATTTTTTAGAAAACATTGTATTTTTTCCTTTATATGTAATGTATGTGTCAAGTGGGAATATTGAGTCTATTTTTTTCAACCTAAGATACCTGTCTTTCTCTCTAATGAAAAATTATACTCCCGCTAAAATTATGTGAATCAACCAGCGAAATGAGAATTTTTTTCTTTTTAACTTTATTTCTTTTTCGAATTATTCGTCAGAGCAAGCATTTCCATTCAAGAATAGTGTCATTGTTCTTCACTTCTTCTCCACAATCATTGATTTGATTCTGTATTTTTTTTATATATCAATTATGATTTCGACACCCGTTTACATCAATTTTATAACTTATAAGTATATTTAATTACTTATTGTGATGTAACAAATTAAAAGTAGCTACTTACTTGCCAAAATTATTATTTCATCTAATAAAAAATATATAATTAAATAATTATATAAAAAATTTATACTATATTAAAATTATACTCGATCTTTTTTGTGAGGTATATCTTATGGTGTCTATGACTATAGTAATTAAAATATTTATACTGCATTAAAGTTATATATTTTTTATATTTTATTAATACTTTTTACTTTTATTTTTAAATTAAAAATATTATTTTAATTTAACTAATATTTTTTAAATATTATTAAAATTATATAATTCTAATAACCACTATAACTATATAGATATCATAAACTTCACCTCATATATATATATATATATACTCCTACTTATATTGCTTGTATTTTTTTCTTTAAAAGAAATTATACCGGTAGTATCTAGTTGAACTTGAATTGCAAATATAATTCTGTAATTTTAATATTTATTTAGAGTATTTAAATTTTATATTTAAATAGATAAATAAATTAACTACTCGAAGAATCGAAATTGATTTTGTGTGTCCAAGCTAAAAGGGCCACATGCCCCATCTGTGACATGTAATTAAGGTTGCGCTGACTTAATCACGTCGAACAGACACTCATTATAAATAAACATAAGCAATTCTGAGTAATTAGAAATATGCCTATTGTTTCAGGTTAGAAACATGCAGCAGACTGGCGTATAATTTAATTCATTGAGAATACTGTATGTAGTGGTTTATTTGTTTGAAGCTGGACGTTGGTGCTTCGTTTGAAGCCTTCATAATAGGGTGCGTAGCCGGTGTGTCTGTCATGTATAACTTGACGGAGGTTAAGAGGATTTGTTTTAAGGTTAAAAAATATTTTTTTTATAGATATCAAAACATAAAATAAAAAAAAAAACAAAAATCATTAAAAAAAAGTAGTTCTAATGAAATCTGCATAAAAACTTAAAAAAATACACGACGGAATAAAAAAAAAAAATCCCAACTGAAGTTTATATCCTTCTCATATCAATATATCTGCATAAGCATTCGCTTTTTAGAACTCATGAACGATATTTTAATTGCTTAACCTACTCCAACGATTTTTAATAGCCAAAACTAATGCCCTTGTAGAGATTAATTAATTTGATAGTTTTTTAAAATAAGAGACTTATTGTTACTTTAAAATCCACTTCCATATAAATATTCATGTATCCAAAGTTTAAAGCTACGTCCAATCCAAACAGAATATTCCAAAGTTCTACTAAAATTATCGTATAGCTGCCTAGATTTGCACTATAACAAGTCAAAAACTTACTTTTATGGTCTCTTAATATATTTTTGCAAACCGCCAGACCATTTTTTGTAACAGAGCCATCAGAATTTAGTTTAATGAAAGGAGAGTTTAGGAGATCTAATGAATTTCTTTTTCAGAAAAGCACCAACCCTTTTTTTTGACCGAACTATCTCTTTATGTATTAAGTTATACACTTTTGCTAATAAGTGCATAGCTAAATAATGAATTTTATCTTCATCTACTGCATTATCCCTCTCAAAAATATGCTTGTTGCGACGAGACCAAAGAAAGCATAGAGTGCAAGTAAACAATAAGGACCAAAGACCGCCTTGGTAATGGGATAGAGATGATAAGTTCTTCAACAATCTGAAAAAGAAGGGTTGACAAAAGAACATACTAGAACTCAATGAAGCGTCAATGCTCTTCCACGTATTCTTTGTGACTTTGCAGTCACAAAAGACGTAGAGCAAAGAATTTGAAAAAAAACCACAAGTCGAGCAATTAGTATCTTTTTGGCTCACGTATCTGTGAGTTCGAACTCCATTTATCAAAATGATTTTATTGGCGACTACATTAGCAATTAGCTAAAGAAAGGTACACATTTTTAGGAAGTTTCAACTTTTCAAATTTTTAAAAATAAATCAATCCTAGAATTTTTAGAGATGTTTAAATAGACAGAGCATGTTGACTTAATACTAAATTTATCGTTGAAAGTAAAAAATCATCGCTATCTAATCACCTCAATGGAATCTTCTAAGATGAGAAACTTATGAGTATGTTAGGAAATATTTACTTGAACATTAAAATTTTTTATTTAGCTTTACAATTGATCGAAAATTATTTTAATAGTTTCAAGAATAAATTAGAAATATAATCTTTTCTTTTAAAAGAATAAGTATATATAAACAATCTATTTTCAATTAGTAAATATTAACTAATTTTTTATTGTAAAATTATTTTTTCCAATCCTCAATTTTTGGAGGATTTAGAGTTCAATGTTAGAATATATAATTTAAAATTTAAGATTTAGAATTTAATATTTAAAATTTAATATTTAATATTTAAAATAAAAAATAATTAATATTGGCTGCAAAATAATTGATTCTTTAATTGAGTTTTTTAAATAACCTCAGTGTCAACAAAAATATGAGTTTTTTGACAAAAGAAATGATAATTGAAGAATATAATAGTAATTTTATATTTTAATTTTATTCTCTTGACATGAAAATATTAAATATCTAACTTTTATATGGAACAAAAATTTTATATTTTAAGCAATAAAACATTTTCGAAAATAAGTTATTCTTTAAAACTAGATTTTAAAACTTCAAACAAACATCAGAATAATTTACTTTTTATGAATAATTTCTTAAATAAATTGAAATTCCTTGGTAACGCCCACTTAATGTTTTTTTATTTATTTTAAAAGTTTATCTTCCACATGCTTAGTAGTGATCGAGATAAATAATAGGTTCTAATACGTAACTTGATAAACACTACATGTGTGTTAGTAAACATATTATGAATATGGAAATAAAGAAGACAAAACATGTTAGGTTATTTTAGAAATTAATTGAACAGGTAAATTGTATAGACTACAAAGCTCAGCATTATTTGGAAGCGGAAATGTTTGATAACAAAAGAAAATCAGTAAAAAACAGCCATAATTTACCTTATTTAGTATTTATTAATTATTGCGATAATTAATTAATACTAAATAAAACAAATTCTGGTTTTTTTTTTTTGTCTACTTAACATTACCCACTTAGAAGAAGTAATTAAGAACTCTAATTCAGGCGGACAATTACATATTTAACATTGTTGATATCCATCGGCGTTGTGACCATTTGATCATAAAATTGATAACCACCATTAACACATGTCGTTTACACTTTAAAATTATTAATGTGTAATTAAGTTGAGCTAATTATGACTTGTAATAAAATGACAAATTGATGAAACAACCCATCAGTAGTGCACATTAAAAAATAATTGTTCCAGTATCTTTCATAAATTAGGGATAAATTATCTTCTCTCCCATAATATTATTTAACATGCCTATTTTAACCATTTTTAACACATAATAAAATAATCAGATATTTAATTAATTTAATACATAATTAAAATTTCGGTAAAAATAAGTTTTTACAACATACATACATTAAATGTATTTTAGATAAAAATAATGTACTAACTTAATTATTTATAGTTTAATTTATTTTATATATTAAATACATATAGAAATAGATTTATAATAATACATGAAATTCGCTAGTTTATAAAAGATATTGGAATAATTTTTAAAAAAAATGCCTGTGGATGGATAACATATTATTTTTACCTTTATAACTGAGTAGCTTTACGCCTTTACCTAAGAATTCAAACACTAGCTAGCTAGCTGGGAAGGCAAGGGGGTAATGGACCTGCTTTATTTGTCATTGACGGGAGAATGTAAATAGGATGAGGATGATGAGGACGGGTGATATAAATTAAATTCCGTGTTGGGTTGTGAGGCGATGAAGCCAAATTGGTGGATATGTGATCGTTATCATTCATCCTTTTGTTGCCAAACAAGAATCTGCGAATTGCGATGCGTGTTTCACACCCTTGGTACCTAGCTAGCATGCCCATTTCATCTTATTAATGCAAATTCCATAACCCTTAAACCGGACAAAAGTGGTTGAAAAGGGAACTATTGCAAAATCACAATAGTTTAAATTGAAAGTAAATAGTCAAATTCGTTTTTGAAATATCGTTTGTTATTTAAATTGGTTCTTAAAAGATTTTTTTAATTATATTTATTTTTTAAAGATTTTAAGTTAATTACATTAATTATTTTGTCACTTTCGTTGTTCATGGTGTTAGAATTTGCTGATATAGCATATTATGTAATGTCATAACACATATCTAATGGTTCTAATTGAGTGCTAAGACAACAAGTTTATCAAATTAGATCAATTCAACTTCAAATTAAGAGATTTCAATGTCTCAAGAATTTCTTTAATTTGGGATTGATTTGATCTAATTGTATAAACTTATCATCTTAATAGCTACTTAAGACTACCAGGAGTGTGCTGTGGTCAGTGTGGTGTCATTTATCGTGTCACATCAGCAAATTTTGACGCTATCAATAATGAAAGTGACGGAATGACTAATGTGACTAATTTAAAATCTTTGAAAGACGACTTTGATTAAAAAAAATTTTCGAGAATCAATTTGGAGAATGAGTGATTTTTTAGGGACGAATTTGATCATTTGCTCTTTAAATTGAATTAAATAAAAAATAAATTCAAATTGGTATAATACACATCATATTCAAATTTCAATGAGGTAGAAGAGGGTTCGTGCTTCAAATTTACAGCATAATTACCGTCGCTTTACTATAAAAAAATCCGAGGTAACGTTTTGCGAGTCGCTAAAACAAAGCGTTTCACTAAGTGGGTTTACCATCGGATTTTTTTGCCGGTAAATCCGACCTTAAAGGACGTGCCAATTTTTTGTAAATCCAACCCTAAAGGACGCCCAGTTTTTTGTTTTCCCTCCAATTATTATTGGCGAATTTACCGTCGAAAACACAAATCAACTGGTAATAATTTAACCTAACGAATTTGACACCTTGGTGCGAAATTTTGAATACCACAAACTAACCGACAAGTGCATCAGGTTGTACCAAGTAATAACTCAGGTGAGTGAGTGTCAATCCTGCAAGGATTAGTGGATTAAGCAATAATAGTTGAGTGATTAGGCTAGTAAGACAAGCTAAATTGAGTGGTTTCGAGTTCAAATAGCATAAAGCAGTAAATCAGAGAGTGTAAGAAAGCAAACAGTGAATGGTGGGTAAAATTAATATGAGAAAACAGTTAAGGCTTTGTAGATGTTTAGATTTCCAGATTAACAATTCTTATCAACTACTTTAATCGAACAAAGATTCAATTTATAGCAAACCTTAAGTGAGTAAACCCTAATTCCTTAGTAATTTAATCTCATCTAACTCAATCAACCACTAATTCCTTGGTCACTTAATTTAAATTAGAAGATTAAGTCCAATTCTAGTTTTTAGCCACACAAACCCTAAGTACGCAAAAATAAGGAGATTATATGTCACGTATCCGTTAAGTCCAGATAATTAGAGAGTTGTAAGGAATTGATTCCAAGTTTTAATTCTAGTGATATAACTTTTTCAAGATTCAACAAGAATTCAAATAGAAAAAAAGTTATCTTCCAATATACTCTAATTCCTAGGATGAAGAACGAAATCACTCCTTGAATTTAAATCAGTACATTGATTAAGTGTAGATTGACAATAGTATTAATCCATTAAAATAAATAGAGCTCCTAATCTTAACAGTGGAGGTTTGGTTGCTCATGACTCAGAGAAAAACCTCAAGTAAAAGTGTGAAAGTGCGGAATGAGGAAGAAGAAGAGAAGAGAGCCCGAAGGGTTGAATCTTTTCTCGTTTTATATCTAATCCTAATTGATGCAAAATAATAATCCTCAAACCCTAAAAATTATAAATTTCTAATTTAAAAATGAAGTTTAAAACCAAATTAAGCCTTCCGAAGAACTTGTCAACACGGGGCTGGCGCTAAACGCTGGACAGTGGCATTTAGCGCCACCAAACAGAATATATCTTCAATCTTTCTGGACACCTGGCGCTAAACGCCAGGCAGTAGCGCCAGGCAATGGCGTTTAACGCCACCTTCGTAGAGTCATGGCACGAGTTATAATGCACCTGGTGCTAAACACCGAGACATGGCGTTTAGCACCAGCTTCACAGAACCCTGGCATAAAGAACGAGGCTTGTAGCGCTATACGCCTGGTGGTGGCATTTAGTGCCAGCTTGATAGCACCAAATTTTCTCCTTTTTCTTCTGTATGAACTTTGTCAAACTCGTCCGAATTTCACCTGAAATTAACAAAACAATAATGCGACTCAAAGCAGCATCCATGATGATCTAAAACACCTAAATCGCATAAAAACTCAAGAAATTCACATCTAAATTATTAAAAAAATATAAAAAATGCTCAGTAATCACCTTTACTGCCGATAAATCTGCTGGTAAATCCATGGCTACTCTGCGATGCTGAACTCGACGAAATCCGATGGTACTCAGTATTATTCTTGTAGTGTTTAGAGGAGTATTTCTCCAAGACTTCAAAGATCAAGATTCAACAATTGAAAGTTCAACTCAAATCAGTTAAGAAATAAGGTTTAATTGCTGTTGATTATTTGCAAAAAATTCAAAAAAATATTTATTCTCTTACTGGTTGTTCACATTCTTTCTCTGGAAGATCATATTTATGTGATATCCAATGATTTGACTGAAGATGCAATGTTTATCTCATCAATTATGGCAAAATCTAGTTTTGTTTCTTTGATTGAAGTTAAGGCGCTCCTTCTAGCACATGAGGATATTCTTGATCCTTTTCGGAAAATAGAGGTTGGCCTGGTCTTCTCATTAAAGTAATCGATATCTCACTCAAAGAACCCAATTCAATGGAAGCAATTTCGAGAAAAATTTTGGAGCAAAAAGTGGTAGATCTGCTTGTTCCGTTAGAGATGGTCAATCTTCATATCAAGTTTTTTGTCCTAATGCCCTGTTTAAAACAAGCTTGGCCACTTAGCTTTGTCCTACTTCCATAGGTTTGACCATCCTTCCAACTTACACCTTTGAATTCAACTGCTTCTTAATCTTCAACATTGCCTCCTTTTTCATCTTTTCATAATCCAAAAGCTTATGTTTTCACTTTCTCTGCCATGTCTGATTCATCATGGTTCTTTGACAATGGTGGTACTTATCATATCAAGGCAGACTAATAATATTTTCACTATGTTTGAATACATAATGGTCTTGATCAAACCTCTTAAGTAATGAGTCAACTATTCTTATTGCTCATTTGGTAAAACATATATTGTCTTTCTTTATGACAATCGTAAATTTCTTTTAAATAGATTACTGCATGCTCCCGGTATTACATAGAATCTTCTTAGTGTTCAAACAATTCACTCATTAGTGATTAAAAATTAATCTCGAATTATAACAGTAGATGTGTTAGAGTAACTGAGTTTGTTAAGTAATTTTGTTAGTTTGGGTTTGTTATTTCACTAAAATTAGGTTTAGAGTTTGGTATGCAGTGTTCTGATTTGTATATATATACTGCTGTAACTGGGGATCCTCGTATCATGTCCATCGAAATTAGAATGTCGCATAAAGAACAATAATTAGATATGGAAGACCAATAACTGTGATAAAATAGAAACTAAAATAGATCGTATGTAACACCCTACCACAGAAGGTCTTACGCTATAGTCGTAAATTAGAGGTGGTGAGGTATTGCAACATCTAAAACGGAAAAGTACATACGTATATTCAAAAGATAATTTAACTAGAAGCCTGTGAAAAAGGATAAGCAAAATAAGAATCGCATCTCACTCGACAACCTTAAAGATAAAAGCGTCGATATACAGAAACAAAAGATATATATAAACACAGGATCCAAAAGGAGATACATAACAAGTACTATTCTCGACCTGCAAAGAAAAGGCTGGCTAGAAAGTATATTACAGAACCAGAAAGATAACCAAGGTACAATACTACTTCTCCAAAATCAATCTCTAGGAGGGGTATACAAATACATATACAAAATTGAAGAAGTAAACATTACTAAACACAAAGTACAAAATATAAAGGAGTCTTCGCTGTCCAAGAAAATTCAGCATGCTCAGCGAGGTGCATCATGTCCTGTATTTGAAAAACAACAAAACCCACAACAGGTGAGAACCCGAAGGTTCCCAGTAGGGTAACAGTTCCAAAATAGAAACAATGTAAAAATACACGAACCCTTTAGGCAATCCTAAACTCCAACTCCCAAGATTCAAGCCTAGGGTCTTGCTAATCCAAACAAGATAAATAAACCAAGTCTTCGTCTATATCATTGGTCCATATCCTCTACTATCACAACATATCTCAGCATTCCTCTATTTTTAGTGTCACAACCAATCAGTATATAGTTCAACAATATATTCAGTAGTAGCAAACACAAGTAATAGGGTACAAACACAACCAAAAGCAATTACATCATATATAGCAATTAGCAGTTAAGCAGATATATTCACTTAGGCAAACCAAACACAAGATACACACTCAAGCAGTTGCACAGAGATGCACATGATGCATGCCTGTCCTACTGACCATGAGCTTACGTGTCGGTTAAACTGCCAGAATCCGACACATCCAGTAGCTAACGCGGATATTGTCTCTCTGCCGAGCATCCCAAGAGGCATAACCCAGACTTATCTCATGTCAGTCTAAGAGGGATATTTCCCTATCACCTTCTCCGTGGAGGTGTTGCTATCCGGGATGCATGGCCGACCACCCTTACAACCAGAGAGAACCACGAACAAGTGGGATTAACCACCGCCCTTGCCTTGGTATAACTCAACTTATTGCACAAACAGAATTCACCACCGTCCTTGCCAAGAGCAAATATCAGTTAGTATGCAAGCGAGATTCACCACCGTCCTTGCCAATACAGTAATTTAGTTTTCAATCAGTCAACATTAAAGTCTTTAATTAGTTTTATATATTCAGTAGGTCCATTAACCACAAGCTTTCATCAATTATCATTAACTTCGATCCACAATCTCATTCAATATATCATTTTAATACATCTCATATACTCACACTCATTTTAAAACCTAGAAACTAGTTATCAAACCTTACACAGGGGTTACAGGAGTTTACAGGCTTCCCAGGAAAGCCAAACAGTAAAAAAAAAATGGAGAATTTATGAGAAAATAGGACCTGTGCGTATGCATCACCCTTGTGCATACGCACTGATCAAAAGCAATTTCCAGCTTGTGCGTACGCATCACCTTGTGCGTACCCACAACTTGAAAACTCCCCTTGGCATGCATACGCACGAGCACTTACACTCGCTCTGACTTGTGCTTGCACACACAAGCTAAAATTCTGGTTTTTCTGCATTAGTCTCAATTTTTAGTTTTTAATGCCAATTTTCAATCAGTTATAACTTTCTCTACAAAATTCCGTTTTTCTCCGTTCTTAGATAGTTTTAAAGATCTTCACTAGCTTTAATTTAAGAAAAATTTCATTCAATTCTGAACTACGAGCGCCAAGTTATGGCCCATTGAAATTGGTTAAATTTCTGTTTTTACCAACTTTGATAAATCACTAATTTCACCAACTCCTCTATTCCATTCCTTTCAAAATAACCCCAAATCATTCCTCAAAACTTATTTATCAATTTCCAACAATTCCAAGCCTATGCAACCCAATTCTAACTCATTTAGCACATCCCATCAACTATATCCATTTACAACAACAACACACAACACTCATACAACAAAGAATTCACATCATTTATTCAATCACAATATATTAAGACTCAATCATGCTCTTTTTTGCAAATTCACACTTTATCTCAATAATAGTTAATCATCAATCAACCAATTCATTCAATCCTATCCTAAGGCAATTAGCCTAGGTTTTCACATACTCTTACATAATGCCTACTCAAAACTAAAACATATACCTTATCGACAACGGTTTCTCTAACACTTGAACTTCCTCTCTGACTAGAATCAGGCCTCAAACAACTCGTCCAAGCCTCCACCAATTGTTCCGCAACCACACCAAGTACTCCAACCGCATAAATTCAACCAAACAAGTTAAGGTAGCCCATATAATCGAACCACAACAATTTATTCAACATTCATACTAGGACTTTTACTTAAAATTATGGATAATAAAGGGAGTTGAGATTCCTTACATTAACCCTCGAAATTAGGATGGAACCAACTTGGAATCCATGCTAGAGTACCCTTAAAGAACCAAAATTACAAGATTTCAACACCATTTACCCCAAAAACGCAAAACAATGAAGAATTCCAAAATGGAGCAAGGATTTCAGATTTACTCACCATAATAGTTGGATAGAATCAAAGAGGATAAGGAGAGCAACGCGTGGCCACAAATGGTTCGTCAATCGGAGCTAAGATTTGGAAGTAATGAGCACATGAAAGTGATAATGAATAGTGTACAAGGGTTTGCTTTCTCATCTTTCTTCCCTCTTCTTTCAGCTACTCACTCTCTAAAATGATAAAGTGAATGCTGAAATGTGGCGAAAGGAAAGGCTTATAAGCCTTGGGCTTGGGCCCAACATGGGCCCATTTTAATTTTTAGTTTGTTTGGCCCAACATTGAGCCAAAATCTTTAAGATAAGAGTTCTAATTCGTATTCTAAATATTTTTATCTCTCCCAATTATAAATTTAAGTCTTTAATCGTGTTCACTCATAATCAATATATTATTTATTATTTAACTGAATTTTACATTGTACCTCATCAAAGGTGAGGGCATCGATACAACCGCGTAATCGCAATATCCTGCCATGGTGATGGTCTCTGCTTTTTTGTCCAAGTCCTACCAACCTACACAAGGTGTATAAAGTATACTCAGGATAAGTATTATTATCATTATCTATAAAATATGAATAATAATGATAATAAAAATTATAAAATTAATTAAAGTAGTAACTAAATCGTACTCTAATTAATGATCTTAAATAATTTTTTTTAAAAATCATTAATTACCTGACTGCAAGTGGAAACTTAAGGATGTTATACCCAACCAAACAAAATGACTGGAATATTTGATAAATCCAGGACAGTACAAGCGATATGCACCCTGCAATGCCAGTCACATCACGCCTAAAAGCAGTGCAAAGCGAGTGGTATGTGTATGGCAGGAGTGCAGACTCCCAAGACAACCACCTGCAATGATCGAAATCCTCCAGCAACAGCAGCCATATGAGGGGGACAAGTGTAGCTGACTTGTCTATGAACAGAAACCTCCCAATAAGCATCATTAAGTAGCACCTGACATACTTACGGAGAGTATCCGGATTTGCCTCAAGTGGAATGCGTTTCGGGCCTCTACCGCTCCACAAATGCAAAGAGCAAGGCATTGTCAAATATAAAATTTCTCAACTCTACTGCATGTCTAAGTCTAACCTCCCTAATGTAAGGCAATAGGACGTCAGGCGGGGGAGTGGACAAAGTCACATGACGTGGCAATAGTAATCGAGGCCTTTGCAATAGTAGCAACATTTAGTCTCGCAAATTAATCTTATCCAACCCATTAAATATTCTAAACCTAATAAATAAATAATTTTGTTAATAAAATATTCTATTTCATGAATAATATATTCATATAACAACATTAATATTAATTAGTAATATCCTAAGTATTAAATAAAAAAGGAACTTCAAGTAAGTATTAGAAAATTAATTGTTCATATTCAATTATTCTAACTTAACAAATGGTCTTCTAGATAATCTAAATCCAACAATTAATTAAAGCAAAAACATATGATCTAACATGTATTTCAAAAAAATAATATATTTATTCTTTTAACTAATATATTTATTTATTTAAGTTAAATAAAAAATATTTCTAAACATTTTAACAGTTACTCTAACTACTTATATCTTTTTATCCTAACATGTTCAATAAATTAGGTAAGTATTTTAATAAATCTTCTAACTCACTAATTCAAAATACCTAACACGTTAACCAACTTAATAAAGGGTACATATATAAATTAATTAATTACTCAAAATAAAAGAGATAAAACAAAAACTAACCTCGAATTCCAATGCTCCGGCAACGTACCACGTTGCATTTAATCGGTTGATGTCTTCGTCGCACACATATTGTCGGGGGACCTCTGTATTTCAAGTACTCAAATTAAAGGTGTTAAAAGGTTACTAAACTTTAAAAAATACTTCAAATGAATGGAGATCTCGACTGCAACCATTATATATAGATATTCAAATGCATCTCGGGTACTGCGACCCTATTTTCCAATCTGAGCATCTCTCGGGTACTGTAACCCATTTCTCACTACAGGCGCATCTCTCGGGTACTGTGTCGTATCCCAAGTGCATTTGGGACATGTTATATTGGCTGCTATCATATCTCGAGTGCTCAGTCACCGGGATATACTCATTTTTGTGTTCGGGTCCAAAATGCATAAGTTGCCATGTAATGATTCTGAGTCCAAATACTCTAATCCTCTTAAGCTTGTATATGGAGATATTTGAGGGCCTGCACCATTAGCTTCAAGAATGGATACAAATATTATGTATGCTTTGCTGATGCTTATAGTAAGTTCACTTGAATTTTGCTTCTTACGAGTAAGTCACAAACTTTAACTGCATTTCAGAGCTATAAACATTTTATGGAGACTCAAACAGGTTGCAAAGTGAAGGCCTTGCAAACTGATCATGGCCTTGAATTTCTCTCAAACTTTTTTACAACCTTTTTGCAAAATCATGGAATTGCTCATCGTTTATCTTGTCCTTATACATATGAGCAATAAAGAAGTGTGGAACGCAAACATAAACATATCACAAAAATGAGATTGTCTATGCTTGCCACAACTACCTTGCCATTCCTCGTTTGGGATGATGCCTTTATTATTGCGGTACATTTGATTAACAGTGTTAGAATATATTAAGATCAATTAGCTTTCATTAGAATTATTTAGCATATCTGAATATTTATTATAGAAGATTACGTTTTTATTATTTCGATTCTCTTAGCACCTATAAATATCCTTCTATATTGTATTATTCCATACAACTTGAATATACACGAATCTTTTTTCTACTCTTCTCTGTTATCCTTTCTAACATGGTATCAGAGCCACGGTATCCTCCTTGGTGAGGATATATTTTATTTCTGGTGAAATTATCGTATTTTTCATACTTTTCTTTCGTGCCATTTTTCCCTTCTCTTATGTGAATGCTTTGATGCTTTCTCACCTAATCGATTAGCTCATTCACTACTTACTTATTCTCATGGAGAAACCATATGTTTTTTTGTCACCTTTCGATAGTTTGTTATCTTTTTGCACTTTGTCACTTCTCACCATTTTTTCGACAGTTCGCCATCTTTTCAGCAGTTTTTCGACAGTTGGTCACTCTTGCGGCAGTTTTGTCTGCACTTTCTTTGCGGCATTTCGCCTGCGTTCCCTTCCAGCAGTTTCGTCTGTGCTTCCTTCCGACAGTTCTGTCTGCACTTTTCTTGTGGCAGTTCCGTCTGCGCCTCCTTCTGGCCGTTCCATCTGTGCTTTCTTCTGGCAGCTTTGTCTGCACCCATTCTATCAGTTTATGCATTTTTTTTTATTTTTCTTGTTTTAAATAAGTTTCAAACCTAAGTTGTCACTTGAGTTTGAGGGGAGATATTAGAACATATTAGGATCAATTAGCTTTCATTAGAATTATTTAGCATATCTGAATATTTATTATAGAATATTACATTTTTATTATTTTGATTCTCTTAGCACCTATAAATATTCTTTTATATTGTATCATTTGATATAATTTGAATACACACGAATCTTTTTTTTACTCTTCTCTTGTACCCTTTCTAACAAACAGGTTGCTAACATCAATTTTGAATCTTAAATCACCATTTGAAGTTATCTTTCACCAGAAGCTTGATTATGGCTCTTTGAGAATTTTCGGTTGCGGTTGCTACCCTTATTTGAGGCCATATAACAAGAGGAAGATGGACTACAAATCTGAGTTATGCCTTTTTTTGGGGTATGATAGCCAACACAAAGGCTACAAATGTTTATCTAAATCTTGTAAATTGTGTCCTTACTAAGCATATGTTGTTTGAAGAAAAATTATTCCCTTATAATGATCATTTCGAACATGTCCTAGCTCTAAAGGAGTACGTGCAATCCAAATTACAATCCTTTGCTGAATCCATCATAACTTTACCCCAAACTCCTATCTTAGCTACATCAAATACCAACCATGATCATAATAACAATTCCACCATCAATACACTTTTATCTATTACACCAGATTTACAAATCTCAGCAACAGTACCTATTTGTGCTATTGAAGTTCATTTACCCGTTAGTAATAGTTCAGATCCTCTACAACCTATCACAAATTCTATACCAAACCCTCCACCACCTATCACAAATTTCCAACCTATGATCATTCATTCCAAGAGTGGTGCCATTCAACAAGAACTTTTATTTCTACAGTCACTACTAATTTAAAATTCTTGAACATTATCCTTAAAAATATTAAGCAAATTGTTCAACATAAGCACTGGAGGAAAGAAATGCAAACTGAATTTGATGCACTTATGAGGTGCGAAACTTGGTCTCTCATTCACGCACCACCAAATTCTACCATTGTACCTTGCAAATGAATTTTGCAATTAAAAGGAACCTTGCTGGAGAGATCTTGCGCTATAAGGCACAAGTTGTCGCAAAAGGGTTTCATCAGCATGAAAGTGTGGACTTTGAGCAAGTGTATAGCCCGATAATTTGACCACAAACTATAAGGTAGCGTTTGGTGGAGAGACAGAGACGGAAAGACTGAGACTGAGAGACAGAGACTAAGATAGAAATTGAAATAAATGTCAGTATTCTGTTTGGTGCAAAGTGAGAGACAAAAATTGAAACAAAAATAAAATTCTAATTTAATTTGCACAAAGAGTAAAATTGGAATTTATTAATTGAAATGAAAGTATTTTAGGTATAAAATGTTATTAAAGTTTCAGTCTCCATCTCTAAAAATTTTATTCTCTTGTGTCTCTACTTTTTGGAGGTACTGAAATACTAAAATTTTGGGGACAGAAACAGAAATTTTAGTATCAGTCTCTAAACCAACAAACATGATACTGAGTCTCAGTCTCCCAGTCTCTATCTCAATACCTCAAAACAAACGCTACCTAAGAGTTATCCTTTCTATTTCTCTAACTAATGGTTGGCAAATGCGCCAATTTAATTTTGATAATGCATTTCTCAATGGAACGCTTGAAGAAACTGTATATATGCATCAACCCGAGGCCTTTACTTCATCTAATCCATGTATGGTGAGTAAATTGCAAAAATCCATTTATGTCTTGAAACAAGCCCCAAGGGCATGGTTTCAAACTCTTGCAAGAACACTAAAACACTTTGGTTTTAAAAATACAAAAATAGATCATTTATTATTTATTAAACGCACTGAAAACTTATATTTATTGGCATATGTAGATGAAATTATACTTACTGGAAGTTCTAGTTCTGAAATTGATGTGGTTATTAAACAATTGAATCAAATTTTTTTTCTAAAAGACTTGAGGAAATTGCATTATTTTCTTGGTTTGGAAGTGAATTATGTCAACAGTGGAAGAGTCATGCTTAGCCAAAGAAAATATGCAACAGATCTCTTGAAGAAAGCTGGAATGGATGCAACCAAACCAATGCCTACACCGATGATCTTTGGACTGAAACTGACAAAGAATGACTCTGACATGTATGAGGATCCCAAACAATACCGCTCCATTGTAGGCGCACTTTAAAATTTAACTATCATGAGACCGGATTTGTCATTCTCCGTGAACAAAGTTTTACAATTTATGAAATCGCCCACTCTTAATCACTGTAAGGCAGTGAAAAGAATTATACGCTATGTACAGGACTTGGTAAGCAATGGTTTATTATTGGTTTAATTATTCTGGAGGTCCCTATATTTTCATCGAATTTTTATTAGGTCTTTATAATTTTTTTTCTTTTCAATTGGATCCTTGTACATTATTTTTTTTTCAATTTAGTCCCTGTTAATGTTAAACGTTAAAAAAACGTTAGTGAATTGTGAAATTACTTGTATACCCCTGTCTTCCACCTATAATAGGTTCATATTTCTGATTTCTCTTCTTCTCCGTTTTTTCCTTCTTCCTAGTTATAGGTTTTTCTCTATATTACAGATTTTTCTCTAGTTACTCTACATATAATAATTATTTTAATTATTTCTAAATTTTGATTCTATGCAATAGAAACCAGTAAAATATGAATTTATCCACTCTATTGACCAAAGCCTTGTCATCCTCTCTGCTGGCTTGAGTTTTGGTCTGAGTTGAAACACTGAAACAGGAAAAACATGTACCACAAATGATGGTTTTTTCTTAGCTTCTTTGCTCCTTCAAAACTTGAGAAATCTAGAACATGTGTCGGCGGAAAAGGCGTATTAGATTCTTCGCCGCTTAATGCTTCTCTCCAGCACGCTCACCGAAGGTTTAGTGCTTAGAAAGCTTGTATCAATGGTTGACTCGTTCGCTTCCATCCACATAACCATCTTTTGCATTAAGTCAATGCACTTGGTCATTGAATCCTACAATAACCACCATCAAGATATTCATTCTATTGCGAAATAAGAATCAAATATTTTCTTCAAATAACATTGATTGAATGCAAATGCACCTCATCTAGATACTCACAAGCTGCAATTGAAGCTCTCAGCATGGTATATTGCTGCGGACATAGTTTGCGAGATGCAGAGATAAGAGCAGATGCTGCAATAATGAAAGGTTTATACTCTAAAAGCTTAATGTTTGTAGCCACATAATAAGATATATGCAAGTCAGAGTTTCATTGAAATTGCACATTAACATTAGATTATATTACATAGTTGAATATATAATTGTATACAAGAAGAGTGCCACTGTGAGCATTGAAGATTATCTTTGTAGCTTGTTCTTTAACACTTGCTTCAGTGATGGATCTTTGAGTTCTGTTGAAAAGATGAAGAAATGCAGGAAAGAAAAAGATGTAATTAACCTCATACTTCATTCCAGAGCACTAAGAACCCTAATAAACCAACATCATCACAGCAACAACAATCAACAAACAACAAAATTCATAATCAGCAAAACCAATTCATAAACCAATTCAACAATTAACAAAACCCCTGCATATATATCCATATTCTAAACCCTAAACTATTATATAAAAAATAATTCAAAAATTAATTCAAGAAATAGATATTCAACCAGTATCATATTTTTTTCTAATAAGCTCATAAACTATTATATCAAAACAATTGACATATGATTAAACCTAAGGAATCAACCTTGAAAAACTAAAAAAAGAATTTAAATCATCACCTGTTATTGCAGAGCCAATTCAAGCCGCTTGATGCTTCTCTCCAGCACGCTCACCGGAGTTTCAATGCTTAGAAAGCTTGTATCAATGGTTGACTCATTCGCTTCCGTCCACATAGCCATCTCTTGCATTAGGTCAATGCACTTGGTCAATGAATCTAACAATAACCATCATCAACATATTGGTTCTATTGCCAAATAAGAATAAAATATTTTCTTCAAATGACATTGATTGAATGCAACTCTCCTCATCTAGATACTCACAAGTTGCAATTGAAGCTCTCAGCATAGTATATTGTTGCAAACATAGTTCACAAGATGCAGAGATAAGAGCAGATGCTGCAATAGTTGAAGGTTTATACTCTAAAAGTTTAATGTCTGCAACCACATAATAAGATATATGCAAGTCACAGTTTCATTGAATTGAACATTAACATTAGATTACATTACATAGTTGAATATATAATTGTATTCAAGAAGAGTACCATCGTGAGCATTGAAGATTATCTTTGTAGCTTGCTCTTTAAGCACTTGCTTCAGTGATGGATCTTTGAGTTCTGTTGAAAAGATGAAGAAATGCAAGAAAGAAAAAGGTGTAATTAACCTCATACGCCATCCTAGAGAGCCAAGAACCCTTATAAACCACCATCATTATAGCAACAACAATCAACAATCAACAAAATTTATAATTTACAATACCAATTCAACAATTAACAAAACCCTTGCATATATATCCATATTCTAAACCTTAAACCATTATATAAAAAAACATTCAAAAATCAATTCAAGAAATAGATATTCAACTAGTGTCATATTTTTTTTCAAATAAACTCATAAACTATTATATCAAAACAATTGACATATGCTTAAACTTAAGGAATCAACCTTGAAAAACTAAAAAGAAGAATCTAAATCATCACCTATTATTGCAAATCCAGTTCAGGCTGCTTGATGCTTCTCCCTAGCACGTTCACTGGAGTTTCAGTGCTAAGAAAGCCTATATCAATGGTTGACTCATTCACTTCTGTTCACATAACCATCTCTTGCATTAGGTCAATGCACTTGATCAATCAATCCTACAATAACCACCATCAACATATTGGTTCTATTGCCAAAAAATAATCAAATATTTTCTTCAAATGACATTGATTGAAAGCAAACTCACCTCATCTAGATACTCACAAGTTGCAATTGAAGTTCTCAGCATAGAATATTGCTGCGGACATAGTTCGTGAGATGCAGAGATAAGAGCAGATGCTGCAATAGTTGAAGGTTTATACTCTAAAAGCTTAATGTCTGCAATCACATAATAAGATATATGCAAGTCACAGTTTCATTGAAATTGAACATTAAACATTAGATTACATTACATAGTTGAATATATAATTGTATACAAGAAGAGTACCATTGTGAGCATTGAAGATTATCTTTGTAGCTTGTTCTTTAAGCACTTGCTTCAGTGATGGATCTTTGAGTTCTGTTGAAAATATGAAGAAATACAAGAAAGAAAAAGGTGTAAGTAACCTCATATGCCATTGTAGAGCACCAAGAACCCTAATAAACCAACATCATCACAGGAATAACAATCAACAAAATTCATAATCAACAAAACTAATTCACAAACCAATTCAACAATTAACAAAATCCCTGCATATATATCCATATTTTAAACCCCAAATCATTATATAAAAAAAATAAAAAATCAATTCAAGAAATAGATATTCAACCAGTGTCATTTTTTTTTTCTAATCAGCTTATAAACCATTATATCAAAATAATTGACATATTCTTAAACCTAAGGAATCAACCTTGATAAACTGAAGAAAAGAATTTAAATCATCACCTGTTATTGCAGAGCCAGTTCAGGCCGCTTGATGCTTTTCTCCAGCACGCTCACCGGAGTCTCAATGCTTAGAAAGCTTGTATCAATGGTTGACTTGTTCGCTTCCATCCACATAACCATCTCCTGCATTAGGTCAATGCACTTGGTCAATGAATCCTACAATAAACATCATCAACATATTGGTTCTATTGCCAAATAAGAGTCAAATATTTTTTTCAAATGACATTGATTGAATGCAACTCACCTCATCTAGATATTCACAAGTTGCAACTGAAGCTCTCAGCATACTATATTGCTGCAGACATAGTTCGCGAGATTCATAGATAAGAGCAGATGCTGCAATAGTTGAAGGTTTATACTCTAAAAGCTTAATGTCTGCAGCTACATAATAAGATATATGCAAGTCACAGTTTCATTAAAATTGCATATTAACATTAGAGTACATTACATAGTTGAATATATAATTGTATACAAGAAGAGTACCATTGTGAGCATTGAAGATTATCTTTGTAGCTTGCTCTTTAAGAACTTACTTCAGTGATGGATCTTTGAGTTCTGTTGAAAAAATGAAGAAATGCAAGAAAGAAAAAGGTATAATTAACCACATACGCCATTCCAGAGTGCCAAGAACCCTAATAAACTAGCATCATCACAACAACAACAACAATCAACAATCAACAAAATTTATAATCAGCAAAATCAACGACGACAACGGACGCCACGGACGACAACACCAGAATTCGATGTTGGAGAAACGCGGCTAGACGGGAACTTCGGAGAATAACTTAGGGCTGGCTAGGGTTCTCTGACTTTGGGACAAAATGCCAAGGGTTCTTTTGGTATTTTGAAAATATGGAGGTGTCCTCAATTAGGTAATCTAACCCAATCATGAGAATATTCATTTTTTTAATAGAATACTCTATTATTTCAAATATTTTTCTCACGTCAGAGACTAAATTGAAAAAAAAATTAACATATAAGGACCCAATTGAAAAAAAAAAGTATAGAAATCTAATTGAAAATTTGATGAAACTATGGAGACTTGCAGAGTAATTAAACCTTTATTATTTTACAAATGCACTGACTATCACTTAATTTCTTTTGCAGATGCAGATTGGGGTGCTAATTTGGATGATCAAAGGTTGATTAGTGGGTATTGTGTGTACCTGGATAGTAATCTCGTAGCTTGGAAGTGTGGAAAGCAGTCCAAGGTGTCAAGGTCGAGTATAGAGGTCGAGTATCATGGTATGGCTGCTGTGCAAACTGAGATAATCTCCTTACAACAACTATGGCAAAGCTTCGAGTACCTCAACCTATTCCACCCACCATCTACTCGGATAGTCAAAATAATAAAACGGAAAGAGATAAAGATAAAAGTAACTATAAGATAAGATAGAGATAAAGATAAAGATAACTATAAGATAAGATAAAGACTAAAATTATAATTGAATTTGTGTATTCTGTTGAGCTGAATTTGTGGGCCGTGAGACGTCTTTATTGTTGTCATGGGCTAAGGTGGAAGAGTGGTTTAATACACCCCCGCAAGCTGGAGGATGAAAGATGTCAAGAACACTAAGCTTATTTAGATTAAGATGGAAGGGTTGAGGAGACAAAGGCTTGGTAAAGATGTCATCTAGTTGCCAAGAAGAAGGAATTGGGAGAAGTTTCATCACTCCAACTTGAGCTTTTTGTCGAACCAAGTGACAATCAACCTCTAAATGTTTGGTCCATTCATGAAAAACTGGGTTAGCAGCAATATGAAGAGCACTCTGATTATCACAATATAAAGATGGTGGGCGGATAGGAGAGATGCGTAAAAATTGTAACACATTTAATATCTATTGAAGTTCACAAGTTGTGTTGGCAAGTGCACGATATTCTGCTTCCGTGGATGAGCGGGCAACGGTGGTTTATTTCTTGGTCTTCCAAGAGACTAAAGAACTGCCTAAGAAGAAACAATAACCTGTTAAAGATCACTGAGTGTCAGGACATCCGGCCCAATCAGAGTCACTGAAGCTGAGAAGCTGAATTTCTGATTCCCTTGGAAAGAAAAGTTCTTTGTTGGGACTAGTTTTCAGATATCGTAACACATGCTTGGCAGCTTGAAGATGAGATTCAGTAGGAGATGCCATGAATTGACTTAATTGTTGAGTGGCATACATGATGTCCGGTCGAGTAGTGGTGAGATAGATAAGACGGCCAACCAAACGGTGATATACAAAAGGGTCGAATAGCAGGGAACTTTTGTCTTGATATAGTCTTGTGGTACTATCCATTGGAATAGAGGCAGGTTTAGCACCTAATAAACCAGAATCCTCCAAAAGATCAAGACAATATTTTCTCTGAGATAAGCAAATTCCCTTCTCTGATTGAGCAACCTCAATACCCAAAAAATATTTTAATGGGTCCAAGTCTTTAATTCAGAAGTGTTGGTGCAAAATAGACTTAATGGTAGCAAGTTCAGAAATGGAATTACCAGTGAGAACAATGTCGTCAACATAGACTAAAATGATAGAAATTTGATCACCAATGAATTTGACAAATAACTATAATCAGATGAGGTCTGCTGATATCCATGAGATAGCAAAAGATGAGAAAGTTTGTCATACCACATACGACTAGATTGTCATAAACCATATAGTGGCTTTAGTAGCTTACAGCATTGATTCGGTTGAGGAGATATAAATCCGGGTGGCAGAGTCATATAAACATCCTCAGAAAGATCCCATGTAAGAAAGCATTATTGACATCCAACTGATGTATGGGCCAATGCTTCATAGAGGCCAATGCCAAAACTAATCTGATGGTGGCAGGCTTGACAACAGGGGAGAAAGTTTCTAAGAAATCAACACCTTCGGTTTGAGTGAACCCTTTAGCCACAAGGCGTGCTTTATATCGATCAACTGAACTATCAGGCTTGTGTTTTATGCGATAGACCCATTTACAGCCAACCGGCTTAACCCCTGTAGGGCAATCAACAAGACGCCAAGTTTTGTTCATCTCAAGAGTATCCAACTCATCTTTCATAGCACTACGCCAATTAGAGTGTTGATTGACGTCCTTAAAAGACTTTGGCTCAACGTCAGAATGTAGAGATAAAAGAAACTTTTTATGTGAAGATGAAAGAGAAGAAAAAGACATGACTGAAGATAAAGGATACTTGCACTTTGAGGGAGATTGATTTGTAGAGATGAGAGAGGAATTACACAAGTAATCAAAGAGATATGCTGGAGGTCGGTGAGGCCGATCGGAATGACGAGGATGGGGTTGCTCAGGTGGTGAAGAAGGTGACGGGAGATGAGAAGGTGATGGTGGACTGGTGTCTAGTGTTGAAAGTGATTCGGTGTTCATGGGTTCAACTTGGTTAGAAAACGATAGTGAGGAAGAAGGAGAGGTTGTTGGAGAAAATAAAGAACTAGGTGGAGTTGGGTCAATGGGTATAGGTGAGGGTTCAAGTGGAAGACTAACTGAATCTTATTTTTGAGAAGGTGTGTTTGGCAATGTTTGGCTGAGTGTATGAAATTGGACATTTTTTGTGACTAAGGGCAAAATCATTTCATAAAAAATCACGTTTCTAGAAATCTCAATTCTTTTATCTTCTAAAACACAAACAATATATCCTTTAAAACCATGTTGAAAGCCAATAAATACAACCTTTTTGGCTCTTGGATCAAATTTTGATATGTTTGCCATTAGGGTAGAAACAAAACATAAGCATCCAAAAACTTTAAGGTCATGATAATTTGGTGGATGATTGAATAAAATCTCAAATGGTGTTTTAAAATTAATTGCGGATGATGAAACTCTGTTAAGTAAATAAACAGCATGTCTAACAGCATAAGACCAAAAAGATTATGGTAAATTAGATTGAAATATAAGAGCACGAGCTATATTCAAAATATGTTGATGCTTGCATTCTACCCTTCCATTTTGTTGAGGAGTTTCAACACAACTATGTTGATGAATAATGCCCTTTGAAGCATTAAAATCAGGTAAAATAAATTCTGGTCCATTATCGGAACGAATAGTTTTGACTTTGGAGTTGAATTGTGTTTCAATTAAAGTAATAAAATTTTTTATTTGATTTTGCACTTCTCCTTTTGATTTTAATAAAGTAACCCATGTAAAGCGGCTAAAATCATCAACAATAGTAAAAAAATATTTATGATTATGAATAGAATTTTGTCGAAACGGACCCCAAATATCAAAGTGTAATAAATCAAAACTTGCATTGGCTTTGTTAAAACTTTGAGAAAATGAAAGTTTCTTTTGCTTAGAAAGATGACAAATGTCACAAGCCTCGTCATGATGCATAGAGATAAAAGAAAATTGTTTATGTAAATGATTAATTCTTTACCTAGAAAGGTGTCCTAAACGAAAATGCCATATATTGGAAGGTGTAATGGGTGGAGATTGGATGGAATTTATGGAGTATGTAGTGGATAAAGTTTTTCCGAAATTGGGTTCAAAGACATATAATTCCTCTCTCATTCTGGCCAAATCAATCGTCCCCAAATTGTTACTATGTAGAGTGCAAGAAGAAGATGAAAAAGTGAGTTCACATATGAGTGCTGAAGTAATTTTTGAAACAGAGATAATATTAAAGTTGAAATGAGGTAAATAAAGAACATCATGAAGAACCAAGGATGGTGAAAATTGAACGATGCCTTTATAAGAAACAGTAGTTCGAGAACCATTTGGTAAATGAACAATAATAGGAGAAATTTGTGTGTAAGAAATAAACCAAGATAAATTTGATGCAATGTGATCTGTGGCACCAGAATCAATGATCCAAGTATTCAAGAATGAATCTTGATTTGAAGAATTGTTAACAGTAGAAAAGGTATTGAAAGAACAAAGATAATGAGTAGTTGGACTTGACAAAAGCTCAAGTTGGTTTGAAGGACGAGCTTCTTCATTTAAAGGAAGTGCCATGAAAGAAAAGTGTTGGGCTGACGAAAGGTCCAAAAGAGGCTCCGGATGAAGTTGCTGGTGTGCCCTTTCTCCTTGATCCATGGATGTCAGCAGAGGTCAAGAGGAGCTCTGATACCATAATAAAACGGAAAGAGTACGCAAAGATAATAGAATTGTGAAAGAAAAGGATGAAGAAATTTTATTGATTGTTGATTGATTGAATTGTAAACTATGAAGGTAAAACTAAGTATATATAGAGTATTGGCCTATGAAAAATAAAAGTAAATAAAGATAAGATAGAGATAAAGATAAAGATAACTATAAAATAAGATAAAAACTAAAATTATAATTGAATTTGTGTATTCTGTTGGGCTGAATTTGTGGACCGTGAGACGTCTTTATTGTTGTCATGGGTTAAGGTAGAAGAGTGGTTTAATACAAAATGTCTGTTTGCTCGCAGTGAATCCTATATTAATCTTTATTTCTTGAGATTAATCTTCATTTCTTGAGGGATAAAGTCAATGAAAGGGAGCTACAATTTACAAATTTTTAACATCCTGTTATAGATCAAATAGCGGATATTCTAACTAAGCTCCTCTCAACTAGCATGTTTTATAAGTTTAAGTTCAAACTTAGAGTGGTTGACAATCCGCTGTTAAGTTTGAGGGGAGGGGGTGTTAGAGTAACTGAGTTAGTTAATAATTTTAGTTAGCTTGGATTTGTTATTGTGTAACTAACTCATTAAAATTAGGCTTAGAGTTTGTTATGTAGTGTTCTGATATGTATATATATACCATGGTTCTGAAAACCGGATCGGATCGGCTGGTTCAACCGAATTAACAGGAACCGGTCTTATGGCCGGTCCGATTGATGTGCAAAACCGCCTTGCAAAAAACCGGTTTAAAAACCGACTGAACCGGTGGTTAATCGGTGAACCAGCTGAACTGTCCGGGTCAAAAGACCAGTTCTCTCAAAAAAAAAAAAAAACGTAAAAACCCCACCCCCCCAAAACACCCGACCCTCTCTCTTCTGTCTCACTCTCACATTCCAACCAAATCCCTAATTTGCCTAACCTTTGAGAGAAAACACCGCCGCCACCATCAGCTCCCAGCCACCGTCCCACTAGCCACCGTCAGTCCCCCCAGCCACCGTCAGCCCCTCCAGCTGCCACCACTCTTCTCTTCCTCACCGTCTCTGCTCGTCGCGAAGCCCCACCAGCCATCGTCACCCCCAGCCGCCGCTACTCTTGTGTTTACCGTCTCTGTGCTCGTCGTAAATCCCGCCTCTGTGATCGTTGTCATTGGCAGTGACAGAGAGTGCCGTCGTTGTCCTCGTCGTCGATCTTCTTCTCCTCTATGTCACGCAAACGGTTACTCAATCCTCTTCAAGCGCATCTCTCCTCCGTGAATCTCTGCCTAGAGCCTCGCCGTGAAATCACTGCTCGGGGACTCGCCGTTGCAAAATGATCCTCTTCCGAGCTTACTCTGTCACCGCTGTTCCTCCTTCGCCCTGTCTCTGGTAATAATTAAGCCACTGCTTCTTCAGTTTTAATTTCTAAGATTTTGGCTTCTAAATTGGGATTGTGTTCTGAGTTGGATTGCTGCTCATGTGGTTTTGATTTTAGTTTGGAGGTTAAGTTTGGATTGTTTTGGTTAGGTTTTCTGTTTCTAGATTCTCTGGATTTGGATTTGGATTTTGAATTTAGTCGTTTATTGAATGTCTGAGTTGTGAGTTGTTGAATGATTCTGTTCAATATTTTTTTCTGAGTTAATTTTGTTCATGATTTTTTTTTTTGTTGTATGTTAAAGATGGAACAATCACAAAGTGGTCAACAGCCACCAGATGATTATTGATAATTGATAACTTATACTTACATAATGCACTGAAGGTGTTTGAACCTTTGCTCATTTGAATGATACATATCTTTTGTGCACTTGATTATGCCATTGATTCTTGTTAGTGAAAAAAATCTTTTCTCCTCCTAGTAGGAAAACACAGCTTGTTGCCCACCAGAATAAGAGGCCAGTTTTCCATTCTATCGAAATCTAAGGAAGAATCAACTTGGTGGTGTTATATTTGGTTGCAAGAACAATACATTGAAAGAATGCTAATCTAAACAATTCTTTGGTTAGCCTTTTTTGCAGATGTTTGATTTTTATTATATTCTTTGTAATAGATACTAATAACAATTGAGATGTGATATTTATATTTACCCTTGTATACTAATAATATGTTGTTTGTGAATTTCTAATATTAAATTATGAATAATTTATCATCTAAAATTGTAAAATTTTTAATTTTATTAAGTTAGAAATTATTAAATTTATATATTTAAAATTATATATAAATTTTTTAATAATTTTAATTAATATTTAATTAAACCGGTTGAACTCCGGTTGAATCTTGCTCGAACTAATAAACTATTAAACCAATAACCTTACCGATTTATTGACCGGTCCGGTTCTCGCAACCTTAATATATACTGCACTTGTGTTTATACAAGATATCAATATACATTTGTTCTCTTCACAATTGTGCAATCTTCCTTTCATGCAAGTCCTCTGTTCTCTCTAAAATGACTCTTGGCACATACCATAACAAGATGCTATTTGTAATTATCGTTCATCATAATTTGTTTTTTTTACCTCAGTCTGGTTATTTCAATACTTACAAAGTGTAGAATAATAACAGGCAATTAATAATTGCGATACTAATATAGTAAAATTTGAAAACATATCTCATTAGAACTCAAGTTTGAATTTTTCGTCATATCTCTGAGGAATTATTCTGTACAAATTGTTCATTATAGAGCCCAAATTTAGAACCTATTTGTATTTTGTAAGCATTAATTGAGACTATAAATAATGGTGTAAAAAATTTATTGGCAGTAATTTTGTTTGTCATCATGTACACCTAATTTCTTTACAAATGCTCTCAAAATGCTAAGATTAAATATATCATAAAGCAGACACCAAAAAAAATAGACGAATGCTAGGGTCACCAATTTTGGTGTTTTGTAATTATCAATTGGTTATCAATAGTATCTTTAATGGTGTGAGATTACATCTAATGATGGAAGATTACTTACTTTTATTTTGATGGTTAAATACTGACCAGAAAATACAAAAGTTACTGGTCCCTAGACTTTTCCAAAAAAATATATCATAAAGTTATGAACTTCTTTAACATTTTGTTTGGATGCAAAATAAAAAATGGATGAAAAGAAAATGGGTGAAAAGAAAATGAGAAGAAAGAAAATAAAAAGAAAAGTTAATTTTTTTTGTGTTGTTTGGAGGAAGAGAAAATGGAAGCAAAGAAAGTAAAAAGAAAATTTTCTTTTATTTGGATGGAAAGAAAAATAAAAAAAGAGAAAATCATACCTAAATGAAATTACATTAATACCCTCTATAAATTATAATATATCAATGTTATAATGACAAATTTGTAATTTTACCAATTTTTCATTCCAATCTAAGTTTTCTTCTCAATTTTGGAGAGAAAATTTTAACATAGACACCACACGTACTTTTACATTTTCCATTTATTTTCTTTCTTCATCCAAACTAGGGGTGTGCATGACCCGGCCCGGTCCCGAACACTTTGGGGCTAATTTGATGTGATTTCATCGGGTCTAGGGCCGGGTATGGGTCTCAAAAGTAGACCCGGTCATTATTTCGGGTCGGGTTCGAGCCATAGCTCGGGTCACCCGAAATCGGCCCGGTGGCCCGGTCATCATACACAATTAATATTTTGTGTTATTAGTGATAGATGATGGCTATTATTATGTGAAATTTAAGTATTGTAAACCTTAATATTTTGTGTTATTAGTCATTATATATAAGACTATAAGTTAATGTTTTATGTTTAAAATGCATAAGACTTTAGACTAATGCATAAACTTGTGTTACTTGTATTGATTTAAATATTTGGTGTTATTAGGCAATATTAGTATTGATTATGGTTATACTTTAATTTTAGAGAAGAGTTAGTTCTTATTATATTTTTCTAAGTGAATTTTACCATGTCAAATAATGGTTGGAGTCTTGGAAATTTGGATATTTTTACTTGCTAACTTATAAGAAGGTATCAAGGTAATATAATGTTAACGGCCCGGTTTTCACCCGGTTTTTACCCGGTATAATCGTGGCTCGAAAGTGTATAGGTTTCATCGGGTCTAGAGTCGAGTTCGGGTCTAACAAATAGGCCCAGTATATATTTCGGGCCGGGTCTGGGTCACATCAAACCCGGTTTCACCCGGCCCATGCACACCCCTAATCCAAACAATGGAAAACTAATTTTTCCATCCATTTTTTTCTCCTTCATTTTCTTTCCTTTCAAATTCTTCTAAACCAAACAAAGTGTAAATCTCATTAAATTATTAAAAAAATAATTTTTATTTTTTATTACATTTGAATGAAATTTTAATAATAAAAATAAAAATACTAAAAAATAAAAAAATATCTTTTTTAAAAAATTATAATTTATATATATTTTTTATTTTTTTACTTAAAAATATTTTTTATAAAAAAAATAAAAAAAACTTTTATATTATTGTATCTAAATATAATTATTAAATAATATTTTTATATAAAATATCTAAATATAGAAATATTTTTATTTTTTAATTTTTTTAAAAAATCACTTCAAAAATTATTTTTTCGCAAAAATTCACCTGAAGTAGCACTTATATATTAGAGAGAGTTAAGCAACAGTTAATCTAATTAACGGAAGAGGAAAAAGGAAAAGGAAAGAAAGTAACACTTAGGAAATTAGATCAGGATGGGCCCAAGGAAGAAAGTGTCATTTGAGTGTATGCTTTTTCTTGTTATAATTAAGTGTTACATGGACTTTTTCCCTTTTCTTTTTATATATGTTACATATTTTTAATTAAAAATAAATCCTACTAAATGGTTAATAATATTGTAGTCAAATATAGTTAACATAAACAAAGAAATTATACAAATTGATTATGTTTTCTTTTCTTTCTTGAAAAAAAAGCAAAGACAGATAAAATTTTAACAAATTATTGATGATCACCGATATATATATCTTGTTAAAATAATTATTAAGTATATATCAAAAACTAACCACAAATTAATTAATAATATAAAATATATATTAAAATATAAATAAATTAAAAATAAATTAAATAATATATATTTATATACAAATATATAATTAAGTTAGTAATTAATTTTTAATTTGCATATAATATTTTTTAAAATTATAAAGTGAGGAGAGAAAAAATATAATGTATTAAGTGAATATTATAGTATTTACATATAGTTATTTAATTTATTAAAAAAATAAAAATTAATATTTAATTAAAAATATAAAAATAAATTAATTTTAATTATTTAATATTTATTTTAAAAAATAAGTTATAACTTCACACCAAATTTAAAAGCAATAAAGAATTTGCCATTATATTAATACTAAAAAAGGAAGACGTAAACTCTTGAGGTACATAGTGTAAAAATAGTATAAATAAATATCAAATTTTAATATATTTTTTAATGTTATTTAGGTTTCTCTCACTGGACTGGCTGCCCTAACTGAAAGCGACTGCGAGCAGCTGTGTCTCTCTCTATCACTACACATTATTTATTATCGAAAAATATTGGAGAATTAATAAAATTTATTATTTTTTAATAATAATTAATTATTAATATTTAAAATTATTTTATTAATTATTATACTAAAAATATTAAATCAATTATAAAAATATGATTATATTATATATATACTAAAATTAATATATATTAAAAATAAATTAAATTATATATATTTATATACAAATATTTTGATAATGTATAGTACGATATAAATAATAAATTTTAATCACTGTTAAATATATTTTATTATTTATTTTTGTCTTTTTTTTTTATCACAAATTCATTCATTCACCGACTCATCTTCTCTAGCCGTACCCCCTCTCTCTCTCTCTCTATATATATATATATATAACAAACACTACCCTTACACTCTGTCTCCTTCTCTCTCTCTCTCTCTCTCTCTCTCTCTCTCTCAAGAGTGCTATGGTGGATCTTCAGACGGTGTGCTGCATGTGCGGCGACGTTGGTTTCCCCGACAAGCTTTTCCGATGCAACAAATGCCGCCACCGCTTTCAGCACTCGTAAGTATACTCCTATCTACGCTACCTCCGTCTCTCAGATTGAAGGATCGGATCATGAATTCATGATATCACTTTTCAATTTCAGGTATTGCAGCAACTACTACGGGGAGTTACCTGAAATACAACTGTGCGATTGGTGCCAAACCGCAAAAAGCGTTGCTTCCAATTCCAAGAAACCGCCATCTCTTGCCGGAACAACCAACCGTTCGGAATATTCCGGCGACAAAATCAAGCATCATGATCGCGAAGTAGAGATTACCGCCTCCGAGAAGGGAAAGAGCCCAACGCCCTCGCCGAGAACCGCCACACGCAGGTACAAGCTTCTCAAGGATGTCATGTGTTAAAACAAATAAACAAGAAGCTTAGATCAGATCAACATCAATCACCACCACTACTACCACTACTACTACTAGCTAGCTAGCTATATTAATTAGTATTAGTCTTAATTAATTAGGTGACTCTATTTATATTACTTTGTGTCCAAGTAGTAGAGCTTTGTGTGCGATGCGAAATTGCATGTGTGTTTATATCTTTGATCTTGGCTTGATGAGTTGCTTTTTCTACCGAGCTAAGTAATATAAGTTGTGAATACAGCTATAAAAATATGGATATGTATATTTAATGTATTATCTAGCTTCAACTTTTTCTTTCCCTTTTCTTCCACAACATACTTATATCGTTTTGCGTAAAATCATGTATATCATCATCATCGCATACGAACAAATTGATTAATGCATATGATATGAGAGAGAGAGATATATCATATATATGAAGTATGGGTTTCGTGCATGAAATTTTTTAACCAAAGTGTTGGTTAGAAAATCATATTATTTGACTGGAATCCAAAATTGATACGCAAAGGTGAATGATCATTAGAAACAGTTACTAAACAGTATATATGTTATGGTAGTTATATACGATACGACGTTTAATTTGGTTATGAATAGATCAATTAAATTAATTAGAGCTTATTAGCATCCCACTAGTTAATTTAGTAATTATTAATATTATTATATGGGAAAAGATAAGGGATTGGATTTAGATGGAGAAAGCTAGGGGGTTTGACTGATGTGGCATGGCATGTCAGGATTCCGCAAATTGAATGCATCGCAGTTGGTTTCCTTTTGGGAGAAGAATTCATAGTACCTGAAAGCCTGCTGCTACCTTTTTCAGATTCATTGAAGGCCTTTAATTGCTACTAGCTAGGCCCTCTATCTCTATTATTGTTGTCCATGTCATAAAGAAAAGAAAACGAAGGCTCTCCATCCATTACAAACAAGTAGCTAACCTAGTAGGAAATTTGTTTGCACCAATTGAGTCATATATACACTACTATACTTATCTTCAAATTAAAGTCCACTAGCTAGCCAGTAATAGTGTTTCCGATTTTCATGTTTTATTTTTTCCTTCCAGATATATCTCCATGCCTAAAACAGTGACCCTCTGCACTACTCTCAACAACTGTATGGTATGGATAACAATAATGTGCACGCAACAAATTTAATTTCTAGGGAAGATTTTTCTTATTGCCTTAATTAATTATTGATATTTGGAATTAGTTAGAACACTTGTTCAATATATATATATATATAGTCGCTTTTAAACTTTTTGATGCGTTATGTCAAACAAATTCTTTATACTGTTAAATTGGTGGTCATTAGTATATATGTTCTACCTCATATTTTTTAACAAAATAATTAATTATTGAAGTAATTATAATTTATCAGTAGAATTAAATATTAAATATCATAATAATTAAAATTTAATAAATATAAATATATATGTTTCGTAGAGTTTAACTAATGTGTTTTAAGTATATAAGATTATTCTAAATAGAATTTTTAAATTTTTTTAATATATATAAAATAGATATATTAAAATATAATTTTTTTATATTTTTAATAAAAATTTTATTAAATTATAAATTTAACATGTGGTTTTAAAACACACAAAATTACTAAATTTTACTTCATAAATAACTGATTTTTGTATATATATATATATATATATATATCAATATCATATTTTTGCATACTGAACATGTATTGAAAGTATCAAGACATTAAATTTTCGATCAAACTTTTTTGTTAACCCTTAACTAGTTCTCAGAACATTTATAAACCTAACATACATTAATATTTAAGAGAGAAAATAAAAAGAAGGCTTGTCTTGAAACTGGATTTTTCCAATCGTTGGTGGTTGTTTCTAGGCCATACATTTAATACATGAAACAGTAGTGGAGGATATTTTTCTTACATTGTTTGTACACTGTTGACTCAGCTCGTGAAATATCCCCAAAGAACACGTGTTGGTAAGGCATCCTCCATTGTGCCTGTTTTGACCATTTTCCAGAAACCGACAAAAACATATTTAATTTCATTCGGTTTTGACTTAATTGGCGATCCAATGCATGTTATTGTTGTTTATATAACATTGTGAAAGTCATCAATTCCCATGCATTTATCGACCTTATAATTCTAGTCTCCCTCTATATATATATATTGTTAGAGATTGAAGAAAATTACAGAAAGACACAAATATTTTAAATAAAAGTAGTATTTACAAAAGTTTTATAAACTTATTAATCACTGAATTGTGTAATACTTGCTGGTGATGGGTGGAATTGATATACTTCTTACATATATATTATTGGATGTAAACTGGTGCGAAGATGTCTTTCTCACCGTTGTTAGGTTAAAAATATAATTATTTATATATTTATTTTATTAATTTAATTTTTTAGAATAAATAATTTTATAATATAATATTAAATTAACATTTGTAGTGAACTAAAAAACATTCAGTATAAAATAAAAAAAATTTATATAAAAGAATTTATACAAATTCAAAAAGGAATTTATATGAAAGAGTGTATTAAAGATATAATTATTAAAAAAATGATAGAAATATTAGAATTTATTATTTTTTGTTATTATTTATTTATTAATTTAATTTTTTAGTTTAGTTTTTTTAATTTAGTAATCTAATAATATATTTTATCTTATATTTTTAGATATTGATGATTAATTAATGACCAAAGTAATAAATTTTAATGAATATCTAAAATTTTTTAATTAATAATATATTTTATTATCCATTTAAATAAAAAAATTGTTTTCATAACACGCCAGCTGGTTGTGTTAAGAAAACTAGAAAAGTTATGACCCGCCAATGCATGCGGTGTGTAGTAAAGGAACGAAAGATAATATTTTGCGTTCTAAGAAGATGACCCGCGCCCACTTTACGTGTTCCCCATATATCTATATATCTTGTGGATGTAATAAACTTTAAGATCTATATAAGCATACACTTAACACGTTGAACTCAGATTTCGCTCCACATATACACGTGCATGCTCATCCTTTCGACATATGCTCTTATTGTCATCACTAATCTTTTTATTTTGTTCCCCACCCATGCCTCTGTGATTATTGCACGAACCAATATTTCCTATTTACTATTATATTTTTCATCCTCGTTAGCGTGTTGCTGGGAACTGATGCTCCCTCAAGTCACGTGTTTGTATCCTCTACATAAATCAGAGATGATCATTACAAAGCATGCATATGTGTGTGTTACGGTACATCTGTTGAAATGTGTATATTACTGGTGTCAATCAATAAGATTTTAAGGTATTTTATTTTCATCTTATAAGCTAGTTTTAGGATTTGAGTTATGCTCAATAAATCTAATTTCTAGACATAAAAGATATGTATTATAAATTCTGTATTTTCAGGAATAAAATGTTTAAATAGTTTATAAATGTGTCTCGCTCCAAACTAAAGCTATAATGTATTATTTTCAACAAAAAATTGGATGGACAGAATTGGGACATGAAATCAGGAAGTTAAGTAGTTAACTGTAGACAATATAAGGTAGGCATCAATTATTGTTGTTGAGAAAATCAATTTCACTTGTTAAATTTTCTATATCAACTATTAGGTATATTTTATGATGTCTATAAATAATAACACATAATTTAATTTTATAAAAGGAGTAGACTTCATCTTTTAACATTCATATAGATAATTTAAGAAAAAAATTTAATACCATAGAATTGCCCTAACTATTAAGGATATTTGTTATCTCATTATAATCAACCTGTCTTAACCAACTTGAGTTAGGCGAATAGTACTCATTGGACAACCAAAAATAATTAACATGTCATTATAAATTGGAGTCACAAGAATTAACAATTATATAAAAAAAAAAATTTCAAGCCAATATTTTCATTTAAATTTAGTTCATAATTTTAATAATTAATTTTAATAATAAAAAATATAATTTTAATATTTTAATAATTTTAATAGTTAATTTTAATTGGAATGAACAGTAAAAATTTATTGAAATACTGTTTCAGATATATTTAAAAATTTCCTATATAATATAGATATGTTTAGTTTGGTGCTTGCATGAGTAGAGTATGGGGGGAAGAATTCCTCTATTGATTGATGTTGGATCAGAGATGCTCAGTTATACTGCTGCTCCCGGCCTGCTCTATCTGATGTGCCGAATGGTTCATTTTCAGACCTAACAATTATTATGTATTTGAATTGAATGTATTTGGTTCGCGGTCGTGCGGTCTGTCATACCTTTCCTCAATCTTCATTCTTCATCATCACGTTGTTGACCTTGACCATGATGTTACACCCACCACTACTAATAGATGAACCCACCTTTCATTCTGTCTCTCTTTAATTTCTGTTCGACTCATCATCTGCTATCAATTTTATATACAAATTCAGTTCTTTAGTACTACCTTATCCATTTTCGTTTTTAACTCTGTTTTAGTCTCTATGTATGCATACTAGGAAGCCAAACACTAGTATAATTGTTTGTACCATCAATTTTGGTGTACATTTTCTGATATTTTTACTTCTAAAGATAAAACATACATATATAAAATTGAGTCAACTAACATTTTTTATATTTGAATCAACTTTAGCTTTAGCTAATATGTGAAATATTATATATATATTATACATACAAAATGTGAATATATAATGACCGATTTAATAATTGAGTTTTTCTGATATAATAAGGAAAAATATTTTGTACTACAATTGTGTATAAATTTTGTGTACACCTATCTTTGAATGTGTAATTCACAAGCCAATAAGCCAAGCAACTGATAAAGGGAGAATTAAATAGAATACTAAAAAACGAAAAGAAAAAAAAAAAAAAAAACAGTTGTTTCTAGGTGAAGCTAATGTAGAAAAGATGCACGTGAGGTTTTACCTGCAAAAAATTATAAAGAAAGAGAAAAGGTATGCACAAGAGAGAAGAATATTGAATGGTGGAAAGCGAGGAGGAGCTTGATTTGCGGAGATAGCAGATTGAAGCGACGAGACATCAGATGATCTGAAATGAGGGTTGGAGCCATAAAGAGATTGGACTCCCATGACGTCATCAATGTGGAGACGATATCTCTTCTCTCTCGGCCTCAAGCTGGGATACATAACTGCCTCTCTAACCGAACTGTGTGACAGACCAAGCACGTGTCCAATCTCGTGCGTTGCCACGGACTCCAAATCCACCGCTACCTCCGACCAACTCTCCCCGAAGTCCACCGCCCACGTCTCAGCCGCATCCAGGTGTAGCCGCCCGCTCTCCGGCGAGAATGAATGCGCCAGCACTCCAAGAACCCCGTCGAAAGCCTCGCCATCGCCGTGGTCGCCGCTGTAAAACCCTATCTTGATCTCAGCAAAACCGTAGTCGTCTGATTCCACAAATGTGAGAGGAATGACGTTAGACCAGCGCGTGAAGGCGCGTCGGAAGGCTCTCCGGATCTGGCGAAGGGTCAAGGTGTGGATGGTGTATTCCGGGGAGAAAGCGTAGGTGAGTGTCGTCGGCATTGGACCCGACCACCGTGGCTTCCCCGGAAAATACACAAAGTTCTTTGTGGAGTGCATGTGAGTGTGAGTGTGATCATTACTGTCTGGAACTCCGCATCTCGGTGTGATCATCTGAGAAATGGTGATGGAATCGAGCTTGCCAGTGACTTGGAGTCCAAGCTTGCGTTGGTATCTAACGAGAGCAGATTCTAACATGGCGTCAAACTCGTCGCTGAAACAAGTACATGTGGTATTAATATTATGGTTGAGGTACCCAAAACGCCATAGATATCTCTTGAACTCTGATATTCCGGTGATGTTGCTGCCTCTCCCAGCATTGCTGAACCTTTCCATGTCTGCCATTGATCTTGATGAGATGGCAATGGAATGCGCATGTGAATATGATGATGTGAATGTCATGAGGACAAGAGTAGTCGTAATGAAGAAGAAGAACGAGAATGTGCGTCTATGCAACATGGTATTGTTAGATGGGCAATTAATGCGTTCAAACAACCTTTCATATGAACAAACCAATATATATATATATATAGACTCAAGCTAAGCTTTCTCATCATCAACAAACCTGCATGCATGATGCATGTATCTTAACTAATCCCAATTTAGTCAGTTAATTAGTTAGTTGAACATATCTAGATCTTCATTTATCCAATTCTGCATATCTTAGCTAGTATCATACTTTATCTATTACTTTTCAAAATGTATGTATGTTTAGAGGAGGACTACTTACTGTTAGATATCAAATTTATTCATTATCTAAAAAACTCATTAGTTGTTATGAATATATATAGTTCAGATCATTTATTTCTATATTTTTTGGAAAAAGCTTTCCAATAAAGCAATTTCATGGTATCTACTATCTTCTACTTTATGTCTAACTTTTACCAAATTAAATATTAATTATTTAATCTTATTGATAATTAAATATCAACTTTTAGGTATCATAACAAACACTTTTCAATAATATTTCAGTATTAATAATTATTAGAATCTTTTTAATTACTATATATATATATATATATATATATATATATATATATATATATAAATCAATTCTTAAATCAATTAATATATATTTGTGTACATTTAAACATATTAGTTTACATATTTTTTTAATTAAATAATCGATCACTAAAATAATTGAATTTGTAATATACTAATAATTAATATTATTCATAGTAGTACAATAAAAAATGTATGACATATCAAATATGTATTTTTATTATTAATAATTGATTAATAACTATTTTTTTTTATATTACAACATCCTACCGAGATTATAATTTATATGTATAAGATAAATTTAAAGAAATAATAAAAAAATGAGGCAATAATTGATTAAGATTTTTTCCTCTTTGTCCCTAATTAAAGAGAAATATACATACATGGACATGGAACAAATTAAACAAGTATGTGTATATATATATTATATGAGTGAGAAAATGGTGTCATCTCTTCCGAATTGTAGGCATTATATATTTATGAAGTAACTTAAAGAAGAGAGCAACTACGAGAAGTTGAGGTAGGCCGATCTTGCATATATATAACTACTGTTTGAATAATAAAGAAATTAAATAAAGATGTGATGTAACAGACACTACTACTACACTGAGAACACTACTAGCTAGCTCAACTTGAAGTTGTTATCCTCTTAGCTTAGCTTGAATAAGGGGAAACCACACACACAATACTGCTTCAACAAATTAGTAGTTACATTCCATCATTATTGGTGGTTGTTGGCTCAGTCTGATATTCAATCCTCTTCTCTGCCACATCTCATCTTAAACGTATTCTTTACTCAAAGTAGTCTCTCTCAAAAATCACAAAAGCCAAAATGCGACAATCCATCTCTCTTTAATTTTGTGGCTTCCACCGTACGTGAACAACAATAAAAAAATATTTATTTAACACAACAAAATTCACATAATAATTAGATCATAATTAGGACTAGAAGTAAACTAATTAGAGAAGAGCTAAATCAATAAATTCCGCTCACTCAAATTTAAATTTGACTTATTTAATAAGTAAATTTAAATTCAGGCACACGTTTGACTTTAGACGCTCATAAACTCAACTTATATAACTGTTCACGAGTTGAATTCAGAATGGATTATGAGTTGGTTTTACTCTCTTCCGCACTTAATAATCATATATAATATAGTCTTCTGATCTTAAAGGCGTTATTTTTTTTTTTTTTTAAATTAGGAGTGTAACTCAAATTCGCAAGCTTTTAAGTGAATATATATGAATATATTATGTTATTTGAGTTATAACTCGTTGACAATGCAAGGTGTTATTATTTTAGTTTTAGCTAACATTAACATACATATCACAGAGTGTTAGTTGCTTGCAAAAGTTCCCTGCTACCACAATCATATTGACTTATTGAGTTGATATAATCTTATTTAGCACTCTTCGATCTTCTTAAGTAAAAATAACAATAAAAAGATAATGATGAAGCACGCAGGTGAAACTTCACTAACAAATTGAATATACTTAAATAGGTACGTAGTAGAACAACTTTTGGATGCTATTCTTGAGAATGATATAGATTTTAGATGAATAATTTTAGAGTAATATTACATGTCCATAAAAGTGTATTATTTGTTTGTCAACACTTAGCCTATATTTTAAATTTTAAGTACTAAATTTTAAATTCTAAACTCCAATCTTAATAATATAAAATATTAACTAAAAATATTAATTAATATTAATAAAAAATATTAATTCCTAACCTTATTTCTCATACAGAATTTTTAATGGCTAAAAGAGTTAGATTTTTTTTTAAAATTTTAACATAGAAAAACAAAAAGAGGGAAAAAAAACTTTACAATTTTCACACTTAAAATTCAGAAAAGATTATTGGGTAAAATACATCTTAGAAATATAATTATTTTGTATCTTTTTCTATTAATTAATAAGTAATTTTATGACAAATTGCTTTTGCCATTCGTTTCTCCATTATTACAAAACCTCTAATCAACATACATAAACAATACAATTATTGGGAGTAGAATTTGAAGAACAAAGAATTAAAGAAGAATCAGGGAACTGAATTTAGCGTTTAATTTAAGATTGTATCAATATGAAGAAGAAAAGTTGAAAATAATGTACTGAATAAAATCAGGAAGATGATGGAGCTACACCACCTTTTACTTCTGACAAGAGAATGCGTTCTTGTGCTGTATAGCATTTTGAGGTATATCTTATTCTTGATGAAGCAAATAAAGTTTGTCTTTTGTTTTTTTTTTTGTTCGGTGAATGAGTTATATTTCCATAGCTTGAGAAAGACATTTTCACGTTCAAATTAATCAATATGCGTATTTCTTTCTTATAAAATTTAGATATTTTTGTCAGAGATATTATTATTTATGTTGTCATATTTTATCCGTTTAAAATTTTGAGATAAATAATTTTATGACATAATTTTAAAGTTTAATATCCAAAAAATTTAAAATTTTATTCTTAGTGAATTTTAAAGAAAAAAAATAACATAAAACAAATGAAAGAGAAAAAGAAAACATGTACAAGAAATCAAACAAATTGAATAAAAATTTTTATTTAAAAAAAATACTACAGATATAATCATTTATGTTATTTCTCCAACTTAAAATTCATAATAATTTTTTTTAGAGATGACTTACCAAGTGAATGATCATTATACAAAATGTTTGGTTACCAAGTTAAGAGACGGGTTTAATTAGAATGAAAAACTCCTGTTAATTCCTTGATCAGATCAGTATATACATGTCTATTACAATTGTGTAGTGCTATATTTATATCTATATTCCCATAATAACTTATAATACTGAATTTACTCATTACTCCCTGATTGACAGATTTTGTGAGACAGTAGTAATGCAGAAAGAACAGAATACTTGAGAAAGAGAAGGTTATGCAGAAGTGTTATTCCTATTGAACTTAGTTACATTCTATAGTGCTAGACCTATATAGTGAGAGTGATCAAGAAAAAGAGAGGAAAAACCGTTGCAATCCTAACTACATTTACAGCTTAGTTAACTAACTCCATAAACTCTGTATTACTTAGAATCCAAGTAACATGTGCTGCAGCTCATTATACTTCATTACTGATTAACCTTATTAGGTTCGTATTTAAGCAATGTGTTACATATGTATGTATATGTGTGTACAACAACTGTGACAGGCAGCACTACCATGCCATCACATGTTTGCAGGAAAAACTACTACTTCAATTCTGAGCTTACCATGAATTGATGATGATGAATGTGTGCTCCTTACTCCATACTCCATATATACTAACTATAGGAAAAATTTAAAGTGTACCGGAGAACATCGGTATTCCAGCTGTATTAATCGTTGATTTCAATTAATATATATTATATATATTTTTTATAATTTAGATCGACGGTTAAAACAACTAGAATACCGGTGTTTTCGATATACTTAAAACTCTTCCTATACTATATACATATGAATTGCATTATATTGCATGTGTGACTAGTTTGCATTGATGAGACGTCTTACTGAGCTTTCTTTTGCTTTATGTGTCATATATATTCGTTCGAAAATATTTCATAACAAAAAATATTAATCAAAAACAGGTAAAATTTATTTTATTTTGACATTTATTAATGCTAGCAACAATTAATGAATATTAATAAGACAAATTCTGACTATTTTTTTTGTCTTCTTAATATTATTGATATTTAACCTTTATTCCGTATATATATAATGTCAGGAAACAAATCAAAGTTTATGAAATTATCTTCACATAAAAATGTACGAGAATAATCCACCACTCGTCTCAGAGCTGAGGAATGCATTTCATGTGGACAGCTAAGATAATGATGAAACTTAGCTTATTTCCTGCAACTTAAGTCTAATTTCGTCTTTTTACTCTTTTAATGTTCTATTTTTTTTTTGTTTAATCGTATGGTTCTTCAATATACATATTATATGTGCGTGTGTGTGATGTAGTCTAAATAAAATCGTATACATGTGAGTACATGAGTAACATGACTAGTACGTATATTATAGGTAGTCAGATTCCTTTTTGTCTATATAATATAATCCAATGCATGCAAGTATAGTATAATAATAGGGGGAAATAGTCAAACAAAAATAATGGTCCCCCCACAATAAGTGTTGATGAGTCTTGAATGAGGGAGTGAATGCATGTATGTCTCATTAAAAGAAACCAAATCCACCCATGTCTCTCAATTTTCCCACCCCCTATTAATTAGTACCGTGGTAACGTTAACGGTAACGCCAACTATAACTTCTAAATCAAATTTAGTTTAAAGCGTATATATGTACCAATGTGCCTGGCAGGATGGATTCAGTTATATTTGTACGAATTGAATGCATCAGCTAACTAGCAATGCTATATAATACTCACATTAACAACATCTAACTTTGACATTGAATAAGTTTTCAATTTTCTATTTCAGTTTTCAATTATTTTTTGTTAGATGTATATGAATGTACAAAGAAAAATGCTAGAGAATTATCAGTTTATTATTTTTTGATAGCTCTAGATTTCTAACATTTTTCGTGTAAAAATATATTTTTTTTGTAGTGTACTATTTTTTTTTTATTAAAAATAGGAAGATTCGAACCTGCAACTTTTTAGATGAATATGAGAAGATTATGTCATTTGAACTATAACTCATTAAAACAAGGATCGACTACATATACATAAGATAATTACACTTTATCCGTTTCATTAATTTATATTATTAGCTTTAACTGATGATCATTATTCATCACGGTAAGACATTTCTTCATGTGTGGCTCAATGCTGCTATAAAGGAACCAAACACCAAAATTTACTCAACCATGGATGCAGCAGTAATTGCAGCTTGACTAGGTAAACAATTTTACAATATATATATAATTTGGGTTTTATTCTGGTGTTGGTAATATTTTTCTAACGTATAGTCGATGATATGATTTATTGTCCGCAATTTTTTCACAAAGCACACAATTTGAATGAAGTGGCGACTTCAAGTTATAATTTGATTGAAAAGTTTTTCTTCGAGAAATTTTTAATGGTTATAATGATTAGAATCAAATTAGAAATAAGTAGGGACGCATTTACCAAAGATACTTCAATATTCAATTCACTAAATATTTAAAAAGAAATAATAATTTTATAGATATAGAATGTTAAAAATAAAAATATAAAAAATATAAAATATAAGATGTAATTTGAAAATTTTGATGAACATTCTCTTTGTTGAGAAATAAAAAATGTCTTATATAGACATTAAATTGATAGATGACATACGTTAATATTATAATCATTTGATCGTTAAAAGACAATAATAAGTAATTATAAATTAAAAATAAACATAAAATTAAAATCGAATGATAACTAATCATGAGCAATCAAATCGAGTTATAAACTTATAATTAATAATCGATTATATAATTTAGGAAGACTTTTAAATATGTCGATCATTATTTTAACCGTGAATTTAAATTATAAAAAATATATATATATTATATATATTAATTAAAATCAACGATTAAAATAATTTCAACATATTCCTCTGTACGTTTAAAATTTTTCCTATATATGTTGATTTACTATAACAAAATCAATTCAATCAAATGATTAGATAAAGAAAAACATGATTCTAATTTGTCCTTGTGTTGTTGTGAAGGAAGACTACTTACAACTTACAAGAGCCATGTTCTGAGTTGATATTCGAGTTTATCTTTGCTCCATTTGCACTTATGAGGGTGGAACCCACTCTTGATGTGACACGTGACAGGTGTGTGGCTCTTACCCAACAATAGTGTTTCTATTTTCTACTCATCTCTGATCTGCGGCACACCATCTTTTAGGTGCTAGCAGTGCTATCCCTACTGCTAGAGATTACTGTCACTGCAATAATATGTGAAGTAAGTCAGTAACTAATTATAACTATAATAAGACTTAAGTATTCTGGTTTTTCATAGTTTTATTAAAATTTTTAATTAGTTTTCAATGTTTACACAAATTTGTGAGTGGGTTCGTAATTTGTATATTAGAAAACAATTAATTAAGCCCTTGTTAATTTTTTATTAAGAACAAATATATATTGATAGGTATTAACGTATATATTATAATCGTTGTTTATAATTTAAATGTGAATAATAATTAATTACTTAAGATTAATTAAGAAAAAATATATTACCTAAAATCAAGAGATCACATATCTAATTTTTTAAATTAACAAAATATTTTTTTATAAATTATATTTGATGAAAGATATTTTAAAAAATAAAATTTAAACTATCTCTTATAGGTTGATTTTTTTTAATATTGGTCAAAAATATATGTTACATCAGATTATTTGGTTTCCGGTAAATTTTATTCTGCTATAGAATTTTTTTAAAAACTTTTTAGAAGACACAAAACGTTATCTAAAAAATATTTTAAATTTTTTTAAAATTATTAAAATACAAAAGACGGTGTCATTTTGTTTTTATATATTTTTTAAATTATTAAAATAGAAAACGCATCGTCATTTTGTTATTTTAACAAATTTAAAAAATTAAAATTACGACGTCCCACCATTTAGTACAACACACATAATGGGTTATTTTAGGGGATTACACCTCTCTAAACTCAATATTAAAAAAATTTTCTTTTTATATTTTTATTTTAGTCTTGTTATATATTTAAACTTTTTTGATAATCAAGTCTAACAAAATTAGTCTAGATTCTACAAAAATCACTTTTATTACACGTAGCACGTAGCGTGTATTTACATGCACTTCACTAACGCAAACATATTCTTCTTTGACTTCGCATTCTTTCTTCTTCTTCAGGTCTTTCCTCTTCTTTTTTACATTCTTCCTTACTCTTCGCGTGTTTTTTTTTTTCTATCATCATTCTTTTATTGCTACTTTTGTTGCTGCATTTTTTTTCCTTTTATTCCTAGTAATTTTTGTAACATTGATTTTTTTTATTCTTTTTAAAAGAGTGAAACAAGAAGAATTATAAAAAATGAAATAATAAGAAGATGATGAAGAAGAAGCATCAGCAGAATATGAAGAAGAGTAAGAGGAAGAGTTTTGAATTATGCAGAATTTATCAGAATAAAAATACACAGAAATTTCTTAACAAATACACATAAATTTCTATATTTTTACACCAAAATTTTACTACAAAAGTACAAAAATATCTTCATTAATGCTGCATTTTTTCTTTTTTTTTTTTTTATTTCTTTCTTTCTTTTAGTTGAATGAATGTAGGTTCATTGGTTTTATTCTTATTAAGAGAGTAAAACAAGAAAAAACTTGAGAAGGTAAAATAAGAAGAAAAAGATGAATAAAAAAAAAGATAATGATGATGATAAAAAAGAAAAAAAAGCATTTGTAAGACCTAGAGTAATTTATTATGGCCTAACGCAAGTAGTTATGAAATGATTCACACTTTAGTACTGCGACATCTCATTAGCAAGTTAATGTGTAAGAATAATTGGATAAATTGTGTGCTTTTTAGTCAGATTGTAGATAATATTCTCCCTCACCTTGAAGAATGAAGGGTTGGACCCCTCATCGTTATGCTGAGTTATGAATTATGCAGAATTTATTAGAATAAAAATACACCGAAATTTTTTAACAAATATACATAAATTTCTTAATTTTTACACCGAAATTACTTAATGATTGCGACACGCAAACTCAGTTAAAAAACAAGGACACAAACAAGACTAAACAATGAACAGAAACATCCAAATTAATTTTGAATCAGACAATGTCATTAATATCACAAAAATCCAATGATAATGATAATAATAACGACGATAACAATAAAAAAGATGACGATATACTGATAATGATGATGATGATAATGGAGAAAGAGGAGGAGAAAAATGAATGAAAAGAAGAAATCAAACGAAAAAAGGGAAGAGGAGGAGAAGATAGTGACGGTGGTGGTGATGACGATAACGAAAGAGAAAAAAGAGAAAAAAAAAGGAAAAAAAATAGCAACTGAAATGTTAGTAAGGCGAAGGAGAAGGAGAAGAAGGAGAAGGAGAAGAAAAATGTACGTAATTTAAAAAGCGGTTATAACAACTTGGTTAGATTTGATTAAGTATTTTATTTGAATGTAGAGCTTTATTCTTCTTATTTTATATAATAGATTATAAAAAATTATTCGAATATTTATTTTTGTATTTTAAGATAAATTGTAGAATATTTTAAAAAAAAAATACTGTAGAATTATTATTGATTCGTCCATTATAATTAATTTGACTAAGATTTTTTACCGATAATTAAACTCGGATTACAAATGGTTGTATAATGTATGCAACGTTATAAGTTAGTTTTGAATTTAATGATCAAATCACTTTATTATAGTTTAATTCTTATCAATGGCCGACTAGACAAAATAATTATTATGGAATTCACTTATATTAACTTGAGCTTAGAATGTCTTTTACATATATTTATCCTTTATATTTTTAGTTATTCGAGTTATTTTTATCTCATTTAATAGAAAAATAAGATTATTTTAGAATTATTTAAAATAAATTATATTTTAGATAGATTATCTACATAAAAATAATTATACTTTTTCTAAAAGATAAAAATAATAAAACTTAGTTAAAAATTTAATAAATTTATAAAAGCTAATAAAATGATTAAACTTTATAATTTCAGATTCCTAACAATATATGGATCAACTCAACGGTGGACATGGACTATCAAAAACCAAAGTGAGAGAGCTTACAAGACTACAAGAATAGCTTCCTTAGCTTCTATCTGCAGGGCCCATATATAGGTGATACGTACAAGTTCAATCAAACTTGTTTAAAGTTTCTGTGTGACTTGACTTAAGTTGCGTTTATATATGGTAACCTGCTTCTACTTTAACCTATGTGGAGACAAAATTCAATTGGTGCAAAGCAGAATTCCTCAACAGTAGGCATAGCTGGTGCTTCTTAACTCATTAGCTAGTTATTGTTCATGAACAATGCAACTTTCCATCGTTTCCTTAATTTGTTTATTCTATTTCTTTTATATATATATATATATATATATATATATATATATATATATATATATATATATGTGACAACAGTAAAAGGTTATTATTGTTTAGAACTTTTATTCGACCATGATTAACATAATTATTGGCTACTCAGACTCTCAGAGTACTTTTAAACTTTATTTTTATATAATTAGTGATCGTTTGAATTTAAATAAATGATATGTAATCAAATTTCTGTGTTTTATATAGCCTCTTACAATTTTTTTGGTATTCACTAACACTTACTCGTAATGAGAAAAAGACACTATATTCAATAATTTATTTTTTTTTTTCACTACTACTCGCTGTAGGACTAATTTATTTTTCTCCTTCACTATTACTACTCAACAAAAATCAGAGTTGAGTTTGATGTTTTATTTATATTGTTAATTCTTGTGTTGTTTTTTTTTAGACAACTTTGACAACAACTACTCAAATAATAGTAAGAAATACACATTTTTTTTCTCAATTTCTTCCTTCTCAATTTCGAAATTTAGTAGCTTAGAGGTTGAGGTTTGGGTGAATTTGATGTTCTAGGGTCAATCCAGCTTGGAGAATTAGCAGGCTCTTGCTTGATTAAGGCACATACAAGGTAAGGATCCTCAAACCCTAGTGAATTCCTTGGTTAATTGTGAATGAGCATTAAGTTGGTGCATGTGAATGTGATAATATGTGTTAGGTAGTGTATATGTGAGATTGGAACTCAATTGAAGAGACTGGATGCTTGTTTAAGCCTTGGGTGCTGAGGTTTCGATGTCGGAGGCTTGTGACCTTGCCAATTTGGGTGTTTTTGGCTTAGGGGAGAAATCGGCCAAGGTATGGTTTAGGTTTCTCGTATTTAATATGTAATGTCTTGTGAAAACTTAGGCTAGATGACCATAGAAAAGGTTGGAATGTATGAGTATGTTTAATGCTTAGCACCCTTGATGATGATTGTGATATAAATTGAGTATCGGTTGGATGATTGTTGTTGAGATTGGGGATAAAATGCTAAATGACAAATTAATGATGTTTGACAAGGTATGAGGGTGAATATGTATTTGTGATAGATTGTTGATGAATCTTGTTAATTTAAGTGATGAATTTAAGTATGAGATTGTATATATAGGAGTATAATTGATTGAGGTAGGATGTGGAAGTTTTGGCATTTTAAATGGTATGTGTTTGTGCTGAATATATGTATAGGAACTGGGATTTGAGTTTGGTTTTTAATAAAAATTGAGGTTTGAGGTTTTTGTGAAAAACTGATTTTTGGTCAAATATTGGTGAGTTATAACTTGGCTTCCGGACTCCCAAATTATTTTTAAACTTATTTCAAATAAAAATTGGGTTCGTGAAGTTTATGCCGTTCGAAGAACGGATGAAAAATATTTTGAAATGAAAAAGTTATGCGCGTCGAAAGTTCGGAGTGCAAAATTGAAAATTCTGTAGCATTCAGCATTTTGCTGTTCTGCATAGCTTGCGTACGTGACCACCTGCATGCGACGCAACCAACCTTGTCGGGTTGGCATCTCGCGTACGCGAGCAAGGTGCTTGCGTACGTGAGTAAAGAAAAATATAAGCTTACACGTGACCTTTCAGTAATGCACTCCCACGTCTTCGCATGGCCTATGCGTACGCGTGGCCCCTGTTTCAGCAAACACAAATTTTGGTGATTTAAAGCTTAATTTCGAACTTCTAAACCTATATTTTTACTCCTTAATATCCTAAACTTAAATTTAATTATAGAAAGGGAGTTGAACATTGAGAGGATAATAACTTGTAAGTGAAGAAAGATTTTAAAGGGGTGATATAAGTTGAAAGGTTGAACGGGAATGTTGGTTTGTAAATAAATGTGATTGTGGTCCCGGGTAGTAGACAGTGGTGATGTCCACTGGCTCTGGGTATGAGATAGGGAAGAAGAGTATGAAGAAATAAATTTAATTATGGAGTAATAAATGAGTGTATGTTTGTGATACCTAGGTAGTAGCAAGGATGGTGGTTCGTCCTGCTTGCTCTAGGTTAATGTTTAAGATTTGATAATGATGATGCTTGATTTAAATTGAATGAATGTGTGTTGAGACCCTGGGTAGTAGCAATGATGGTGGTTCGTCCTGCTTGCTCCAGGTCAGTGATTGTGACGCCTGGGTAGTAGCAGCAGTAGTGGTTATTCCATTTGCTCTAGGTTGAGCTTTTAAACATCCGCCTGGATAGTAGCTGCAGTAGTGGTTATTCCACTGGCTCTGGGTTAAGCGGGTAGTAGTAAGGGGGTTGTAGCTCAAACCCACTTAGTCCGCATGGGTGTTTCAATCCATGGTTAGCTACCAGGACATGTCGGGTTGGCTATATAACCGACAGATGATATCATCAGCCATATAACAGGCATGCATCATATGCATATTGTTTGAATTGCTTGCTTGTGCATTAATTGGGACTGCCTAAGTGATTATAATATGCTATTTGTTATATTTGATATATGTATTACGTATATTCTACCTGTGCTTTCTTTGCTTGTTTGTCTGTCTGTAGTTTCATCGGAGTTGGAGGATTGGAGGAAAGACGGAGAATTGAGGATTTTGGATAGAGTTGGTTAAGTTTAGAACCTTAGACAACCACCCCTACTTATGACTTTCGTTTTTAATTCTTTAAGTTTTATAATCTAAGTGTCGGCGTTCTAGGATTGCCTCTGGCATTCCCATGACCTTATATCTTATGTACGTGACACATTTACCATGCTGAGAACCTCCGGTTCTCATCCCATATGGTATTTGGGTTATGAATTATATATATACGTATGTAACTATTCTCTGGCCAGTCTTAGCTTCGCAGGTTGAGTTCGGAGCTTGATATTTTGTATTTTAATCCTCTACTCTTACTTTTTCTCTCTCTCTCTCTCTCTCTCTCTCTATATATATATATATATGTGTGAAAAAGTATGGGGAGCCAATGGAATATTTGTACAATGCGTACAATGGAGGTTTAGAGAGTATTAGAGGTATAACCATTAGTGTTACCTTTTTCCATCAGCGTAAGCTTCTGGGATGAGTAGTATCATGATATGGTATTAGAGCTCTAGATCTAAAAGTTCAAGAGTTCGATCCTTGGTGAACTCCAAAATCAACTTAAGCTTTTGGGATGAGTGGTTTTATGACATGAGATGTTTATTATCCCTAGTACTCGGACGGTTATTCTGAATATTATGGGTGATGTTTATTTTGTAACTCATATAGCCCATTGTACACATTGTACAAATAAGCCATTGGCTCCCTAGCAAGACTCTATATATATATACATACACACATATATATATATATATATATATATATATATATGTGTGTGTGTGTGTGTGTGTGTGTGTGTGTGTGTGTGTGTGTGTGTGTGTGTGTTTATGAACTCTAGTTTGCTTCGTACGCAAGTAATCTCTTTCTTGAGTGTTGCACTTTTAATTTTGCGATTTTGTTTTACCCATTCTTCAAGACTCCTAGTATACTACATTCTTTCGACTATTATACGTATTTATATTTTATTTTAGAGGTTGTAGCGCCTCGCCACCTTTGTTTTGTATCCTAGGTGTAAAGCTCTGTGTGGTAGGGTGTTACAGCTAGAGTAACACATCTTTTACCTCCATCTTGGAGTTATTGAAAGAAGCTATACCCGATTTGAACATTCCCACTTCTTTTAATAAAGCTAAGAATATGTTAAATACTTGTGTCTTGAATATGGAAAGATCGATGCATGTCCTAATAACTGCATTCTATATCAGAATGAGCATATAAATGACTCAATTTGGCATATCTGTGGAGAGTCTCAATATAATGAGACTCCTACTATGGATGGCAACAAGGATGACTTTGCGATTCCGAAGAAAGTTCATAAGGTTGCTGCGAAAACCTTAAGATACTTTCCTTTAATTCTAAGGCTTAAAAGGCCTTTTATGTGCCTAGACATAGCAGAGGCGTTGAGGTGGCATGATGAGCAGTGTTTGAAAGACGGTTGGATAAGGCATCTTGCTGATGGCCAAGCATGGAAGAACCTGGACAGTCGGTACCAAACTTTTCAAAAGAACTTTGCAACTTGAGGCTTGGTTTGGCAAGTGATGGTTTTAATCCTTTTTGAACTATGAACGTGTCACATAGCACATGGCCAGTTGTCTTAATGGTGTACAATTTTCTCCCTTGGATGTCCATGAAGTCAGAATATTGCATGCTCTCCTTGCTCATACCTGGACCCTGTTCACCAGAAAATAATATTGATATTTTTTTGCAATCACTGATCGAAGAGCTGAAGGAGCTTTGGGTATCAGGATAAATACAAATGATTCTTTTAAACATGAAACTTTTCTAATGCATGCCGCACTTCTTTGGAAAATTAATGATTTTTCAGCTTATGCGATGTTGTCCGGTTGGAGTACCAAAGAAAAGCTAGCTTGCCCTTATTGTAACCATGATACTTCTTTTTGTTATTTGAAACATAGCCAAAAGACAGTTTACATGGACCAATCTTTTAACGGAAAAACATAGTTCAGGGATCCACTACGAATGTTAACAGGTGAAGAGATTCTAAATATGCTAAAGTCAGTAGATAATGCTTTTGGAAAGACGTAAAACAAAAATAAAGGCCAATGAAAAAAAGATCAATCTTTTTTAAGTTACCATATTGGTAGAATTGTATGATCAGACACAATTTTGATGTAATGCATATAGAGAAAAAACATAGTTGGCAGTATAGTTGGTACCTTATTAGATATTTCTAGAAAGAGAAAGGATCATGCAAAGGCTCGTTATGATCTTAAGGAGATGGGCATTCGAAAGAATCTGCACCCAATGAATTCAAAGGATGGCAAAAAAAAAACTTGCTAGAGCATTCTTTTCCATGACCAAAGGAAAAAAAATCCATTTTTTGTGGTGTTTTAAAGAAAACAAAATTGTCTAATGGAAGTACTTTAAACATTTCTCGTTGTGTACAAGAGAGAAAGCCTTACGGTTACAAGACTCATGGTGCTCATTTCATGTTACATTACCTGTTGCAAATACCAATGAAGAGCATTCTTCCTGATCATGTTGATGTTCTTCTAGTTCGCTTGTGTTCCTTTTTTCGTCGGCTATGTCAAAAGGAAATCTCTTTAAAAGAGATTAATGGTTTGAAATCAGAGATTGTAGAGACTTTATGCCAATTGGAGAGGATTTTTCCAATAACTTTTTGACATAATGGTTCATTTAGCTAATGAAGTAAGGTTAGGTGGTCCCGTCCAATTTCGATGGATGTATCCGATTGAGAGATACATGTGCACACTAAAAGGGTATGTTCATAATAAAAGTCATCCAGAAGGGTCAATTGTAGAAGGTTATTTGGCTGAAGAGTGTTTAACTATTTGTTCAAGATATTAGCATGAGGGAGTGAAAACAAGATTCAATAGAGTATCTCAGAATAATGATGAAGACACTTCAAGCAAAGATCCTGATTCAAATTTGTTCACAAACAAGAAAATTTCGTTGGGTGGAAAAAAAGGGCAACTAATTATTTTGGATGAGAAATCACTTCTTTAAGCTAATGCATATGTATTGAACAATTACGTTAATGTGGAGCCTTATATGAGGTATCTTAACTTCTCATTTGTTATATTTCTTAGACTAATTTTGGTAGCATTTCATAATAATACACATCCCTTGTAGAGGACATGGAGAACAACAAAATCAAGACAAGCGGAAGTGAAAGTGGAACGTCATTAAAGATCAGAATGAAGACTTTTTAGAATGGTTTATAGGACATGCCATGAAGTATGATGTTCCCAGTTGGATATGACAATTGTTTAAGGGTCCAAATAAAGTTGCAAAATCATTTTCTACTTATGTCATCAATGGGTACAAATTTCATACCAAGCGATGAGAAGTGATGCGATAAATGTAAAACAGTAGTGTCACTGTTAAGGACAAAAAGCCAATCAAGTCCAACATAAGATATTATGGTAGAAACATGGATATTGTTGAGTTAGATTACTATAGCCAATTTAAAGTTGTGTTATTTAAGTGTGAGTAGTGTATGGCCGAGGAAGATAATTTTGGTTTGACATACGTTCATTTCAACAAAAGATGTTACCAAGAAGAACCATTTGTGTTGGAAAACCAAGCACGTCATTGCTTTTATGTGAAAGATCCATAAATTTTTCAAAAGTATTATGTGATGAAAATGGTTCCAAGAGACTTGTTTAACGTTGGTATCCAATTACAGTTTGATCCTAACGTAAGAGAGCCACATGAATCTGCGAATAGCCCGATATCCTTAAGTGATATTGGTGAGGTAGACTTGGTTAGATAGGGTATGCGACCTACTATTGTTGACGTGGCACCAAACAAGCTCCAACCTAAAGACAAAGAAATAGAGTCTGATGAGTTTGACAGTGATGAAAAAAATTAGTGACTATAAGGTCTTGGACTATGTTTATGCTTTATTTGTCCTCTCTTTTTGTAATTCAATTATGTTGATGCTTAATTTGACCTCTTTTTTTGTAATTGAATTATGTTGATGCTTTATTTGAACTCTCTTTTTTTTTTATACATAATGAACAATGAAAGAAATTTCAAATGAAAAGGATAAGGACCCTATCACAAATAGAGTCACAAAGAAGTCCCTTGAAGATGAGGAGTCTAGTAAATAATTTAGGAAAAATTCAATTCACGAGTGTTTATGCATTGCTAAAAAAATTTCAAATCAAATGGGAACATGTATTAGCTGGCATGTGGGGATAATAGCAAAAATGAGACAAAGAAAAAAGGCAAGATGTTAACAAAAAAGGTGACAAAAATTGACAATGAGGGTCAAAGCAAAATGTAAACGAAGAAGATAACAAACAATGAAGACGAAATGATCAATGAAGGTGAGGGTCAAATCAAGATGCCAACGAAGAAATCCAATGAAGAAATGATCAAGATAAGATGAAAACCAATGAAGATGAGGGTCAAAGTAAGAAGCCGACTAGGAAGAAGGTGCCAATGAAGAAATCGAAGGTGGAAGATGATAAAGCCAAGATGAAAATCAACGAAGGTAAGGGTCAAAGCAAGAAGCCGACTAAGAAGAAGATGCCAATGAAGAAATCGAATGAAGAAGATGCCAATGAAAAAGAAGAACACAAGTTCGAGTCTCTTATCCCAGCTATAACTTTATATGAATTCTTTATATGTGATTATGATGATCACATTCCAAGTATTGGTGATAGTAGTGACAATCACAATAGTAATGCTTTTATCCCTAGCTTCAATAGCAAATAGTGAAAGATACCCACCCAATTCTTTTCTTTATTAGATTATTTTTTTATTTATTAGATTAATATTCTTGTTAATATTCTCTAGTAATGACATTGGAAATAGGTAGCAAAAAGAAAAAAACTCATACTCCCACCCAACTCAAGCATATTCATTCTATAGAGACATCGATAGAGTTAAAATGGTACAACGACAAACCAATAGGCCCAACAAAGACATATGTTCAATTGTTTAGTAGTTTCTTGGGTACACTTGCAAGAAACTCTAATTTAGTCATGTTATTATATACCAGTTGGTAAGCTGTGTCCAGTGAGACTAAAACTTCAATGTTAAATTATGCAAAGGTGAGTAGATCATTCTCTTTTTTAAATTGTTTAGTATTGGGCTTAGCATGCATGGTAAAATAATGTAATTCTTTGCATCTTTCTAGTCTAAATATAATATTCCAAGTGATGTTGAGCCTTGGGTGATAGATACTATTGGAGAGTCATGGAAACAATTTAAAAAACGCATTAAAAAGTGTCACTATACACCATATAACTCATTCAGAGAGATGATGAAAAATCATCCAATGATTATATCTGAACTTCATTTTCGAAAATTAGTTCAGTTGTGAAGGCTTGATATCGTTAATGTAAGATATTTTAAACTTACTTTCTTGGCTTTAATGTTTGTAATGTGTATCTAAATGACTCTATTTATGTATTTTTACATTGCAACAAAATGTAGGTCATTTCTGACCAAAATCGTGAAAATAGATCTAAGAAAAAATGGAATCATCAAATGGATTCAGTTAGCTTTGAATTAGTACGCGCTGAATTGGTATTATATTTGTGCTTCACATTTAAGTATCTTTGCATCTTTCATATTATTTGTGTTGACTTAGTCACATGTTGATGGTTTCTTTATAGCATGCAAAGAAGGAGGACAATAAAGATCCATCACATTCTGAGATGTTTGTTATAACTCGTACAAATAAAAAAGGAGCCTGATTCGAGAACGCAAGAGCCGATTATGAGTTGTTTAGTTTCTTAAAAATGTACACTAAAAAGAAATGTTTTAACTATTTTTATTTTTAACATTTGGGTGCATGAACTTATTTTGATATTATTTGTGTAATAGGATCATCTTCAAAATTTGAAGCAAGCAGGATACAGTAATGATGAAGCAGTTCAAACAGTTTTTAAAAAGGAGAGGCATGGTAGAATTTATTTTTATGGTCAATCAATCACAAAATCCTCTCTTAAAAAGGATAAGCAAATCCGACAAATGCAACAACAACATACTGAAATGGTTTCAACTATGGAGAAAAATCAAAATAACTTAACTTGTAAGTTGGATGGTTTAACAAACTTGATTTAAACGTTGTTGTGACAAGTCAATGCTGGTACGAGTGCAGAACAAGTGCAAGTTATGATAGAAAGTTGCCCAACAATCTCTGCCTGACACCAATAGTGTACCAAATGATGTGTGGCGAAACATTCTTCCTTCATTTGGATCGAGTCATATGCCAAAAGATCTGGAAGTAAGTACTGTACAAATTAGTAGTTACACTAATAGTGGCTGATTGCTGTTGACATTAACTTTACTGTTGATTTATTGGCCTTAAGCTAATCTACTATAGAATTTAGCTTGTTAGAAGAAGGTTGTTTGTTGTTGTTGTACTTAGTATGTACTAGACTACTGTAATAGTTAACTATGGAAGTTTGATGTTGGCAAGTCTTCTTCAAATAAAAAACTCATTAAGGATGGTATGCTTAGAGCATTGGTGCCAGATTTAAATAAAGTAACACACCACTACATTAGTTGACTTATTAAACTTTTTTTCCTTTATTGTCATTGGAATTTTTTTTCTTTTTTACGTTTTAGCCTTTCTATTGTTGGTTGACTTATTAGTATAGTGCTTTCTAATATTGATTGACTTATTAAACTTGCATCACATATTCATTACTCAACTGTATTATATTATCAAAAGTATTTTTCTTTTGTTTTAACATGTTTTTTTTCCTAGCAATAAGACACAATGTGAAGAAAATATTATTTTTCATAGAAATATAAGATGGGACGAGTCTGATATATACTTTAGTTATCTAAATGTAATGTTTTAATATCTTCTATAATTTTTTTTAAGAGACTTTACCTGAAATTACATGTAATGGATAAATTACACCCTATTTTGATTTATGTTGTTTGGACTAAATATATCTAGCTTATAATATAAATTTTATGATTTAGATTTCTTGAATTTCTCCTTTTTAGACTTATTTTGTGATTATGATAATTTTGGAATGTGATTATGCTTTAAAAAAATAAATCTCAAAAAAAAAAAGAATAAGCTCTGGTCACGGTTTTAAAATACGGAGACCATAAATAAGTTGTGGTCACTGTGACCATATATATGGCTATGGTCACGATTTTTCAAAAAGGTGACCATAGAGTAAGCTGTGGTCACGGTTTTAAAATAGGGTGACCATAGATAAGGCTATGGTCACAATCTTTTAAAATGGTGATCATAGAGTGCACTATGGTCACTGTTTTAAAATAGGGTGACCATAGATAAGCTATGGTCATGCTAACACTGTAACCATAGATAAGGCTATAGTCACGATTTTTCAAAAGGGTGATCGTAGAGTGAGTTATGGTCATGGTTTTAAAATAGGGTGACCATATCTATGGTCACCCTAAAACCGTGACCATATATCAGCATATGGTCATGGTTTTACAAAAAAGTGACCATAAAGTAAGTTATGGTCACGGTTTGAAATAGGGGGTGACCATAGAGTAGGCTATAGTCATGGTTTTAAAATAGGGTGGCTATAGATAAGTTATGGTCACGCTAAAACCGTGACCATATATTAGGCTATGATCATAGTTTTTCAAAATGGTGATCATAGAGTAAGTTATGGTCACGATTTTAAAATAGGATGACCATAAATAAACTCTGGTCACGGTTTTAGGTTATGGTCACGGTAAAAAAATGTGGTCTAAGGTGTCATTATTTAAACACTGCAACCGTGACCATAGAAAAAAACGTGACAATAGATCTATGGTCACGCCAAAATAGGTCACAGTAAAAAAATTGTGACTATAGACCTATGATCACCTTTTTTATCATTGTAACTATAAACCTTTTTTATAGTGGCTGACAAAAAGTTGTTATCAGCTAGATTTGATGTAGTGAAAGTTGGCTTTTGAAAGATAAAATTTTAAAAATGGAAGAAATTATGTTTGTAAATTAAAATTAAAATGATTTTTTAATAGGTACAAACTAAAAAAAATGTATTTGATAATATTTAATTTTTTATTATTACTTTGAAGAATAATTATAATTTAAATACATAGTTGTCAAAGACAAAAGGTAAATAAAATTAATAATATATAATAGGGTTAAGTACTTTTTTCGTCCCTAAGGTCTGGGGTAAAAATCAAATTTGTCCCCGACTTTTTTTGTTATTAAAATTATCCTCAACGTTACAAAACGTTATAAAATTGTCCTTTTGTCCATAAATAATATTTTTCGGACAATTTTATCCTTAAACAAAAATTAAAAAAAACCCTCACCCTCATCCTCACCTTCAATCAGAATGATTTACAATAAAAAAAAAAAAGAAAAAATCAGAGTACAAAATTTAGCATCAAGAAAATTTAACAACAAAAAAAAAATAAAAGCAAGATTGAGCATTGAATTAGTAACAGGGTTATCAAATTAAATTTATCATCAAGGTTAAACAGTGAAGCTCAACAAATCCAATCAACCAAAATTTCAAGAACAATATTAAGAAATTTATGCATCATTGTCATCATTGCTACGCATCTCTCTCCCTTTCCTTTTTCTCATTGCCATCGCCACTGCCACCATAATCATCACCACTGCCACTATAACCATCACACTTTCTTTCTCTCTATTACCCGTTCATCATCCTAAATCACTATCACCTACCTACTACCCTTAACCCTTTTCTTTAAGCAATAGCAACAACAACATCCATAAAATAAATCAACAAAAGTTTTAGATTAAACAACAATTCAGCAATCATCAACAGCAACTTCAGATCTAAAATAACAACCGAAATTAAAAAAAATTAAAAAATAATGTTTATGTTCTTTAAAAAAAATAAAGAAAAGAAGAATGAAAATAGAAATAGTGAACTCAAAGGTGGTGTTGTTGCCGTCCGTTGTCGTCGCAGTTGAGAAAAAGATGAGAAAAAAGCGACGATGCAGGAAGCTATTGCTGGCGCTGTCATAGCTGTGGCTGAAGATATGAACAGATCGAGAGAGAGGGAGAGAGAGGGAAGAGCAACTCCCCTCACCACCAGAAGCTCAACAATAGTGATGGAGCTGATGGCGGCGGCCGCACTGGAGTAGGAGACCCAAATTGGCTGCCTGAGTTGAAACAACGTCGTTGAGGTCGATGCCGACATGGTTGTTATTGAGGGCTAAGGAGAGGCTGGGATCACCGAAGAAGTGGTCGTGGTCAAGATGAGAAAGGCGAGGCCAACGCTGATGGAGGAAGGGTTGAAGTTAGTAATGGAGAGGGAGAAGAAGGTAGAAAAGGAGGTAGGGGTGAAGATGGTAGGGTGACGGAGATGACGAGATGAAGAATTGGGGGGGATTAGGAAGGAGGTGGTTTCGAAGAGAATGGTAGAAAGAAGGGGATGAGAAGGGAAGACAGTGAAGAGACATCAAGGTGGGATGGGTAGGGTTTTGTTTTTATTTTTTAATATTATTTTTATTATTTTTATTAATTGTTAAGGGTAATTTGGTAAAAATAAATAAAAAAGAACAATTTTATAACATTTTGTAACGTTGAGAATGATTTTAATAACAAAAAATAGTCGGAGACGAATTTAATTTTCACCCCAAACTTTAGAGACAAAAAAATACTTAACTCTATCTAATATTTTTATTATTTTATGTGAATAGAATTTTGTTTAGTATGATATAATAAATGACATTAAAAATAGTAGAATTAAGAAATATTAATAATTTAAGATTATAAAAAAAATAAGAAATTTATTTAAAAATTAACTTGGCTCATTTTTTAAAATTTTAGAGATATAAATGAATTATACGCATATTTTTAAAGATTAATTTAATTTTATATAAATTTATAATATCTCAAATAATAGGTAATATGTCATGTGTCAATGTGTCATTGACACAACATGTCAACTTATTATTTTATAATATGACATCATTATTTAGTTAACAAAAAAATTAAAATATTTATTTAATTTAATATTATATTTTTCAAAGACTAATTCAATTCAAAATCTTTGATCTTTGAAGATTAATTTGGTTCACATGTGAATTTTTAAGGATTATTTTCCCCATTAACTCAAAAGTATATATATGGCTATATGCTATCCATTGTTATGAGGTAACGTGAATATGTGATCTATGAGGAGCGAGGAGAAGATAGTTTGAATTAATGGAGAGAGAAACGAACAAATTAAAGGAGCAACTACCTTTCCTTATCCAATGAGTGAGAAGCCTCCTCCTTTCTTCATTTCTACTGTGTTCCGAGGCCTCCACATGCTGAGGTTTGAAAAGTATGACATGATGATCATGAGACCACGCCACCACTGGTGGTGGAAATTGATCAAGCTGAGCCAAGTTTTTGGTTAAACAAACTTGATCCATGTTGTAAATAAATAATTTAATATAAATTTAAATTTGTTATTTTTTATAGATTTTTTTAAGTTTAAGTCAGATTTATTTAAATGTTTGACAAATTCATAAGTCTATTTAAAAAATCTGTTTTAAAAATTATAATTTAAAATAATAAACTTAAAATAATAAACTTAAAAAATCTAAATTAACATTATATGTATTTTAAAATTTATAATTTATACTTTATAAAGCATAATTCATTTATATATCAATGGTTAGTTATATATCATAATTATATTTTTAATCTATAATTATAAATATTTTTTAAAAAAAATTACAATCTTAATTAATTTTAATTATTGATTCTATTTTATTTTGTTTCATATGCATAAATAATTGAAAATTCAAACCAAAAATAATTTATTTTTATATAAAAAAAATATTTTAACGAACCAATTTAAAACTTTTTAAAAGGCTTATAATTTAACTTTTTTTAATTAATAAACTCTTCAAATAATCTAAAACTGACCTATTTAATAAAACAAGCCAAACCAAATTTAAAACAAACCGAAACACAAGTGGCCGTCTTCCACCCATGGCCACAACCCAAACACATTTACTTCCACTAGTGTATTGATAAATATATGTGTTTATATATATTTTACCTGACAAAAAAAATAATGTATCTTTATAAAATAATTATGGATAGTAAAAAGAAATTTGAGATTAATTAAAATAATAAGTATATTAGAATAAAGTTAAAAGGTTATCAATTCAATTTTTGGAGTTAATAAAATATCTTTTTATAAATTATATATAATAAAAATATTTTAAAAAAGAAAATTTGTATAATAATTCTCTTCTTTCATATCTTTATATATAGTAGATTATATACACATATTAATGTTTAAAATGATCTTAAAAATATTAAATTTGAGTTAATTTAGTTTTAAAAGACGTAATATGTTGATTAATTTTTTTTAAAATATTAAAGTGATTTAAATTAATCTCTTTATTAATTTGTAATTGTTAAATATTACATGATAAAATTTATCACGTACATTAATAATTAATAGTACATAAAAATAGAAAATTAACAAAAGAATTAATTATTTTTTGTCTAAAATTAATTGTTTATTCTAAAAATTTAAGTTATTAGCTAAAATTAGGTAAAGAAATATTAATTTCTAACACGTGTTTCTTGCAATAGTCATTTTTAAGCATGAATTTTTTTTAAACAAGTTTTCTTTTTCGTTTGTCCTGCATTAATCTTTTGATAACAAAAAATCAAATTCTAAACTATTAGATAACAGTGTGATCATCACACAATTAAGTTAAATTGGAATAAAATTGATTAATGCGTGAGGGGCCATTTTGATGGTTATCTTGCAAGAAGGACCCAGACCCACACACAAAAAGCTGGATCATTCATGACCACCATGGAAGGAGGGGCCCAACTCCATCAATGCCCGAAAATGATGTGTGGTGTGGTGTGGGTCCCACCCCAGTTGGAGATTTGGGAGCTGCCACACCCCAATGAAACAACGGCCATCCATCTACTCTATCATTCTTTTGGGTCAACAATAATGAGGTTCCATTCCGAAAGTCTCTGCACTATATTAGGACCACATTTAAATTTTAATTACTTGAACCATCACAAATATATCAACCAATGAATAAATATAATAATATCTATAGCTAATTCATGCATGTTGCATAATACTAGCTGCATGATATGGTCCTGCCGTATTGGTTCTCATGCATCATTGCATGCCCCCTTTTTATTAAATACTTACTTTTGAGATTTAGATTCTGAATCTTATTATTTCCTTTATGCACTCAAAGTTTTCGACGAAAAAAGAGAGTTATATAAAGTGACGAGTTCTGAATCAATGTATTTTTTTTTTTGTGACTAGTTCTGAATCAATGTATGTATATGACTAATAATGAGTCCTTTGAACAATTTTAGTGCTAACTTTTCATAATATATAAACCAAAATAGTATAATTCTAAGTTGTTAAACATGATTTCAAGCCCAAATTCTGAATTTATAGGAATTTTTTTAGAGAAAGTGTAGAAAAACAATGATCGTAAAGAATGTTAATAATGAATTTAAAAAAAAGATAAATTAAAAATTAAATTTTTAATTAATTATTTAATTTCAAATTTTAAAATTTAAAAAATTAGGATTAGCAATTAAATACATTCACACTATGTACGGTTACTTCCAATTTCAACAAAATCACCCGATCTCCGGTCCACATCTAAAACTCGCCGTCAAAGACAGCTGTTCGACGCATCATAACGCCGTCATTCCCCCTAATGCCGTTCAGACACAGTCAAAACACCGCTGTCCGTGGACACCACCGTAGCCTCATCTCGTGCCACTATTCCTTCGCAACCCGTGTCGACGCCGCCGCCACACCCCCATGCTGATACCGCCGCAACTGCGTGCCGATGTCCCTCTGCAGCCCGTGCAGACACAACAGTGAAGAGCAATCATGTTCATCACTGTCGTTGTTTTACCGGACACCCTCATTAACGTGTTTGGGTTTGTATACGTTAGTTTTTGTTTTGTTAATGGATTCCTCAATCGGTAAAGAAGGTTTTACAATCCCATCTTCCTACATCTTTAATCATTATACTCACTCAGATGACAATATCGTAGAGGCGCAAATTTCCGACAAGGTATTTATTAAAGGTTCATTCTACATACAAAAGGGATGGTTGTTCTTGTTGCAAATCTATTATTATATTTTATTTTACATACAAAACGGATGGAAGTTCATTTTACATACAAAATGGATGATTATTCTTGTTGCAAATTCATTATTATATTTTATTTTACATACAAAAGGGATGGATGTTCATTTTAGAGTTAAGTACGATTTTGATATCTAAGATATATGCCAAAAATTTTTTTCGTCCCCAATCTTTTCTTGCATACAAAATCGTCCCTAAGGTTTTACTTGGTTTTAAAGTTGTCCTTACCTTAGGGACCAAAATTGTACGGAGATAGCGGCGGAAGAGGAGACAGAGGTGGATTGTGAATAGCTTTTTCTTCTTCTCTTCCTCTTTCTTCATTCTTTCCCCCTTCGCAGGAGTAGAAACACCCTCTTTTTCTTAATTTTTCTTTTTTTTATTTTATAATTTTTTTGCTACGAGTAATTTGGTCCAAAATGTTAATATTTAAATAAAAGTGACGATTTTAAAATTTGGTTTTAAACTTTAAGAATGATTTTGTATGAAAAAAAAAAGGTTGAGGACGAAAAAAATTTAGTTTATACCTTAGGGACTAAAATTATACTTAACCCTTCATTTTACATACAAAAGGAACAATTGTTTTTGTTGCAAATCTAGTGGAAAGCTGGTTGGACAACAATGGTGCTGATAGAGTTTTTAGGAGAGACAGCGGCGACGGATAGTTAAAAATTTAAAAAGATAAGATAAAAGAATTTTTTATTACTTGATTGAGGTAGGTTTTTTTAATCTTTGGTAGGCCAAAAAATTAGCCTATTATTTACGTTGTTCAAATCTTTTGTTATTTATCTAACAGAATCAATATTTTTATGATATTTTATAGCCCAACATATTAAGAATTAATTTAAGATAGATTTAAGTTTAATTAAAGGATCTATGACAATTTATTAAAAAACAATAAATTTATAGGTGCGAATTACGATGATAATAAATAGAATTATAGACTTTATTTATCTAGATCTAATTTGGGTTCATTACCAAAATGACATTTCAACTTTTTCTTTAAATATTCTACCATTTTGTTTTCTAATATAGGTATCTATGTGTATTTGAAAGCTTTAAAGTTTGCAGCTGAGGTTTTAGTAATAACAAATTTTGGTGCCTCTTAAGATACTATATCTAAATTTAAAATTTAGTTGAAATTAAATAATAGATGAAAATTTTTAAATATTACGTGTGTGATTATATAGTGTGTGCGAGTAGGTGATATTGTAATACTTAGAATTAAAGAACGTTAGCATCAGGAAAAGAAAAAGCTTTAAAGTTTCAAATAACCATAAACATATATAAAGATATGTCTCATCAGATCAGATCAAATATTCCTTCAGGGATATACAAGACTAGGAGCTTAATTTTGAGACTACATACAAATTTAGCTTGGTTTAGACGTCTATCTATCACAATTTATGTTTATATATAGAACTAAACCAAATTATAAATGCTTTGAAATCTTTCTTTTGATATGACTTTCCTTTTGTTGTCCCTTGCTCAGATCAGATTTCAAGTGTTCCCTGATACGAGAAACTCTTCCATATTTGCTATCACGATATTTTGGTAGAGCTTTGACTATCTCTTAGGACTTGATAATGATATATTTCGTGGCTTTATTGCGTTCACTAAACTCATAATTCAATATTAATTAAGGATGTGAGGTATTTTGATAAAAAGAGATTTTCTTATCACGGGGTGTAAATAGTCAAATTTGTTTTTTATGTTTTTTTGAGAAAATTTTATTTCTTTCTCTTGAGCAATACTGAAATGACACTCTTTTCATCTCTATTTATAAAATGTACATTCTCCTTCTTTATAACTTTAAAAAAACTTTTTTTTTAATTTATTTTTAATTTTTTGTGTTAACTAATGTTAACTTTATCTATTTTTTAAGAAAAAATAAATTATTTTTTACACAAATACCCTTTAAAAAATTTTTACTTTTTTTGTCATTAAATTTTGCTTATCAAAATACTCTTTAATAAATTATTTTTTTATTAATTAAATTATATTTTTACCAAAATATTTAAAAAAATTAATAATTAAATTATTTTTTCTAAGATATCTTTCAATATTTTTTTAATTATTAAATTATAATTTTACCAAAATTTTTGTTAACAATTATTTTTATATTTTATTATTAATTTTTCGATATCAATATATATTATTTTAACATTAAATAAAAAGTTCTTACCACTGTTAATATGTATAACAATTAATATATATTGATATCGAAAAATATTCTTACTAAGATTTTTTATTTAATGTTAAAATAATATATATTGATATCAGAAAATAAAATATAAAAATAATTATTAACAAAAATTTTGGAAAAATTATAATTCAATAATTAAAAAATTATTGAAGAGTATCTTAGAAAAAATAATTTAATTATTAAAATTTTTTAAAAATATTTTGGTAAAAATATAATTTAATCAATAAAAATTAATTTATTAAAGAGTATTTTGGTAAGCAAAATTTAATGACAAAAAAATAAATTTTTGTTAAAGGGCATTTTTGTAAAAAAATAATTTATTTTTTCTTGAAAAATGGATAAAATTAACATTAGTTAACACAAAAAATTTAACATGGATTAAAGAGAATTTTTTAAAAATTATAACGAAGAAGAATGTACATTTTACAAATAAAAAAAAGAGTGATAGAGTAGTGTTTGAGCTGAAACTGAATTAGTTGCTAAGTTAATTAGGCCAAGCTGAGTCAGCAGAGTCAGTTACACACACTCTCTCATATTAGAATTAGTTGCAAGCTGTCATTAGGCTCAACTTATATAACCAGCTGTATGTGTTAGTTATAGTGTTGTTATTGTAATCACAACTCTAGTTCACCTTTACCAAATCAGTTAAGCAAGCTACTTTCTCTCTCTCTCTCTCTCTCTCTCTCTCTCTCTCTCCAATTTCTCTTCTCTTCTTCTTCAATCTCTGCTCTCCCCTTCAGTTCGATACTGATACTTTTTCATGGTATCAGAGCTGTGGTTCGTTCAATCACCATGGAGATAAACACAGAAATGGCTGAAGCTCAGGTTCAGTGTCAACCTAACTTCACGTCCTCACCAATTTCGATGAAGCTTGATGACGACAAATTTCTCCAATGAAAAGATCAAGCGGAATCGACAATCGAAGGTCACGATCTGTTAGCTCACATCATAGGAGAAGGTATTCCAGCTTAGTTCACAGCTTCAGGAGAGAAGAATCCAGAATTTTCAAGATGGAAGCGACAAGATGCTCTACTCAAATCTTGGTTGTTGGCGTCGATGACCAACTCCTTCACTACTCGGATGGTGGGCTGCTTGTACACATATTAGGTATGGAGAAGGTTAGAGGATCATTTTGCATCACAAATTCGAGCAAGAATTCTGAAATTAAAGAACAAATTGAGTAGCATTAAAATTGGAAGTTCTGCCAGTAGCTATGTGTTAGAAATTAAAGAAACAATAGATACATTAGCCTCAGTTGAGGAACCAGTAAGGGAAAGTGATCATGTTAGTGCCATACTCAATGGCTTAACAGAGAAATATGGACCGTTGATTACAGCTGTAGTCTCAAGATCATCTAGTGCCTCAGTAGGAGAGTTAGAGTCTTTGCTTTTTGCACATGAAAGTATGATAGAAAAATTCAGGAGGTCAGATTTGTCAATCCAAGAAAATATAGCTCAGTACTCAAACAATTATGGAGGTCGAGGGCATTTCAAAGGAGATTTCAGAAGTGATTTCAGAAGACGAGGTGGAAGAACGATGAGAGACGGTTTCTCTGGCAATGAAAGAAGGGCTTATGGAAGGTCTGATGGAGGATTCAATGACAATGATAGAAGATTTGCCAGTGGTGGTCAAAATGACAGACGATATGATGGTGGAGGTAACAGATCAGTTTGTCAGCTATGTGATAAGGTTGGCCATACAGCTCACAGATGCTGGTTCAGGTATGATTCGTCATGTGGGAATGAAAGCCAGATTTCAAGAGAGGGTTATGAGCATACACAAGTCAGGCCACAGCCACAAGCTCACTTGAGTACTCTAAAAACACCATCCACCAGCTATGATCAAAACTAGTATCCGGACAGTGGTGCGACACACCATATGACACCAGATCCTCAAAATGTGATGAGCAGCAAAAGCTATGAGGGGTCAGAACAAGTAATTGTGGGAAACGGAACAGGTTTGTAAATCACCTCTATTGGAAATTTCCATTTTTAAAAATTGATTTGAGTTCTAGAAAGTTTTTGTTGCAAAAATTGTTACATGTGCCTAAAATAACCAAAAATTTTTTGAGTGTGTATCAATTCTGCTATGATAACAATGTGCTTTTTGAGTTTGATGCTCATGGTTGTTGTGTCAAATCACAAGAAACCAAAGAGTTGATTTTACAGGGTGAAGTTGATTAGGAGATGTATAAATTTGTCAAGATTTTTCCTTCAATAAGTTCAGCTGCTTACAACTCCACCATGTCCACAACTGAGCAATTTCTCTTGTGCGTGAAAGGTTGGGACATGCAGCAAACAAAGTAGTTAGTGCAGTCTTGAAAGATTGCAATTTGTCATTTGTTGAAAATAAAGAGCTTTGTACAGCCTGTAATATAGGCAAGTCACACCAATTACCATTTCCAAGTTCAAATATAGTGTATCAATCCCCTTTAGAATTAGTGTATTCAGACATATGGGTCCTGCTCCTATGCTAGATTTGAAGAGAAACTTCTATTTTGTTAATTTTATCGATGCATTTTCTAAATTTACTTGGCTTTATCTAATTAGAGCACGGTAACAATTCAAATAAGTTTTCTTTAATTTTCCAAAGATGGTTGAATTACAATTTGGCACAAAAATTAAATTGTTTCAATCTGACAATGCTACTGAGTATGTTAGCTTATCAAAAGAACTTCAATCACAAGGGATCAGGCACAGATTTTTATGCCTTCATATCCATCAACAGAATGAAACTGTAGAGCGCAAACACAGGCATGTAGTAGAGATGGAAATGACACTTATGGCTGGTTCTGGAGTGCCAATGAGATACTGGGGTGATGCCTTTCTCACTGCAGCTCAACTCATCAATATTCTACCAACACCAACCTTAGGAAACATGTCTCCAACAGAGAAGCTCCTTGGTAAGAAGCCAGACTACAGCTGTCCACGGGTATTTGGCTGCCTCTTCTTCTCTCACTTGCGACCGTTCAATCGTCACAAGCTTGAGTTTTGGTCAGCACCCTATATGTTCTTGGGATATGGTACTGCTCACAAAGGGTACAAATGTCTCACACCAGAAAGCAAAGTGGTGATCACACGAAATGTTGTGTTCAATGAGATGCAGTTTCCTTTCAAAATTGAAAAACATCTCATGAATGTCACTGATGAGCAGAACAAGTCTGAGACAATTACACCAATGCCAGCCATTCCTTTGATTCCCAGCCCTCCCCTACCTCCATCCCATGTCACAAGCCACTCGGGAGCTTTTCAACTCTCTTCTCAACCCTGCTCTCAAGCTTCCATAAACACCACTTGTCCTTCTGTCACCTGTCACTCGCCTTCAGCTTCATCCCCAGCCCCAATTTCTCCCATTGCATCTCCACTCCTCATCTCTCAGAGAGCACCCTCAGCCACACTTATCCCAGTCCCAATCTCAGCTCTAGAAATTATTCTTCCAAGTTGTGAACCTATGCCTAGTACTCAAAACATACACCATATGATCACTCGAAGCAAGACTGGCAGTCTTCGACCAAAGGTTTATCATGCTGCAGTGGAGCCACGGTCAATGAGAGAGGCCATGGTTCACCCGAACCGGAAAGAAGCCATGGATCAAGCCCTGCTTAAGAACATGACATGGCAGCTTGTACCTCTACCAGAGAACCGAGAAGCTATTGGCAGCAAGTGGGTCTTTAGAGTCAAGTATAACGCTGACTGTGACGAACGGAATTTTTGCGCAGTCTAGAATTTTCACAATTAAGTTCTCGTTGCAAGTATAGCTTCTAGACCGACAAGAAATCCTTTCGTACAAAAGCTTTGGTTGTCACAAGTAACAAAACCCAATATAAATTATTACCGAAGTATTTAAATCTCGGGTCATCTCTCAAGGAATTGCAGGGAGGTGTATTTATTATTGGTTATGGAAAAGGTATCTTTTTGGGTTTTTTGAAATAGGTAACAGGGAAATAAATTAACAATAAAGTAAATAAATAATCATGAAAACCATTGCAAGGAATAAGAACTGGAAATCCCATCCTAGTTATCCTTATCAGGTGTGATGAGAAATATTTATTGCTCCCACTTAGTTAACCCTTACTAAATAAAGGAAAGTCAAGTGGACTAATCAATTTGATTCCTCAAGTCCTAGTCAACTCCTGTGGAAAGACTAGCTTTAGAGGGATCCAAATCAATCAGCAATTTCCAATTTTCAATCAACAGCTGAGTTTGACAACTCAAGTGTCACCAATTACTCAACCAAAGTAAAGGGGGGAAATCTAAATTATTTATATCATAAATAGAAGAAAGCAATCATAAATCTGAAATACCTCAAATTGCATTTAAACATAAATTCAAATCTAATATGAAGAGTTCATAAGCCAATTTGGCAACATAAGTAATTACCAAAAGAAATAGAGCAACTAAAGTAATAGAGTAAATAAAAGTAGAAGAGAAACTAAAATAAAGGAACATTGAACCTAGAATGAAAAAATAACCATAAACTAAGAGGAATCCTAATCCTAAAAACCTAAGAGAGAGGAGAGAGCCTCTCTCTCTGGAACTACATCTAAAACCTAAATTTGTGAATTATGAATGTTGTATTTTTTAATGAATGGATTCCCCCACTTTATAGCCTCTAATATGTGTTTTCTGTGCCGAAAACTGGGTCAAAAACAGCCCAGAAATCGTCCCCAACATTTGCTCTTAATTCTGCAGATCGCGCAGGTCACGCGTATGCGTCAATCACGCGTGCGCGTGATTTGGCAAATTTTCTTGTCACGCGTACGCATCAGGCACGCGTGTGCGTCTTTTGTGCAGACTCCAATCCACGCGTACGCGTCAGGTACGCGCACGCGTCGCTGTAAATTTCTCCATTCTGCGCACTCGCGTGAGCCATGCGTGCGCGTCGGTGCTCGCTGGTCATCTCCTTAGTTTCTTGTGTTCCTTCCATTTTTGCAAGCTTCCTCTCCATTCTCTAAGTCATTCCTGCCCTATAATCCCTAAAATTACTTAACGCACATATCACGACATCGAATGGTAATAAGAGAGGATTAATATTAGCAAATATAAGGCCAAAGAAGTATGTTTTCAATCATAGCACAAAATCAGGAAGAAAAACGTAAAACATGCGAATTGTATGAATAAGTGTGAGAATAATGGATAAAATCCACTAGATTAAGCACAGGATAAACCCTAAAAATGGGGTTTATCAGACAGCACACTACAAAAGTACAAGGCTAGGCTGGTCACTCAAGGCTTCTCTCAGAAACCTGGGTTCGATTTCATAGAGACCTACAGTCTGGTAGTCAAACCAACTTCAATCAGGATAGTCTTAACACTTGCATTGGCAAACAATTAGTCAATTAGACAATTGGATGTCAACAATGAATTTTTACATGGAGAGTTACTTGAAGATGTGTATATGCGACAGCCACAGGGCTATGTGCAAGGTGATGGGAAGCTGGTATGCAAACTTACCAAGGCATTATATGGCCTGAAATAGGCTCTGAGGGCCTGGTATCATAAGTTGTCTACAGCTCTGCATCAGCTTGGATTCACTGTCACAGCCTCTGATGTTTCAGTCTCCACCAAGTTTGATGCCAATGCTACCACCTTTGTACTTGTGTATGTAGATGATGTGATCATCACTAGAAGCTCAACAAGTGCTATGATGGCTGTAGTGAACCAGCTGAATTGCAAGTTTGCACTCAAGGATATGGGCGATCTTCATTATTTTCTAGGCATTCAGGTTAGCAAGACTAAGGGTGGTGGATTGTTACTCAGCCAAGAGAAATACGTTACCAATTTACTAGGAAAGGTATGTATGACGGGCTGCAAGCCCTGTAAAACACCTCTCCCATCATCACTGAAAATCTCTCAGTTTGGTGGTGACAGGTTTGATGAACCAGCCCTTTATCATTCAGTGGTAGGAAGTCTTCAATATCTCACCATCACAAGACCAGAGCTCGCCTATGTTGTAAGCAAACTCTCTCAGTTCATGCAAGACCCATTGGAATCGCATTGGAAACTAGTTAAAAGAATCCCTAGGTATGCAAGTGGAACAATCAAATATGACTTACATCTCCGTAAGAATGACTCGTTGAACATCACAGCCTATTGTGATTCGGATTGGGGAGGAGATCCTGATGACAAAAAATCAACTGGTGGTATGTGTGTTTTCTTAGGAAGAAACTTGGTTTCCTGGTCTTCTAAGAAGCAATCTTTGGTGGCCAGGTCAAGCACAGAGACTGAATACAGAGCTATGGCAGATCTAATTGCAGAACTTATATGGATCAAGAACCTGCTAAGTGAGCTAAGGGTCACAGCTTCTATTCCCACCATATATTGTGACAACCTGAGTGTTGTGCTTTTGGCAAGCAACCCCATCCTGCATTCAAAGTCTAAACACTTTGAAATTGATCTTCATTTTGTGAGGGACTATGTAGCAAAGGAAGTGGTAAAAGTTAGCCATGTTTCGGGATCTGTTCAGTTGGCAGACATTCTGACAAAGGCAATTTTCTTTGGAATGTTTGACAATGCTAGAGCAAGGTTGAATGTTGAGACAAATTTGCTGTGTAGTGCCACTGCTGAAGGGGTAGCAGGAATAGTTAATGAGCCAGCCATGCCTAGTAATGAAGGAGCCTTGCAGAATGGCAGCAAACCTAAAGACTTTAGCAGCAGAGTGCATGATGGAGTAAGTGTTGAGCAACATAATAAAATCAGATAGCATGGTGTATGATAGAGTAGTCAGCTTATATAACCAGTTGTATGTGTTAGTTATAGTGTTGTTATTGTAATCACAACTCTAATTCACTTTTACCAAATTAGTTAAGCAAGCTACTCTCTCTTTCTCTTCAATTTCTCTTCTCTTCTTCTTCAATCTCTGCTCTCCTCTTTTTTTTTTATCATATAGAATTATGTAAATAGTTAAGAAAGCTATGATTTGAATAAGGCAGGTAGTTATGATCTTTGACTAAGTCAAAGAATAAATTGCTAACATATATGTTGTAAATAAATAAGATGATAAAACTCAAGTTGATATTTACAAGATGATAAAATGTAAGTTAATATTATCAATTTGTTACATAACTTAATAAAATTGAATGGGTTAATGTTTAAATTCGTCCCTGAAAGATCACGCGATCTTCATTTTCGTCTCCGAATGATTTTTTTAATCAAATTAGTCTCTGAAAGATAAACTGTTAGTCAAATTAGTCCTTCCGTTAATTAGATGATGACATGTCACGTGACATGAATACGTGACATGCCACGTGGCAGGTCAGTAACACGTGGCACGCCACGTGACAGGTCAGTGACACGTGGCATGCCATGTGTCACTTGACATATAAAAAAGTTTTTATTAGTCAAAATAGTCCTTGAAAGTCCAGACGTAAGTCATTTTTATCCCTCAAATTTTAAAAATTAGTCAAACTAGTCCTTATATAATTTTTTTATAATATTAAATTTATAATATTTTTTATACTACTAATTTTAATATTATTTTTTAAACCTTAATAAATAAAATTCTCTTTACATAAAATAATAAAAATAATTAAATTTTTATAAAGTTATTTTGTCATTTGTATTTTAAAATTTTACATTTTCAAATTGTAAATTTTTATGTGAATTTTTTTTATTTAAATGAGTTTATCAAATTATTGTTGATTATATATTTAAAAATTTTAAATTTTAAATTTTACTAAATAATATAGTAATTATTTTAAATTTTAAATTTTTTAAATTTTTAAAATTATAACTTTTATTATTATTTAATTTATATAGTAAAACTCAATAATTGAAAAACTGGTTTATGAAATCACTTTTTGAATCTTAATATTCTAATATAATTTTTTAAATATTTCATTTAAAACAAAAGAAATTTTATTTTAATACAAAGCATATCTATTTATATAATGTACTAGTGCGGAGTAGTCTGTGTTATGCATAGATATAATATTTCCTATTTCATTTTATCTCATTGATTTGTGAAATTAAAAGAAAAATTATATGATCTATCTCAAACATATGAAACACACAAAAATTTATTATGATGTTTGCATGTATTACGCTTAAGAAGCAATTCGTTTATAATAATAATAATAATAATAATAATAATAATAATAATAATAATAATAATAATAATAATTAACCAACAAATTTTCAATATTTTGTAAAGTTTGAAATTGAAGCAAAATTTGTGGATCTTCTTGAATTTTGACTTTAAGTATCACTACCATTACATCCTATATATAAGTAATATCGTAATGGAAAAAAAAAAAGATGTAATAAAAAAAAAAAGTGGTATAACTTTGTTTAGATTAACATACATAAATTTTTATTTTGAGCATATAACTTTGTTTAGGTTAATATACATAAATTTCAATTTTAAGTATATATGTAAGAAAAATATTTTAGAATAGAAAAGAATAAGAGAGATTTTGAGAAGAATTAAAGGAGAGAGATAATTTTATGAAGAAAAAATAAAAAAAATTATATAAGGACTAGTTTGACTAATTTTTAAAATTTGAGGGATGAAAATGACTTACGTCTGGACTTTCAAAGACTATTTTGACTAATAAAAATCTTTTTTATATGTCAACAAGTGACACATGTCACTGACCTATCACGTGGCGTGCCACGTGTTACTGACCTGCCACGTGGCGTGTCACGTCATCATGCAGCGTGTCACGTCATCATGCCACATGGCACTTAACATGACACGTCATCATCCAATTGACGGAAGGACTAATTTGACTAACAGTTTATCTTTCAGGGACTAATTTGATTAAAAAAATCATTCGGGGACGAAAATAAAGATCGCGTGATTTTTCAGGGACGAATTTGAACATTACCCCAAAATTGAATGATTTGTGGTTTTTTTTTTATTTTCTCATCATTACTTTTAGCAAAGTATATGTAGGTGACTTCTATTATATTGTATATCAAATTTTGTATAAAACTAGTATATGAATTTGTGCCTTCTACAGAATAATATATAAAAATATATAAAGTATTTTTTAAAATTTTTTAAATAAAAATACACATAGTAATTTTTTTAATAAAAATTTTATAAAATTAATTAAATTTAAAGTTTAACTATTTTTAATATATAAAATAATAAAATAAATGAGTAATAATTTTACTTGTATGACAATTACTCATTAGCAGTAATATATAGTTTGTAATTAAATTAAAATATTTATATTAAAATTTTATTTTAAATTTTTTTTTTAAATAACATTAGTGGTTGAATTTATAGATGTAACACCCTAACTATTAGTACCTCATGATCGCACTAATAAAAGCTCGGGCGTTACTTACCTTTAAACCTTCAATTTCATACTATACATTTTTAATATTGAGTCTTTACGAATACGAACCGAAACTTTCACCAAGAAAATGAAGAGCCGATACTTTAAATTATTTAATCACAAAATTATATATATCCACGTAGCATTATATACATAGACTTACTCAAAGATCCTCAAATACAATTCCTACCCTTCTGAAAACTAAAACAGTAAATGACGAAGGGAAAATAAAATCTAACAACTCAACTTGTAAACAGAATCTTCTATGCTCCTATAGCTCCGCACTAAACCTTCGCACCTGTAGCTTAAAGGGGTGGAGATAGGGGTAAGTTCATTTTATATATACTTGGTCAGCAATAACAATCAACAAGGTATTATCTAATTCAACTATTAAAGAATACAGAATTCAAACAATCATTTGGCACACCCACAATCACAGAAAATACACTCACAAATAAATATGCGCAAACAAGTATGATGCATGTCTATCTCTAGTGCAGGTAATGAGCTCATTGATGGTCGTAATATTCTTATGCCGGTTAGAAATTAGTAATGAATCCAATCGTGAATATAGTCTAACCAACATGCAAATATCGCATCAAACAATTCTAAAATCTATGACCGAGAGAATTGATCCCGGGTCGTTCTCCCTAGAATTTGCCTTGGAATGCGCATCATTGATTAGGAAATCTTTTGTGATTTTGAGAGTTGGTGCAAGAATTCAAGCTAACAAAAGTAGACAAGCAATTAATTGGAATAAAAGCCTTGGCTAGGGGTAAGCATTGGAAGTTCCATCATTATAGTTTCCTTCAATTGAGATAAGAATTGATTGTTACTTCACTTAGTTAACCCCCTAATAATGGAGGAAAGTCAAGTGAAAATAACTAACTTGAGTCACAAGTCCTAGTCTCACCCTAGGAAAGTCTAGCTTTAGTGCACTCCAAATCAATTAGCAATTCTCAATTCCTAATCAACAATTGATATCCACTACTCAAGTATCTCCAATAACTCAACCCCTAAGTCAAGTGAGAGAAATCTACTCCATAGCTAGGGTTGTCATTATCACAAATAATTGGTAGGCAATCATAGAAGACATGTAATTGAAAGAAAATAATTGAATTAAAGCTATCTAATCCAAACAATCATCAACAATCAAGCAATTGAATGAAATTCCTCAATTCATTAATCAAAATTCAAAGTAACAAGGTCACAAATCTAGATCCAAGAGATAGAATCAAAAGAGCACTAATTGAGAGTAGAAGAAGAGTAGATCTACAACTTGTATCAAAGTAAAAATGAATTAGCAATGGATCTCACCAAGAAATTAAAGGAGAATTGCAATGGAGAAAGTGAAATCCTAGAGAGAAGTTGGAGTTTCTCTCTCTAAAAGCAAAATGTAACTAACTACCCAAAATATCTAGAATTATGACTAATTGTCCTAACCCCCCTAATCCTTGGTCTTCTTATGCTTTTCCCTCCAAAATTCTGCCCAAAAACAGGGCCTGGGACTGCCTGAAATCGCTGGTCACGTTTTCCCTTTAAAAAATCACGTGCGCACATCGGCGCGTACGCGTACAGTACGCGTACGCGCACCTGGGGTTTTTTGCGATTTACGTGCATGCGTACAGTGCGCGTGCGCGTCCAAGGTTTTATGGCCCAGCCGTATAAGCGTGCCAGCTTCTCGCTTTGGCTCCATCTAGCCGGCTCTGGGGGTGCACATCCGCGCGTCCGCGTACGGTGCGCGTGCGCGCACATGCCCAAATTCCAAAATTCTACTTTATTCCATGCTCCTTCCATTCATGCATGCTTCCTTCACTCCTCTTAGCCATTTTTGCCCTATAACTTCTGAAACTACTTAACAAACGGATCACAACATCGAATGGTAATAGAGGAGGATTACAATATATTAATTTTGATGCAAAAGAAGCATGTTTCCATCTATGAAGCAAAGTTGGGAAAGGAACACAAAATCATGCAGTTTTATATGAATAAGTGTGGAAGATTATTGATAAAACCCTTAAAATCTATACATGATAAACCTTAAAAACGGGGTTTATCACTCATCTGTCGGTTTCGACCCGCTCTCGATGCAACTCAACAACCTTTATCTGAGTTTGATTTCTAGTGTCATAACCTCTGTAAGCAAACTCTGTCTTACAAGTGCGATTCTCTTGAGCCGATGTATGCAAACATAACCTCTGTAAGCAATCTCTGTCTTACAGGTGCGTGACCATCCCCTGGATTGGCCGATGTATCTCTAGAAAAAAAATCTCGGTGGATTCACCACCATATCTCTGCTCGTTTTCAGTAGGTAAACAATCATCTCTGCTTCTCTCCTTTTCTTTTCGTTCTTTCTTTTTTTTTCTTTTCAATTCTCTGTTCTCCTGTGGCAGAGGTTCTTTAAATTCTTTTTTTTTCTTTTCTTTTCTCATCATTCTTTTAATTCCTTACTTTTAACATAAAAAACTATCTTCACACTCTTTCCTCATATTTTTCTAAATGTTTTATGAAGAAGAGATCATGAAATCCTTAGCTTAGATTTGCCTTTCTAAAGCTTTTAGAAAAAATTGTTTGTTTACCACTCTCTGTTTTATTTTTCATAATACATACAATAATATTCTTATAAAATAATATCTTGATAAATAATAATTTATAATAATAATTTACTCTAATGTAAATGAGTAATTTTAAACAAATATTTAAAATAATATTTATAATACTTTTACAACTTATTTTCAAATTTTTATTAAATACTTTCTAAATTACGAACTTTTTAATATTCTATTTTTAACTTTAATATTTTATACAATTATATTTGAACCCTCACTTTGTTTTATATTTAGATAAATAACTCTGAGTTTTTATAAAATATCCGTTTTACCCCTAAACTTTACTTATTACCCAAAATACCCGAAAACTTATATAATTATAATGTTAAACTCAATCTTTTCATAAAAATACAAGTATATTTCCTAAAAAAATAATTCTTTTTGGCTGATTCTTCTCTTCACCAAGAACCGAAATCCTCCTTATTTTCTTTCTAAAAAATATACATTTAAATCTTAATCCGTTTTTGAGTTTTACGATTACCAATTTTTCAGAACTTTTAATTTAATTCCTCAGCCATTAAACCTCGCCCATTTATTCAAAAACTAACACAATGACAGCTCCAAATCAGCCTCATTATCACAGTTTGGGCGGCACAAACATGACCAAATCACAAGCTTAATCATATATAACAATATATCAACAAAATTCAATATAAAGTCAATCAAACTCCATCAATAATCGATCACAACAACCATTCACTTATCTAACATAAATTTAATCGGTGAGAATTTACCGAAACCTACTTCCGTACGAAATTAAAATACTCGAGGTTACGGAAAAGCTTTCTGACCGAACTGCCGAAGAAGAAAATGTCAGAAATTGTTTGTGCCCCCTAGAATTTCAGTTGGTCAAACTCAAGGGATAGAAAAGCTATGTCACTGTCAACTTCCACCAATTAAAAGTGATGCCAATGTATAGAGAAAGAAGATATAAACACTTTTACCGGATTAAATTTTTTATTAGAGTTACGGATCACAAGAAATCGTGAAAGGAAGGTTCACAGTTCCAAAGTCTCTCGTCCCACTCTCTCTCTCGGCTTCTCTTCCTTCTTTTCTTTTATTAAGTTCATTCGGTGCATGAGGAGAAAGGAAGATAATTAAGGCTAATGTTAACAAATGGTTTGTAGTATAAAAATCCTATTACGTGTGAGTTATACATATATATTTTTCTTTACAAAAGCCACGTTAATTCTTTCTTTTGTATATATATATAAGATATAACTCAGTTTCCTTTCCTTGTTCCCAAATGGCTTCGGCCTCCCTTTTTTTTTTAACTTTAATAATAATAATAATAATAATAATAATACTTAATTTTTTTAAATATTTTATTATAATAAAAATCATTTAAAAAGTCTAATAGATTTTAAATTTAAAATATTATAAAATTTAATTTAATTATTTTTAAGAAAAATAATTTTTTTTAAATAAAATTCTCAATAAATATAATAAATCGTAAATCACTCATTATTTAATTTTTAAAAAGTTAGGCTGTAATATCCTATCCATTTTATAAAAATTTTTGTCCTAAAAAATTGATACAAAATGGAAGGAGTTCAAACTAGCTTTATTTTTGAACACATTTAAAAAAAAAAATATTTTGGCGTATATAAGACGTAACATATATATAAGAAAAAAGCTTTAAGGTCTCAACATATATATATACTTATATAGTTTTCAAATTTAGGATATTCTTATGGCTTAAAAATATAGGGAAAAGGTTTGGTGCAAAGCGGAAGATACAAGATAGACTCAATGCAGAAAGGTTACAAGGCAGGCTGGTATTAGAACGACGAGTATATCGTTTGCACACTGAACTCATACCAACTTTAGAGCTTCAGCTGCCTAAACTTCAACATGACGTAACTTCACAATTCCCAACCATACTATATTAAACAGATTCTCCACGAATTCTCAACCTCATCAAACACTCCGCAACCCACTAACAGACACAAGTCTAACATCAACAAAACTCCTTCGCAAGAATCAAGCTCCTCAACATCCTGTGACGTCGCACACTTACAAATTCCACTTTCCGCGTCTGCCCAACATATCCTAAAGAACTAACATATTGCTTACTATATCTATCAATCGAACGTGTTACCAAAACAAGTCTCAAGTCACCCAAAAGGATACAAGACCTCAGAGAAAAGACAAGCAACAAGGACAATGTTCACAAAGATTTCTACGTTTCTCTTTGATGCATCAACAAGTCCAAAGTTACCTCAGAGAATACATGAACCAAGAAAAGGAGTTTAAACAGCATAAGGCAGATATCCAATGAATCACAAGTTACTTTAAAACAAGTTTAAGTTACCTAAAAGGATATCAAACTTCGGAAGAGAAGAACAAAATTTATGGATGGGATTCACATGAATTCAAGAGAATGTTTAAGAACACTATCAGGCAGGCAATAATTCAGAATGTAAGGTTCGAAACAAGAACTTCAAAAGAACCAAATTCAATCAGAATGAAATATACATAAGATGCAAGACATGAAGCAAAAAAACCAAACTGCATCTTAGGAAAAGCATATATTTCAGAGAATTCAAGTAAACGTATGCAGTTAAGATCAAATGAAAATAGCATATGAACAAGGAACAAGATTGGAGAATAATTACTTCACTTTCCAAGAAAAAAACCCCAAACAAAAATTCAAGATAAACCATGGAAGAACAAGCAGATATGTGACCGAGCAACCCCAAGATGCAACTTCTAACGCTTCCAAAACCCATAATTTGCATCACCTATTAATTCTATTTCGTCTATGACAATCCATTCACTACAAGAAAAAGGCGTATTTGTAACAAAAAAAAATTGTTACAAAACGTCAAAATTTTGAAACAAAAGTTTTTTGTAACAAAAAAGGGGCCATTGCAGTAAGTCCCGTTACAAAAAATTTTTGTAACGAAAAATGGAACTGTTACAATTCAATATGATGTTTTGTAACAATTTTTTCTGATACAAAAAACTAGAAGCCGTTACAAAAGTGGTAACAAATTTTGATCTTCAAGGTATTTTTCGTGACAATCTATTTTTTCCTATCAAAAAATTTTGTTACAAAATATAACTTATTTTGTAACATTTTTTTTCTTTAGTTACAAAAGTAAAATAATTATTTTGTAACATTTTTTTAATTAACTAATATATTAACTATTTTATTAAGCAAATCTACATTTATATAATATGTAAAAACATACATAATTCAAACATGCCTCATTTAGCTAAAATTGTTTTAAAATAAAATAACATTAGTGAGTACATTGATTAGTTCTACAAGTTATATGTCTTGCACAAGTTCAACCAAAAGTTAAAAGTTATAACATAGATTAGTGTCTCTATGAATCAAAGTATTCTTGAGCCCTCAAAGTAGCATGTGATCCCCATTTCAGCACTCCTATAAATAAGAAAATTCGAAACAAAAAGTTAGGTGCATAGTCAAAAGAAATATCTTGAGGCAATCAGAAATCATGTAGCAAACAAGGGTTTATTTTGACACATAAATTCGTCAAATAGAACTTGTTTTCTCAAACAACACAATGCAGTTTAATTGAGCAACCAAATAGGACAACAACCAAATAGTGAATAACAAAACCCAAGGTTCCAGCTTCCAACAATCAAAACAGTGAAACACTTAACCGGATAATCAATCAATTGAGCTTAGCAACAGTTGAAAACCAAAAGCAATTAAATACCAACTCAATCAATTAATAGAATCAAAGATGAATATTGAAAACAGCTTAAGATAAATTTCGGCAGCATTTCAGCAGTAAATTTGCCTATTTCACAATTTCAATCAATCAATTCAAATTCCATATGAATTCTTTGAGAGTTAAAAACACAAAAAATCATAATGAATTCATAGGAAGGAAGTAAATAAGCCAATTCCAGCAAGAAAACATGAGGAAACAATTAAAACTAATCCAACCACCAAGAAGTAGAGCAGCACTCAGCAGAACAGCAATCAATGGCCCATCATACAGCATCCAAAACAGTAAAATGAACAAAGGTAATGGATTCAGGCAGCATTCTATTCATTGAAGTCAATAACCATTACACTTGCAAGCAGCAGGGGCACAGCAGTTTATCCATTAATTCAATAGAAAATCAATTAAGCCAAACTAAACGATTTCAGCAACAGATTTATCAATAAAACTAATCTCAGTTCAGCAACCATCATCTACTCCAACACAAACAACAATAACTCAGCAGCATTTTCTTTCTCATTGAATTTAACAATCATTCAACAAGCAAGCAATAAGGGGGAAAAATCAGCAGCAACCAACAACAAGTATAGAGCAGCAATAATAACTTAATGTGAGAAATTATTCAATAACAAATGCACATACAAATACAAGGATTACTTAAATGACTCATCATACTTATCCACATAAGTCTGCAGTGAAACCACTTACCGTTTCACTTAAGAGGCTTGTAACAACAGCTTTTTTATCAACTTCTTTCTCATTCTCCCTTTCAGGCTCACTGTCAGTACTGGTAGGAGGTGGAAGTGCTAAAGCACCAAACATGGCTTCGTCATGAGCAACTTGGATTTGTTCCTCCCTTCTTACCTTGATAAGAAAATGGGTTCGATCTATGTTTAGTCTTCCATACATAGATGATGTATGTATGTTAACAAGGAACAAAACTGACTATTCATGAATATAAGAAGAGGAATATACCTCTATTTTAGAATACCGAAAACTCTGGCCAATTTGCTTGACCAAGAAAGCATCATCTTCAGCCACTGCAGATAGGTGGGCAAATACAATTAGTTCAATTAAGTTTCAGGCTTCAAGCCAAACCCCAAACCATTACTTATTATCATTTATAAGAAAAAATATCATTGGCATTCAATAATTAAAAGAATCACTATGACTAAGCAATGAACAATTAAAATTAGTAAGTATTGGTGGTATTAACAAGCACACAACAACAGTACTCAACATTGGATCAATTAAAAATGAAGTTTACATTATCAGGATTCAGGTTTATATCACTTCATTTGATTAATTAATTATCAATTGGAAGTGGAGCCCTGTTTTCATAAACCAGTTCAGAGTTTTCAGCAAATAACCGACCTTCCAAGTGACTTATCTAAGCCTAAAAAATATATATGAACATGAAATTTGTACTCACTTAAAATAGACTGATAGATCTTTAAAATCCTTTTAAAATCAACTCAAAATTCTGTTTAAATTAAAAGTTATAGCGTTTGGAAGTTGGTGCTGCAGAACCAGAAAATCAGAAAAATCTGCAGCAACCACTAAACTTTCAAAAATCATATCTTCCAAACCACTTGGCCAAATTCTCTGAAATTTTTATGGAATATTCAAGACACACTGAAGTTTTACAGAAAAATAGTTTCATCTAAAAAATAGGTCTGGACTACTCCCAAAAAGTCATTCGTTCTGCTGCCAATTATGCAGTTTTCTGCATAAATTCTGCACAAAGTATTTCCAACAACCTCACATACCAATTCCTATATTCAAGCCTAGGATTCATGTAAAACCATATTTCTAACTTTCTTTTGACTAACCAAAGTTGCCCAAGAACTCTTAGTTCAATATATCACAATTTCATATCATAGGTGCAACGTAACCATATTATCACAGCATCCATTCTTCAGCATCTCATCTATAACAACATATCTCAAGTTCTGATTCATAAAATCAATTTCCAGCAGCCATAGCAACCTTCCATACACAAAATCAACATCAACAAGTACTAGAAGCAAGTATAACTTCAAAATACACAATATCATCAATAATCATTACATTGAATCATTAAACCAATCACCAATTACAGTTATGATTCAACTCAATACTAACAATTATTCACACAAAGCAATCATAAACCATTTACAGTTACTCATTTAATTTTATTGGCATTCATAACTTAAAACATTTATTTTTAAAACAAATCCCCTACCTCAGTTAGTCGAAAATCACAAAATTAAGCATGACTTCAACTTCGTTCTAACCCGCAGCAGCAGCAATAGCCTTAAATCGGATCAGCAACGGCAATGCCAGTGAACAATTTGCAGTGGTATTGACATAACCCTAACATATTAACATCTCAGCATTCTCAATCAACCATGAAAACGGAATGGTAACAATAAGGGTTTTGGAACAAGGACAACTTACTAAAACTTGAAAGGAACAAACGACAGGGAGCAGCAGTAGTAATAGCTTTGTTTAAGCACAAGCAACCCCACGACCACCCATCACGGCAGTAGCGACTTCGACACACAAGGAGGACCAAAAACAGAGACAAGACTGAGTAACTAACGAAGACAGTGGCTTGAGCAACAGCAGCGGCGACGACTTTCGCCAGTGACGGCGACGACTCTCGCCAGTGACGGCGACGAGCTCTCGTAACGTTGACGGCGACTGGGTGCAGCGGCGGTGACAGGATCGGCTTCCCCTCTCTCTCATCTTCGCGCACTGTCTTTCTCTCTTCGAAGTTCGACGGCGGCTGGTCATCGGCGGAGCACAACGGCTCCTCTTCTCCCTGGCGGCGTCTCTGGCTCGCGACGTGCTCTCTCTCCCTCGATGGTGGCAACAGTGACGACGTTTCCCTTTCTTTTCCCCCTTTCTCCTCTTCGCTCCCTCTGTTTGTTTGTTTCTTTCTTTCTTTCTTTACGTTTGTTTTCAAAAGCAGCTGAGTATTGGGTTTTTGGGAAGGGATGACGGTGGTGAATGGCAGTAAGACGGTGGGGTAAAGGGGTTAGGGTTTGTGTATAGAATTAGAAATTTGGATTTAATTTGAGTAAAATATTTTTAATAAAATTAGAGTATAAAGTATTAATATTTGAAAAACTAACTTAATCTCTAAACTTTAAAATATTATTTGTGATATAAAAATACTTATTGATTCTTAATAAATTACTCTAATTGAAAATACATGGTAATACAATTAACTTTCTTCATAAATTTACAAATTAATTTTAATAAAATATTCTAATTAAAGTATTAGAGATAATATAATTAATTTTCTTTGTTTATAAAAATTAAAGTATTAAATTCTAAAATCTAAAATATTTAAACCAAATCATATAAAGTTCTTATTATTTTACATTTGCTAAATTTTATAATTTAAATATAAAAAATAATTTAATAATTATAAAATCAAATAAAATCTTAAATTATTTTAAACTCAATTAATCAGAATTTGTTTAATTATCTTTAATAGAATAATTTCAGAGATTAAAATACTTAATGATAAATAAATCTAAATTAGCTCTTAATAAGATCTTCTAAAATTTTTACGTCTTACACACTATATAAAAAATTTTAATTTTTGAAATAAAATAAAATTATTTTAAAAAAATATATACACAATTTTTTTTACTCTTAAAGTGTTTAACACTTTGAAAAAAAAAATTGTTATAAAATATACTTATATTTTAGGACAAATAATTAACTTGTTACAAAATAACTGGAGTTTTTGAAACAAAAAGTTGTTTTGTTACAAAACAATTGGAATTTTTGAAACCAAAAAATATTTTGTTACAAAATATTTTGAATTTTTGTAATTTATTTTTTTTTTGTTACAAAATATTACAATATTTTGTAACAAAACACCATCTCGTTACAAAAACTAACATAATTTGTAACAAAATAAAACAGGTTGTTACAAAATATTATCATGTTTTGTAACAACTTGTAATGTTGTTACAAAACATTATCCTTTTGTAACAATCACTAATTATTATTATAAAATACTATTTTTTTGTAACAATTTTAAATTTGATACAAATTTTTTGTTACAAATATTCCATTTTCTTGTAGTGATTAGTGTTTCCGTATGCACAAATCATCAGTATAAAGTTGGGTCAGACCTAATACTATGAGAGATGTAACGGTCGACTAACAACATTAATCAATAGACAATCATGTATTTGAAACTCAAACTCTTGTCATTAGGACAAGTCATATTACATGACAGACACTCAGAGTATGCAGTAAAGCATAGTTAGTCCATTCCCAAGGCTATAACGGGAACGAACTGCTCTGATACCATAAGGTAACACCCTAACTATTAGTACCTCATGATCGCCCTAAAAGCTCAGGCGTTACTTACCTCTAAACCTTCAATTTCATACTATACTTATTTAATATTGAGCCTTTACGAATACAAACCGAAACTTTCACCAAGAAAACGAAGAGCCGGTACTTTAAATTATTTAATCACAAAATTATATATATCCACGCGTAGCATTATATACATAGACTTACTCAGAGATCCTCAAATACAATTTCTACCCCTCTAAAAACCAAAACAGTAAATGATGAGGGAAAAATAAAATCTAATAACTCAACTTGTAAACAGAATCTTCTATGCTCCTATAACTCCGTACTAAACCTTCGCACCTGTAGCTGAAAGGGGTGGAGATAGAGGGTAAAAACTGGGGAGTTCTTAGTAGGGTCGGAGTTAAGAGTTAAGTTCATTTTATATATACTTGGTCAGCAATAACAATCAACAAGGTATTATCTAATTCAACAATTAAAGAACACAGAATTCAAATAATCATTTAGCACACCCACAATCACAGAAAATACAATTCACAAACAAATATGCGCAAACAAGTATGATGTATATTTATCTCTAGTGCAGGTAATGAGCTCATCTGTCGGTTTCGACCCGCTCCCGACGCAACTCGACAACCTTTGTCTGAGTTTGATTTCCAGTATCATAACCTCTGTAAGCAACCTCTGTCTTACAGGTGTGACTCTCTTAAGCCGATGTATGCAAACATAACTTCTGTAAGCAACCTCTGTCTTACAGGTGAGGCTCTCTCTAGCCAAAGTATGTAGTGATAACCTCTGTCTTAGAAGTGCGACCATCCCCTGGATTGGCCGATGTATCTCTAGAAAGCAAATCTCGGTGGATTCACCACCATATCTCTGCTCGTTTTCAGCAGGTAAACAATCATCTCTGCTTCTCTCCTTTTCTTTTCGTTCTTTTTTTTTTTTTCTATTCTCTGCTCTCCTGTAGCAGAGGTTCTTTAGATTCTTTTAATCTTTTAACTCTCTTCTCTGATCTCCTGTGGCAGAGGTTCTTTAAATTCTTTTCTTTTCTTTTTTTTTCTCATCATTCTTTTAATTCCTTACTTTTAACATAAAAAACTATCTTCATAATCTTTCCTTATCTTTTCTTAAATGTTTTATGAAGAGGGGATCATGAGATCCTTAGCTTAGATTTGTCTTTCTAAAACTTTTAGAAAAACTTGTCTGTTTACCACTCTCTTCATAATACATACAATAATATTCTTATAAAATAATATCTTGATAAATAATAATTTGTAATAATAATTTACTCTAATGTAAATGAGTAATTTTAAACAAATATTTAAAATAATATTTATAATACTTTTAAAACTTATTTTATAAAACCTTATTTTCAAACTTTTATTAAATACTTTCTAAATTACGAACTTTTTAATATTCTATTTTTAACTTCAATATTTTATAAAATTATAGGAATAAGTATTATTTTGGTCCCTAACGTTGAGGGTCAGAATCGAAATCGTCCCCATCATAATTTTGGATTTAAAATCATCCTTAACGTTTTTTTCGTATTAAAATCGTCCTTTTTAATAAAATTATTTATTCTATTACTAAACTACCCTTATTTTAATAAAAAATATAAAATTAAAAAAAATAAAAAAAGAATGCAATTTGGGGGAAGGGGGAGAGGAAACACGTTTTTGTTTGTTGGGTGGGGGGGCTGGGGTGGGGGGAAAGGAAACGGGAAGGAGGGAGGGGAGGAGGCCACCGCCGATCTACCCAGCCCACCGTTGGTCCTACTTCGGCCTCTGCATCTGCCGCCGCCGTGGAGTGCGTCACCGGAAAGGAGAGCTTGAGTTGCCGATCTACCCAGCCGTAGAGTGAGTCGCCACCGTTCATGCATGCTCTTGCCACCGCCGATCTACCCAGCAGCTGCTCCTCGCCGTCTCGCCGTTGTTCCTCGCCGTCTCGCCGCTTCTGCTTCTTGCTTCGATCTCTGTTTCTGCTTCTTCTACTTCTGTATTTTCTGCATCTTCTGCTTCATCTTCTACTTTCTGCTTCTGCTTCTGCATCGTCTGCTTCTGCATCTTCTGCTTCGTCTTTTACTTTCTGCTTCTGCTTGAGTGCTTCTACTTCTACTTCTAATTTAATTTTAATTTGTTATTTACTGATTTTATCATTGTTGTATGTTGATTTGTTGAATCTGGATTTGATTTATTGAATCTGATATTGATTTGTTGAATCTGAATTGGAATAATGGATTTGTTCATCATAATCCCTAATTTTTATTGTTGGTTTTGTTCTTGTTTTGATTTCTGAATTGCTGTTACTTTTTTTTGTTTTTGGATTCATTGTTGATTTGTTTTTGGATTTCTTGAATTTCTGATTTTGAGTTGTATTTTTTTTGTTGAATCTGTATTTTTAATTTGTTAATGGAAGAAGAACTTCTGGAAGAAGAAGAATTTGTTTTTGGATTTCTTGAATTTCTAATTTTGAATTGTGTGTTCTTTTTTTTTTTGTTGAATATGTATTTTTAATTTGTTAATGGAAGAAGAATTTGTTCTTTTGGAAGAAGAACTAGAAGAAGAAGAACAAGAGAATTTCTTCTCCTGGAAGAAGAAGAACAAGAAGAATGAAATGGTGGAAAAAAGGGGTATTTTTGTCATTTAGAAAAAAAATTATTAAAAAGGACGATTTTAAAATAAAATGTAACATTAAGGACGATTTTAAATCAAAAATTACATCAAGGACGGTTTCGATTATGACCCTTAACGTTAGGGACCAAAACAATACTTATCCCTAAAATTATATTTGAACCCTCACTTTATTTCATATTTAGATAAATAATCCTGAACTTTTATAAAATATCCGTTTTACCCCTGAACTTTATTTATTACCCAAAATACCCAAAAAAACTTAATTATAATATTAAACTCAATCTTTTCATAAAAATACAAGTATATTTCCTAAAAAAATAATTCTTCTTGGCTGATTCTTATCTTCACCAAGAACCGAAATCCTCCTTATTTTCTTTTTAAAAAATATACATTTAAATCTTAATCCGTTTTTGAATTTTACGGTTATCGATTTTTCACAACTTTAAATTTAATTCCTCAGCCATTAAACCTCACCCTTTTTATTCAAAAACTAACACAATGACAGCCCCAAATCAGCCTCATTATCACAGTTTGGGCGGCACAAACATGACCATATCACAAGCTTAATCTATAACAATATATATCAACAAAATTCAATATAAAGTCAATCAAACTCCATCAATAATCAATCATAACAACCATTCACTTATCCAACACAAATTTTATCGGTGAGAATTTATCGAGACCCTACTTTCGTACGAAATCAAAATACTCGAGGCTACGAAAAAGCTTTCTGACCGAGCTGCCAAAAAAAATGTCAAAAATTGTCTGTGCCTCCTTGAACTCCAGTTGACCAAATTCAAGAAGTAGAGAAGCTATATCACCGTTAATTTCTACCGATCAAAAATAATGCCAACGTATAAAAAAGGAAGATACAAACATTTCTATCATATTAGATTTTTTATTAGAGTTACGGATCACAAAAAATCATGAGAAGAAGCCTCACAGTTCCAAGGTCTCTCGGCTTCTCTTCCTTCTTTTCTTTTATTAAGTTCATTCGGTGCATGAGGAGAAAGGAAGATAATTAAGGCTAATGTTAACAAATGGTTTGTAATATAAAAATCCTATTAGGTGTAGGTTATACATATATGTTTTTCTTTACAAAAGCCACGTTATTTCTTTCTTTTGGTTATATATATATATATAAAAGATATAACTCAGTTTCCTTTCCTTGTTCCCAAATGGCTTCGGCCTTCTTTTTTTTTCTTTTTTAACTTTAATAATAATAATAATAAATATTAAAATTCTTTTATTTTTTTTAAAATATCTTATTATAATAAAAATTATTTAAAAAATTTAATAAATTTTAAATTTAAAATATTATAAAATTTAATGTAATTATTTTAAAAAAATAATTTTCTTTAAACAAAATTCTCAATAAATATAATAAATCGTAAATCACTTATTATTTAATTTTTGAAAAGTCTATAATAGATATTTTTCATAATTTATGACTAAAATTTTTAAATATTTTTACTTTAATGCTAAAACTAATTTGAATAAATACAATTTAACATGAAAAAACAAATTTGTTCTTAGATTACTTTTTTTATTATCATAACAAAAAAATTATTATAGAAAATTATTTTTGCTAAAATAATCTATCTAGAACTATTTTATATTTTAGTATCATATTTATTTTTGGAATCAAAATCATATGACCAACGAATTTTTGAATTAAAATAGTTATATACCTAAAAATGATTTTTTTTTGTTAATTTAAACACTTATCAAAACGGTTAATATAAGATGAATGCAAAATTGAGTTCATAATATCTTATCTTAACTCTTGTGGAATGATTGAAAAAAATTTGTCTAGTCTTAAATTGTCCATACATAAAATAAGAATTATTGATACAAACCATTTTCACAAAAACAAAATCTTTTGTTACACTAGAAATAGAAGTCATATTGATTATTCAAGAATAAAAGTCGATTTTTTCATCCAGTATAACTAATTTTTTTCTTCAAAAACAAATCTTTACTTTGTGTCAAAAAGAATAAGATATAACTAAAGAATTTATTAAGTATTTCATAACGGTACTTATTAATTAAAAAGTCTTTTTTCAAATTATAAGTTTGGTTCTCACTAACAATATTGCTTGAGGGTACCTGAATTAGATCTTTAATATAAAATCTTCAATTACATTTAGTAGTATTTTAAATTTTAAGTGTACTTTATTATTCTATTATAAAGGAGTAAAGATTTAATGCCACTTGAACTAAAATTTAGTGAATTTTACTTTTTAAGTAAATTTTAACCGAAATTAAGGTAAAAAAAAATGTTGTTGTTATATTCCGTGACCATAAATAAAACTAAAATTCCTTCTCCACTGATACACAACTGTAATAACTTTATCATATATATATATATATATATATATATATATATATATATATATATAATTGAGGTTATTTGTTTTAACTTGTCCTTCTCAAAGTTTAGTTTTTCTATACCTATTCTTTTATATAATAAAGAACTATCTATTTTAGTTGTTAAAAACATAAGAAGATAAAATTTTAGGATTTTATCACAAAATGGTAAAATTTTATCTAAATTAAATAAGCACAACTGTTTAATCTAATTACCTCACATAGTCAATTCTACATATAATACATAATAGCATTAAAAGTCAATCAACTTAAAATAATCAATAATTAAAATATTTATATTATTGTAGTTAATAAAACACATCTTTCATGTTTAATAATTAATATAAAATATCATTGAGAGTTCATGCTAATAGCTATTCTATAAATGTTTTGGTCTTGAGATATTATTAAAAGGTAGTTGAATGATAAACAATCTCGGAACACATGATACTAAAATTTATGTGCTTGCTTATTTAATGGCATCAATTCAAGAGTAAAACATGCACCTGTATGAGTAGCGTGGAGCATTACTCCTATTGTCCTTGTGTCCTGAAAATTCATACATTTTCTTTGAGTATTTAAGAGAAGTCGTCGATAATAATTTTTAGCATTTAAGAAAAATATAAATTAAAATCTCACTTCTAAGATATTTATGAGACACTTACATATGCATATAAAATACTTTTTTTTTATAAAATGGACAATAATAATAGAATTTTGTAGTGCATATAGCACTAAATTATAATAGCTAAAAGTTATCTAGAGTAAATTATTCTAACTTTAACTCTAGAGTAAATTCTAAATTAATTTATCCAACTAATTATCATAAATTATATTCTACATAACCTAACATAATTTAATTTCTAATTATACTAATTAAATTAATATAATAAATTCTAATCACATATTTTATTAACGAAATTTAATCAAAAATTTAATAAAATACTTAACAAAATTCTAAAAAAATGAAAAAAAAATAAACAAAACCTATAAGAAAATTAAATATGATAATGATTGTAAGATGGTGGAAGCGTGATAGACATGAGGCGGCAGTAAAATCTACGATGGTGGAATTAAGCTTTAGTAAATCATAGATGTACTATAACAAACAACCAAAATGAAAAATAGTTAATAACCTTACCTTTGGAGCGGTGGACTTTAGCGACAATAACGGCACCATGGCGACGATCTTTGACAGCAAGAGACACCAACAGCAGCGACAAAGACTTTTCACGGAGACTCCAGCAACAGTGACAGATACTTGCTGTTCTACGATGGTGATGGGGCTAAGCAGCAGCGATGGCAGCTCTGGATCGTAGCGCAGCAACCTTCTTTAATGGAGGAGAGAGAGAGAGAGACGAGAGAAAGAAGAAGAGAAGAGAGAGAGAAAGAGAGTTTGCAAAAGGGAGGAGAGGGATTTTGTGTTTGAATTTTATCCCAAATCTATCGTCGAATTTTCTGTCGAAAAATCAATGATAAATATTCGTCGTTGCCTAAATGCCGCATTTCACTAATTTTTCTTACCGTAAAAAAATTTTGATAGAAAATCCAAGCTAAATTTGACGCTGATAAAATTAATTTTCGTACCTCTATTTATCTCGGATTTAGCTACAAAATTATAAAGCCGATGGTAACTTATTTTAAAGATGAATTTTCACTCGTCACCGTCGAAAAATTTGTCGCTAAATTCACCAGTGATGTTCGTCACTAAATCTGACGGTATTAAACATATTTTTTTTTATGATGGGTTGACCTTTTAATTAGAGAATATCTTTTTTTTTTTTCAAACAAACTTAGTTAAAAATAACATAAGTCAAATTTTAAGTATGAGAATGTGATCACTTAGTTGTCATTTAGCATAAAAAAATAAACTTATGATATTTTATCTTTTAATTACAAATAATTTTTTCTCTTAATTAGATATTATAATCAAATAATTCATAGGACATTACATACTAAAATGTATCTACAATTGAAATAATTTTTAGTTTTATCAATAACTTGCATTTTTTCTAATGAATTATCGGTACTGTATATAGTGATTCTTACGTAATCGTTGTGTTTGTGTATAGTTTAATAGTTTAATTTTAAACAATTCATTTTAGTTTTAAGTTGTGTATTCAACTCCTATAATACTAGTATCATATTTATTACATAGGGTAATATATGAAAATATATGAAGTACTTTTTAAACGAAAACACATAAAATAATTGTTACCATAAAATTTTATAACATAATGGTTAAATTTAAAGTTTAACTATTTAGTATTTTTAATATTAAAAAATAAAAAATCATGAGCAAAATTATGTGTCTTTAAAATAAAATAATTATTCATTAATAATATTATATAGTTTAAATTTTAAATAAAATGTTTATATAATACTTAAAAATATCCAACTTTGTCAATAATGATCAGCGTGCATTGTTATAATTGTTTAGATAAAATTTAGAACATAAATCCATCTTCATAAAAGATGAACCTTTTAAAAATAAAAATTTGGATAAAAATTATTATAATCCATACATGTATTAAATTTTACGAAGATAAAAGTAATATATATGAAAAATAGAAATTCTTTACCTTTAATTTATTTAATCAAATTTTATTTAAGTTTATTGGAGATAACTATCATTTATTTGTTGACCATTTATTATTTTGTAATTTAAAGAGTAGATATCCTTCACGTTATTATATAAATGGAACAAATATTTTTTATATACAAGTCATTTATACATATAATAAGTATATACAAATTTCTTTAACATAATTCACCTCATGCGCTATTATTTAACTAATTTTTTAATCAACACGCGAATATATAACAATCTTTTTAAAAAAAAAATTTGTTTTCTTTTTCAAATTTTTTCAGCATTTTTTATCTACGTTCTCTGATCTTCCATCTTTGTGTTTTTCTTCGTTCGTTTTCTGCGTTCTCTTTTTTTGTTTTTCACGATTTTTTTCATTCTCTACGTTTTTTAAATCAAACTCTGAAATTAGTTTTGAACAATTATCTCATTGTTGAAGATAATGAATGATTAAAGTTCAGATTGTCAATTGAACCAGAGCGAAATAGATTATTGTTTTGAATTCAAAAAAGTGGCTGAGGTGTGGTTCGATTCTAGTTAATATTTTCGTTAATAGTTTATGATTCGGTAGGTGAATAATATTATTTTTGTTTGTGAAAACTGCTGTTCATTGTTGATGGTTTGAATTGAATGTAATATAGGAGTTCTACATCAAAGAAAATATTTTTGTGTATTTGCAGCAAATTTCGGTATAAAATTAAGACATTTATGTGTATTGTTTAAGAATTTTCGGTGGGTTTACACTGATAAGTTCTGCATAATTTAAAATTCTTCCTCTTCCTCCTCCTCATATTCTGCTGATTCTTCTTCTTTTTTTCATCATCATCACCGTCTTCTTTTTTTCCTTATTCATCTTTCCATTCTTGTTTTACGTTCTCAAGTTTCTTCTTATTTTACTCTCTTAACAAGAATAAAAACAAAAATAAATCAAACAAAGAAAAAGAAAAAACACATAATGCTGCAAAATTATTTGGAAGAGGGTGAACTTATATTCATTCAATTAAAAGAAAGAAAGAAATAAGAAAAAAAAGAAAAAGAAAAAATGTAGCATTAAAAAAATATTTTTGTATAGTTACAGCAAATTTCGGTGTAAAACTAAGACATTTAGGTGTACTGTTTAAGAATTTTCAGTGGATTTGATAATTCAAAATTCTTCTTCTTTCTTCCTTCTCATCTTTTGCTGTTTTTTCTTCTTTTTTTTCATCATCATCGTCATCTTCTTCTTTTTTTTCTTATTCATCTTTTCTTTCTTGTTTTACCTTCTCAAGTTTGTTCTTGTTTTACTCTCTTAACAAGAATAAAATAAAATAAAAAAATCAAACAAAGAAAAAGAAGAAACACATAATACTGCAAAATTACTTGGAAGAAGATGAACTTACATTCATTCAACTAAAAGAAAGAAAAAAAAGGGAAAAAAAAAGAAAAAAAAATCAGCATTAGCGAAAATATTTTTTTGTATTTGCAGCAAATTTTGGTGTAAAACTAAAACATTTATGTGTATTGTTTAAGAATTTTCGGTGGATTTGTACTGATAAGTTTTGCATAATTCAAAACTCTTCCTCTTCCTTCTCATCTTCTGCTACTTCTTCTTCTTTTTTCATCATCATCACCATCTTCTTTTTTTTTTCTTATTCATCTTTTCTTTCTTATTTTACCTTCTCAAGTTTCTTCTTGTTTTACTCTCTTAACAAGAATAAAAATAAAAAAATCAAACAAAGAAGAAGAAGAAACACATAATACTGTAAAATTACTTAGAAGAGGATGAACTTACATTCATTCAACTAAAAGAAAGAAAGAAATAAGGAAAAAAAAAGGAAAAAATGCAGCATTAGAGAAAATATTTTTGTGTAGTTAGTTGCAGCAAATTTCGATGTAAAACTAAGACATTTATGTGTATTATTTAAAAATTTTCGGTGGATTTGTACTAATAAATTTTGTAAAATTCAAAACTCTTTCTCTTCCTCCTGCTCATCTTCTGCTGCTTCTTATTCTTCATCTTTTTATTTCATTTTCTCATAATTCTTTTCGAATTTAGTTTTGAAACTTCCTTCACTTTTTGCGACGATTTTGAAAATTTTTTGAGAGATTTTGATTGTTGTTTGAATTTTGAACATTGTGATTTTGATTGAGGGAAAAGAACCATTTGTGCTATTTAAGAGTTGGGGAAGCGCGTGTTTATACGCAATCTAAACTGAGGATTATTTTTCTTATATTTGGACTAACTTGTATGCTAAAAAGACTTATATGTGTAGTTGGCCTCTAAATAAAAATGTCTATATATAATCTTTTGTTTTATAAAACACTTAAAAAGAAATATAATCAATTATTTGTATATTTACTATTTAGAATTATCCCAATAATAATAATAATAATAATAATAATAATAATAATAATAATAATAATAATAATAATAATAATAATAATAGTTTGTTTGGAATTTTGAATAAATTTGAATAAATTATTTATTTATGTCATTGAATTTAGAAAAATTAATGCATGGTTTATTAAGAAAAATAAGTGAATAAATAAAATTAATTTGATTAGATAATAATTTGCTTGTATAATAATTGTTACGATGGGTAACAGGAGATTAATGGACTGGATTTGTAAGGTTCGCCCAAATGTTAGTAGGATGTGGTTTCCGACTTGGTATGCGTCTGGGAGCCGCCGTCCGACTTGTGTGTATGACAGAGTGGGGGTGGTACCTGCAAAAATACTGCGATGCCTAAGTCAGCAAAGGGTTAAGCAGGTTTGGAGAGTATTGGAACTTAGAGATACCTGAGGGGTGTCAATGTATTTATAGTGGTGAACCAATAACCACCGTTGGAGTAGTTCCACCTTTTAAGGTGGATAACCGTCTTTTTAACTTAGAAAAGTTGAGATATGGTTCCTGGAAGTGGGTCGACAGATTTTAGGGGCAGTTACTTATTTGAATAAGTATTATCTGCCAGCTATCCTTCGACCCCGAGTTCTTTGGAGTGGAGTCTGCATTCAGTCCGACCTCTTTATAAGGAGGTCGGTTGATAGCAAAGGTCAATCTTTGAATTAGGCCTTTTTGGGTTTATTTAAACCTGGACCTTAGTATTGGGTCAGGATATGAACAATAATAATGTGATTAGTACAACATAATTAGTTTCACAAATTATCATAAAAACAATTAATTATCATAAAGAGGGTAAAAAAATTCGAAAGAAGTAATGCTAGGTAAACAAAATATTATACACAATAAATAAAAATACATAATTAATAACATTTTTACTTATAAGAGAGTGTAAATTATTCTCCAGAATAAAACGGCTTACATAGAAATGATTCTCATGGATGATAAAGTTAGTTGATTATTTTTCATGATTCTTTTAAGTGATGCTAGGTTCAGTTTATAAATATTTTGGGTTCGTATTTTAAGTTTATTTGATAAGTAAACCCTTGCACGAATCAAAAACAATACGATTTAATAGTTTTATAAGTGTTAATAGCTTTTATATTTAATTTGTTTTACAGTGTGATAAAATTTATTATTCAATCAAGAATTATTTGACAAAGATGTTTGAGAATGAACTGATCGAGAGGAAGGTCTATGTCTTCTCAAATTTTCTGATTGAGAAATCAAGCGAAATTTATCTTCCAACTACACACGTGTGTAGAATAACTTTTAAGAAAGAGTCACGTATAGTAAGTACAGTCGATGATCATAAAATTCTTGTCAATCATTTTAATTTTCTTGCTCATACTAATATATTGAGACAAACAAATGGACAATCTAATTTATTTGGTACGTAGTTAATTTGTATTAACCTACACAAAATTATTTTTGTTATTTTAATTTTAGTCAAGAAATTATATAATAGCATCATTTTATTGATAATATAAATTTTAACAGTTTATTTATGCAAATGTTTAAAATTGTATTGTGACTTTTTTAAAGGTATATTCTTTTATTAATATATTATTAATTTTATCATTTAATATAAAATAAATTAGTAATTTTTTTTAATTTATAAGTAATTTATTATGTTATTCATTTATTTGTCCTTAATTTGATGCTTTTAATTTGAGAGCTTATAATGAAAAAATGAAAAGGTAATTTCTAATTCTCTTAATCAAATTATTAAAATTTATTACTATCGATTAAAAAATTAACAAATTCTAAGTGTCAATGGTTAATACATTTTTATTCTACATTTATAACTTGAGAATATCATAAAAATCTGTATTATTTTATTCTCTTAATAAACTATTTTAAAAGTACATTAATTATATAATTTTGTATATTAACATTGATATAATATTATTTCAGGGATATGTTTTGCAGGCATCAAAAGAGAGTATTGAGTTATTTTTTAGTGGATTTAAATTATTTATTATTTATTGAAGAACTTTGTGCATTAGAATTTTCTAATAATTTATTGTTCATTTTGAGCTGATTTTGATATGTCATTACTTGACAATAAAACAATATATAAAAATATGTTAGTGGGTATAAGTATTACTAGGTTATTTATGGTGACATTGAGTATATATGTTTGATTTATTGAAGAAAGTAGATTACTAAAACTGATTAATAACTATTTTAGAGTTGATACATTTAGCACTAAATTAAGAAAAAATAAACAATGCATAACATGTTACTTTTTTATCAATCAAATTATTATAAGGTTTAATTACTCTGTTGGTCCCCGTAGTTTCGTGAAATTTTCAATTAGATCTCTATACTTTTTTTCTTTTTAATTGGGTCCCTCCACCAAATTTTTTTTTCAATTAAGTCCCTCTTAATAGTAATTGGCTTAATTTTCTAGGGACCCAACTAAAAAAAAAAAATTGGTACAGGGACCTAAATAAAAGGAAAAAAAAGTGTAGGGACCCAATTAAAAAAAATTTTGGTGCAAGGACTCAATTAAAAGAAAAAAAGGTATAGGGACCTAATTGAAAATTTTGCGAAATTATAGGGATCAGCAGAGTAATTAAACCTTATTATAATTCAAATTAATTTTAACAAAACAACTTAAAATTATAATTTCAATCTTATCACGTGTATGGCACGGATTATACACAATAAATAAAAATATATGATCAATAATATTTGTACTTATAAGAGAGTGTAAATCACTTTTCAAACTTAATTAACACGATTAATTTCTTTCTATAACTATCTTCTCTCATTTAATTATACTAAAAGTAAATTTTAAATTTAATGTGAATTAAATCTCAAAAAATACTCTTTCATTATTATTACATTCATAATTCTATAAATTTTTTTTCAAATAAAAATTTTAAATTTTGATATTTTTAATCCTAGAAAAATCTCAAATCACCACAACATATTTTATAAAAAAATTAAAACATCTTACATTTAATTAGTCTCTATTTATTAAATATGTCCAAAATTATTAGTTTTTAACCTACAAAATAAAATAATAAATAATAAATTAACACTAATTTATTAATTATAGATATTATATGTTTAAAATTATAGATGTTATACATATAAAATTATGGACATTAAATTAAAAAATTTTAACAATTTCTACTATATAACTCATATTTTACATATAGACTATTAAAAAATAAAAATAAAAATAAAATATAAACAAAAATTAAGAAATAAATTTTTAATAAAGTAATTATTAACTCATTATATTAAAATCAATAAATAAGCACACATATGAATATTATATAAAAATATTAAAATAATTAAAATTATAATCCATTAGTGCACATGAGATAACAATTTGAAAAATACAATAAGATACATAGTTTGAAATTTAGTAATATTAATTGTAAAAATTTATTGATTATGGACATTATATGTATGAACTTACGAATGTTATGAGTATAAAATTATGAATGTTATGTGTATGAACTTATGGATCTTATGAGTAAATTTGTCAATTGAATAAATTAATTTAAGTATTTGATATTTTTTAAATTTAATTATGATAAAATTTAAAAATATTTTTGTTAAAAAATCAGAATAAATTATTATTCCACTTTAAAAAATATGAAACAAATATTAGGTAAGTGAGACAATAAATTAATGATTATAAAAAAATTAATTAAAATTAGTGATAATTAAAATTTAAATTACTCTAACCTCTACAATATTATGTAGGTGCACTGAAACAATAAAAAAAAAATAAATTAGTGATTACAAGGAAAAATCAATTAACATTAATGACATTTAAAATATATTATTATGATTAATTTTTAATGTAATAATATATATGAAAATCAAATTATAAAATGTCTCATTAATATGTGATATGTTACATTTAATAGTTAGAGATATAATATGATAAGTTGAGTGATAAGATAGTGAGATAAAAAGTTAAAATGTAAAGAAGTTATATAAATGAAATCAAATTAAGAAATTTTTTAGGGTTAAGTACGATTTTGGTCCTTAAGGTAGGGGCTGAAAGTTTTTTCATCCTCAATTTTTTTTTTTGTATACAAAATCATCCCTAAGATTCAATTTGGTTTTAAAATCGTCCTTCAGACAATTATACCCTTACCCCCTATCACTGTTTCGTCATCTCCTCTCTTACTCTGCTTCTTCATCCCTATTTTTTCATTTTCTTCATCTTCAGCAGCATCAATATTCCAGATTCAAGCCAAATTAAAAGTAGAGATTCACCCAATCAACAGAGCATGACATTGCAGCAACATCAACATATCCAAAATTCATATTATCAATAGACAAACTTGATCTTATATTTCAGGCCAAATCAGAATCACCAAACAAAAAATTCAGATACTTCACAACAAATTTAGATTATGTAAGACAAACAAGAAATCCAGTTCACAAAGAAGAAGAAGAAGAAGAGGAGGATCAAATTTCAATTTACTAGTTCAACCACAACAGCTACAAGCAACGTCAACAGAAATTACAGAACAAGCCACAATTTAGCACGGCGAGTGGGGATGACCAGCGGAAATAGCGGCGAGCGGTAAGGGTCGTAGAGGAGCGGCGAGGACGCAAGGAGCAGTGACGAGCGGCGAGGAGGGAGGAACAACAGCGAGCGGTGAGGGGCGAGGACCGGCGGCAGCAACGGCGACAGTGGAGGATGCGAATCTCTCTCTCTCTCTCTCTCTCTCTTCGTGGTCAGCGACGATGGCTCAACGGCGGCAACGAGTCCAGTACAACGACGCGGTTCAACGACAGCAACGAACCCAATACGACGGCGATCCCTTCCTCCTTCTCCCCCCCTCGTGATCCCTTCCCCCATTGAACCCGTTTTCTTTCTTTTTATAATTTTTTTAATTAAAGGTATTTTAGTAATAAAAATTAAAATTTTGGTAAAAATGGCAATTTTAAAATTAAGTTAAATTTTAGTGATGATTTTGTAAGCAAAAATAGGTTAAAGACAGAAAAAATTTTCAGTCCTTATCTTAGAGACTAAAATCGTACTTAACCCAATTTTTTACTAGTTATGACTGAATTATTTTGGTTTCAAACTTTTTCTTTGGAAAATACGTCGCATGTTCAATATACAATTACTTATGCTAAAATAACTATATTACCGTTTTAATTACTATTATTATAGAGTTTGGTTTGGATGTATTGATAATATAAAGAATTTTATATAGTTATTCAATCAAATTCATACATTTAATATTTTTTAAGTGATAAATTACTTTTATTGATATGTCACGTATCTGGATAAAAACTTTTTACGCCATTAGTGAATAAAAATTCTTAAAATAAAAATTATAATTTGATTTACTATTTAAATTGTTAGTGTCTCAAAATTATTATATTAAATGCTCTGGTCTCATCTTGAATATAATTTTAATTTGTATAAACACAAAATTAAAAAAATTAATAATCTTTTATATCATGATTTTTTATCTCAATTTTTTTCCATCCCATCTTGCTAAATATTTGTCTGAAGTTGACTTTTGATTGTTATCATATTTTAGAGTAGTAATATACTATCAATGCAATTATAAACATAATTAATTTTAAATTGAATTTTTAAAATTGAAAGCAGATAAATAAAAATAAAAAAAAATCATTTTTAAAACCCCTTTCTTTTTTAATTTGATTAGTCAATCATAATTGAATTTTTAAAACTCCTTCTTTCATATTTTTCTAATTTGATTTGCATATAAAAATATTTTTAATATGTATTAGCTAGAACTAATTTTCTAAAAAATGGAACCAAATATTCAAATTAATCTAAAACCTTGATTCTATAAGGTATGAATAAAATTATATACTTCATGAATGAATAAGCGTATCAATAAGTTAATTATAAAAATGTAACTGGAAATGTATTTATCATTCCATACTCTAAATTATAAAAATTGTTGTATCTTATAATTTTATTAACCCAAATAGTTCTTTACTTTTAATCTCTTACATCTATGCCTAAATAAATACACAAATAAAAGTATAAAATTATACGTATAATTTACTCTAATCAATATAAAAAGAGAAGCAAAGAAAAAGCTCACTGTAAGCAAATATGATTAATTAGTGATTGAGAAATAAAAAAGTTTTATAAAAAAAATTGTACGAATAATAAAAATGATAACTATTAATTATACACCAATAATATTAAGATTGCTTTAACTTAAAAATAGTCAATAATATAATAACATAAATTCACACTTGAAATAAAAGAATGAATGAATGAATATAAGATATCATAAGCGGTAGGAAAAAAAGATTAATCTTTTTTTTTTTGGTTGAATATAAAAGTAAAATAATATAATATTGGAGCTTAGTCAAATAAAAAAAAATTTTAGTAAAGAGTAAAATTAGGTAAAAAAAGGAAGATTTTTACTAAATTTATAATGAGCATGAGTATTGCACATAATAATTTTTTATTGATAAATTTTTTCTATTATAAAAAAAAAATCTTTACTATTTATCAAAATTTCTCTTTTTCTCTTAATATTATCCATCAAATAATGTTGTTTATTTATTCAGTTTTATTTTAAAATATTTAATAATTTAAAATAAAAAATTAAAAAAGATATTAATAAAATAATAAAAATTATAATAATAAAAAAATTATTGTTTAACTTAATTCTTAAATTTTTATGAAAAAAATCGGGAAAATCGGACTCCTCTTTTTTATTGTATGTAATTTGTTTGATTTTTTATTTAAAACAAAAAATAAATTATCTTAAAATGTCTTTTTTACTTTTTTTATCATTAGATTTAGTTGTGGATTCTATTCCTTTGCTATACTACAACTGAAGAAAAAGAATGTATATCAGATCTCATTCCTCAAACTCGGATTCAAAAATAATGTATAGTAGATAAAAATAAACTAAAAAAAATTATTTTGATTGAAACCGGAGCTAGTAGGATGAATTAAAAATTGGATTTGTTAATAAATTTAAAAAAGAAAACAATAAAATCTCTCTCCGATCCCCAAACCGTACTTGCATTTTTCATTGTATACGGCTTTCTTACAATTTTTTTATCAGAACAATATTCTCCAAATATTAAATACCCAGGGTTAATAAATCTCAAATTCTCCTTTTACTACATTACATGAAACATTTCAAAATTTTATAGATAATACTATTCGAAATAAAAAAAATAATATATATTTAAATAATTTTAGATAAGGATAAATTTTGATTTATTCGGAATTATTATTTGGTTGATACGTCCCAATTTTTTTTTAAGTACAAAAATCTCAAGACTATAGGTGGTAGGATTTATTCTCATATTATAATATATATTTTTTTAACTTTAAATAAAAATAATAAATTAATAAATCAGAGTTAGTATTTTAGTTTATCCTATCCAAACAATTTAATTGTTTAACGTACTTTCTTTATTGTAATGGTTGAATTTTTCAACCTTAACCAAATGATTCAAAAAATAATAGAATTAAATTATTAATTTATATAAAAAAATTTATTAGATGAAATATTTCAAAAGTTTTTAATTTATCTATAACTATAGATAATACCGCGCATTTATGTCATATATACCAACATGGGTAGGTCATAGATGTAATTAGTGGTAGGAAAAAACAAACAGAGATTAAGAGAATCAGAGAAAAACCATTAAAAAAAACAAAAAGGCTATCAAAATATTATAAATATACTAATTTAATTTTTTATCAAAATAAAATACATTCTTATATAGGTAAAAAATTAAAATTTTTCAAGATTTTTTGAAAAAACAAATCTGATAACTATTACTTTAACTGATTGGCATTTTATTCTCAATATTAATTCCGATATGATAATAAATAAATAACTCAATTGAACAACCTAAATTATGTTACAAATCATTATTACATTAATACTAAAAAAATTATTTAAATAATTTAATATTATAATAATCAAATCAAGTAACTTATATACTAGGTAAATAATAATTAAATTTAGTTTAATAAAATCATTCGTATGTGTCTGTACACTTTTAAAAGTTAGGACGTTTTTAAAAATTAATTTATAGTTATCAAAATTAAAAAATATAACTTAACATCATATATTAATAAAATTTAAATTTATTCTTATATTTATGTTTATTATAATTTTTAAATTTAAAAATTATTTTACCAAATAAAATTTTTGTTTTCTGTGCTTGTTGAAGATCATTTATTTTTAGTTTAGTTTACATAACATAGGTGTTGCAATTTTTAAAAAGATATTTTTTAAAAGTAAAATTTGACAAGTTATTTTTTATAATTAAAAGTTTTAACAAATTAGTAATTAAAAAGTTTCAATAATATTTTACAAGAATTCCTATACAGGCATCAGAATAATTATTGAATTTTAAAAAAATAACATAATTATTAAATTATATATTTTATAATAGATTATTTTAATATAAAATATAGATAGTAAAAATTAACTAATATTAAAGTTATTATTAGATGCTTTGAGAAGAGTAAAATAAAATTATCTACTTTATCTAATTAATTTATGTCATATACGCTAAAATGACTTCTTTGTGTAATTTGATATTACTATGGATTCGAATTATATTGTAATTTTTAATTTGAATGAAACATATTTAATTTTTAATTTAAATGTTAGTTATTATAATTATGATAATTATAGATAAAAAATATTAAATAAATTAATTTTTTATTAAAAATATTGATTAAATATTACAGTCGAATTTTACGAAAGATAAATCCAACTATAGATATAATAATTTATTTTTTGTATTATTTTATTATATAATATTACCGTTGAAATTTTTGGAAAAGGAAAAGACATATTTGTAACAATATATATTTGACTTTATTTGTACTGTGATGGTTGAATTCTTATCTCTTATTTTCAGTATCGTCATTCATTTGGCATCAACAAATTAAATCAGTATCACATGTTCCTTGTCATAGTCTTGTTGCAAATTGATTCAAATTAACACTCCTAATTCGTGACTAATGATGGCTTGACTATGTGATAATTTTAACTAGTAGTACTACGACATTATCAATAAAACTTATTATTTTAATTTAATTTTTGGCTAACAAACATATGTTTATATGTAATATTCAAATATTACGGTATTGACTAAATCTTAATAATATAAAAATAAAATATTAATTTAGTATTGACTAATATTAATAAAAATAATTAACCCTACCATTTTTCCATTTTAACCTTGCAAGCAAAGATATTCATGGTCATTACTCATTAGTGCAAACAATCACAACATCAATGCCAACAACAATAACTCATCAATCAAATACTTATTTAAGACACATTTTACATCTTAATTAAAAAGAGAATCAAGTTCTATATTCTATCTTGTTATAAAATTCCAACGCTTAATATTTTATATCTTAAACATATTCTATAGCTTTTATAATTCGTTGTTATAGGCCAATAAGTTATAACTCAAATGGCATAATCTTCCCATACTCAATTAAGAGGTTGCGGATTTGAGTCTCCTATCTTTGATAAAAAAATATAATTCGTTGTTACAGTTCAGTATCCCAACAAAGTTTGAGAAATACTCTCTCAATTCAAACGCATACCACTTAATAGAAGAATAATTAGGCCATAAAATACTTAATCTAGATCACATTTTAACAATTTCGATGAAAATTTAGTAAAATTTCTCTCGAATCTAGCTAAATAGATGCAATATAAATATAAGGTGGGATATCCACTCTAAAATATGCTATTTTCTTTAATCTTGATATTTCTTGGACAATTATTAACTTAAAGAAGCCATTTAGATAAAGACGTCTAAAACGTCTTTTTTTTAAATATTTTTTAGTAATTAAAATTTAATACATATAATCAATTAAATCATGTTATTTTTGTCAAAATTAGACCAGATAAATTAATTTGGCCGAAAAATAGTGAATCAAATCTTGAACCGGTTTAAATTAATATTATTTTTTATAAAAAAATATTACAATACCCTTATTATAAAAAATAACTAAAATACTCCTAATATATATATATATATTTTAAAAACTCTAAATCCTAACCTATAACAGCAAAGAAGTAAGGATTAGATTCTTAAAATTAATGTATAATAGGAGTATTTTAATAATTTTTTATAATAAGAGTATTGTTGTTATTTTCTATAAAAAAATATTAATTTATATCAGTTCAAGATTTGATTCACCATTTTTTCGGACAAACTAATTTATCTGGTCTAATTTTAACAAAAATAACACGATTTAATCGATTATATATATTAAATTTTAATTACTAAAACACATATTTAAAAAAAGATATTTTAAACGTATTTATAAGAGACTCCCTTAACTTAATCGTTAAAATTTTAAAATTCTTATATCGCACTCATCTTTGACCCAAATTGCAATATACCGTAATCTAATGCTTCCACCCCAAATGAAGCCCTAATTACGTTGGTTTGGTTTGCACTTGAAAAGGAGACATGTTTATTTTCATGCCGTGCAGCCAAAGAGGTGAAAATTATATTGAAAGAGATAGATTGAATACTTTCAATTTAAATTGGTTCATTTGCCTAATTAAGAATGGCATGGCATATGGCCCCCCCAATGGAACAGAAAATGTAATTGAGGAGGAAAATGACTCTTCTCCAACCTTGTACCGATGGGATTCAGAATTAGATTCTCTGTTGTGTCACTAAAGATTTGCTTTCCCATATAATTGTTTCTTTGCCTATGTTTGCTCAGGCACATGCCATTATAAACCTGCGTTCTATATCTCTATTAGTGAAACACCGACACATCATACCTAACCATTTTCTCTTCCTTAATTTTAAATACCACTAGCTAATAATTCATGTAACCAAGATTTCATACATATATATATATAATAATCGGCTCATTTAGTTATAAATTAATCTTAATTAACACACAATGACTTACACCGCCTTTGCTTTTGTATGTATGTGTATACTTGATATATTAAAAGGAGATAATTGTTCAATTTAGTTATTGAGTTTTCATCTATAAATCAATCTGATCCTGAGTCTTAATAATGCTCAATTTAGTCCTTAAGTGATTAACAGATAGGATTGGTTGATTTTTTCATAAATAATCTTGTGTTAATAACATTATTAATTATGTCAGAGATATAATCGTATATGTAAGATATATTTTTAAAGGTAGAAATTCAGGTGAAGTCGACTTTACGTGAAGTTGATATCTCAGAGTCGTTAGATGAAAATTTAGTCAAATTAATTAAATTATTTAACGGTTCTCAGGTATCAACTTTACATGAAGTCGACTGCACCTGAGTTTCTACTATTTTTAAAATATATGATAAGTCATATTTAAAATATTACATCTTTTTATAGAGTTGTGACTTATTAAATAGTTGTGACTTATTGAAGAGTTATGATCCATTGAAAAATTGTATCTTCTTAGTTAAAAAAATAAGAGAGACTAGTAGAAAAAAAGATTTGTATGTTGTATGCAATGATAAAATATAAAAAGATATTTATAGGTGCTAAGAGAATCGAAATAATAAAAACATAATATCGTATAATAAATATTCAGATATGCTAAATAATGCTAATTGATCTTAATTATACTCTAACATTCTCAAAGAGATGTTTCTCTTAGGGGTATTCACGGTGCGGTTTGGATCAGTTTTGAGTCAAAAACTCATCTGATCTGAACACTAATTTTACTTACGGTGCAGTTTGGATTGGATGCTTTTTTAAAATATTCCGATCCAATTTCAAGCGGTTTGGATTGAATTGAATTTACGATTTTATAAATTAAAAAAATTAAATACATATAACAAGTCTCAACATCAAATTTTAAATAATCAACAATGACATAGCAAGTCTTAATAATATCTTAAAAAATCAACGATAACATAACAATAGAAATAAAATTATAAGTTAGTTAAAATAAAAAAATTAAATAACATTTTGAACAGAAAATATTTATTAAATAATAATAATACATGAATAATATAAAATGTATAAAAAATTGAACATATTATAAGTATAGTTGTAAATATAATAATAAAATAATAATATTATAACATATTGTGCAATTTGAATTAGATTGAATCGGTTATAAAAAGTAGATTCGAAATCAGATTCGATCCAACGGTTTGCAAAAAATAGAATCCAATTAAATTTGAATTAGTGTGATTTTAATCCATTTTCGATTTAAATTAGATTAAATGAACGATTAAATTTCGATCGATTTAAATTTAAATATCTCTAGTTTCTCTTCATGAATATACTGGTGCATAAATGTAATGGTTATAAATAGAATCTTATATTGGCAAAATAGAAAATAGCAATCCATCCTCAAATTTCATCATCTATGTCTTTTCTATCTTAATACTTTTTTATGCTCAGAAAAAAAAAATAAATAATATTACTCTTTAAAAGAAATTCTTCACCAACTCATTTAGCATACCATATAGTTAAATTTGTAAAGATGAATTAAATCTAAAAGAAAGTGTACTTAACACATCTTAAAAACGCTGCATTATTATATTATTTCTTTTGTACAAATTTTATTTCATTATTTTTATTTTTTAAAAACTTAAACAAAAATATAAGAATCTCAACCCAAAGTTTTCGCATTATGTTTTTTTTATTAGTTTAGTTTTTTTTTTAAATAACTTTTATGACATTGTGTTAAAAATTCTATAATTTATAAGTCTAAAACGAATTTTATAATTAAAAAAAAATATTTCATGACATCAATATCATGCTAATGTACAATTAATGCAAATATGGCAATGGCATACCATTGACTAGATGACATGAACCCAAAAAATATTGGTCTCAATTTAATCTCAAAAAATATTCAATTCGGTCATATCATCTATAAAATGAAACCCTAATCTCATTAGCATCATCTTCTTCTTTGCTCCCCTGCTTCCTTTAATTTGCTCAAAATTTAAAAGGATTTTTATCCAAAAAGAAAATAAAACAAAAAGGTTTATCTCCACGTTGATGCCTCCAACACGTTTAATTAATTTTTTTGTTTGTTTATTAAGTATAAAAAAAAGTAATAAATAATGTTAGGATGTCAAAAAAAAATGGCATTGGAATAAATAATTTAAATACAGAAATACTAGCACATTAAAATTTATTATTTTTTGCTATTATTTAGTTATTAATTTAATTTTTTTAGTCTAATTCCTTTTTTTTTTTGTATTAATCTGTCACGATATTGATGAACTCCATTTAAGAGTTTGTTGTTAGCTAATAGATTGTTGTATGTACAAGGCGAGATTTAAACCTCCGACACTTACTTAAACAGACTAGTGAGTTAACTACTAGACCAACCCAATTTGGTTAGTCTAATTTTTTAGTTTAATAATCTAACAACATATTTTATCCTATATTTTTAAATATTAATCACTAACTAATAAAAAAAATAATAAATTCTTATAACCTTCTAGCATTTATCGTTTAAAAAATATAACATTCTAATAAATAGTTTTACAAGGTGCCGCAGGTATGGGTTGAAAATCGCCCTCTAAAAGACAGAGGTGATGAGATAAATTCAAAGGGAAGGGTTTGTTTGTTTGTTTGTTTGTTGTTGATGTGATCAGTTTGAAGATAACGCCACCAGCTTGATGGTAGCTTTCTGTGCACAGTTATACCTTATTCATTTCTTACTCAATAATGGCCTCTGATTAAGCACAACAAAGTCAGTCTTCATGTGCTTTCTATTCTAGATTCATTAGTCTATTGTCAATTCAATTTTCTTCTTACTTTATTGAAAAAATGAATAATATATTTCTAGACAGATTGCTGGTAAAAAATTGATCTGTAATTTTTTTTTTGAAATAAGTATAAGAAATAAAATTTTAATTCGTCAATATTAATTAATTTTTATTATATTTTTTTAGATAATTTAGGATTATATTTAAAATTTATGATTAGAATTTTTAATTTAAAATTTAGAATTTGATATTTACAGTTAAAAAATAATTTTAAAAAATTAATGAATTTATATTGACCGGAAAAAAAAAGTCACCCTTTAGTTAAATTTTTTTTCTCTCTATATGTATAGAGCTGAGAGAAAATTTATCATAAACATAAAAAAAAAAGGAGATAAGGTAGCGTTTGTTTTGAGGTATTGAGATAGAGATTGAGAGACTAAGACTCAGTATTGTGTTTGTTAATTCAGAGACTGGTACTAAAATTTCTGTCTCTATCTCTAAAATTTCAGTATTTCAGTACCTCCAAAAAGAAGGGACACAGGGGACTAAAATTTTTAGAGATGGAGACTGAAACTTTAAAAACATTTTATACCTAAAATACTTTCATTTTAATTAATTAATTCCAATTTTACCCTTTGTGCAAATTAAATTAGAATTTCATTCTTCTTTCAATTCCTGTGTCCCATTTTGCATCAAACAGAACACTGAGATTTATTTCAATTCCTGTCTCTTAGTCTCTGTCTCTCAGTCTCAGTCTTTTCGTCTCTTTCTACCAAACGCTACCTAAAGAAGGAGGAGAACAGGCGGTTTGTGAAGGAAATGTCAAAGATTTTGTTTGATTATATTTAAAGAAAATAAAGAAATTTTGATAGGGTAAATAGACTCCACAACAACTAGCTTAGTAGGTACCGTCGTAAAAAAAAAAAAAATAATAATAATCCTAATAAGTTGGTTGTTTAAATGAATAAATTAATACGAACCCATGTTGTACGAAGCATCGGAGGCAAAATCCATCTAACTGAAAGGAGCAATAAAGAATTTTAATTTGTTGTCGAGTTTGATTATTGGCGTTTTAAACTTTTGTCACGACACAAAGCCTGAAGCAGAAACTAGCATGTGCATGGTGCATTGGGTTGATGTTGATATCTAAATAGAATGTCACGTTTTTGTTGTTGGTATTAGGAGCCGGTTCGATTAGCTAGTGAATTGAAGTGACTACATATATATAAAATAATGCAAGCAAAAAATAATACATGATATATACAATTTGGGAGGAATTTAGGTAGTTGGGATCGATCTAAAGATGTATTCTTTTTTATATATTCTTTTTGTATATATATATATATATATATATATTGTAAAATATTTATCTTTTATATCATAAAAAAATAAAAAGCAATACAACATTAATTATTTCTCGATCTTAAAAGGATATGTGTAAATTGTCTTTTCATGAGAATTTCATAATCTTATAGATAATATTAGTATAATAGTAAGTTTTTTTAATTTAGGGTAAAGTATATTTTTTATTCCTGAAGTTTGGCAAAAATTTCAAAAATATTCTTAAGTTTTATTTTGTTTCAATTTTGTCCCAAAAGTTTTCGATTTGCATCAAATATACCCCCGACGGCTAAATTTTCAAAAAATTTAAGACCAATCTAACAATAATGCATGAAAATGATGCTTAATTTGCTTGTGTTGAGGGTTGTTCTTATGAAATTATTGTTGAATTGGTCTTAAATTTTTTGAAAAATTAGCCGCTAAGGGTATATTTGATGCAAATCGAAAACTTCTAGAACAAAATTGAAACAAAATAAAACTTAAGGATATTTTTGAAATTTTTGTCAAACTTCAGGGACAAAAAATATATTTTACCCTTTAATTTATCATACTAAGTTTTTTAAATTTATTTTATCATATTATAATATATAGACTCAATATTCGCACTTTCTTCTAATAATAGCTTTGTGTGATTTGTTATCCATAACTGAAGGTAGTAATTAGTAAAGTAAATAATTAATAGTAATTATGTGATTTGTAAATAAAAAATTAATTACTAAATAAATTATTTAATATATATTTAAATATAAAATAAATATTGTTTTAAGATGTTATCTGAAATTAATGTTGATTAAAGTCTAAATTTTTTGAGTGAAGATTTTGACTTGTTTGTCGATACCGTAGTTTATCCAACATCCTTGTTTGGACAATGATAAAAGATACTTATAAAGGATTTTGATATCTAAGTTAATAAGAATTTAAAAAATTTTTTGTGAGATTGGAATTCAAAAAAATACCTAAGTATTTGGATATTTATAAAGTAGTAATATAAAATTTAGTCATTTTTTAAAAAAAGACTTTTGAAAATTATGAGTAATTATTTTCTTACAAAATAAAAAATTATTCCATATTCAAATTAGTTATTACTTGAAGAGTGATAACTGTAATAGTAAAGGATACAAAATTCAATGATCCATATTTAAAATCGATCCAATTCATAAGGATTAGGCTGCATAGATTGAATGGAGCACTATTAGACCAACTTTACGTGGTCTAATTTTAAATATGAGAAAGTCTAGCGAATCAGTACTTTTATTAAAATTTTGTCAATTTTATACCATTAAAATAATAACTAATTAATAATTACAAATCATAAAATCTGCTAACCCGAAACCTTCTTTCAAACATAACTTGTCTACAGGAAAGAATGTGGGCTAGACTTATATTTCGCAAGTATGGACAAATATTAAAAATAAATTAAATAATAAATATAAGAAAAGTCTAGAGGGCAGTAATTTTATTAAATTTTGATCAGTATGTAGTTAGCAAAGAAAAGTGAGCCATTAGATCAAATTTCATACCAATTTTACACTATTAAAATTATCATTGATGACTATTTAATAGTACAAATCACAAAAATTACTGTGCCCCTAGCACTTCGTATATAAATATATAATACTTAGTTAGATTAATAATAAATAGTAGGAAAGAGTAAGGGCAGAGAGAGGAAATGAAAGTGGGGTGTGGGCCAGTGGGCCACCATAGTTTTCTTGGAAGGTTCATGGGAAGGTGTCCAAAACAAAGAAAGCGATCCAAGCTAAGCTATGCTCTATGGCACTTCTCTTTACTTTGTACGAAAGATAAACAGAAACAACAGGCCATTGATCCCAATCCCATCATCAAACACTTGATGAGCTTCTCTTACGAAACCATATACATCCCTTGGTACCAAATATCAAAGAATGTAAAACTCTGTATCATCTATCATCTATGTGTCACATAGACTAATAAAATAATAATACTTCCTCTCACTTATTTATTTTTTTTAACATCTTTGAATATTTATTGTTTTTGGCATGCATGCAATGTCTTGTCGGAAACTTAAGTTGTGGTTGTTTGTGTGTCCCCCGCTATCATGGCGTGTGTCCGGAGGAAACTCTTTTCTTTTGGGACAATATTAATTTCTCAATTCTCATGTAATAACTTCAAAACAACTAATGTTTCTGTGGCTCAATTTTTTGGATATGTAAATTCTGTATGGATAATTTTTTCTTAATTATGAAGTGAAAAAAATGGTCCGATTTTTTTATTAAAAAAATTAAGAACATAAATCGTATGGTCCGATTTGTGTGGAAGATTGTATTTTTAATTTTTTTATTTTGAAAATAAAAATTGGATAGTCCAATTTTAATATTAAAATTTTTTTAATTGTCTAAAACACAAATCGGATGGTTCGATTTGTGTATTGCAAAATTTTTTAATTTTTTAAACACAAACTGGAGGGTTCGATTTGCTCTAAACTGCGTAAAATACCCATACACTCCATAACTGCGTAAAATACCCACACACTCCATAACTGCGTTCTACACCACTTCTCTTTCTATATCTGAATTAAAAAAATGTGTTTTTGTAGGGGGAAAACAAAAAGAAGAAGAAGATTAACTTCTTGTATTTAATATTTATACTCTCTTCCCTTCAAATTAACATTATCCATTTATCCTTATATATATATTTCATGTGTGAAAAGTTTATTTTAACCAATCACAATTAAGGTCTCTGGCTTTATAATTTGTTTTATTTAATCTTAGAAAGAAAATAAAAATTGATTTTTTTTATCATCATCAAATTGTTTTATAAAATTTATACAAATATATTTAAAAAAGATTAATTTAGATATTTTATTTTAAAAAAGAACTAAAATTAAACAAATGATGCACCGTTAGTCACACTCAACGGGAAATTTCCCAAGCCAAGAGTTGAACACACGTTTTGGGATAATTAAGTCCATCATATAATTGAGACTTATTTTAACGTATATGGTTCTTTTTGAACTATTCAACTTTTGAATTCCTATTTCAAAAGCAACCCTTAAGTTTCGAACTTGTATATATCTAATATAAATATCTAACTAATTTAATTTCTATAACATAGTTTCTTTTTTAAGTCTATTATTCTACAGAAATTGCATTGTATTGCCAAATATGCATAAGAAGTCGTTCTTCAGTTTCGGACAAACATTCAAATTAAATACGAATAATTGTCACTGGCTAGTTAATTAAAACTAAAGTGCCGTTGGTGGCATTCCTTGTTCTTGATAACTTTAATTTGTGCTGTATATATGATTCTGTGGGCGTAATTTAGTATTTAGTAATAATTTACATTTCATTATGAATGATTGTGATTAAGCAGATAATTTTTACTTAAAATAGCATTAAAAACTAAAAAGTGTTTGAAACACAATAGACTTAGAAATTTAGAATTGATTTATTTTTAAAATTAGATTTTTAGTTTGAAATCGATAAAAAATAAAAAATAAAAAATTAATTAATTTGTAAATTCCATAAATTTACATTATAATTAAATTTCAAATCACTTCATTATGTCTAATATAAATATAATTATATTAATCTTAAATTAAATTAATTTTTATTTTATATAATTTATTTTAAATATAATAATTCATTTACAGTTCGATAATTCATTTTAAATCAAATCAAATCAATTTTAAAAATATTTTATTTCAAACACATCTTAACATGATTCTGTTCTAAATATACACAAAAAGAGAAATGTAAAATTAATTAGTCGAAGAAGTATAGCTATTATAGTTGGTCTTAACATGATTCTGTTCTAAATATACACAAAAAGAGAAATGTAAAATTAATTAGTCGAAGAAGTATAGCTATTATAGTTGGTCTTCCATTTCAAGAATGAGCCTTGGTCACCAATATGAAATTTGGTTTAGGATATAATAATACAGCCAACTACACATTTAAACATTTTTATATCCAAGTCTAATTAAGTAGACTCAATTCAACAAAAATCACTTTCATTATACCCGTATATATACATAAGCGTTTTAATAACGCTTCTTCGCAGTGACGAATCCAGAAAAATTTGGTAGTGGGGCAAAATTTATATAACATGATAATAATTTTTATAATAAAAATAATATATGTATATAAAAAATTAAATATTAAATTATCTATTAACCACTATATATCTATGTATAAATACATGTATTGTTTAACTTATTTTCAAGGTGTATTTTATATTTTAATATATATTTTATACAGATAATTATTTGTTATGTACATGTAGCATGATTATTATTATGATTATATTTTGTTATTATAAAATATGATCAGCCTTCAAAATATCTAATATACAAATTAAAACACTAAAATAATAATTTAAATAATAATATATAATTTAAAATTCTATTCTTTTAGGTTTTATATTTTAAAAAAATTAAGTAATTTTTCTCTTAACACTACCATCACAATTTCTCTCTTTCCATATATATTACTAAATAATTATTTAAAAATTCACTTCCTAATACAATTAGAAGCCGACTCTTATTGATATTCATAGTTAAAAAAGTTCTTTCAATTAATATAATTACTACGCAAAAATTAAAACTAATTTGAAAAGAAGATAAATAATATTTTTTTGAGTTGATTTTTAAAAAAGAATACTAATTTCGTTTAAAATTGAGAACTGATCATTCTAACGAATATCTAATATAAAATTTTTAAATTGACGATTAAATACCAAAAGTTGAGTAAAAAATTATTGTGGGGTCAAATTTAATAATCTAATAGAGACAAATAAATATTATTATCATATACTACTCAAAAAAATTCCAAATTGTAGTGGGGGCGCTTGCCCCCACACTGTTGCACCTAGATCCGTCCCTGCTTCTTCGTCTTCGTCTTCGTCTTCGTCTTCGTCTTCGCGTTCTTCCTTCTTCTTCTTCGTTTTCCTCATTTTTTATCTTCACATTTCTCCTTCTTTTTTGGGTGTTTTCTCTCAATCGTCATTCTTTTATTGTTGCAACGTTTTTTATTTTCCTCCTTTTAATTGAAGTTCATTTGGATCCAGAAATAAATCGAATTTGGTTCAGATTTGGTGAATACTTAACATGAGTATCAAGTGAACCTAACTCAATTCACAAATGAACCGAATTCGGTTCAGATTTGAACAAAAAATGATAAACATTCAATTAGAAAGAAAAGCACATTTCAATTTATTTCTGCATGCAAATGAACTCAATTAAAATAAGAGATGAACCGAATTTCTTAAGAAATGACACATTTGGTGAATACTTAAAAGTAGTAGCAAGTGAACCTAACTCAATTCACAAATGAACCGAATTAGATTTAGATTTGAACAAACAGTTAAAAAATTACTTAAAGAATAAAAAATTTAGTTAATACTTATCAGCAGCATCAAGTGAACCTCAATTAACACACAAATAAACCCAAATAAACTAAAAAATGAAGCGAAATTATTTAATAATGGTATCAGAAAAGAACTAATAAAGATGTTAGCAAAATGTTATTAGTGATGACAATAACGAAAAAGAAAAAGAAAAAAGAAGACGCAACATTGGAGAAGGAGGAGGAGCTGAGGAGGAGGAGGAGGAGGAGAGAAGAAGAAGAATGCAAGAAGAAGAACTGCGTGTGCGAATTTAGAAGAAAGAGGAGGAGAAAGAAACAGAGAAGGAGAAGGAAAATGAAAAAGAAAAAGAGAAGGAGGCACGTAATTTAAAAAGTTATAATAATTTGGTTAGACTTGATTAACTATTTTACTTAGATGTAGAACTTTATTCATAATAATATTATGTTTTCGTTTCTTTTCTTATTTTTTAAATTTTTTGCACATATTGATGATCATACGGATCATAGTGTTGCCAATAATAGAGGTCATGGCCACTCCAAATTTTTCTTGAATACTTATTAGGAGTATATGAGTACACATGATGTCTTCAATTCTTGTTGCATGCAAACACAGGAAAGTTTACTTTCCTTTTAAAGAGTCAATAAAGGAGGAAATTATTTTTAACTAGTTTTCTTTTTCTTAATTTTTAATTTTAATAATATTTTGGTAAGCAAATAAAATTTGTTGTTTTATTTTAACCTCCATTATTATTATTATTATTACTATTATTATTATTATTATTATTTGATGAGATTGTAATCCACACTTTCAATTTAATCATTTAGTTTTTTTAGAACTAATAAACATCGATCTAAATGGACATCAATTTTTAATCATGTAAATAAAATTTTTTATAATAAAAAAATCTCAAAACCACAAGAATTCATCCATGATTGGTGATAAATGATCTATCAACATCCAAATTCTTATCCATGCCTACATTCGCTTTTATCCATAGATTTTAATGTGCCTCCACTCCTTCTAACATCTAAGCTTTTATTTTAATTTTCACTGTACCAATATATTAGATTATTGGATATATGTAGTAATTCTCACTTTTATCTGTATATTTAACTATCATATCTCATCATAATAGCATGTATACGAAAATATTTAATAACAAAAAATTAATAAAAAATAGTTAAAATTTATTTTATTTAATATTTATTAATTATTGTTAGAATTAATAAATACTAATAAAATAAATTTAAGCTGTTCTTTTTTTTATTTTCTTAACATTATCAGCATGGATATATGACTTAAGTTTTTAAAGAAATTGAGCAAGTAGTATTGTTGCAAAAACAAAATTTTGTTCTGATTTATTTAATACTAATTTTATGATTTTTTATTATTCTTATTCAATTTTAAAAATTTTTTATTAGACTAAAAAACGTTCACTATTTATTGCAATTTAAGACACTTGAGTTCATTGTAATCTTTTCACATCTTTGGCAACTGCTGCAATTTTATAATAAAAGAAATAAGGCATTTTTAATATTTTTTATAACGTTAAACTTGAGAAATTATGCATAATACTTAAGCTTTTCACTACTAGATCAATCCTAACTAGTGGTTTACATAATAAATATTTCTTTATATATTCTCAATATTTAACGCTGCTAATTTAATTACTAGCGTTAACAAAATGTGCAGTGAGAAATTATTATGTTACAAAAAATAAAAATAAAATAGATTATCACATTATGAATTTAATTATAACAATATTTTTTTTTAAATATTACTAAAATTGTATAACTACTATAATTGTAGTCATCATGGACTCCACTTTATTATATATAAATAACGGGGAGCAAAAATTCAAGGTAAGATAAAATATGAAAAATATTGGAAGTTCGACCTAAGTAGCTAGGTTTTGGTAGGCAACACAAGATGATATTTTGGCCAACACAACATGATAGCACAATGATTTTATGTGAATGATATAGGGTAGGCCTAGATGGGTGATTAATGCAAAGTAACTCACGAGACAGCATAATTATGTCTATTATATATTATGGTGGAGTTAGGGTAGTGAATTAGGCGATTACCAATGTAGATAAATGATACCAAAAGTGGGATGGGTGAATAGAGCAAAAAAATGTTGGCTATAATTGCGGCAAAAGCTGTCTACCTGGAATCAATCACACATTGCCTAATTTGAAGAGAAGATAGATATGGGGGAAGGACACAAGGGAAAAGAAATAACATGTTCTCATCTCATATGATGAAAAACAAAACACTTAGCTTGGAAATGGAATAGCAGGCTCCTTTAATTGATATATATTATGATGTAACTATGTAGCTAGATATGTGCAAATATAGAGGGTTGTCCCTTTGCAATATCCATTAAATAGATCCGGCACATGGGTGGGTGAGTGCATGTTGCCAATGCAAACGCGTTACACTCTTAAGGCACATACATTTCTACCCACAAGAACAAGACTAAGTCCCCCCCTCTCCCCTCTCCCCTGGCCCCATATATATGCACTGCTATCAAATCAACCTTCAGGCCTAAGTAGGGCTCTCCACACATATGCATATGCTCTTCTCTCATCTCTACTTTGGGCGTAGATTTGTTTTTTTTTTTGGTAGACCCAACCGTTAGGTACTTAACAAGGCTCTAGTAGTTGTGTCACTCATGTGTGTGAGAGAGAGAGAGAGAGAGAAAAGAGGATCTGAAGGTTAGTTGTATATATAATTATATGTCTCCTATATATAATGGGTGGCAATGGCTGTAATAATAGGGGGGGAAATATTGAAATTTAATTTTTTTATTAATTAGTCGATTTTTTCCTTTTATGATATTAATAGTATTTTAAAGTGTTAATTTTTATTCCTTCATTATTTCGTTGATTGGGTGGTGATTTAAATGACAAAAGATAATAATAATAATAATAATAATAATAATAATAATAATAACAACGAGAGTTTTATTTTATAATAATCTTTCCTCTTTTTATTTTTATCTTTTTTTCATCAATAATACCCATGAATAATAACTTTATCATGAACATTTCAAATTTTAAAAATGTAACACACATAAATAAATTTGTCATTTTAACTATTTCAAAATTAGTATAATTTGTGTTTATATATTTTGATTTCAGTTCCACTAAAAAGCTAACTAAGAATGTAGTCAATTAGAATTAATTACTTAAAAAATAAGTCTGTTACAGAAAAAAAATTCTACTACCTCAATTTTTAATGAGTTGACTCATGATATAGTTGGTTCTTTAGACTTTTTTATATAAAAAAAATGACATTATCATTTTTATATGAAAAAATATAGATAAACAATGAGAATATTAAATAATGTGAATAATGGATATGTCGATGTTCAATTTAATAGATATGTAAATGATTATCCTAATGTTAGAGGGTTTACGAGGTAATTTGGAGTGGAGTGTTTTTTACTTTATTGAGTCAATTTTAAAGTTCATTGTTCACATTATTTACAAAAATCATTGTCTATCTAACAAAATATTTTTTTATATATATAAATGATATTAAATTATTAATTAATTTTTATTTAAAACGAGTTAAAGTACTAACTCAATGACTATGTTCTTTACTTCTCTTTGCACTTTTGCAGCCCCTTTCATCTGCTTCTCTCCATAACGCATTACATCAACGTTTCTCACCAGATCATACTTTATGTCTCTCTTCCTCTCTCTTTTCAGTTTCTTTTTCATCTCTTAACTATGAATAATTCGTTGTTTCGGATGGGAGGATTTGAAAGCGCTTGGTTCGTTCCATCTTTGCACCAGCAACTCAGGTGGCTGGGGTTTGTTGCAGATGCGCTACATTTTATTCTGTGTGGCGGTGGTGAATATTGAGGTATCGTCGGAAAGTTTTTGACTTTGATCCATGAGAGGAAGGGAATTCTTTTCAATTATTATTATTATTTCATTTTGTACAAGTTATCTACTGCTATGAAAAGCATGCTTTTGTTTTACTTTTCTTTTTGTGCACATTATTCATTTACTTTCTTAATAGAATGCAATTTTTTATCTTCATGTACATAATAATATCTTTCATGGAAGGAAACAAACCTAGTTTCTAAATTGTGTAAAGCCAAAAAAAATGAAACTCATGTATAATGGAGAACAATTTACAACAAATTTGTAAATATAAATTCATATATAATTATCTTTATCTGAAATTAATAATTAAAAATTATTATATATTAATTTAACTTAATATTTTTTAAATTTTACATAAAATAATTATACGTAAATTTTATTTTATACATGTAATAATTTATTAGTCAATAACAAACTCTTATATATAGTTCAATTCGTAACGAATTAGAGGTGCTTATATGTATATATTAATATTAGCCTCCATGGAGGAGACAGGTTGACGGCCTGAGAATCCAATAAATGGCATATGGGATGGAAATTACAGATTAAGGTCCAAAAGTCCAATTTATACATTATACAGGTGATATTCATAATATACATGATCCCTGCATTTTTGCGGAAAAATTCGAGGGACAGACAAAAGGCAAATAATTCAATACCCCAAAATGCCCCATAGGCCAGGCCCTCAACGTAACACCCGTGCTCTCCTCTCACACCCAAGCGCCAGGTCCTATTTCCGGGAAAATCCAAATAGACGGGGCCATTTCCCCTTTCTACGCTTTACCATAAAACTCATCTACTATCGCTCTTTTTTCTTTTTCTTTTTTCTTTTTTTTTTTTAACAGCAGTGAAAATCATTTATTTAAATAAATAATCACTCCCTACTCAAACGTACATCTTTGTTTCAGGTCATATCATAAAGTAGAATTCCATTTGCCACTACTACTATCTAGCTAGTACATACCAACCAACCATAACACAATAAATATTAAATATGCAACATAGTATATATATATAATGATAATATATAATTAATTAGAAACGGTGGTAGATCAGAAATAGTAGCACTACTAGTAATTGACAGATATGCTTTAAATCATTATCATTCTTACTAAACAACACATAATGATTAAAGCTTTGAAATGAAATTTGGATGTTGGAAGAGGAAGAAAAGAAAGGTTACAAAGTCACAAATTAATTATATAAGTGCAATATTATTGTTGATGCTACGCTCAAATCCTCCGATCCATTAGTTTAGCCATGCAAATTCAAACTGACTCCTCCTAATTAATAATAACAACATTCTGCATTGCACATACACTTGGCATAAACTACTGCCCGCTTGAGAAAAACAGTGAACTTGAAGTCGTTGATGGGCTTCCGGTTTGGTACGGCCTTTGCCGGAAGTAATCAGGTGGCGACACGGCCACCGTTACGGACGAAGATGACTGAGCTCCGGACTCCGGTGGGGACCCTGCACGTACACATACAATAAATTAAATATAGATATATAAGATCGATATTAAGGAGGAGCTAGTTAGTAATTAAAGCAAGAAAGAAAAGTTGGTACTTGCAACGTTATCCAAATTAGTAGCAGGCTGAGATTTGTGGATGTCTTGTGCTGGTGGCTGCTGAGTTTTTCTTCTGCGACGATTATGATCTGCCAGTCTCTTCCTGCAGCTACGTTTTCCGTTATCGAACTCAGAGAGAAGATGGAACCTGCATTATTTATTAAGATGCATACGGATCACATTGATTTAGGAATATATAATTAGGTGCTAGTTACTATATATTATAAAGAAACAAAATAAATAATATAATTAAAGGTGTTAACTGTTAAGTGAGTGTGTTGACAAGAAGACACTGTTTGGAAATTGGGTAGTACTAACTAAAAAGGAGCAAGACAAGGCAGTACGTAAGTAGTAAAGTGGGGAGGGAGTGCGAGTAGAGACCAGAGACGAACAACAAACATGTTTGGGGACGCAAATGCCCTCGGGATTTCCCCATGTACGGTAACTTCAATCATTATCAACACTTCTCCCAAGGGCACTTCCGTCTTTTCCATCCCGACCTCCCCCAAGCACCTCCACCCCCAACCCAACCATTCTGCCAACTGAGGATCCAACCACACCCTACCACCCACCCACACACTCACAACAAAACAAATCTAACTGCTTACTCAAATACTCGCTTTGATCATTCAAATTTCAAATACCTTCATTTAGATTCTTTAACTATTGCATCACCTACACTCTTATAAACGGAAGATCCCAATTAACTAACTCCGGCCTTTAATTTTTCTTGCCCTAGCTCCATACACAATTTATGATGAATGAATTCACGAAATTAACCACCCAAACGAAGGGATCATTTTAGTCTTTCCGACACTTTTTTTTTTTTTAATAAAGAAAGGGGGGGAAAATAAAGGAAGAGAAAACCGTTGATTTTGAAGCTGAAATAATTAAAGCAGTTAAACAAAATTGGGATAGTGGCCGTATATAAGAAGGAAGATAAAACAGCGGGAAGTAGTGGAAAAGGACGGAAATGCCCCTGCGCGGGAGGGTAGAAGAATGATTAGGTAGTAGCAAGGGAAGGGGAGGCATTTGAAAGAACAACCTGCTGCATTGTTGGCAGAATCGCTGAGTCAACCCGGCGGCGATGACGGTGGAGGCCTTAGAGTGGAACTCGCACACTTTGTGGCGGCGGTGGTAGTGCTTCGCCTGAGACAGATCAGCATTGCACCCCTCCGCCTGGCACCGAGGGGAGTTAGAGGACGCCGTCGACCCCGGTTCGGCGGGCCGAGACCTGCGGTACAGCCTGCTGACGAAGTCATCCTCCGAGGACGAGAAGTAGGTGCGCCCTCCCAGGTTCAGCCCAATTCGAGAGCCCACGAAGTCCATGGGCCGACCGACATCCTCAGATTTCGGCACCAGCATGAGCCCATGGCCGGGCCCGCAGTGGGCGTGGTGGGGTAACGGGTCAAGGGAAAGCATGGATGGGGGAGGCGGGGGTTGGGGATGTGGCGGTGGGTAGTGGGTGGAGGAGGCCGCATGGAAGGCCCGTGGGTCGAAGAAGCTGTGGGGGACGTGGTGGTGGGTTTGTTGCGGGCTGAAGTGATGATGAGAGAGGTCGATGGTGGTGGTGGGGTTGTGTGCGTTATTGCTAGCTGCGGTTGTTGCGCCGGGCCCATGCAGGAAGTGGTCGGGCAGTAGGGCGTGAGAGGCGTAGTGGTCGAAGATTTGGCGGTGAGTTTGGTCGGAGGGCGGTGGCGCTGCGCCGTCTTCGTTCCCGGTGAGCATTATGGATGGGTTCCCCCATTCGTAGTCCAACATGTCTCCCTCTCTCTCTATCTCTCTCTTTCTTCTTCTCTCAATTCCTGCACGTTATTACTTGCAAGTCAGTGTTATGTTATGTTAACACAAAAGAGACAAAGAGAGAGAAATAATAATGTATGTATGGTTACTTTTTTTTTTTTTTCTTTGTTTCTGATTTTTATACCACTCTCTCTACTCTACTGTTTATGGTGTACTGTGTTCTGTATCTGTATATGTGTTTTTTCTTTCCCTTATTATTATATTATTCTTGAGAAACCAAAAGTAGGTCTTATTACCAGTAGTGGCAGTTGTTGTTGTTGGTGGTGAAGTGAAGTGATGAAGAAGTGGGATTCGATTTTCAAATACCGAAAACCCTAACCTGCTCCTCACTGCACAAGCTAGCTAGCTCTGTGACTCGCCTTTTTCTTTTCCTTTTCTTTTCTTTCTCAGCCGCTACCTCTTGTTCTTCTTAGTCTTCTTCTTCAATTTGCCACTACACAGTGATAGTAGTAGTCTAGCACCCCCTCTAATGGCGTGTGCATTAAGTCTATTATTATTACTTGTCTCTCTTACTCTCTTTTTTTCTCTCTATGTCTCAGAGTCTTTTCCTTGCTCTTCTGGTGCTAAATGGATGTGTGCTTAAAAGATCTCACTTTCACCCTCAAAAAGCTGAACCCTTTTGTCCCCTTCCCCATCTCTCTTTCTCTCTCTTTGTAGGATAGGAGGGGTAGTGCATGTGTGTGTGTGTGAGAGTGTGTGTTTGAGGGAAAACTGAGTTTATTATTAGGTGAGGCGGCTTGTGCAGAGAGTGGGTAATTGGTGGTGAAATTGTACCACCACTTGGATGTTGGATGTGTTACAATTACCACCTTGCCCAATTGAATGGAGAATCCCCCCCCTCCCTCCTATTGTTTCTTGTTCCAATAATTCAACACTGCTTTAATTACTCAGTCAGAGTCACTGAGTAAGCTAGGTAATAATAATAACTTAGAGGAAGAAGCGCGATCACTCACTCACTCACTCTATCTATCTTGTGCGTTGTGTTGGGTAGCACAGCACAGCATATAGCAGCTTAAGTACTTATTAGTAATTAATAGAATACTAACCATTTATGTAATGTGCAATAATAAACATAAACATTATTAGTATTATTAGGAAGGTAAGGCAATAATAATACAAACAAGAAAGGAAACCCCGTGGGGATTGCAATTGGAATGAGGGAGGGAAAAATTAAAGGGGGTGAGAAGTGAAAAAAATGAAAAAGAAATGGAGGAGAAGGAGGAGGAGAAGAAGAAGGAAATTAAAGAAAGACATTAAATATGGATGGGACCCACAATCTGTTTGTGAGTTTGGTCTACTTGGTCAGTGGCCCAAAGGGCAAGGAGATCGTCATGATTAATTCATATATATGGCTAGGTGGATTTTGCGCTTCCTTCTTTGAATTTTCGCTTTCTTGCTTTTATAAAACGCACCCTTTATTTTGTTTTTGAACACTTGATAGGGACTCTTTAGAGTAAGTGCAACTCCTTGTGTTTCATTATTTCAGTGTAAATGCCATGCTAAACCTCCAAACCCATGTGATTCATTCTTCAATTCTCACCAATAATAACTTTAGGCCATTCCCCGTTACGGGGTTTCCTTAATCTACTCTTATTACTTCCCTTAACACTTCCTTAACCATTCAGTTTAGTTCCTGAAGTGATTGATTTGACTCCCCATATTCAATACTAATAATATAATAACTTTAATTAATTCATTTTGCCAACCATCTCAATCTAAATCCTTCATGTTCAAAATTAACTTTATGCTTCTTCATATTTTCTCTCTCGCTTTATTTTGTCTTCTATATATTTTAGAATCCTTAAAACTTTTAGGTCTTTTCCGTTGGTTGGAATTCGGAATTGCAACTTTTATTTCAGGGAATAATGAGTTAATTTGAAGCTATATATTTACCATCATAATTCCACCCTTTTCACTTTGTCCGATCTTTTTAATAATTTTGTACAGTTTCAGTCCACACAAAGAACCTTCCTCTTAATCCAGCTGCTTTATTAAGGATAAAAGAGAAGTGAAAAAGAAGAAATAATAATAATGAAAAAGAGGGATGGGAGAGGGGGACTTTTCACCACACAAGTCATATTTTAATTACTTACTTTATTATCTCCCTTCTGTGTGCTAGATTTGCATAACTTGTTACAAAAATATAAAATAATTATACAGAATAAGTATTATTTTGGTCTCCAATATTTGAGTCGAATTTTAATTTAGTTTCTAATATTTTAAACGTTTTATTTTAATTTCAAAAAATTTTAAGTGAATTCAATATTATTCTACCATAAATTTGATACAAACAATTTGTATATTGAAGAGTTAATAATATTTAATTTCAAAATTTAAGTAAAATTAATATACCAATAATTACTAATATAAAAATTTTTCTATGATTTTAAAAAGTTTAAAATTGATGGTTAGGATTTAGGATTTTGTACAAAAAAAAATAAGGAGAACAAGTGTTACAAGAAAGTTTTGGTTATGTTTTTCTAACACGTAGAAGTAGATATGACTTAACTAGTAATGTTAATAACGTCCACGTCATTTATTCCGTTAACTACACTACAAGAAAAGAGAGCTATTTTAACACTGTCTTTTTTAACAACCATAATTACGTGTAAAAATTAATATATATTTTTGACAAATATCAAAAATGTCAAATTTTTTATATTTTCTTGATAAATAATTTGACGGTAGAAAATTACTCCTCAATTTTGACACTCATTTATTTTCAATTTACTCCATTATTCCTCTTCTTCTTTGGGCTCCGTTAATTTTGGCATCACACTGCTCTCAGTTTGGGATCATACTACTCATTCTTTATCTTCAAAATCTCAATTTATTCTTCGATTTCAAGATTTCATCTCATTCTTTGTTGAAAATTTTTGTTGGAAATTTTTTATGGTCAATAAGTGTCAAAATAAATAGTATTTTTGACAGTTAATAAGTATCATAGAAAATATATTCTCAAATTTTTCTAACAAATTATTTTTGACAATTAATATTTATCAAAATAAGATTTAAACTTTTTTCACAATTATTTATATGTTAAAAATACAATTTTTGACAAAAATTTTATTAACATATTTTCATAGTTAAAATAGTGTTAAAATTTATTTTTTTGACGAATTTTAATTCTTTTTTTACACATATAACCTTAAAAAATAATCTATATTGTTGTAGTGCTATTAATGTCAAATTTAACGATAAGACTACATTAAACCTGTTTAAAAAAAAAATTTTGACAAATAAAATATTTAAAATATTAAAAACTAAATTAAAATTTAGCATAAATATTGAGGATTAAAATAATAATTTATTTTAATTATATATTAGTATTTATGTCTGTAAAAATATAATAGAATAATTTACTTATATATAGTCAATTTTTAAAATAAAATGTCAATATTTAATTTTTATTATAAAATTAAAAAAAATGAATAACTTTTAATAACTTTTTTTTTATCTAGTAATGTATAATAGGAAGGAGGAAACTTTTAAAGTTTGGAGAAAACATTTGTTTCAATTATAATTAAAGAGTGATATGTGATACATTTTAATTTTTAGTATATTTTATATTAAAAAATAATATAAATATTAAAAATTAGTTATTAAATTAATTATTATATATTTATGTATAAATATATTAATTAAATTATTTTTAATAAATATTTTATATTCAATATATATTCTATACAAATAATTAATTTGATGATAAATTATATATATATATATATATATATATATATATATATATGATAATTATTTTATATTTTAACTTTTTTTTGAACGTAAGAGCCATCCAGAAAAAAATGGAGTATACAAAAGGACATGACAAAGAACTAAACAACAAAACTTTATTCCTATTTTATCGGATTAATAGTGAAATTAATATTTAAAAAATGTTCATTTTTTAAATTTGTTTTTGAAATATTTTATTAAATAAATTAGTCTTTTAAAGTTTATAAATTAATGAATGTGGATTTTTTAATTTTGGAATTTTTATTTGAGAGGGTAAAGTATTATTTCTCACTCTTAAATGTTTTCTCTCTCATATTTTTTCTTGGTCCTACTTATAAAATAAATGGTGAGAGATTATACTTTACCCTTTGAAGTAAAATTCAAAATTTAGAGAATCAAAATCCAACTAATCATTTTTGTTCTTCAGTCACTCAATTAGCAGTTTTCGTCAACAATTGATGATACAGAACGTTAACTCATATCATACATAACACCTAATATATCCAATTAGACGCTGAACAAATATACTTATAAAAATTTGTCAATTTAGTATCGATAGGTCATATTAAGATTAGGGTTTATATAATTAAAAAAATGCACTAAATTGATAGATTTACATAAATGTATTTGTTCAGTCTAATTGGATATGTTAGATATTATGTATGCTGTTAGTTAACGTTTTATATTATCAATCGTTGACAAAAACTATTAATTGAATGACAAAAAGACAAAAATATTAATTTGTAATCTTTAAAAAACTAATCTGATTGATAAAATTTTTCAATTATGAATTTGGAGAATGACCCATCTTTTAATAACTAATTTGACCATTAATCCCTATTTTATCTATGGCATTGTCATCAACAAAATAGGAATCAAGCATCACGCTTCACTTCTTATATTTATTAAACGTCCTGTCAAGAACTTCTACAACCACTAACAAAAAAAAGTTTAAAACCATCTGATTCCTTAAGAAAATTCAACAACAATATTATTATCAGAGATTTTACTGTTGAATAAATTCTGACAATATAAACATCACCGATAAATGATTATTAGCGAATTCATGAATTTTGACACTAAATATCGTCGGAAAATTTCGATGGTAAACATTGTAGAATAGTCATTTTAGTGTGTCTACTGTCAGAAAAATTCGACGGTATCGTTGGCGCCCTTTTTATTTTATTCGTGCCCTTATTACCATCAAAATTCTTTTTTGATAATTCTAACGGTAATATTATTCAATAAAATTTAATTTAAAAAATAAAAAATGTTGGATTTATCTGACATAAAATTCGACAATAATATTTTTTTATTTTTTTAAAACAAAAAAAGTATTTAATATTTTTAACTATGATTATCATAATTATAACATAAACAAAATTAATGAAAACTAAATATACCATTAAAATAAAAAATTACAGTATAATCTAAAAAAACTATGATGCTAAAATATAATAAAGTAATATCGTCAGAAGAAAATTGTACAAAAAGAAAACATTAAACCTTACGATGGTTTCACTGTTGGTCCTGATGCGACTTCGGACACTACTTTTATTGGACATGTCTACCTGAAATAAATAATTAAAATAGTTAAAACATCATAATCCAAATGCAATATCCATAACACAATTGAACATAAATTTACTCTTATTTAGATTCATCTTCTTCTTCGTCCTCATCAACTCCTTGTTCATCATCCTCTTTGGATGTTACTTTCTGATCATCGATTTTTTTTTCTTCTTCTTCGTCCCTATCAATCCCTTCTTCTTTTTTGTCATCCTCTTCAAACCACTTACATTTAAACACAAATGTTGTGTAAGTAGTGTAACAAAAATATTTTAGTTGAATTATGTTGCACAATAAATTCGAAATATTTTAGTCGATAACTGTTGACGTTGTAAATTAAATAGGTCATTCTTTTATTTATTGGACTCCAACTAAATACAATAAATTCGACATCTATTGTGTCATACATATTCAACCAAATGTATTTCTTTAACGTATTCTTAAAATAGAAATGAAGTTAATAAGAGCTAAAAATTAGTAAACAAATTTAATTATATTTTTTAACAATAAATCTTAAATCAATCCTAATTATTCTAAATTAAGTTAAATATTAAATCCTCTCAAAATTTAACCAAAACCAACAAAATTATTATATTAATATTCTATATCGAACCTTTATAGAAAATTAAAATCTAATTACTTTATACTAATTTAATTAACCTATATTAAACTAATAACATATTAGCCTAATGTACAAATTAAACTAAAGAATAAATACTCTAACTAATCTAAATTACTCTTAACCTAACTAAACACTAATCACTCTAAGTTACTCTAAATTACTTTAAATCTTAAATAAATCCTAACTAAATTATATTAATCACTCTAATTTATTTTAATAATAAATCCTAATTAATCCTAAGCAATCCTAATTAAATCCTAATCAACCCTAATCTAAAAAAATTAATATATTAATATTCTAAACCCTAAACTTAACCTAATCTAACAAAATATCTAACTTAAATTAACATATTAACCTAAAGTTAGGATTTTGAAAAAAAAAGCTTAATAAAAAAAATCAGAAGCTTACCATGCATTAGAGGAAAGCGTGGAAGCGCTGTGACAGCGACATCTCTCTACAGTGGTAGCAACAGCGGTGACAACAGCGGCTAATAGAGGTTGAATACGATCTTTTTTTACAGAACACTCACCCACGACGACAGAGATTGAAACAGTGACGATGGCAGTGGTGACAAAGGCTAGTGATGGTGAGAAAAGAAGAGTAGAGATTAGAGATTGTGACCACGCTGAACATCACTGGCGGTGACAATAGAAGCTGGGGGTGATGGGAAAAAAGAGAAAAAAAATGTAAAAATGAAGAAAGAAGTACGCATTCAAATTTCTGTCAGATTTACTGTCGAATTTTTTATAAAAAATATTCGATAATAATATTAGTTTTGTTAAGTAAAACGAGTTAAATAAATTTATAATTAACAAATAAATGTTATATCATTTCAGCATCTTTTCTATAAAATACACATACAACATCAGTTTGTTCAATAGTTTAAAAGCTATTTAACGAACCTTTAACATATATTTTGGGGTAAAATACACAATTAAATCAAACTCAACTCAATATTACACAATTCACCCAAATAAAAAAGCATTACATGAATTTCTTCAATCACCTCTCTATATAAATCGAATGAGCCAGATTAGATTTAGCTCTCTATGTAAATCTAATCAGTCTGTTTCGATTTATGCATGCATGCTGTCCTAGTAAATTTAATCACCCTATTTCGTTTTATGCAAATGCTGTCTTAGTAAATCTAAACACAGTGATTAGATTTACTAGGACAGCATGCATGCATAAATCGAACCAGTGTGTTTCGATTTACATAGAGAAAGTTAAATCTAGTCTGACTCATTCAATTTATATAGAGAAGTGATTGGAGAGATCCATATAACGTTTTTTAATAACTATAATTTTTTATTCATTCGATAATTTAAATAATTATCCATAACTATACACTACTCACATTATGTTTCTACCTTCTTCGATTCTCCATATTTATAGTTGCACTAAATTCTCGTATTCAATTTTTTTTTTCATTTTTGTTAAATTTAAAATTTAAACATTATTTTAGATTAGTAGCGTACACGAACAAAAATTTACTAATTTCTAAAAAAATCGATGTGATTTAAAATTGTTCATTTGAAACTAACACATTATTTTTATAAAAACAAACACATTTAAATTAGTATTAAAAAAATGGTATTAAAAAAGAATAAAAAATTATAAAAAAAAATTTGATAAATTTTATTTAAATATATAATTAAAAATTTAAATGTATTGGTTTCTAGAAATATAATGAGCTACTTTTAAGTAAATTCAACTGTTTTTCTAAAAATTAGTGATTTTTTACGTGTACGCTAGTAATTTAAAACTAACCATCTATTTCTACTGTTATTTAAAACCATCTATTTTAAAAAGTTCAGTACAAATAAACATGAAAAAGTTATTAATTTAAAATTTAAAATATAGATGAGATATAATTTAATTAAAGTCGATCTAAATAGTAACAAAATATATCAATTTTTATTTTTTAAATTGATTTAAATTAAATGATTAATATTATTTTATTATTTTTAAAAATTATATTTTTGTATTTATAACTTCATATATTTCGTTACGGTATAAACGAGATAACTATGAATTTATCTCGTTATGTGTATTTTTTTAAAATTCTATTATCTCGTTTGCAAACGCCAAATAAAATCGTGTCTTATCTCGTTTATAGTATAAACGAGATATAAGTAATCTTAATTTTCTTACAGGATAAATAAAAAAAATAAAAATTGATAAATATGCTACAAATTATCTATATCTATAAATAAAATATTTATTTAAAATATCTTAATATATGTGTATGTATAGTGTATCAATATTTTAAAGAAATAATTTTTATACTTAATTTCATAAATTAAATGATAATTTTGTTGATATAATATTTTAATTATTTTTTTTCAAAATATATATTATAAATTTAATCAATTTATTTTGATTTATGTATGCATGCTGTCCTAGTAAATCTAATCACCCTGTTTAGATTTACTAGGATAGGAAACAGGATGATTAGATTTACATAAAGAGCTAAATCTAGTCTGACTCATTCGATTTACATAAAGAAGTAATTAGAGAGGTCCATGTAACATTTTTTTATTTGGATGAATTATATAATATTGAGTTGGATTTGATTTAATGGTGTGTTTTACCCTATATTTTGCACAAATAACTAATCTAATAGCTAATTATCATTATACATATATAACGTAGTTCTGTTTTAGCATATATATTTTATAAACGTCTTATGTAACAAATAAGAAGACATCATAGTTAAACTCTGTACTAGTCACCAAACAAAAAGCTAAAGATTCTTTTTATCTGTTTTTATTTTCATTTTTTTATTTTTATTCTTTTTTACTTTTAAAGTTTGGTGAAAAATAATAATTAAAAATCGAAAATGAAAATAAAAATAAAAATATAATTTTATTATTTATTTACAAAATTTTGAAAAATAAAATTACTAAAAATAAAAAATCTGTTTCCTTTCTTAAATCAAACCTCCCTAAAACTTTTTCTCACAAAAATTAAACTAATAAATGTACATCTGAAAAGTGAAAACCAAACTAAAACTAAAATTATCAATCATTATTCTTATATTTTTAGAGTTATAATTGATCATGATTAATCTTCTTTTCCATACATTCATTACGAGAATTAATAGTAACTAAGCAATTGTCTCCCCACTTTTACATTATAGTATGTATTATATTTTTCAAACTCCATAGAAAAACCTAAGCGGCATGGATGCACCTTGAGCCCAAGCGATGAACTCTGCACTGACTTTCACACCACCATGCCTGCATTCCAAAGAAGAGAAACACCTAAACTTAAACCCTCCACATAATAAGAAGCAACTATCTGGAGTGAACCTTGTAATATTTAATAAATTAAAGATATGAACTTGAATTTCGTTGTTGATGTGAATAATAATGAATAATGCACAAAATGTGTTTCTAGCTAGTATGAGATAATTAATGCTTTTATTTCGATAATTGATAATGAACAATATTACATTACCAATAAAATTAATATATTTAGTAGCTAATACTTTAAATTTTATGTATTAAATTTTATACTCAAATGCTAATAATATAAAAATAAAATATTAAATAAATATAAGATGAAAAGACACCACATCCAACTCAAAACCTTAAGGTGTCAAGTTAATGGGTCTCTCATCTTATAAACTCCTCACTCTTGCTTGCTTTTTTTGATGTGGGACTAACTTCAACACTCCTCACATTTGCAACACTAACAATCTCTCCCTCAAGTGTGAGCCTCCACATCAAGCATCAACTCCCCTCTAGCTCCTCCACCACCACAAGTATTCGTCCATCATACCGCCGCAAAATACCGTAGGACACGTCGTCCGGACCACCTTTGCCAGGAAGACTTTCGATGTTTCACCTTGAATACTCCTTAAAATCAGACCAATTAAACCATCAGTTCTGATACCACTTGTTGGACCAACCGCGGAGAGCTCTCGACCACCGAAAAGATTTCGGGGAGAAATCAAGCGAGAGAACATAAGATGAGAAGACATCACATCCAACTCAAAATATTAATTTATTCATGATATAGTGTATGTATTAAAAAATCTTATTCCAATCTCAAAAAATTGAAAAACTAAATTTTAAACTCAAAACTAAAGAGTGATGTCTTTTTATGGTGTAAAACAAAAATAAAAAATGCTATGTGTCCAACACGAATTAAATAATATATTTTATATGAATGACTTATTTAATAAATAATTATATACGTAATAATACAATTAAACTAAAATAAAAATCGTAAAAACTTTAATTTAAAAAATTCAAAAATTATTTTTATTTATTTTGACAAATATAATAATCAATGTTAATGTTAAACCTACTGATTATTTATTTAACTTCTAGAAGAGTGGTTCCTAAACTAATCTTTTAACAAAGAATATTTTCAAAATTAAAAAAGTATGACTAATTAACCACCAAGGACAAAAAGTCATGTCTTTGACAATGACTGACTTACCGTCTACCTTGGGGGTTCAAGTCCATTCAGCGGTGATTTTTTTTTAATTATGAAAAAGTAATGTTTATTAGTATGAGATGAATAAGAATTTGAAAGAAAGAATAAGGGCGGGGTTAAGTGAATGCGGAAGAGTGTTGACATTTTGCTAGACAAGGGCATGCAAGTCAAGGGCTCTCTATAGCTGCAGCTACTAACAAAACGGTGACATATCTTATTCTGAATGTAGGAATAGTACTTTGCACAAACACCGCCATCCAATAAGATGAGACTATTAATATTCTCTCACTCTCACTCACTCACTCACTTAGCTATTTCTAATTCATTTCAACTATTGTACATACACATACCTGCTCCTTCTTCGGAGACCATTTTTGAATTTGATGCCTCATTCAACAACAACGACTAATAAAGTAATAATATTATATGCTTAATTACTTATACGCATATCATGTGATGATGATGTACTACTGCAAAATAATTAAGAAAATTAAAAAGAAGATGCCGAATGTGTCAAACAAGAGTCATTAATGAAAAGCACTATAGGGTAGAGAATAGAGATCTTGTGGTGATGGTGGTACCACATGAAGAAGATGGAAGGGGAAAGGTGTCAATTCAATGACTCTACGAGTCAAACTGTAGGGACCTTCTTTGGCCAAAACCATCCCCGGCCCCCATTCAACCAAATTCAGCCGGAATTTCAGAGACAATCACGTGGGTTACCTTCCACACGGTGAAAATTCTTACAAACTTTTTTTTTTTACCATATCATCACCACAGTTATCTGCTCATTATATATATACTTAGTTTAAATGCAAAATATATTCCACACAAACATTATTTTAATGTTAAAGTCTACAAGAGTGTGTTTGTTTTTGAGAATAGAATAAAATAAAACTATGAGAATAAGATACAAAGGACAAAGGCACAAAATTTAGTATTTTTATATTTTATTTGATGATAAATTAGAACAAATTATGAAAATTTAATTTATTCTTATTTTTTTATTTAAAAAATTTGAGAATAAAACTATAATAATAAAAATATAATTATAAAAAATTAATAAAAATAATAAAAAAATAAAAAATAAGTTGTGTCTGTTGCTAGTGTTTTTGTGTATTTTCTGTGGACACAAAATACACTAAATTTATACATAATGTTTCTGTCCATATCTCACTTGTCAAACACAATTTTGTATTTCTGTATTTCTGTTTTAATGTCTCATCTCTGTAAACAAACACAGCCTAGTACATGAAAACAACTCAGTTTTTTTAGTTTAATTTTTTATGCATTGATAGTATAAAACGTTTTACACAATTTTTTTTTTGAATAATCATTCACTTGGTCAACGTAAAAAATAGTTATTTTTGCTAATATAATATTATGTAATTAAATGCATATATAAAATAATTTTATACTGATAGTGTATTAAAATTAAATTTTTATTTTTATTTTAGTTAATCATTAATCCGCATACACATTAGTAATTGAAAATTCTAAAGAAAACACTGAACTTAATAATTAATTATAAGAGAGATTCTCATATGTTCTAAATTCCTTCTCTAAAAACTCTCCAAAACATTTTTTGTGCTAACTTGTACATTAAAGTGTTTCTTACAAATATCTAACCGGTCTTTTCCAAAAAAAAAAAAGTGAAGTATACCTCGTTATAAGACATTAAAAAATCAAGAGCAACGAGATACACGTCGAATAAGATCTTCATATACAGCTTACAAATAAACCATCTTTTGTTTTTTAAAATTTAAAATATTGATAAATTAATTTATAAGTAAGTAAAATTAGTTTTGTACTTATAAAAATAAATAATTTATTCACTACTAAAATTAAAGTTTAGATATTTTTATTACATTATGTTTTTTGAGTTAATATTTAAAGTAGTCTTTGAACTTGCAGTCGAGTTTTAATGTCGTTCCTAAATTTAAAATTATTCCAAATTTGTCTTTGAATTTATCAACGTTCGTCCCTGAGATATTTTCTGATAACAAAATAATGACGTGGTTAGATGAAAACTACGCTAAAAACTATGCTAGACTGGTAAAACATCGTCATTTTATTTTTAGCGTTCAAATATAACATAAACAACATCGTTTACGATATTTTAAGGGATTTTAACATGTTGGAATTATTTATAAATATATTTGTCAAAATTTTAAACTTTTATAACTAAAAATAAAAAAAATACTAGATGAACAAGTTATTTTTATAACTAAATTTAACCAATTTTTTTTTATGTTTCATTTTTTTCTCCTTCTTGTTTAACTAACATTTTTTTATTATGAATTTTTTAGTTATTGAATTAACTTAGTTAAACTTAATTATTAAAATAATTTGGTCAGGTAGTTAGTATCATCATTAAAAATAGTTTAATGTAATCATGTTATGACATGTATTAATTTTGTTTCATATATATATATATACTATGAGACATGTATTACTAAAATAGTATAGTTTTATTTCGTATATAAAATCGACTTAGTCGAGTTCAGTGTAAGAATTACTCCTATATTATTGAATGTAATCACTTTGTCACTTGACAAAATTATACTAACGGGTTATGATTTTTAGGCTTGTCTTTGGTTCTGAGGCAGGTGTTTGCCTCTGTTTTTTTTTTAATGTTGTGTTAGTGGTTTGTTTCATCCTGAAATATTTTTTTTTGTGTTCCTCACTTCTTTGGATGCTTTAATTTACTTAATTTGGGTAAATGTTATTTGCAACTAATCAGTTTTAATTTTCTGATTTAATTTCTGTAATCTAGTTTGAAAAGACGCTAAAAACCTTTAGTGATCAAATATCTCTTTCAATCTCAAACTAAAAACTTTTCTACTTAAAATTTTTTTTTCACCTAAATTTTTAACAGCATATATTTTGAGAGAAATATTTTATTAATTTTAAAATAAAAATAGTATAAAAATTTAATTAAAAATATAAAAATTCAATTAAAAATTTAATAAAATTATAAAAATTAATAAAATAATTAAACTTAAAATTTTTTGTTCACCTAAATTTTACCACCCAACCAAATTCTGATTGGCACAATAAAACATCGTTACTTCATCTATTTAATTGGCAACATGATTATTAATTAACAAGATTCAACAATAATACTATGACATAAATGATCATTTGATGAAAACTAAATAAACATGATTGTCTGAACAAATAAAAAGTAAAGTTAATTGATTATATGTGGTTCAGTAAGATTGACGTTTAGCAATTCAGAAACCCAACAAAGTAGGTCCTTGGGGTTCTAATTAACAATTACAAATGAACAAATGAGGGAAATACCCCTATTGATTACCCACTTGGGTTAACCTCTGTGCCTATATCTTATCAATTTTCCTGAATTGGGCACTAGCAACCTATTCTTCATCCGTATTATGCAATCATTATGTCCTTCCTTTGATCAAAACGTGCATATCTGCAACCAGCTATAGGAGTATACAAATAAAAAAAGCATATCATATACACACATAGGTCCCACCAAAAGACAATTAATTATTAAGATCATCAGAGGCCAAAAACGAAAAACCCCTTAGCGTGCACGATATTTAACTTGCTTAATTAGGTAATTAATTAATATACACATATACATGAATTTCCACGAAATTGCGGACATTATTTGTATAGTATTATACATACTACGAAGCTACAAATATGTTGTGGTGTACGTACGTATGGGAGGTAAATACTGAATACATACACCAATAATTAAAGTTAAAAGTAAATGGTTAAATCAAGGTAAAAACTCTGGTGTAGTCGACTTCACGTGAATTAAATGAGTTGACTGATTTGATTGATTTGATTAAATTTTCATCTAACGGTTCTGAGGTATCAACTTCACATGAAGTCGACTTCACCTGAGTTTTTACCTTAAATTAATGTTCAGAAAGATTATTTATTTTTTAAATTAATTTTTAAATTTTTTTAATTAAATTCATACTTTAAATATTTTTAGTTAATTATTTTAGTTTTTTTGTCAGTTTTGTTATTAACGACGTTAAAATTTGTTGATGTGATATATTAAATGACATCATAATATATACTTAATAGTCTTAATTAGCAACTAATATGATAAGTTTATGAAATTAGATAAAATCAATCCCAAATTGAAAGATTCTAATGTCTCAAGTTTTTTTTTTAATTAAATTTTGATTTGATCTAATTTTATAAATTTATCGTGCTAATTGTTAATTGAGATTTTTATATATGTGTTGTAGTATCACTTAACGTACTATATTAACAAATTTTAGTGTTGTTAATAAAAAAATGATAAAAGAATTAACTCTGATAAATTTAAAATTTTTAAAAGACGAATTTAATTTAAAAATTAATTTAAAGAATCAGTAATTTTTTAATAACGAATTTGACCATTTATTTTACTAAATAAATACATACACCAATAATTAAGTTAATGATTAAATTAAAAATTAGCTAGGTGGTTGTTGTTGTTGCTGTTGCATTGGGAGTATAAACGGAGATAGAAAAATAAAAAAGGGTGATAATAATTAAGGGGTGGTGAAAGGCTGGCTTATGTGGAAACTAGTTAGAAAAGGAAGCTTCGGTGGGGTGAAGCACAATGATCCAACAATATTAATGTTTGAACATTTAGAGAAGATGGAAAATGATATGGGTGAGAAGAAGGTACAAAGAGGGGTGCAGTAGTGCATTGTATGTTGTTGCATCCTAATTGACAGCAATATGGTAAGTAAAATAACAGCTTCACAAAAAGGCATGCTACTCAGTAATCATATTCATGCTTCGCAAAAGTAGTATATCCCTCACCTGAATTTTCTCTTCCAACTCTCCCTCCCATCCTATTTACTCCCTCAAATAGAACACTATGCTACTCCTATAGCCTTTCTCATGCACCATTTCTTTTTTCTTTTACTATTTCCAAACCCTATCTCTGCCTGCGTTATAATTTTTTACTCTATCTTCTTCATTGTAACTGTAATATATAATTACAGAATACATATAGATCAGAGAATCAATTTTTAATGAGTTAATATTAATTTATTTTTTAATATAAATTTTTTTAATTCTTTTTTTTTTTTTGAAATTTTAGAGTTATGGATTAAGTTTTAAAATTTAGAATTTAGAATTTAAAATTTAAAATTTATGATTAACAAAAATTTAATTATTATTTTATTAGTTTTTATAGTTTTACAATTTGTAATTAATTAAATTCCTATATTTTTTTTCAATTAAATTTTTACACTATTTTTAATTTTGTAATTAGATTCTTTTTATATCAAAAATATTAAAATTAACAGAATATTTTTTTCAAAAAATATGTGATCAAATATCTTATTATGTTCTTAATTCTAGATACTTTTAATTTGCGAATAAATATTCAGTTAACTTTAATATTTTTTACACTAAGAAAGATCTAATTACAAAATTAAAAATAGTGTAAGAACCTAATTAAAAAAAAAAGTATATCGACCTAACTGAAAATTTAATAAAATTATAAGAATGAATAGAGTAATTAAACCTTCAAAAAATTGGATAATATTAGTTGAAAAAATGGACTCCCTAATTAAACTCATAATTACATAATTGTTCTTAAAAATTGCATCTTATTATAGATCTCATATTCCTAAAAGAAAAAAAAAAACTTAAACACCATATTAATTTTCCCTAAAAAGGTAAGTTTTTCACAAAATGTTTTTTTTTAAAATATCGTTATATATCCTTCATTTTGAGTTTGTTTAGTTTGCTTCTTCAGAGAATTACTTTAATTTCAAGAATGAAATTGAAATCACTTGAAAAAGAAAATAATATGAAATAAGTGATCTATATTTGGTCTGATTATATAAACTTAACTATGAGCTAATTAAACTTTTTCTAGTTAATAAGATTTATATATATTAGTTGTGGTTAGCACTTAACATAGAGATACTAAGAACATAAAGTTCTAACACAAAAGTACTTTTAATTACTTAAAATAAAAAATATCAAGAAATACAAACGAGCACAACATTATTGGAGGAAAAAAAATAAAGCACTTTATTAAAATTAAAACATCATATTACAATCTTTTAATCACCCTGAGATAATTATTAATTTTGGAGAGATTAGTGTCATTGAATAACTAAATATAATTTATTTATTAAAACTTACATTTATTACTTCGCTCACTCTCTTTAACTTTTTAATGAACTAAAAAGAATTTACTGTGTTTATTATAGTATAAATTCCTTATGGTAATTACTAATTAAATATCATATGTTAATTTTTCATCGTAATATGGTATTATTCTATATAATTAGATAATAGTTTCTAAAATTATATTCATTATGTGTCAACAATAATAGTATAAGATTAAAATTTAATTTTAAACTAAAAGGACTTTTTAAAATTTTATAAAAAAAGTTCTTGTTTACTATGTTAATTTTAACGATATTTATTACTAAAATTACAAAAAAATATGAACGTATTATAATTTACTTAATTATTGATATAATAAATTTACTAAAATTACAAAAAATGGAACTTTTAATTTCCTTAATGCATAACAAATTTGAATCTTGTAGTTTTTTTTGTTTACCCAAACGGTATCCCCAACCCGACAGGTTAAGGACTAATCCGTCGCGGATTTGAGCTCCATTTAAAGGTCTGTCGCTGGCCAATTAGTTGCTGCATGTACAAGGCGGAGTTCGAACTCCTAACACTTGTTTAAGCGGACAAGTGAGTTGACCACTCGACCAACCCAAGTTGGTTATTTGAATCTTGTAGTTTCCAAATCTAAAAGTTACATTTTTAACGTAAAAATAAAGGTAAAGACTTGTGACCAAAGCCAATTTTCAGAAGGATCATAGAGGTAGGGTGAAGGGGGAAATTTTAATAATAATAAAATTATTTGTACCTAAAACGTATTGCACACACAGCACAATAATTAAAAAATAAAATATAACAAATACGAGTAGTAATTAGTGTGCATTGGGAGGAGAGAAATTGATAAAACATAGTATGAGGAGGGAATGTTAGGTGATCCTGTCTCGCGTATAAGCAAGTACACAACACAAGTAAAACATCATTAAATCAAAAGTACGTAATTAAGAATACTAGAGCAATGTTATTTATATACTCCGTTAAAGTTGATTTTCTAATTTTGTACTTTTAAATTTAATAGTGTTCTACATGGATATAAGATCAAAGGATAAATATTTTATTCACTTTTCATTGTTTGAAAATATTAAATTTTTTTATCAAATTTAATTATTATAAATACATTTTTAATCTGTGTGAATGAAAGACACCTAAATTCTTTTGTATCGATTCAAATTATTGATAGAAGAATTTATGTATTTTTTATTATAAAGATTTGAAACTTATTCGTAATTAATTTTTGATTAATTTAATTATTTTCTTAATAATTAATTAAAATTTTATTTATCGTTTTTCTTAAATATGAATTTAAGAGTTTTATTAACAACAAAACATCACGCGTTTAAAAAAATAAATTACTAAATTATATCAATGTATGTGTAGTTGACTAATTTTTAATGTGTATATTTTATTCAAACATATTTTATGCATAATTAATTTAATTGCTAATCTTCACATATAAGTGTATTAACAAATGTTTTTAAAAAGGTTTTTAAAGAGCTAAATATTAAATTAATTTGAGGATAATTTATTTAAATAAAATAATTAGAGATTATATTTATTCAAATATAACAATTAAAAATATTACATGTGTGTCCTATTTATATTTTATATAAACCGTAAAATTTCTATCACTTTTTACAAATAATAATATAAATTGTGGAACTCCTATCACGGTTTATAAATAAATTAGTATACATATAAACTGTGAAATTTCTTTCACAGTTTATGAAGAGAAAAAGGTGTACATAAAATGTGGAACCTCTTCCATGATTTTATGAGAAACTAAGTGAATACATAAACTGTCCTACCTCAATCACGGTTTATGAAGAGTTATAGCTCTATACTAACTGAAGTCAATTGTTTAGAAGAGTATCATTTTCACAATGGCTAGTGAGTAGGAGAGTTTTCTAGTGCTAGGACATTGTTCTGAAAAATTTATAAAAGCAAAAGAGAGGGTGTGAAGTTCACTAACAAGAAACCTTTGAGTGTATTTATTCATTCATCGAATATCTTGTTAGATCTAAAAACCAACACATTGCATAAATTTGGGGTATTTGGGACTAAGTAAGTGAAGAAGTTATTTTATAAGATCCCTATCGCAGTTGTATCAACAGGTGTGAAGTATGATACGTTTGCGATAGGGATTGATGAAGATCTGCATGTTCTATTTTATTGTCATGGGAGATTTTCAGAGGTCAGAATACCCGAATTGTATGCGAAGTTGGAGGTCGGTGTCGACTGTTCTGGGGCATCAGCTCCAAATCCTCACTCGACTCTCTTGGGGGTACTTCCAATTCGATGGCTGTAGTTGCACCAGCTCGTCCGTTCGTTGCATCTCCATTTTTTGCGGTTGATTTGAACCATACAGAAGAAGATGGTTCTGTAACATTGGAGAACCGTTCGTTCCGGTAGTTGGCAATTGAGATAGCTAGTTCTCCTGTCATGATTCCTGAATGTGTAGGGTTGGGTGACGAGGAGCCTGTCGATATAGTTGGGAACAGTGATGAGGATACAAGGCGCAATCTATGTACATAGCATGACCTATCAAGTTCCGACACACAGCAGTATCCTTCGCACTTTTTAACCATAAACTTGGAGGCAAAATTAGTGAAGACCCGAGTGTCGACATCCTCGAACACCTGAAAGCTGGTGCTGACTGTGTAGTTGCTGCCACCGATTCCAGTCTCGACGTCTCCAACACCCACACCCTCACTATGACCTCCTTGGTTTGCACTAGCAGAACTACCGCTGTCCCCAACCTGTCCACGGCCACCTCTCCCCCCCCATATCGTCTAGCTCTACCTTGACAAACATGATGATTGCCATTGCCTCCCCCATGATCACCACCTTCATCGTCATCCATCATGTCGTCTAGCCATCGTCACTCCCAATCGAAGGCACGTGTACCAACACGTCAACACCGCTCAACATGCCTGTTATCAGGCATGTCCATCACTTGTACCCTGACAGGTGCTTGAGATGACCCTCTGCGATGACCCTCCTTCGAGATATCCATAGGCCTAGGATCATTAAACGCGGCATCCGGAGACAAAACTCTGTGGGCCACCCGATGCCACCAGTCCAAGTACTCTTCCGATGGACCTGGATCAGCAACTTTCTGGATCTGAAGGACTAAATCAACCCTATTATTTCAATGTAGATGCCATGTCTGATAATAAGTGGGGAACCCTCGATCTCCACCTCTACCATCCTTCTAATGGAGCCAGTCTATGTTCAGAGCTGGCTAAGGGAGATGCTGTATGCCGCCGAGCTACGGTATCACTCTATCAACTTAATGCCACTCTATCACGGCAAAATATATCAAACTCGTGACCGCCCTGTATAACACCCTACCACACAGAGCATTACGCTTAAGTCATAAAACAGAGGTGGTGTGGTATTACGACCTCTAAAATAAAATGTACATATGTATAATAATTGAAAGAAAGTGATATACGAGGAGCCTTGAGGGGATGGTTAAAGCAATATCGTAAAAAATTAAAAGTGCAACGCTCAGAAATAATGTTTACTTGCGTACGAAGAAAGTTTAGGTACGTAAACATATATATATACAAGGAGAGTAGAGTGTCAATGTGACAAAATATTCAAGCTCCGAACTCAGCCTGCGAAGCTAAGGCTGGCCGGAGAATATTCACATACATACATATAAAATCCATAACCCAACATACACAAAAAAAAAATCCTAGTTCTCCATAAACCTATATTAAGTGCAAAAGTAAAACAAGTTCGTAAGGAGAGTTCTATATACATGGATATATCTAAACAGAACAAAATGTAATATCTCAAAAGGCCTACTTCCCTGCAGTGAACTCTAGATGCCTAGCGAGATGTCTTTCGACCTGCATCCGAAAAACACAAAGATCTATATGGAATGAGAACCGGAGGTTCTCAGCATGGTAACAGTGCCCACATAACTAACATATAAGGTCCCGAGAAAGCCATAACCAATTCCAGAACTCCGACACTCAAATTATAAAATTTAAAAATTTAAAATGGAAACCATAAATAGGATGGTTCTCTAAGGTTCTCCAAATTTAACCAAACTCTAACTAAAACTCTCGACTATTCCCCTTCCTCCGCAATCCTCCAAAACACCAGTAGAATCACACAGACAAACAAAGCAGACAAAGCAAACACAAGTAGAATACAAATACGGCAGGTAGCAAATATAGCAGGTAAGCATAATAATCACATAGGTAGGCCCAATTAATGCACAATCAAACAAAGCACACATATGCATATGATGTATGTCTATCCTATTGGACGTAAGCAAACGTGTCGGTTATATCGCCAGAACGTGACACGTCCGTCAGCTAACCCGATATCGACTCTCTGGCATGCCTCCACACATTTGGGATATAGTGCCCGTCACAATCTCGGGATATAGTGCCGGCCACACTCATGGGATATAGTACCCGTCGCATTTCCTGGGATAAAGTGTTCCCACACTCTTGGGATATAGCGCCCGCCACACTCTCGGGATATAGTGTCCGACACACTTTCCAGGGTAAAGTGCTCCCACACTCTTGGGATATAGTGCCCGTCACACTTTTGGGATATAGTGCCTAACACACTCATGGGATATAGTACCCGACACACTTTACATAGAGAGAAAATTTAAACATATTCATCATCAACAACCTCAATCATCATATTCATTCATTTTCAATAAATCATCATCAAGTTCAATTAATCTTTTTCACATTAACTATCATTCATAAATTGTCCCATTCATCGTTCTCAATATTGTATTATTCTCAAAGTTGCCTCATTAATTACTTTCATCATTTCATCAAATTGAGTATCCCCTTCTTCAACTCCTCTGTTGCCAATTCTATCTTCTTTCACTCGCTAACCCTTACTTCGTGACTCAAAACCTTACTAATAAATTTTAATCAGAGTTTTCAGAGGTTTGAAAAATCAGAGGAATGTTCAATAGTTCAAAATAGTGAATTTCTATCAAAACAATAGTTTCAGAGGTTTACAGACTTGTTGGGAAGGTTAAACGCTAAAAAACGGAGTTTTTGTACAAAACAGGGTACTGTCGTGCGCACACTCCATTCAATCTCTTAAAAGTGTGCGTACGCACAAGGGTATGCGTATGCAGGCAATAGCAAGCTTTCTCATATGTGTGCGTGCGCACACCCCTCGTGCGTGTGCACGAGCCGAAACTCACACTCTGCCCGGTGCATGCGCACACACACCAGCATTTTCAAAATTCAGCAACTTAACAAAAGTCAGTTTTCTGCACCTGTTTTTCGACGTCCATAACTTCCTCTTCAAAATTCCATTTTCCTCAAATTTTATACCGTTTTAAAGCTATTGAAAATATCTTTAATTTGAAGTAGATTTCATTCGAATCCAGAATTCGAGGCTCAAGTTATGGACCGCCGAAGTTCGTTAAAATCACATTTTTACCAGAGGCTAAATTTTCAATTTTTCACAAACTTTTCCAATCCAAAACATTTTTAACTCACCAAACCTTACCACAACAATACCAAACCAGCCAAACTATGCCTCCACCATACTAAATCACTCCACAACACTCCAATTTATCATTTTAACAATTTTAACACAATAATTCATGTTCAATATACAATATACATACTCATCATACACCTCTAAATCATTTTTCCACCATCATCAACTTCTCTCATGCCCAATGATCATCAGCCAAACATAACTCATCAATTAAAATAATATGTATCAAACACAAGATTCAACTTATCCTAAGTCGTCTAGCCTTAGTTTTCACGACACATTATATTTTAGTTATGAGAAACCGAAACCATACCTTGGCCGATTCCTCCTAATGTACGAAACACCTCACAATTCAGTATTTTCCAAGCTTCCAAGACCCCAAAACCTCACCAAACAGCTCTCTAGTCACCAAAGCTCAATCCAAGCTCCACATTCTCAATCTTGACTCCATTCAATAACCAATTTCAATCTAACATCATAATTATTACTATAATAGATATAGAATTTACTAATTCAACATTATACAAGGGTTTTGAGGGTGCTTACATGACCCATAGCTTAAGTGAGCTAGACCCGACAATACCCGCAAGCTAACTCGAACCTAAACACCGAAATTACGTAAAATTCAACATAATTACGCATTAAATTTCAAAATTTAGGGAGGAGAGAACTGAAACCAAAAAGTGGATTCCATACCTAATCAAGGACTGGGCTTTGTAAAGATCGTTGCGTGGTCGCAGACAGTGCGGCGATCGGAGCTCCGAATTGAAAGTTATGGCAAATTGAAATCAATACCAGGGTTAGGTTTGGTGTTCTTGTTCTTTTCTTCCCCAAATGTGTTTCAGTATTTTTGCTAAATGAAGGAGGAGGAAGGGGTTTTTATTAAGTGTATGTGACTTGTGGGTTGGGCCTTGGGCCTAATACGGGCCCGGTTCGTCCAATCCGGCCCGTTCGACCCAATCTTGAGCCAAATTTTTTAAAATTAGTGTCAAAATTCATGTTTTAATTATTTTTTCTTTATTAAACCAGAAAATTTAATTTTCTAATTTCTTAAAATAATTAATTTATTAGCTAATTATATACTAATTTTACGAATTTTACACCCTTCATAACATACTACTGTGCTCCTCAGCCAGTATCTCCAGATGAACCACAGCTACCACCTCAGTAGTAGAATAAGGCTCCCACAAAAACTATAAAGGATAAGCTAAGCTTAGATAACACCATAAAAAGATACATGATGTCAACTGTAAATCCAACAAAAAGCAACAACAAAACAACTTACATCTCGATCACACAATCTGTCTAAAGAAATATGTGCGATACCACTCTTTGCTCCCTCGCGTCGGAGGTCGGTAGATATGTCGCTCACCTACAATCTTCGTTGTAAGCATTGCATAAAAAAGGATAATACATTAAAATAAACATATATCACACAGAAAACATTAAGTGATACTGGAGGCCAACAAAAATTCAAATGTGTCAAAACCACTTGGGCTCAGCGTGGGAACCGCCAGAAAATCCAATATTGTAGTAGCTGAAGTGGTCCAGCAAAGTTAATGACGTTTCTGTTGGCCATTCGACACATGCATCTATACAACTAGGTCAGTGCAGTTGAGCCCCAGCTGTATTTTCCCAACTCGTCAAGTCTTGCCACAAACGACAACCACCGAAGGTGAACCTGGTTCTCATTCTTGTCACCGAAAAGTTAAGTAAACAGTAACATCATAATGTAGGAACGTGCGTATATACGCACTATCTCCTTACCCACATCGACTGGGAGCACCCGAAATCTCTCATGTAACCATGTGAAGTGGATTGTCATCTGCTTGACTTTATTCGATGGCGGTGTCTCACCGAATATCTCCTGAAACCACTCCTACGCTGGTCTTCCGTCGGGAATGAACTGGTCAAAGTCAGTGAGGTGCCTACTAACAGCCTCCCCATCAACGGTAAACCCTTCAGGCAGCGTGACGGTGCATTCTCCGAACGACATGTGGAAGGGTGTGAGTCTCAGGACGCCATCCCTCAATGAATACGCTCAGCAGAGGTTCATCCACTCATAACCAATGACTGTTTAGTCTAATCAAGTGATATAAACCCGCAATTTTCAAATAAGGTCTTATCTGATCATGTAGAAGCACATTCTGTTATCTTCTAACACTACAAATACACCTAGTCGGCTGCATCATGCAAAAAAAAAAACTAATATGGTTTTAATCAAATTTTAACGGATAAATCAGTAAACTATTTATTATTTATAAACTAAATAACTAACAGATAAAAGTCTAACACATTAGTACCATAAAAAATTAATTTGATACTAATCAAATTTTAACATACAAATCTTTACCATATAAATTATTTATAAATTCAAAAAATTACAGATAAAAGTCTAACACATACATTAACAAAAAAAATTAATCCAGGTCTAATCAAATTTTAATAGATAAATCACTAATCTCTAAATTATTTATAAATTAAATAATTGATAGATAAAATTTTAACGCATTAATTAACGAAAAAGTTTAATTCCATGCTAATCAAATTTTAACATACAAATCATTGCACTATAAATTATTTATAGATTAAACAAAGCACAGATAACAGTCTAACACATAAATTAACAAAAAAATTAATTCAGTATACTAATCAAATTTTAACATATAAATCAACTAACATCTATTCAATTTTTTATAAATTAAAAAATTTTATAGAAAAAAACTCACATAAGTTAGCAAAAAAATGAACATATAGCTCATCAACATCTTTAAATTAGGGCAAATCACTCAATTAAGCCAAGGGGAGAAAAAAATTACAGGAATCAGCCAAATCAAAAACTGCTTCATGAATCAACCAAGAGACGTTTCTATATAGTTCGAATCAGCCTAATTCGAACTTCATTTCCATGTAATTCGAATCACACTGATTCGAATTACACACACATGCACACATCCACTAATTCGAATCAACCTGATTCTAATTACACAATGTAATTCGAATCAGGGTGATTCGAATTACACCCACGCACGCGTTTCTAAGTAATTCAAAGTGGACTGATTCGAATTACACAATGTATAATTCGAATTAGACTGGTTGGAATTATACTGGGCCAGGCATGTATAAATATGGTGTGAACGTGAATTGATCTCATTAGAGTGAGAAAATGGCTAGTGAGAAAAGTTTTGTAGTGTTGGTTCATCACAAAGGATCGATTAAGAGGAAAACACGATCTGGAATGAAGTTCACTGATAAGAATCCTCTCAGTATTTTTATCAGGCCTACGACGATCTATGATGAGTTTGTGAATTCTATACTACAGAAACTTGGTCTGCAAGGCGTGAAACGAGTTCACAAGTTATTCTATCGCATTCCGATCTTAGTGCTGCAAGAAATAGTGAAGTATGATTGTTTCACGATCGGGAGTGATGAGGACTTGCAGGACCTGTTTCATTGTCGTCGGCAGTTTCCTGAGGTTTGGACACCTGAGCTGTTGGCGAAGTTGGTTGATGTGGTATCTAGCTCGGGGGGTTCGAACCGGAATACCCACACTATAGGCACGGTAGCTGGTTCTAGCTCCAGACCTGTTGGTGCATCTTCGTCCGTCCCTGTGCATGAACCTCCGGTCGAGCCTATCGCCTCCCCGTCGTTCGCTGTTGATCTCAACTGTAGTAGAGGTGGAGAGGTTGGAATAGTGGATGTTGTGCCGACTTCTTTACAGTGTGCTGCACCGGCTGGTCTGGGCGATGCATTGCTGGATGATGTTGACGATGATGATGTGGAGCCGGATATCATTGCGGATGACAGTGGTGATGATATTGGAGCGAGTGATCCAGCTGGGGCTGGAGGTGGTTCTAGCTCTGGCACACAGTAGAACCCTCCGCACTTTTCATCTTTGGACTTGGATGCCATGAGACAGGAGGGGGTTCCTAGGGAGCCTACTGGATTTGGTGCTAGAGATGGCCAGGGGTCTGCAGGTCTAACAGAGTTTCAGGTTGGTCAGCAATTTCAGGATAAAGATGAGGTTGTGTTAAGTGTGAAGACGTATAGCATCCGACGCAGGGTACAGTACAAAGTGGTGGAGTCTGACTATCGCCAGTATGTTGGGAAGTGTTCTGAGTTTGGGAATGGGTGCACATGGTTGATTAGGCTAAGTCTCCGGCAGTGCAAGGGTATTTGGGAGGTAAAATGGTACAACGGACCACATATGTGTCTCGCGACATCCATCTCTAGTGATCACAGGAGTCTGGATTATCATGTGATCTCGAAATTCATCATGCCAATGGTTAGAGCAGATGCATCCGTCAGCATCAAGGTGCTCCTGAATGCGACGGCGGCACACTTTGGGTTCAGGCCGACGTATATGAGGGTTTGGTTGGCGAAGCAGAAGGCCGTTGCCCACATCTATGGTGATTGGGATGAGTCGTACAACGAGCTCCCGCGGTGGGTGTTAGGAATTCAGTTGACGATGCCTGGTACTGTTGTAGTCCTTCGGACGAGTACTGTTCGAGTTGGGGGCTAGGTCGACGATTTACAGGCTTATTTTCACCGGCTCTTCTGGACGTTTCTACCATGTATTGAGGCATTCTGGCATTGCAAGCTATTGGTGAGTATTGACGGCACCCACCTGTATGGTAAGTATGGGGCTACGTTGCTCGTCGCGATTGCACAGGACGGGAACTCCAACATACTGCCTGTTGCATTTGTACTCCACCAAACTGCGGTAGCACCCGATCAATCAGGTGCCACTCTACGACGGCGAAATATATCAATGTCGTCACACACTGCCATAACGCCGTATGCCGAGGCTCCAACACGTTCGGATGCACAACCTGAAGGACGTCGGGAGAGCTATACAGCATCCAAATAAACTGCAAGTACATAGCATCAACGTTAGGCAATACCGTGATGCGAGTTATGAAAGGTTACTTAATTAAAAAAAGGTGGTTCGTACACTTACATCCCCAGCCTGTAACAGGTCTATCTTCAGCCTCCACATCTGCACTCGTGGTCCCTTCTCGCTAGCAGAAGGATTGTGTCATGACCACCATGCAACTCACATCGGTGGTATAAAGAAAGCAAGGTATCACACATAATATAACATTATAAGCGGACACGGAATAGAATAAATTTAGACGAAATAGAAAAAACGATAACAGTACCTCGAGGCCAAGGGCCAGCTGAACGTGTCATACCCAGTAGGTCTAAACCCAGGAAAGCGCCAGAAGATCCAAGACTGAAGTAGCTGTAACGGACCCGCTAGCTTCACCACATGTCTGTTAGCCACTCGGCACATGCACCGGTACAACCACGCGAGTGACGCCGACCCCCAGCTGTAGCCACCCATATTCTCAAGCCTAGCCACGTAGGGTAGCCACCTAATGTGAATACGGTTGCCGGACTTGTCGGCAAAGAGCTGAGTGCCTAACAGCATCATGATATATGCCCGAGCATAGCGCCTGACTATCTCCTCGTCGGCTCCCTCAGGGCACTCTCCAAACATCTCCTGGAACCAACTGCAGTTCACTGCAAACTTCTGGATTTGGTTCGCAGGACGTAACACACCAAGCAACTCCTGGAACCACACCCAAGCTGGACGGCCACCCTGGATGTATGTCTGGAAATCCGTCAAGCAACCACTGACATATCGTCCGTCGACCGACAACCCCAACTGGTACGCCACGTCCTGCCGTATGATCGTGCACTTTCCGAACGGCATGTGAAATGTGTGCGTCTCCGGACGCCACTGCTCGACGAAAGCACTCACAAGGGGTTCATCCAATCTGAACCATCTCTCGTTCAGCCTCGCAAGATGGTATAATCCCGCTATCTGCAAGTACGGAACGTACCTCTCGTCCAGTCGCATGACCTGCTGCCGTCGCATGCTCAAGATGCATCGCTGGGGCTGCACATATAATGGACCAGATAATTAAAACCACTAACAAAACCAATTACAAGACCACTAACAAAAACCACTAACATAAACCACTTGCAAAACCACTAACGAAACCACTAACATAAACCACTTGCAAAACCACTAACAAAACCAATAACATAAACTACTAACATAAACCACTTGCAAAACCACTAACATAAACCACACCCTAAACCACTAACAAAACCAATAACATAAACCACTTGCAAAACTACTAACAAAACCACTAACCTAAACCACTAGCAAAACCACTAACAAAACCACTTACAAAACCACTTACAAAACCACTAACATAAACCACTTACAAACCACTAACCTCTTCGTTGATGACCCCGACTATATGAGCTACTCCATCTAAACGATATAGTCTGTCCGGATTATCCCCCATGGGCTGAATATCCTGCTCGAGCCTTTTTTAGAGTCGTAATGGGTCGTTTTCTCTGGAATTTGGTGGGGTATGATAATGGAAAGGTGGTTCGAATAAGGTTGGTTCGAACTCCTTTTATAGCCGAAGCAAGAGTAATTCGAAACACCCCAATTCGAATTACTACTAGAGACAAAAATTGAGTAATTCGAATCAGCCAAATTCGAATTTCTTAGGAACGCGTACGCGGGTGTAATTCGAATCACCCTGATTCAAATTAGTGGGTGTGTGTGCGTGTGTGTGTAATTCGAATCAGTATGATTCGAATTACAAGGAAATGAAGTTCGAATTAGGTTGATTCGAACTATATAGAAATGTGGACTGGTTGATTCATAAACAAATTTTTGATTTGGCTGATTCGTTTAATTTTTTCCTCCCCTTGACTTATATAAGTGATTAATACCCTAACCACACACCAAAGTGACATAGGATATGAACGAAATAAAAAACAACCAACACCTAAAGAGAACAACATATAAAAAACTAACCTCTTAGTTGATGCTTCCAACTACATGAGCAATATCATTCAATCGGCACAAATGATCTTGGTTATCCGTGACTCCACTCCGCCAGATTGTCACTGTCGCCAGATTCTCTCCCAAATCCTCTCAATTCCAATTACTCTAACACCCAATAATGCAATCCGTTTTTTGGTCTTGCGGTTTATGTATTCACCTAACTCTTCATAAACGGTAGAAGGGGTTCCATAGTTTATACATAAATCTTTTTCTTTATAAACCGTGAAAGGAGTTCCACGTTTTATGCACACCTTTTCCTATTTATAAATTGTGGGAGGTGTTCTACTGCTTATATATATTTGTAGAAAGTGGTAGGATTTTTTCATGGTTTACATAAAATATAAATAGAACAGGAACGTAACCAATTTTTAATTGTTGCATTTGAGTAAATACATATTCCAATTGTTTTATGTAAATAAATTGCCTTTAATTTAAATTAGTTAAGTGGTTAATTCACTTATCTTTTTAAATAAATATCGAAAATTTAAATTTTGTCTTATATTTATAATAACGCATTATTCAGTGACAAATTTTTAAGTAGAACAATATTTATTGAAGTATTAAGTACGTTTAATAAATAAAAAATTTATATTTATTTAATGTTGATATGTTTATTTTTGTTTTGACAAAATACAAATACTAACATAATATTATTATTAGAATTTAGTTAATATGTGCTTTAAGAGTACATAATAAAATTATTAATCAAAAATCTTTTTATAAAAAAATATAAAATTATTAGAGTTTAGTTATTAATTATCAAAATATTTATTTTACTTTTACAGTTATAAATTAAAAAGTTAAAAAATTTCTTCTAAAAGTATTCTTATTATGTGTCTTATATTAACAAAACCTTTATTATTGTTAAGTAAAGATATTAAGAAGTGAGATTAGTGTAAAGGGAGGTGGAGGGTATTTTTTTTATATTATTTTTTTAATTTAACAAATTAAAAATTAATTAATTAATTATAAATTTAAATTTTATTTAAAAGTTTAATATTAATTAATAAATTACTATATGTATAAATACTTATATAAATGAAGTAATAAATTAACTATTAAACTAATTTAATTCAGAGGGAGAGAGTTAAAAGGAGAAAAATGTAAAATGAGAGAAGAGGTGTGTTATGGGTAGTTGCAGGAAAGGAAGGGTGATCTGATCGTATCCCCATGGCAATGGGTATTTCTGAGCGTATGTCGGTATGGGAGCTACCTTTGGAGCGCCACGCGCGAGGGCCATGGGAAGAAATGCACGCGCCCCAGGCATTGGACATGTGTCGATTTGTGAGCCCAAAATGAGTGCCTGTCATCCACGGGAGGCGAGTGTATGAGTAATTGCGTGTGGGAGTGAGAGAGGGCATTATGGTCCAAAAATTAATGAGCAGAGCAGTGGAAGATGAAGAGAGAGAAAGTGTGTGTAAGTGTTTGGGTGGCATTCGCTGATGAAAAGCCTGACACAGACGTTGACTCATTGTACGGAATGTCTACTAACTGATTTACATGAATCTTTTTTCTTTCTTTTTTATTTCCTCCTAGCTTTTACTTTAATTTAATCCACTTCAACTAAGACAAACTTGCTTTATTTTTATAAACTTAATTAAAAGGATTTATTTGGACGAGTTTCTACTCAAATATCTGTTTTTATGTAATTTTTTAAAGAAAAAAAAATTTAAGTAAATTTTATATTTAAATATATTATACAAAAAATATTTTTTATTTATTAAATTAAAATTTATTTAAAAAATATTTTTTTATTTTTTAATATTTTTATTTTTACTATAAAATTTTACAAATATACTAAAAAATTAAAAAATATTTTTTTAACAACTTAATAACATTGGAACAAATACAAAATCTACTTCAAATATATAGTTTAAGAATATAATAATGTTTTTTAAATTTTTATATATCTAATGTATTAAAAGTATAAAATTTTACTTTTAAATAATTGTTTATCAAACTTCTTTTTATATAATATTCTTAAAATATATCTTTAAAATATTTATTCACAATACTTTACTTTTATACACTACTTGGAATAATTTCTTTAAATGAAATGTATTTATGTTTTATTTTCTATTATATAAGCTCTCAATTTTTTTTATTATAGAGTTTATTTTTTTAATAATAATCAAATAAATTGGAGGGTCTGATTTCATAGTTGTCGTCTAGAAATAGGAAATTAGATAATTTAATTTTATGGATACTGAAATTTAAATTATGGAATGCATAAATTTGTTGGTGAATTTTTTTTTAATCGATATCCAAATATAACTTTTAAATTTGACCTTCCGATTTCTTCTAACAATGTTTCATAATTTTGCGATACATCCTTCATCCTAATAACGCAACAAAACTCAAGCTACTTTCCCGATATCAAAAATAGAAAGTGCACCACTTGTTCCTGTAAATTAATCTTTCCCACAATAGGTTTCATAAAATTAGTTAACCCCAGCAAAATAGTAGTAATATAATATCTTGCCGAGACTTTAGTAAAAGATCCAAATAATCTTGTTCGATAGATACTCTAAAAGTGCATAGGAGTGTATTAGGATAAGATATTTAGAGATAAATAATTATAGTTAAATATCAATAAAATAATTTTATAAATTTTAGTTATTTTTATAAAATATTTTTTACATATTTTAAATATTTTTATAAGAAAAGTATAATTCTCAATTATTTTCCTTTCTTAAAATTTGACTAATATAAAAGGAAAATAATTTAAAATCAAATTTATCGCATATATACATTCTCTCAATTTAATTATATAATATTTTAATTTTTTTTTTAAATTTGAAATACTCTATCCAAATATATTCTAGCTCTACTAGCTGATAAATGATTGAAAAGAACATATGACTGTTGCTCATGTATATATTTAAGGTGAAGTAGGAGATATATTAGCCCATCTTTTTCCTTCTTACGATGTGGAATTGTGGGTTACTATTTTTACTGAGTTTCAAAGGTAACAGAGCAATAATATTTACAGATAAGATATAATTATATTTAAGGATTAATTCAGGGAAAAAATTAGTGAAAGATTCTATGTATGTGTGCCAATTTAATTTTCAAAAGTTAGACATTTTAAATTAATTTTTAAAATATAAAATAATCATTCAAGTTAGATAATTTGTGATATGCCATGGTATATGTAATTAATAAAAATGACATATGTAACTCACATTTGTATTTTCAGAATTAATTTGAAATATTGATATATTAAAAACTAAAAGTGTTCTTTTAAAAAATATTTTAACTAATAATTATATATTTAACGTGTGATAGTCTGTTTCAAACAGGTGGATATCAATCTCTACGCAACTCAAGATTCATATCAATCTTCTTAATTTACTGAAAGAAAAAGGAAAATGTTTCTTAATTCCTTTTTTTAATTTTATCAAGGGAACGAATGAACTTAGATATCTTTTTTATTTTGGTCCCAGCTTACATATATTTTAAAGATATATATTAGTGTTATCAGTAGAAAATTTTTTATTTTTTAATAATAAAAATATTGAAAACTTAAGTTTATAATTTTTTTTTTGGATACGTTTTAGCCAAGTCCATTTACTTTTTATATTTTTTCTTTGGTGTACTATTTTTTAGTTTTTATTTTTTTTTTCCAGGAAGGTAGGTATTAAATCTTGGGAAACCTAACAAAGCTATTGTAAAAAGTAAAAACATTAGAAAATAACTCAGCCCAACAGAGAAGAGAAGTTAAGCTTAAACAAAGCAGCGTTGGCCCAAATTCATGAACATAGATGGGTGATTATTTGGTAGATCCCGTTGAACCTAATTGTATTTTTCGGCCCACTATCAACGAATAACTTCTGAGTTTCTGACAAAAACAAAATAAAAGGAAATAAAGAATTGAAACAAGTTTGAGTTATGGCAAATATATATATATATATATATATATATATATAGTGTCAGTTGACAGAAAAAATACGCTTTTTAATTTACATATGGCTCCATGAATGGTGCCTGGCGTGGATATGGGAGAGGGGGGTGCTAAACATTTTTGTGGTGTCAGTGGGAAAAGTAATCGGACCCTGCGTGTTGGGTGTGAGTAGCAACACAGACCCTGCGTTTTGGGTGTGAGTAGCAACACGGACCGTGCGTGTTGGGAGATAATAGCCAGTTGGACCCTGCGACATCTAAACTCCAAACGGACCGTCCGATTTGCGTTTAGCCAAACGCACGGTCCGATTTCTTCTCTTGCATGGACACGCGGCGCGCAGGGGTAGCTCGCAGAAGTGGTGCCCTGAAAAGCAAATGAAGCCAGCTTACCTATTCTCACCATCCGAATTAACCCACTGTTTTCACTCTCAACCAATTTCACTCCCAACTCCTTCTTCTTCCTTTCACCTTTCACCATTTGAAAGCCACTCCTTCAAGAAAGAAGAACATACCGAAGAAAAATAAATTTAAAGATGTTGATCGAGCTGAGCTTCACATTATTCATTATCTTAGCCATTCTGATTATGTAAGTGTTATTTTTAAATTTTGTAAATTTTTTATATTTATAATTATTATTATTAGAAATATAATTATTATATTTATTATTAGAAATGCAAGTTAGAAATGTAAATAAAATGATTATTAAGATATCTCCATAATTGTTATATATTTTTAAAAATTTGGCTGAAATTTTTTTTGTAAATTTTTTATTATAAATATTATTATTAAGAAAATTTGTTATTACTATTATGCTTGCATATTATTATAGAAAAATGTAAAGAGAACGGTAGTAGTTAATTTTTTTCAGAGAGAATGTAAAATTTTTTGTAATTTTTGGATTAAATTTTATGACTATCTGATTTATATTTATGTAGGGTAAGGTATGTAAGTGTTAATTTTAGATTTTAGAAATTTTGTTATATTTATAATTGTTATTGTTAGAAATATAAATAGAATGATTATTAGGATATCTCCGTATTTGTTAGATATTTATAAATATTAGTCTCAAATTTTTTTTCTAATTTTTTATTATGAATATTATTATTAGGAAATTTGTTATTACTATTATGGTTGTTGGTTTGTTGTTATTAGGAAAATGTAAACAGAGGCGGTAGTTAATTTTTAAGAGACAATGTATCATTTTTTTGTAATTTTTTATTAAATTTTATTATTATCTTATTTATGTAGGGTATGTAAGTGTTACTTTTAGATTTTGAATTTTTTTTATATTTATATTTATAATTATTATTGTTAGAAATATAATTATTATGATTATTGTTAGAAACGCAAGTAAGAAATATAAATAGAATGATTATTAGGATATCTCCGTATTTGTTAGATATTTATAAATATTAGTCTGAAATTTTGGTATTTTTGATTAAATTATATTATTATTATAATTGGAAAAAACCGTGTAAATTTATTAAGATTTTCTTAAAAAATTTAAAATTTTGTTACTGTAACTGTTATGGATGAATGATAGTTGAGGAAATAATGTTTGAATGATAGTAAATCAGTAATTACTATAAGATGTTATGGTAGATGTTGTAACTTCAGAATTTTGATTAGAAATTTTTGCGTTGATAATTATTTTCATTAGTTGTGAGTTTTGAATAAAATTAAGGCTTAATAATTAATTTTAGAAGTAAGAATAATTAGTGTTAAAAGCATTTAGTAAAATGATTCATGATAGTCATATACTAATTGTTAATGAGCTGACTATGAATTTGTTATCTTTTTTGTAGAAATTAAGAATGTTGACTTGTAATCATCCACTTCCTCCGGACCGGTACAACGATAGGGCGGAGGACCTTTTACGACTTACCGGTTTCTACCATGCATCGCAAATTGGTGTAGTGCAGTGTCAGAAAGCATTAGTGAATGCTCTGATTGAACGTTGGCACCCGGAAACACATACGTTCCACCTTCCCATTGGTGAATGTGCCGTGACTCTTGAAGATGTGGCTCTAATTCTTGGTCTTCCCACCGATGGTCTTCCAGTCACGGGGATGATCATGAGTAGTTTTGAAGCGTTTGAGGCGGAGTGTTTGATTCAATTTGGAGTTGCACCGCTTAAGTTAGATTGTAGAGGTAGTTGCATAAAACTTACCTGGCTGCGAAATCTAAAGGAAAATTTAGAGTTGACTGATGATATCAGTATACAGAGGTATGTGAGATGCCATATTATGTTGCTGATCGGGACTATCTTGTTTGGGGATAAGTCTGGGGCAGGTGTGCATTGGAAATTTCTACCCTTGCTGCGTGATTTTGTTAGTATTGGACAGTATAGTTGGGGAGCGGCATCCCTAGCACACCTCTACAGGGCATTATGTCGGGCATCTCGTTATAACTGCAAGGAAATAGATGGTCCACTAAGACTTCTACTCTGTTGGGCTTGGATGAGGCTGCCATATCTATCGCCGCTACCTAGGGAACCCCGAAGTTTTCCACTAGCAAACAGGTAATAATTTGAGAATATGTGCCGTTATCTTGATTTTTAAGATTCAGTTAATGCTAGTTGAGCTAATTGAATATATCATATTAGGTGGCGGAACTGGGAGCGTGGTGACCGACGATATAGATATCTGAAGTTAGACCACTTTAGGAAGGCATTTGACGAACTTCAGGAAGGGCAGGTGTGTTTTAATTAAAGAAGTATTAGTTTCCGGTTTAGGTTCTGAGACATAATTATAAAGCATTGTTATTGTAATTGGCATTGTGGATTGTGTTCATTATGTTCCTTTATTTTTTCCAGTTTGTTTGGGTTGCTTATGCTGTGGATCGGGTGGATCCAAACATTATTCCGCCTGAAATCTACATGCAGTCGGTTGTCTGGAGCACTACAGTTCCGTTGGTTTCATTTGAATGTATCGAGTGGCATGCTACCGATAGGTTTAGGCGACAGTTTGGTCTTGTTCAAGGACAACCTAATCAGGAGCGGAATCTAGAGAAGGCGCATGGAGAAGTCCTGACTGGTCCCAAGAATCTCAATTGGGCCACTGCACTGAGTCATTCAGTTTGGGTGATGCATTGGTCAAACAGGCATAACTACGTTCTATTTGAGCTACCCATGCCTTCACAGCATCCGTTAGATAGTTACATGCGTTGGTACCGATCAAAATATGGGGACCACTTGAACTTGTCAAATCTTGTTGGTCAAGATAATGATGAAGGTGATCAGGAAGTTGATGAGGGCGATCAGGATATGGATGAGGATAATCAGGAAACCGATGAGGGTAGTCAGGATATGGATGCTGACAATGAAGGACAAGAGCCACATTCGCCGCATATGTTACCTCCAAACCCAATTCCAGAAGAACAACCTCAGTCCTCAAGCCAGTATGTACCTTAGACACAGTTCCCCCCATCAGTTCCATTAAGTCAACAATATTGGGAAACCTCACAGTTTGATGCAAGAGAAGGAGATTCTTTTAGCTAGTTGCTTGGGTTCATGTCTGCAGATCCTGGACTATCACAATATGGCCATCAGCCTGAGTTCATGGCAGGTAGGTATTCATTGGATGCGAGGTACCTGGGCCATACCTCATCGGTTGCTTCTGGGGGGTTTGTATCGGTTGACTCTAGTAGGAGTGACGGTGGACGAGGAGCTTTTTTTACTCAGAACCCTAACCGTGTTTCCATGGGACTCATCGAGGAAAATGCTAACACTCTCGAGAAAGAGACCGATGCGTATCTCGAAGATGACTCGGATGACGAGGAGGATGAAATAGAGGAGTTCGATGAGGATGAGGAATCTCGTAATGATGGTATTATGCTGTGTACTTTTACTTTACATGTTCGATCAGTTATTTATTTTTTGTTCATAATTGGCATCTCTGTTTGATGCTTACTAAATAATATGTGGTATATGTGTTGATTTGATTAACTGATGTACTTAATTTTACTTGTTTTTTACAACTTGTATACAGGTCAGGAACGCACTCCGGATGAAACATCCAAAGGTTACAATCTTAGGGTTGATCCACCACGTCGCAGCGCTAATCGTTACACTCCATCCGTCTTGAAAAAGGCAGCCAAGAAATGCAAGAATTTTGACAAGGATGTCAAGTGGGCCATCAGAAAGTAGTTGTGGTTTAGATTATTAACTTAACTATTAAGCACGTGTTGGTGATTATGAATTAGAGTAACTTGTATTAGAGTAACTTGTATTTGTTGGACTTTATGAATTACTGACCTGGACTATGCTAAGAGTTCTATTGTATGTTTAAAGTATTTATGCATTAATGACCCTATTCAGGTATTATTGATCTAGTATATGTAGCTTGGGTACATAAGATATGAGAATATTGCTATAGATATCATGTCAATATACCTCATTCAGAAAATTGAGATCATATTATAACAAGTTACAGGTATCCTGGATGTACAGGTTGTGGAAATAGGTCCGGACCGGCCGGTTCAATCAGTTAGCCATTGAACCGGACCGGCCGGTTCAGTCAGAAAACTTGTGAATCGGACCGGCCTGTTCAACATGCGAACATGTGAATCGGACCGGCCGGTTCATGTCAGAAAACTTGTGAACTGGATCGGCCGGTTCAGTCAGAAGACATGTGATTCGGACCGGCCAGTTTAATAAGAAAACCTGTGAAACGTATCAGTTTTGTTTTTTAATACATACCTGTAGTATATATTAAAATAACAGATATAAACTACCAAATAAGTTATAAAAACTCAGACATAACAACTATTTTAAACCAAAAACAAATTAAAAACGTTACACAATGTTACATAGTGGTGAGGTTTGGAGTGATATCCCACAATGTTACATACATCACGTCAAGTTATCTCAAATGGACAACCCACGCCAAACTAGGTCCGTGCTACACCTACCATACTGTGAACCTACTGAGCATCTTCGTCGGCATTTGTACCAGCTGACCGACGGCATCTGCTACGACTATGTCCCTCAGCTCCACATAGCGTACATCGCCTAGGACGACGTAACATTCGCGTGTCCATCTCATTCAAGAAGCGCGTCATCCTGGGCCGACCTTTCGAGACGCGTCTCAGATATGGATTCGGTACGAAGCGAGGACCGTGGTACGCAGGCCATGTCGTCGGGTTACCTAGCGGCCTAAATCTTGCTCGATACACCCGCCGAATTTGCTCCATCTTATACACATCATGCACATACAGTTTCCAATCCAGTCGCTGGTTGGCGCAACATGCGAACACATGTCTGCAGGGGATCCGGTCCACCTGGAACTCACCGCAGTCACATCGTAGGCCACGTAGATCGACTGCAAACTCTAGTCCGCTTGGCATCTCACGCACCTCAAAGACCTCATTCTGCCGGTCAAAGCAACTGACCTGAATATTTCCTGAAGCAAGTTGGTTTGCATGCAACTTGGAGGTCACGACATCGGAGAACACATGGCCAGTATTAATCCGCGCATCTGCCTCCGCTCTCTTTCTAGTGAACAGCTCGTTTAGCCTGTAGAATGTTGCCTTGACAAGAGCAGTAACAGGAAGATTGCGTGCACCCTTCAACACTGAATTGATGCATTCCACTAGATTCGTTGTCATGTGACCCCATCGGTATCCACCATCAAATGCCAATGCGTACTGTTCGCGAGGAATTCGGTTTAACCAGTTCGTGTACGCCTCCCCCCGTTCCCGTAATCGCTGGTAACGCACTTCGTACTCTCGCACCGTCCTCGAATATCCTATAGGATAGCAACAAAAAAAAATGAATAATTGTAGATGTCAAAACAAATGTTGACGGTTATGTATGTTAATAAGTTACTTAAATTTAGTAAATAGTTACCAATGTTGACGACCAATTTTTGGAGGTACGGTGCCTTGAATTTACGCAGAAAATTCGACTCTATATGCCTGATGCAGAACATATGAAAAGCTCTAGGAGGTGACCAAGCTCCGTTACTGCGTTCCACAGCTGCATTGATGGATTCGTGTCGGTCGGATATTAGACCCACACCATCCCGAGTGACAACATGTTGACGAAGGTTACTAAGGAAGAAGTGCCAAGCATCAGAAGTCTCTCCCTCCACAATAGCGAACGCAATTGGGACGATGTTGTTGTTGCCATCCTGTGAAACTGCCACCAGTAGACAACCCTTATACTTTCCATACAAGTGAGTCCCATCCACCTGGACAATTGGCTTACAATGTCTGAATGTCCTAATACAGGGGTAATAACTCCAAAATACTCGATGCAGTACTTGAATATCACGCACCACCTCATCGCCTTGATATGCAGGTATTGTCTCAAAATGGACAACAGCTGATGGCTCCTTATGACACATGGCCTGAAACCATATAGGCAACGCTTCAAAGGATGCCTCCCAACCTCCAAATATTTTTTCCACTGCCCTTGCTTAGCCAACCATGCTTTCCGGTAACTGACGGTGTAGTTGAACTTCGATTGAACTTCTGCTATAACCGAATTTACCTTCAAGGAGGGGTCAGCCTCAACCAAAGGCTTTATCACCTCCGCAATTGTGATAGAATCCAGTTTCGAATGATCCTGTGAAATGGTGGCTCTGGTACAGGTGTGACTACCATTATACCTCCTTATAACCCAACAGTACTTCCTGCTGATCATGCTAACCCTGATAAGCCAATCACACCCGGACCCATACTGTGTACATTTTGCATAAAATGTCAATGGCTCAGACTCATACACCCGGTAGTCAACGCTTCGTCGTATGGTATAATCCTTTATCGCCTTAATAACAGCTTCCCTGGAACTGAACTCCATACCAACGGCAAATTCACCATCTGCGACCATAGGAACCTCTGCAATTGAAAACCAGCATAGGAAAAATCAAATAAAGACACAGAGATTTCAAAACCAATAATATGGGCAAATCTACAGTCACCGCCTCTAGTATGATATAAATCCGAGTCTGACAACATGTTATTGTGTCACTCTAATTAAAACAAGAACAACAGCAGAAAATATTTATTACGGGCCGGACATGCCGGTTCGACCACCAAGCCAAATGAACCGGAACCTAACCGATCCTGCTATTTTTTAATTTGTTATTTACGTAGAACCAGCGGTTGAACCAGTGATTCAGTCACCTGAACTGCTCGACCGCCGGTTCGATGCTAAGAAATATGACATCAATGAATGGTTATATAATGGCAACTAATTACTAATTTATTCATAACTATATCAATATCTGACTAAAAAAAAAAAATTCAAACACGACGTCTTATGTACCTGCAGTCATATATTCCGGAAACTCCGGAACATGCATGGCTTCCAAGTCCAAAACTCGCATGAATGACGGCTCCTCAAACGGCACTTCGTTTGCAAGTGCATTTGCCACCTCTGTCACATCTGGAGCCGTATTTCCATCACCTTGATCTTCATCTCCATCTGGACCAACAAACTCGTAGTTACTTTCGAACTCTTCTTCACTGTCACTATTATAATCTTCCCTTACAATATTCCGGTCAGCCTCAGATTGTTCAAACTCAACATACAACTCGATGAACGCGATCTGAGCCCGGTTTTCAATATACATTGAAAACATCTCTTGCATGCTTGCCTCGTCCGTCACATATTTGGTTTGAAACTGGATGAATCCACCAAACATCTGTATGGGATATCTGTAGAGCATACAGGATATCTTTCTTGCCCTCTCAGAATCAATCTTTTCACAGATCACACCTTTGAGCTCTTCAAATGAGATGATAAAAGGAATAACAACATCTAACGGATTTTCACAAATAAATTTTATTCCTTCAGATGTTTGTAGTAAAATCTGACCAAAATAATATACCTTTAATAACACTCTATCACTCATTTTTGTGAATCCCCCAAAAAAAACATAGAAACAGCTACAAGATTTTCAACTGTCAAACAGCAAATAATGAAGAAACGAGAAAGAAGAACAGGAGGGGCAGCCGCTCAAGCTCGGGAGGAAGACACGAGTGAGTAATGAGTTCACTTTCTACTTTTATATAAACTACTTATTACAACTCGCACCCTTCGACTAGGTTAACATGTTTAAAATAATCTTAAAAAATGCAATCGGACCATGCGACTTGTGCTCGCAGTTAACCAAAACAATTTTCATAAGTACAAAAAACGGAGGGTCCGAGTTCTTCTCAAAATTTTAGCATAGAACTCGGACCATGCGCCTTGCACTAAACGGAGGGTCCGATTAGGTGCATCCCATATTTTGATTTCCTAAGCCATGCAAATCGGACCGTGAGATTTCTGATGCAAAATTCAGAAACAAACAAAACTCACGGTCCGAGTTCTTCACTGTGATACTGCCAAAATTCTGTCCTACATTTACGTCTAGCACACCATGCTTCCATATCCAAAAAAAGCACACACTTAGTTTCCATTTCGATAAAATTGAGCCGAAAAAATACGTTTGAGAAATGCCACAAATTTTAGGTATGTGGGTAATAATTTAGAAAATTCTTTATGGTTACAATTTACAAATGACGCACGATGATATATCATAGAGTAAATTATTGCCTTAATGTCTTAATCCATAACGTTTTGGCCTTGGCAAAAGAAAGCTATAACATTTTGGTTAAGTATTAGTTTTACTTTTATCCTTTACGCTTTCAAAGTCTTACTTTTATCATAACTATATTATTTTATAAAAAAATATGCTTTTTCTTCTGTTATTATTTTCTTATTATTTTATCATATTTATTTTCAAATCACAACAACCACAAGACAAAAAAAAATTACTGCAACCACTAATATAACTGCTTACCATTACGATTTTTATCATTATCTAAAAGAAAATCAATAAATGAAAGGATCTTTTTTGAAAAAAAAAAAAATTTGACCAAAAAATAAAGTAAGATAAAATAAGATGTTGGGAATAAAAATAGGATGTTTTAAATATTAACAAAGGAATTAAGACTTACAAAAAAAATTAGAGAAATGTTTTTTTTTTTAAACAGTTCTGACAATTATTTCAAAGAAGACAACAAGACCTTCAATAAAAAATATCTTTTTTGGCTATTAATATTTATTTTTATAAGACTGATTAGTCTTTTTGCCAATATTTTCTCTTTATATCAACGGAATAATTCTACATAGTATGTTTAAATGGTTGATTTATCCATTAAGAACCAATTAGGATTAACAATTTTTTTTTGGGTTGGAAATCTTGTTATTTTTTAGGAATAATTGTTAGGGTCATTTATTTTTTTGTCACATTTTTTAAATATATATTGACTAAATTTATTGTATAAAACTAAAAAATGTTAATAATTTTTAAATTATTTTTATTTATAAAATTAGATAGAGAATATATTAGTTATTAACGTGTCATATAAGTATATTTTACAGAGAGATCATTAACAAAAGAAATTAATTAGTCTCACAAAATTCAATATTACAGACCGCTGAAATGAATATTTTCTTTTATTAGAACCTCATAGTCCTTCGATAAAATTATCTGCAGTCGAAATAGGTATTCATCCGAGAAAAAAACAATAGTTGCTTTGTATCATATATGTTCTGAGGTAAACTATTTTGTTGCACCACAAGATTGAGTAATGCTTAATTAATTAACACAATTAATTTTTTTGCAAATATTTTTTTTATTTAACTACACCAAAAATTATTTCAAATTCTATGAGAATCAAATTTCAAAAATCTCTCCCTCATTATTTGTTTATTACATCCACAATTATACAATTTTTATTTTAAAATGAAAGTCTTAAATTATTATATCATTAACCCTAAAAAAGATTTTTAAATTACCACAACATATTTTATAAAAAAAATCACTCAAATTCGTTAGTCTCAATTTATTAAAAATAAAAAACATAAAAAAATGTTAGTTTATGGCCTACAAAATAAAAAAGTAAATCATAAATAATAAATAATAACAAATCAATTTCAATTCTTGAATTATAAATGTTATACATATCAAAATATCAGAATATAGATATTAAATTATAACTATTTTAATAATTTCTACTATACAAATCATATTTTTATATATAAAATATATATTATAAAATAAAAAATAAAAATAAAATATGAAAGAAAGTTATGAAATAAATTATTAAATGTCATTATCAACTGATTAGATTAAAATTAATAAATAAATATACATATGAATATCAATTAAAAATATTAAAATAATTTAAAATTACGATTTATTGATGTACATCTCATATTAAAATTGAGTAATATTAACTGTAAAAATTCGGTAATTATAAACATTTTATGTATATAAAAGTATGGATGTTATGAGTATAAAATTATAGATAATATATTTGTAACAGAAAAAAAAACCTTCAAATTTAGTAGAATTACTAATAGTAGATAATATATTTGTAATAGTTGGTAAAATAATTTGAATATTATTAGTATATTTTTTATTATTACTATTAAAGTATTAATGCAGTTAATATCATATCTTATTCACACTACTAGAAAACTAGTTATTACAGACGGATATTTCCGACGGATTTTATCCTACGGAAATACAGAGGGAATTTCAGAGGGATTTTTTGTCGGAAAATCAAAAAAATAGATTAGCATAAATTACAGACGGAAAACAAAATCCGTCGATAATTTTGTCGGTAAAATTAATTTTTTTTCCGTGGAAAATAGTTACAGACGGAAAATCCGTCTGTAATTAAATAGATAAAATGCTACATTTTATTAAATTATTACAGACAAAAAATCTGTCTGTAATTTAAACTTTTCCATCTGAAATATTAGAATAAGGAGTTAGGTTCTCGAAACTCCCAATGCTTTATTTCACTTTTTCACGTTTTCCTTGAATTACTCCCTGCCTTCTCTCTCCCTTGAAGATGTGACGTTTTCCGCTGTCGCCGCCGCCGCGGCTCGCGTCGCACGAGCTCCCTCCGTCGCCATCATCGCGTTTTCTCCCTTCGATGCCATCGTCATATGAGCTCTCTCCACCGTGCTCTTGTCTTATGAGCTCCTTCCGCGCCGCTCTCGTCGCTGCTTCTTCTCTCGTCGCCAGAGGTTTGTCATCATCTCTTCTCGTCGCCGTTAGTTCAGGTAGGCCTCCGCCTCCTTCTTGTCCATATCCCTAACCCCTTCCATTGTGATTCTATTTTGATTTCATTATCCCTATCCCTAGCCCTGTCTATATCCCTGTTTTTTCTCTTGCTTTTTCTTGCAGGAAATAATTAGAGGCATTCCCAATCATTTGAAGATTGTTGACCTTTCAGCAGTATGTTCTAAATAACAGTTCTCTTCCCCAACCAAACTATAATTTCTTGTTCTTTAGAATATAAATGAAGTTTAGCATATATTAGAATTGTAACTGAGATTGTGTAGGATTTTCGTTTACGTGATATATCTGAGTATGAAGAGTGGTATGGCCAACCACACAGGGCACTGGAGTTGCAGGTAGTACATTTCAATGGCAAAATTCTCATTTTGAAACTGTTAAATTGCCTTTCATTTCAAACTGTGGAACCACTAATGATGCTTATATCCACTGCATTTAGTGGCATTTAGTCATTAGGAATTTAACTTTTCGATCTTGATTTCTGTTAAATTCTGGGAATTATGTTTTTATTATTTGTTTTAGTACTATAGTGTCAAAACTTAAAATGAATTTCCTTACAGTCACCCGTTGCCATTGTTTTATTCTTAATACTAAATTTATCTAATTTTCTGTATCCAGAAAGAAGCTATATATGGATTAACAGAGATTTTAAGGGAGGAAATAAGGAATGCACGCTTAGTTGCTAATCCTGGTTGCTATCCAACATCCATTCAAATTCCCCTTGTCCCACTGATAAAGGTTTGTAACTGAATATGCTTATTTCACAATAGGTTTAATATATAACTAATTTCTGTTTCACTGTTTTTGTCACTTTTATGGTTGTATCTGTTTTCCTTTCTTTGTATTTTGAGTTGTGAGATATGGTCTAGGGTGTTAAGCTTGGGTTACTTTCCATGTTAAGAAGCTTGTCTGTTAATCATCGCTCCAAAGATATTTATGTATATGGTATCCTAGGTATGTTACTTTCTTAAGAGATGTCCTATTTTACTATTTTAATTCTACTATTTTCTTTCTTTCATTCAAATTCTATTATACATTGTCCTAAGGTCGTATAATGAGACTGCATTTTCCTGTAACTATTGATTACTCCTCTTTATTTTGATTTGATTTGATTGAATGGTTGATTCTATAAAAAAGAATGGTCCTGCTGTCAAAGTCTGCCATGGTGATATTATATCGTTTGCTGCTCTTCCTCAGCACGGTATGAATGCTTTCCAGTTATCAGAAATCAGAATTTTCGTTTTTCTTTAATAAATGGGATTTCAGGTTTTTTGGTTCCCTCAAAAAATATTTTGTATCTTTTGTCCTCCCCCATGCCAGATAATGCAGCTGCTAATCGAAAATGTTACTTGATCAATTAAAAGAATTACAACAAGGAACTAGGCGATGGTAAAAGAGTAACTGCTCAACAGAAACATGCCATTGAAGACCTCAATGAAAGGCTGAGTGCTTCTATGCAGTCATATGCTGAAGCATATGCTATAATAAGTAGGTATGATCTATATAATAATTCTTGATTGTTGAGTTCTTCACTTCTTTAGTGTTTAATGTTGATGCAAGTGTCATAGGAGTGAAGTTGTTCAAAATTTGAACATCAATAATAAGTTAGGAAGTCAATTGCTTTGAATCAGGGAAACTTTTACAAGAATTGAATTTTTGTTATTAAACCTTTTGCCCCCACCCTAGTTACGCTAGCTGTATGTTTGATAATTGAGTCCCTCTCACTTGCTCCTCTGCATGCAGTCAGAAAGTAAATATAGCTGAACTCAAGGAACAATTAGATGACAAGCAGACTCAGCGAAAAGAGCGGGAAAAGGCCACAACTGATCTAAAGGCTGCTGTTTTTAGAGCCCAGTCTGAGGCTCAAGAGGAATTAAGACGACACACTGATGCTGCCTTAAGAAGAGAAAGAGAACTACATGAAACAATAAATAAGCTTCAGGTTTGAAGGTTTTGTCGCTAAAGTAGTAAGAAACTGTACTCCCTTTACTTTTGAAGCTTATAAGCTGTCATTCTTTCTGTATGTTGTAGGAGTCAGAGAGAGAAAGGTGTTTGCTAGTTGAAACCTTGAGGTCCAAACTGGTATGGTTCTGCTTATGTTTAACCTACAATGGGCGACAACTTGTGTATTTCATAAATAAAGATGGTTGTGTCTGATAATAAGGTTCGCCAGTTGGAAACTGAATTGCATGAGGAGAAGCTGACCACTGCAAATCAAACAAAGGTAATCATATGGTTTTGTGTGTGTATTATGTCCCCTTTTCATATTTTGGACTTGTTTACTATTTCGCTGAACGAAAATGTAAATTCATGGAGCAGAAAATAGAAGAACTTGAAGAGGAAACAAGAAGATTAAGCAAAGAGCTTGAGAGTGAAAAGGTAGATATCGAAATTTCATGTTCCAAGAATGTTTTTGTATAAAGGTGTTTGTCTAAATGATGTCTGCTTTTCACTGATTGCTGTTACTGTTAATGACTTATTTCTATGTGACTTCAGAGTATGACAGTATCTTATTTATATGTTGCTAGACTGATAAATTCTAATTAATAAGTTGCTTTAGCTTTCTAATTCAATATCCCCCTTATTCTATTCTATCTGTTATTTATTTTTTTTAGCTCTTACTTCTCTTCTTTTGGTGGTGAAGTTTCTTTATGTGAAACTGAAAATATTTGTTGCTGTTGTTAGCAGGCAGCTTGAGAAGAAGCATGGGCTAAAGTTTCTATTCTTGAGCTTGAGATAAATGCCGCAATGCGGGATCTAGATTTTGAGAGGAGGAGGTTAAGAGGTGCCAGGGAAAGACTTATGCTTTGGTAAGGAACAAGTTTCTATTTAATATGATCACTGGACAACTGTAGTTTGAAAATTATGTAAGGATGAATCTGTATGTATATAAAAGAATATTAGAGGACATCGCAGCAAGGAGCTTGAGAAAGCAGCAATCAAGATAAATAACCAGAGAAAGGTATCATTTGGCCAAGTTTAAACTTAAAACAAACACAAGTTCTTAAAATAACAACTATCATATAATAAAGTGTTTTCTTTTCTTTTCTTTTCTTAAAATAACAACTATCTAGGCTAGTTCCCTCATTCTTCTTCTGACTTATAATATCACATAGTCTCATTAACAAATGCCATGTGAACATTAGATGAATTCTACTGTTTTGAATGAAACCAGGGTTCTAACTTCTAAGAAAGATGAAATTGAAGAAACCAAGCAAGCAAAGCAGAGAAGAAACATCAAACATGGCTGCTACTGTTGGAATCACAGAATTTATTGGAGCAGAGATGATTGAGAAGGCAATTTCTTAGTAGATGAAGCTATTTTGTCCAAGCTAAAGTCAAAGAAGGCAAAGGTCCTTGTTGAGGTAAATCTATATTGCGCGCTTCAATTGAAAGGCAAATTCAGTTGCCAAATATTAGTATAGTTGTGATGTGTGTGTGAAGACCATTTAGAAGGATGAATTTTTGAAACTCTGCTTTGTGACAGCTTCTATATCAGCAAACTCTATAAATAAAGAAGAGAGATGTGTCAATACGAACTGTGTTTTCTTCCCTTTGCTGATTAAAATAAATAGAATATATAGAATATTATCTCAGTATTTCCATTAATCAATGTCACAAGGATCTGGTTTTTAAGATTTCGCGAGTTGCCTTATAAGCCATGAAAGTAATTAGGTACCTTGAAATATATTCTTTTTTTGGTTGAATAAGCCATTAGATTTTCTTTGTGCCAGAATTTCTTGTGCCAAAAAGGGAAGCATCAGTGAGAATTTCTTTGTGCCAGAATTTCTTGTATATCAAGAATGCTGTTGTATCATCAAACTTAACTCCTTGAGGCACCAAATTTAAGAGAACAGTGGTTTTCTTTAGTTGATGATTTGCTGCATTAGCTCCAACAATGCGAACCTGGTTGCGACTCAACAAAAGACTGGCTGCAATTTCCTCAGCTAGCTTGAAAACCAAAGGGAAGAACTTGTATATTGCAATGCTGATGTGGAGTTTAACTTGAAGTGGCTACACACAACCACAAGGAGATCCAGGAGGTGTATTTGTCAATGGCTCTGAGCAAGTCACCATCATGCAAAGGAATAGGATCAATATAAAATCTTGTTTGTTTAAATTGTTGAAAATGAAGGAACTAGTAGTGTCAATGAGTAATGTAAATAGTTATAGTTCTGTTAATGGTTTATTTTTTTGGGTATCTTTTTATTGAGATAGTGAGATATTGGCCAATGATGTTGAAAAATAACATCTAATTTTATAGGTATCATGTAATGAATATTATGTTTATTTATATGATTTTTGGCCTCTTTTTTTTCAATTTACAGTGTGTTTGATGGAAGAAATTTAAAAAATAAACCTAAAGTATTCATTTTACAATGGAAAAATTTTAAAAAATTTATATTTTACTTTGCCGACGGATTTACAGACGGATTTTCTATCTGTAATCATAGTGTGAGATGATTTTCCAAGGTTCAAATTACAGATGAAAAATCCGTCGAAAAATCTGTCTGTAATTACTGACGAAAAATCCGTCGAAAAATCCGTCTGTAATTACAGACGAAAAATCCGTCGAAAAATCCGTCTGTAATTACAGACGGAAAATCCGTCGGAAAGTTCGTCGCCTTTGGGAAATGGATAGAAAATTTACAGAGGAAAAATCCGTCGGTAACTGGTAAAAATCCGTCTGTAATTTTCCGACGGAAAAAAATCCGTCGGTAAATAATTTCCGACGGGGCTTTTACAGAGGGACAAAATCCGTCGATAATTTCGTCGGTAACCAAAAATTCGTCTGTAATAAAGACTAAATCTGTCTGTAAATCTGTCTGTATTAATCAATTTTCTAGTTGTGTCAATTATTCATATTTGTCAAGGTGAAAAAATTAGATGAAGAGCGTAAAAAAAAGAACAATGAAGTGAAACTCACGTACAGTTATTTTTATGTAAAATTAATTGTTAAGATTTGTTAGAAAATAATTTTATTAAATTTATTAAATTATCTAATAATTATTAAATATTAATTTCATATAAAATTAATTTTATATAAATTTTCACCAAACAATAAATATGTATTATAATTAAAAAAATTAATAAAAAATTTTGAACTATTTTTAGCTAATTTTATTTTATTACCGAACATTTTCTTAAAAATAAAGTTAGTGTTAGCGAATGTAGGAGTTAACTCCGAACTAAAAGCATTGCGAATCGAATATAAGATCACGTGGAAGGAAATCATGAGACTTTTTCTTTGGTATTGTTGGTTGGTGACACTTTCCAGCAACCGTCTTAGTAGTGCTGTCTAATCAATACCCGCAATTACCGTCATTCATTCTTATTCTTAACCCCTCCTATCTCTCCCTCATTTTTACTTGTTTACGTACCCAAATTATTTTTCTCATTTTCATATTACATCACTAACACTAGTGAGTGAGCTTCCTCAGAACAAGTATTTTCGTTACAATGGTGGACCCACTTAGAGTTCTTGTCACCGGCGCCGCTGGTAATTCATTTCAATTTGCTTCTTCACTTCATATAAAAATACATACTAATTTAATTGTAGTATAGTTTATTGTTTATAATGTTTAATTATTCGTTACTTTTTGTATAAGGCCATTGATTCTCTTTCTCCCGCATGCATTCCGTGAGGAAATAGTTTTGGTATATGATGATTTCCTTAGTGAACAAGTTTGCACTTCATTGATTCTTTTGAAATTGATCTTATATATATTAATGAAGTAGATTGTTTAATTTGTCTTGGTCGTGTGAATAACTTGACCATGGAAATTCCTCTTTGGGAGATTGTGAATGTGGACCAAACACTCATCCAAAACAAGATATGGGAGATTATCAACAACACAATCGCTCAAAAAATTCTTCTTGTTTTGATTTGTGTTTCTTTGTTTTGGAAGATGATTCGATACATGTGTGGTCTTCTCCATCAAGAGAAGGAACCAGTTACAGTATTGGTCACGGGTGCTGCAGGCATGGCATGATTTAATTCATTACTTAATGCCCTTAATCAGCTTTATATATATCTGCGTTTTATTAAAAATGCTATGTACACGAAAAAATCACTTATTAAATTAGTCATTATATATTTATTAATAAATAAATTAAACATGTTAGTTAAAAGTTGATAACTCTAGACTTTTTTTTTGTTATGTATATTATATTTGAGTTATAAAATGATTAACCATATATGTATGTATGTATGAATGAAAAAATAGGGCAAATAGGGTATGCGCTGGTAGCAATGATAGCAAGAGGGGCAATGCTAGGGCCAAATCAGCCGGTGATTCTTCACATGCTTGACATTGAGCCAGCAGCGGAGGCATTGAAAGGAGTGAAGATGGAGCTGATGGACGCGGCGCTGCCGCTTCTAAGAGGGATTGTGGCTTCCACCGACGTGGCAGAGGCATGCAAGGGGGTCAACATTGCGGTCATGCTTGGTGGATTCCCGAGAAAAGAAGGGATGGAAAGAAAAGACGTCATGTCCAAGAATGTGTCCATATACAAGGCGCAGGCGTCCGCGCTTGAGAAGCACGCCGCCGCCGATTGCAAGGTGCTGGTGGTGGCCAATCCGGCCAACACCAACGCTCTCATACTCAAGGAGTTCGCTCCGTCCATTCCTGACAAGAACATCACTTGCCTTACTAGGCTTGACCACAATAGAGCCCTCGCTCAGATCTCTGAGAGGACGAAGGTTCTTATCTTAAGATGAATTTGTTATTATGTGAAACTGTTAGATAAAAATTATTAGATAATTTAAAGGTGAAAACTTAGGTGCAGTTCACTGTGAAAACAACCGTAACTGAATTAGTTGTATTAATCATATAAAAGACGTTATTTTAATAAAATAAGTTTTCAGGTTCATATCACCGATGTCAAGAATGTCATAATTTGGGGCAACCATTCCTCCACCCAGTATCCGGATGTGAACCATGCCACCGTTCAGGAGAAGCCTGTGAGGGAAGTTGTCGGCGACGATGAATGGCTGAACAACGACTTCATTGCCACCGTTCAGCAGCGAGGGGCTGCCATCATCAAAGCTAGGAAGCTCTCTAGTGCACTGTCCGCAGCAAGCTCTGCTTGTGATCATATACGTGACTGGGTTCTTGGTACTCCCAAGGGATCCTGGGTTTCAATGGGAGTATATTCCGATGGCTCATACGATATTCAACCTGGTCTAATTTACTCTTTTCCGGTTACATGTGAGAAAGGAGAATGGAGCATCGTACAGGGTAGGCACATTATTATTATTATCATATTTTATATTCATATTTATCATGCTCCTTTTCTTTGACACATTGGCAATAATTCAGGGCTAGAGATCGATGCATTCTCAAGGGAAAAGATGGATAAAACTGCCCAAGAGCTCATTGAGGAGAAAGAATTGGCTAAGTCATGTCTCAACTGATGACGTTTCATCGTAGAAGAATATAATAACTCATCAGTTTTAGTACACTCTGATATTGGTGTTTGAGTGGTTATTTTATCAGTGAAAACTCGTGTGTGCGTGTGTTCATGTGAAATTAACAGATGAAAACAATTGCAAGTGAATTCTACCTATTTTATTCTATCTTTTGGTACCTTCACTTGTTTGGCTCTCTGATGATGAGTTGATGTTTATTAATTTAGAAAAAAAATGGTTCGTTTCATTTTCTTTTTCTGCACTTGCTTTCCAAAATACAAATTATTATTAGAGCAATGCTAGGGGCAGTAACTTTTGTGATTGGTAGCCATCAAATAGTCATCAATGATGATCTAATGGTGTGAGATTGGTGTGAGATTTCATCCAATGACTCACCTTTTTCTGCTGGCTACATGCTGGCCAAAATTCAACAAAACTGCTGACCCCTAGACTTTTCCTTATTATTATTCAAGTTGTTAATCGCTTAACCGTTGCTACGAGCTTTTTTTAATTAAATAAACAAAAGTATAGGTAATTAACAACATTTTTTAATAATATGTGAACAATATGAATTAATAGGATTAAAAAAGTAAATTAATCTTAAATTTAATTAATAGCATTAAATTAAGATGTAGTGTATTTTTATTTGATTGGTGGTTGTTAATATTGTTTAAGTTGTTCATATTGATGTCTTTTAATTTAATTATTATTTGACGGTCTCAATTTTTTAATTTATTGGCGAGTTATGCGAGTCGATTTGAGAGATTTAAGTTTGTTTGCCACCTCTAATCAAGATTTAAGAAATCTATCTCAGAGAAAACAATTTAAAGTAAAGCGATCGAGCATAATTAAAACTGAATTGATGTGTATTATTTTGTACTACTTGAGTTTATATAAGTGAATTATATATAGAGTTTAATACACAAACTATCACTTAACTAAACTAATTATATTCAACAAAAAGGTTTAGTTAATATGTATCCTAAATACATATTAAAATTTTTATTAATAAAAATTTTTAAATATCTTATTTTAATAAATATATAATAATTGTTTTAAAAATTAAACTTATAATTTTTTATAATAAATTTTTTAATTAATAATTTTAATATTTATTCTAAAATTACATATTAGTTAAATTCTTAATAAAAATATATTTATATAATAAAATTAGCAAATCATAACAAAGTTCGTAAAAAAAATCAGTGTTTATATAAATCGGGTGAAGTTTGGTAAGTTTTGAGCCCATCTTAATATTTTAGCCACTCTATTTTTAAGATTCATATCCGATCTAATAAAAAAAAAAGTTAAACCAGATGGATCTGATACAATAGGTCGACCAAGTTCCAAAGCTACAAGAGATAGTAAGTTCAACAATATAATAATGCAATAATGACAAAAAAAAAATTAAATAAATAAAATAATGCAATAAGGACAAAAAAAATACAATAATGCATTACAAATTAAAATTTATGAAACAAGCATACTTGCAAAGAAATATATTTTCTGTATCTTTTCATAATTGATTTTATAAAATATTATTTTATATTGGTAAAATCCACGTGCAGTTAAGTTAACTTGATGTAAAGTTAATAGCTCAGAATATTATATGATAATTTAGTCAAATCTGTTAAATTATTTAATGATTCTCAGGTTCACATGAAATTAGCTGCATCTACTTTTATATTATATGAAATTTATTTATACGTATTTTTTGTCATACTTAAATTTTGTAGGATTTTTTTATTTAAATAAATTAAATAAATATTTTATTAATTGAAATAAATAATTATAAAAATTATTACATAAATACATCCTCCAGTCTTATCTCGTTTACATTGTAAATGAGATAAGATTAGTACGTGTGACACGTGTATATCTTGTTTACAGTGCAAGCGAGATATGTGCAAGCTTATCTCGTTTACACAGTAAACGAGATAAGGTTGGGGGACGCCTATATATAGATATCGTTTACAGCGAGGTTCTGGGCCCAGTTTGAACTTTTAGACCACTTTCTCCTCTTTTCTACTCCTTTCTAACTATATTATCGAGTAAGACGAAGATGGCGCGCACAGATGCACGTGATCGGGACATCGACAAGCTGAACGCGACATGATACTACGCTGTGGCAGCCGACTTTGCGGTTAGTTTTATTATCTTGAATTTTATGTAATCCACATATGTATAGCCATGGTTAGGGTACTTGCCAAGAGTTAGAATACAATTTTTTTTTTTGTGACTGAGTTAGAATACAATTTGTGTCATTATAAACATGTCACTGATAGTAATTAATAATTCTCGAAATGTGGTTATCATTTTTTGGTAATTAAGTTGTTAAGTACATAATTATTAATTTAGAGTTTAAATGTTGTGGTAGATATTTTCCAACCGTTGACGTTAGTTTATTGGTCGCACATTTATTAATTTAGTTACTAACTATCCAAGTTTGATAGTTAGATTATTAATTATTTTATTGAATATTTTAATTTCACGTAACATATTGAGAAAATTTGTATTAGTTAAGTAAGTGTATATTAATAGAAAATGTCGTGTCGACACAAATTCAGTTAGTACATACGTATAAAATTCTGTTAAGCAAGTGTATAGAATAGTAAAAAAGTTTGATATGTTGATGAACCTATAAAAATTTTTAATTTATAATAATCGTGAAATATTCTTTTTTTTTTTTGTCAGAGGCCTCGTCTACTCTTGCCCCGATGAGTGAGTCACACACTTCCACCACCCGACGCCATCGTCCCGTATCTGAGGGAGGCTGGATTTGGCGACATGGTGCCTCTCAGAGATTTTGTATTCAACAACTCTTTGATCACGACATTCGTGGAGCGATGACATCCGAAGTCCCACACGTTCCATCTACCGTGGGGTGAAGCCACTGTCACCTTGCAGGACGTGGCGTACCACTTGGGATTACGCGCACATGGAGAGCCAGTTGGGGGTGCTTCCGTGACTTCTACAAGTGGCACAGCATGGAGACGTGGGAGTTGGTGGAGCAGCTGCTCGGTGTCAGGCTTCAGTGGTTTCACAGCAGGGATGCAGAGGAAGGAGTCGTTCTCGTTGAAGCTTACATGGCTATGTGACCATGTCCGCTAGATGCCACAGGCGAACGACCCGGAGACACTCCGACAGTATACGAAGTGTTATATCTTGTTACTGTTCGAGAATACCTAATGACGGATAAGTCGAACAACTTGGTCCATCTACGATGGCTGCCACTACTTCAGGACTTTCAGCGATACCGTGAGTTGTCTTGGGGATCGGCGGTGCTTGCATGGACATACTACTCGCTGTGCTCTGCAGCACACCGAGACACAACAAACATCACCGGTTGCACTCTGCTGTTGATGTCTTGGATATACCAGAGATTTTTATAGTGGTGTCCACCTGACCGACAACTTTTCATGTATCATATAGTTACGAGGTAACACTTGTTTAGGGTCTTGCTTATGGTTTGAATTTGTCACTCGTTATGACATTCCGTAACATGAACTTGTGTTATTCTTGTAAATGGTGTCAGGTTGATAGGGTTGATGCAGCAGAGCAGAGACCGACATGAGGCGAGGGTTCTATGATGGGTCTAGCGATAGACCAGTTATGTTGGGACGAGGTTAGCACTACGATTGAAAACCTAATTTTTAATTTAATCATTTATATAGCATTTGTCATTTAAATAAATTAAATAAAGTATGTACTTATTGAATTTTGTGATTTGAAACATTATTTACCTTTTGGGATATCAAATATTTATTTATTCCATAACTGTTGTTTCAGTTTGTCTGGACACCGTACAATGACCTTGCTCTGTAGGCTCTATGCCTGCTGTGATTTGTCGAGGAGGCAGAGTGGGGGACATGGATGTCAGTCATCCCCCTCGTCTTCTTCAACATCGTCGAGTTTCACCAAGTTGACCGGGTGAAGCACCAGTTCAATGGAGAGCAGCCGGTGCCTGGTGCCTTGGTCAACGTCGACAAGTTCCTGACATCCACAAGACGGGGCGAGGATGTGTGGAGGCATGACAGACTTGATGAGTGGTATGCCGGCTGGACGACACATTTTACAGAGGGCCACAGGATCTCCAGAACGTACTCGATAATCCGAGGCTAGCCGATTTACCTACTGCCAGCCTGCCAAGGGACGTTCTCCACCTTCCCCGGGACGTCCCTGATCAACGTAGGCGCACGAGGGAGGCCAGGGAGGACACCCGGTGGTCTGCTAGGCAGGAGAGGGTCAGGCCTCGCCAGGAGCGATTGGATATGGAGTCGGACGAGGAGCGGGAGTTTGACAAACATGAGGATCATGGAGACATCCTAGCAGGCGGCGATGATTCACCCCACTGCCACCACCTCCACCTCCTCTACCTCCCGCACCACGTGATCCATCTGGTTCAGGAGGTCAGCAGCATCGGGCCGTCTGGGACACCTCACTACCTGGATAGCATGATGCTGGGCCATCCAGTAGCTATCAGTGGGAGGGTAACACAGAGACTTCATAGACATCCATTTGCAGCTTGACAGCAATGCACATGGTACTTTAATCGGTCCGATTCGTCACTCGGTACTCAACACTTCTGCGAATACTATAATCTTCACACTCTGCATTACTGCATCTCGGCATTTGAATCTGTGGCTAATCCGAAACTCTACCCCACCGTCTAGGTTGTAATCCTCTTCTCCGGTGTTGGAAAATGGAAATTTCTCATGCATGACATTCAGATCCAATGTATGATAGTGATTTGGTACATCTGATACCGCCGGAATCGAGTGGGAGGGAGGCAAAACATAGCGCACTGCTGTCTCGGCCGGCGTCTCCAGTACAAACTCGTCCTCATCATCATCTTTAAAGGAATCTTTATCGTTGCTATCCGCAACGTACTCTTCGTTGGAGGCTTCGTCACCTACCTCAATGTCTTTCACCAGATTGGCAACATGAATCGGTGGTGGTGCAAGAGGTGGGTCATCCTGCACAAATATCAAGTGTACATAATTACCACTGCCAACATCACCAACCTCGGCGAAAAGCTCCATCATTTGTTCCGCCATGATTCTCCTATGGATGTCAAACATGAGTTGCACATGCTCGTAGCCTTGGAGTCGAAATAGTCGAAACCGAAAAATTTCTTTACCCATCGGTGCTAGCAACCTATACTCCATCCTTCCGATCTCTCTTCTCGTTGTGCCACCAAAGTTGTTTAATATCAAAACTCTTCAACTCGAACAACGAACTTACGCGCCGAGTGCGCAATAGTAACGGATTCTCACACTCAAATATCACCTTATTGTCGCTGTTTCTCATACGACAATTGGGGTATATACAGACAACCACATATCCGCTACTACTGTATATTTTTGCCTGCTTTTTAGAAGATAAACAGGGAAGAAAAAGATATGAAATGTATATGGAGAATGCCAAGGGTTGCACATTCTTTTATAGTAGTTGAAAATTTGTCTTACTGTATCTCATTTACACTGTAAACATATTAATTTAACACGTATCTCGTTTACAGTGTAAGAGATAAGCTTGCACGTATCTCGTTTACACTATAAACGTTAAACGAGATATACATGTGTCACGCGAACTAGCCTTATCTCGTTTACATTGTAAATAGGATAAGGTTGGAAACGTATTTCTGTAATAATTTTTATAATTATTTATTTCAGTAAATAAAATATTTATTTAAATAAAAAATCCAAATTTTGTATGATATAAAATTACATTTTATAAAATGAATTGAGGAAAAAATTAAAAGAATTTGCAAAAATGTGAAAAAGAATGTATTTGGGTGGTAGTTAAGTGGGCCTGTTATGCCAAGAGCGGAGCCCATGGTTAATACATGAGCGGGTTTATGCATTTACCGGATAGGCGGATAGCCGGATACGACTCCGATCGAATCCAATAATAATAAGTTAACCAGAGGTAGAAGACGCGAGAGTGAGTGAGGGAAGCAGGTGAGGTGAAGAGTGAAGAAGCAGCAATAATGCAACGCGCAAGATCGCTCCTAACAAGGTTTAATCCAATCGCATACAGATACAGATACAGATGCCAAAGCCGAACCCTGTGTTCTTCTTCGAACGAGGAAGTTGTGGTTGTTGAAGGAAACGGTTACTCGAGAATGGCAATTCTCAACAGACCCACTGCTCTCAACGCCCTCAACACCTCCATGGTATTATTATTATTTGATAATTTCTGTTTAATTAATCATTATTTGTGGTTTGTCTCGCTGACTGACTCAACTCAGGTGGCTACCCTCACCAAACTTTACCGAGCTTGGGAAGATAACCCCGACGTTGGCTTTGTCACCATCAAGGTAACTAACTAACTAACTAACTAACTAATTAAAGCTTGTATTGTTTAGCTTCTTAGACACTCTTGTTCTCAATTTTGTTATGAAGGGCAGTGGTCGGGCATTTGCAGCTGGCGGTGATATTGTCGCCATTTACCATTTCATCAACAGAGGTCCAACTCATCTCAATCATTTTACTTTCCTTTTTCTTTTTCATATCATTCTTATTCCCTTCCCATTCACGCAGCCAACATGGAAGCCTGCAAGGAATTCTTCCGAACAATATATCGTTTTATTTACGTCATAGGTACATATATGAAGCCACATGTGAGTACTACTTTTCGATTCTTTCTTTCATCACATGCATTGCCTCTTCTCGTGATTCAGTTCCTTTATATTCAACTGTAAGCTGTGATCTTCGTGCAGATCGCTCTTCTGAATGGCATTACCATGGGTGGTGGAGCTGGAATTTCAATCCCCGGCACTTTTCGAGTTGCAACCGACAAAACTGTATGTAATGTAACATAACAAACTTTCTTGCTCATTCTCTAGCATTTCATGAAATGTGAGATAGTATTTATGGATTTCTTCATGTATATGTATGGATCAAGCATCAGGAGGTTGGTAGAGTGAGAAAATAAGTGTCTAATTACTCTTAGATTAAAGTGACAAATAAACATTTTAGAATTTACATTTCGGACAAATTAGTCCTTAAAGAAAAAAAAACCAATGAAGTCTTCCAAAATAACAGACGTGGACAAGTTAGTTCAAATTAAGACCTTCTACCTTAATCATAGGGGCTAATTTGAAGGTAGTGTATATATATCTGCTATTCTTAAGACTTTATTGGTACCATTTTTTAGGGATTAATCTGTTCAAAGTGTAAATCCTCATAGATTTATTTGTCTCTTTACTCTTACTTTTAAATTAAGATAATGAGGTTCACATAAGATGGAAATTACAAATTCAATGGTAGTTACTTCCCCACTTTATCACTTTATCATTGGGGGTTTGGTCATCTAAGTAATTCAAGATACCTTAAACGCCTGACAAAACTAATTAAGCAGCACACGGGTTCATAAGTTACAGGCACACATTGGGTCTATGAATATTGATTCTCTACAAATCTTCAACAGAATTCATCACGTTGAATTAACCAAAATATAATGATTATAACATATCCCTATTTTTCAGATTTTTGCTACCCCTGAAGTTCTTATTGGATTTCACCCTGATGCTGGAGCATCTTTCTACCTTTCACATTTACCTGGTCACTTAGGTATGATTATGTGTATATCTAATTTGCAAGTTTGGACATTTAGATACGTCCTAGTTGTTAAAATTTGTTATTTGGAAACATTACTTTCAATTTTTCCCCCCTTCTACTTTTGCAAGTTATAGAATCACTGAGGTTCTGAATGGTGACTAAGATATGAAAGTTATTTTTCAAATTCCCAATGCTTACTCGTTCATTCTTGTTTCTGACATCATGTTCACAGGACAAAATGGTTAATGGGATAATCCTCCTATTTTATGTGAAAATTATTGAAGGGAATTTCATGGGTTCAGAAGATCAGAACTATTCATCTATTAAAAACATGATTGATAAAATTCCTCTCTAGCCTTTCTTTGTTTGATAGGTTGTTATTGTATGTACTATGTAGGCGAATACTTGGCCCTAACAGGGGAAAAGCTCAATGGAGTAGAGATGGTTACTTGTGGACTTGCTACACACTACTCACTAACTGCAGTTTAGTTCTGTTAGACCCTGCTTGCTTGCTTGCTTTATTTCAAAATTTAATGGACTTTTCAAGCTCAAGCTATCATTTTGTTCTATAGAGGCTCCCGTTAATTGAAGAACAGCTGGGGAAATTAGTTACTGATGATCCTTCTGTCATTGAAACCACTTTAGAACAGTATGGTGACCTTGTACACTCAGATAGCAGTAGTGTACTTCAAAGGTTTGTCTTATCTTTTAAGTGTTGTCTTTTTCTTTTTAATTTTGGGATGCAAAAGAGAAAATACAAAAAATGGGCAGAAATTACAAGAGGGGAGGAAAATATACTCTTTTTAGGATTATGTCCAGGAAAAAAGTGAAAAGAATATATATTTTTTTAAATATCTTGTTTTCACGTCAATAAACATTCAAAATGGAAACAGACAATGTTTCGACAAACTAAACGTATTAGTACATATCACGAAATACCCCTCCCTTGCTTTTAAATTGAGCCTAAATGGTTGTTAGTAGCAGAAGCCTACAAGAAAATAAGGAAAAAGTCCCATAGCTGTTTAGATGCTCTCTTTACTAACTTTATTTCTTATATTCTGATTCACAGTTTAAGATAGCCCATTTTTCTACTTTTCATTTTCTTCAGGATTGAAATTGTAGATAAATGCTTTTGCCATGACACAGTGGAAGAGATTGTTGATTCTTTGGTGAGCTTTACATCTACCGTTAAATTTAAGTACCTCCAGCACAGCTTTATGTTAGAATTTCATTTCTTCTGCTGCTAAAATGTCTTTAGTGTTGCTCTTAGTTGTAGTCTCTTATCTGGTTAACTCTATTTGTACCAGCTAATCTTTGATTAACATCTATCTATTGTGAGTGGCTTAACTTTCTGGTAACAGTGCACAGTTTCTTTTTTCCATCTAATTACTTAAATTTCCATTAGGAAAGAGTGGCAAGTGAAACAAATGATGCATGGTGCATTTCTACCCTAAATAGACTTAAAGAAGCTTCGCCATTGAGCTTGAAGGTTTCCTTGAGATCAGTGAGTTTCTTTTTCTTGTCAAAACTCATTTGAGTTCTTGATTACTATGCTTTCTTCCTTCCATACGAGAAGCCGCTTACTATAATGTAAACCGTATAACTGATGCAGATACGAGAGGGTAGATTTCAGACTCTTGACCAGTGCTTGTCACGTGAGTACCATATGACTTTACAAGCAACATCTAAGCAGATTTCTGGTGACTTTTGTGAGGTAATGAACATTGCCAGTAGTACAAATCCAACATCACTCAAAGATGAGGTTTCTAGATGGTTTATAAATGTGAGACATTCCTCGCCCTATGAGCTAGTTTTGGGGTTGAGTTAGGTTCACTCAATCTCAATTCTAATATGATATTAGAGTCTATCTGATCCAATATTATTGGGTCATCTACTTGCAAATATTCACATTCTAGACGAAACAAACTACTTGTATCTAATTTAACGTGAATTGCTTTGAATTGTTTTTAGGGGATAAGGTCTCGTGTGGTGGATAAGGACTTTGCACCAAAGGTACCAAGTTGAAGATCTTATCAAAGTTTTTGATAATATCATCTGTTAAAGACAACAGTGTTATGCATATCATTGGTTTTGACTTTTGACACAAATAATTCATTTCGAAGAATCTCATCAATGGTTTTCTTCCTATTTATCTTTAAACACTATAATATAAAATTGATATCCAAATATATGCAGTGGGATCCTCCAACATTGGAAAAGGTGTCTCAAGACATGGTGGATCAGTACTTCTCACCTCTAAGTGAATTTGAACCTGGTCTAGGGCTCCCCACAAAAGTTCGAGAAGCATTTTTGTAATTTCTCTTTATCTTGAAATGCTTCAAAAGGTACAACCATCGGTATTGGTCAATCTGGCTCTCCAATAAACAATCCTTTTGGATAAGAGAGAAAATTGGAGGATTGATGTCTCTGAAAGTGGCTCTCCAGATAAACATCTTTAGTCTTCGAAAAAGGAAATGACGAAATTGATATTCATATAAGCAATTCTTAATGTGCATCTTAGAGAGATTTTATTGGTACTATTGCTACTATTGCCTAGCAATTAAATAGGGGTATTTATCTAAATTCGATCAGACAATTACGGATATTAATCCGACTGCATACTAATAGGATCGCGGATTTGAGGTAGGGTATCAGCAAATCCGATCCGTCGCAAAAATAAATAAATAAGTAAATAAATATTTTTTTTATGATTTATTTCAACTAATAATTAATAATTATTATATATATTATATTATTTTATTTTTATTATTTAAAAAAAATATATTTAATAATACTTTAAGAATAAATATGTTAAAAAAAATGAAAAAAAAAATTTTTATTAATATTTTTTAATAAAAATAACTTTTTAAAAAAATTTTATGTTTTGTGAATATATTCGATTCGATATGCAAATATGTGAATCGGATCCTAACTTAAAAATGATAAATATTAAATCTGATTCGATTCGTCGATTTTAGTGTGGATCGAAATTTTGCTCATACTCGATCTAATTTTTACCCTTTCCTAGTGACCTTGGATTTCCAAGCTGTGGTGATAATATCATGCAGGGTAATAATATCCAAAATTTTAAATCATAGTAAACTTATTTATTCTCTATGAAATTAATGTTGAGTTTCTGTTCATCCAATGACTGACTACGGGGTGCCGCATGTTATGTGCAGCTTGCTTGCATTGCTGACTCTCTCTATATATATCATATCTATATGAGCTATCCCATCATTCCCATGTGTATATTACTCATTATACATGCGTCAAACCTTTAGCCTATTAAATGTCAGATCATTTTAGGTGTTCACACCTTTCTGTTCTTTTCTTCGGCGGTCAGTTTTTTTTTGTCATATTCGGCGGTCAGTTTATACCTTGTATTAAAATGCGAGTTATCTCGTTGTTTCGATTGAATATTATATAACTAAATTGAGTGCTAGACTTTTGTTATCAAGGTGACTAATATAGGAAAATAATTAACATCTTTCCCATGTATAAATATAATTAATAATTAATAATTGATTACTCATATGTAATTTCACTACAAAATAGTATGTAGTTATCACGTTACAGCTACACAGACAGATCCGAATCTGAGATGCATAATAAAAGGAAAAAAATATATGAGATAAATTAATTATTAGATAATACTACATAGAATGTGGGCCTCTTGTTTCAATGCATATACAACCAGGAATACAAGTGCAACCGAACTATAGCTTTGTCGAGTCTTGAAGAATATATACATAGTGAATGGGAAAAGAAGATCAAAAGATGGGGAGTAGGGTAGATAATAAGTACCTGCCAGTGGTGGCAATGGTGCTGCTACAGGTGATATATGCAGGTATTGCCATTGGAACAAGGACTGTCTTAGTAGAGGGAATGAGCCCAAGGGTCTTTGTTGTCTACCGCCAACTTATGGCAACTCTTGTCATTGTTCCCGTCGCTTATTTCTCTGGGTACTACCTCTTTCTTATTCTTCTAATTACTTTCTTAGTTTCTTAATTACTTGATGATTTTAATGACATGAAATCACTTAGTTTCTTAGTTTTTTGGATTTAAGTGAATTTTTTCTAAACTTTTAAGTTCCGTTTTGATACCATATTATGAAATGACTTTTTTTCAAAAGGTTAAATGTATAGGAGGGAGTACAAATATATCTAAAGCTGGAAATATTAGTCATATCTACGAGTACATATTCTAACCCAATCCATCTGGGTAGAGTTGGCAACTGATTCGCAGTGAGATTGAGTTGAGAATGAAGCGAATAAAGTTATGTACGGATTTAGGCCTATACCTATCCAACTTACTCGTACTGTATCCCTGTTATATTATTATTATATGTAGTTAAAAATTTATGTATAATGAAGTTGATGGGGATATTTTGTTTTGAGGAGTGTTAGGGTCAGTAACTTTTGTGTTTCGTAACTATCAATTAGACATCAATAATGTTTTTAATGGTGTGAGATTAAATCTAATAGTGTGGAACTATTTAATTTTCTTTTGATAGTTAAATGTTGGCTAACTTTTTAAAAAGTTGATGCTACTAGACTTTTCTTTTTTTTATTTTATAGTTTTATACATGTATGGTGAAATTTATGAATTGATAATGATATTATTTGTAATTTTAACATGGATTTCATTATAATTTTGTTGTTTTTAATGTTAATATGATCTTAATTTTGTATTTTCTGTTTTATTAGTTTGTTTATGAAATATATAAAATAATTAAATATTGTGTTTGATAAATTTTAATTTTGTTGCGAGTAGGATCAAATGAAGAATTTTAGGGTACTAATAAAGTTAAGATTGAGCTTTATAGAAATTTTAAATTTGCGAGTTTTGTTAGAGTGGAATCTAAACCTGTCGTACCCTAACCATTATCACCCCTAATTATATTTGTAACAGTTGTTCTCTAATTTTATTTCATGCAGGAGAAACTCTGGCTCGTGGTCCTTAAGTTTTAGGAGTTTTTGTCTCATATTCCTTGCTTCACTAATTGGGTTTGTGGTTTCCATTCTCTCTCTCTATTTCTGTATATGTTAATAATGATGGTTTAGTAGTGATGTGAGATTACTTAGTGTAAGTTTAATTTATGTTATAGTATTTGGAATATATATAAATACATACAGTGTGACGTTGAATCAGAATCTATTGTATGAGGGTCTATATCTGGTTTCCTCTTCAGTTGCAAGTGCAATGGCCAATCTTCTCCCAGCTCTCACTTTTCTTATAGCAGCTCTTCTTCGGTAACTAATCAATGCCCATTAATTCCTTCCATTATGCTCTTCATATTGATCTACATATATAAACAGAGTTAAAACGAAAATAGTATCATGAAAGAGTGTATGCATGTTTTTATCTTGATGAAAACTCATTTACAGTTATTTTCTTATTAAGTTGATAATTAAAAATAATTAAATAATAATTTAGTCAAATTTGTAAAATCATCTAAGGACTTCATGAATACATTTTTTAATAGAATGGAGAGAGTAAATATTGGAAGCTGGAGAGGCATAGCAAAAATAGTAGGGACAGTGACGTGTGTAAGTGGAGCAGTGTCCATGGCATTGTTGAAGGGTCCAAAGCTACTCAATAATTCACAAAAGCTTCCACCATCAAATTCACTTCTCATAGGTTTAGGTGGTCCTGACAACAATTGGTTTCTGGGTTGTCTCTTTCTCTTTGGAAGCAGTTTTTGCTGGTCACTTTGGCTGATTTTGCAGGTATAGTATTTGATCCATCAAATTTAAATTTAAGATTTGAGTTGATTTATTTATTTAGGATTAGATTTTCACTTGCAGTTATAAACTTATTTAAACTACTCCTTTACTTTTATTCAATTCTTTTCTTTTTTTTTTTATACAATAATTTCACCCACTCACCACCAATTACCATCCATCCTCTCTTTCATGTTCTTGTGGTGGGCTATTACTACTCACCTTAAATTCTAAATCTTAAACTTAAATTTTAAATCCTAATTTATAATTTTTAAATTCTAAATTATAAATTCTAAACTTTAAATTAGTTTTACTGTATTTCACTCCCAAATATTCTTTCTACTTGAGTTTTAGATATTCTATTATTTTTATCATTGAATATTTCTTTTTAATATTCATTATTGGCCAAAAAATTGTTGATTCCCAATACCTTTTCTCTGCTATATATAATAAACATGAGTGTAATTCATGCTTAAATTCAACTAGTCTTTAATACATTACAGGTTCCAGCATCTGCAAGCCACCCGAATCACTTGTCTCTATCAGCATGGATGTGTTTGATGGCAGCATTACAATCAGGAGCAGTCACACTATTCCTGGAGCCACACCCTGCAGCTTGGAAGTTTCACACTCTTCTTGAATTTGCTTCCACTGTATATGCAGTAAGACATGCATATAATAAATGCATCATCTTCAAATTCATCATAAATAATGTTAATTAATTCTGATATATAGCTAATTAACTCATGATCATGATCATGATCATATATATAGGGAGTTATGGGATCTGCAGTATCATTCTTTGTGCAAGCATGGTGCATCTCAAGAAGAGGTCCTCTCTTCTCTGCAATGTTCACTCCCTTGTACACTGTCATTACCACCATATTCGCAGCCATAATGCTTCACGAGACCCTATACACTGGAAGGTACGTAAAAGATTATAAGGGGAGATGCTCTCATAAAGATGCGTAAAAAAAAAACTATTATTTTTGGATTTCTTAACAAATTAGAATAAAACTAATTTTTTTATAACAATAACAATAAATCTAATTTTTTTTAGGGATTTAATTGTATTTTTAAATTTTTAGGGATTTAAATGTTCGAAAAACAAAAAGTCAGAGACATAATTGTCTTTTTATCAAAAAATTTAAAGATATTCGGTTTAGATGGTATAATTTGATCGGATCAAATCGGATCTAATAATTATAATGCAGATAATTGGATTTATTATTGTTGCTATAATAAACCGATTTTATTCTGATTTATAATAAAAAAATAAATTATTAACCGGTTTAATAAGGATGTCCAATAATAACATGACATGTGTGAACATTTAAAAAAAAAGACATTTTTAGTGTCTTTATTAAAGTGCCCACATTATAAATATGTACCATATTGCTTTTTTTATTTTTTATAACCAAAATATTTGATAACAAAAAGATATTAATAAAAAACAGTTAAAATTTATTTTATTTAGTATTTATTAATTGTTCTTGAAATTAATGAATGCTAATGAAGTAAGTTTGAGCTTATTTTTTTTTGTCTCTGTAATATTACTGTTTGATAATAAAAAATATTTAGTAACAAAAAAATATTAGCAAAAAGCAACCCAAACTTATTTTATTTATTATTAATTGTCGCTAGAATTAATGAATGCTAATAAAGTAAGTTTGAGTTAATTTTTTATCGTCTCTCTAACGTTACTGTTTGATCATCGAAAATGTTCAATAACAAAAAAATATTAGCAAAAAACAGCTCAAACTTATTTTATTTATCATTCATTAATTATCGCTAAAATTAATAAATACTAATCAAGTAAGTTTGGGCTGACTTTTTATTGTCTCTCTAGCTTACTGTTTTAATAATCGAAAATGTTTAATAACAAAAAAATATTAGCAAAAAATAGTTTAAAATTATTTTATTTATCATTTATTAATTATCACTAGAATTAATAAATGTTAAATAAGATAAATTCAAATTAATTAAACTGATTTTTTTATTGTCTTCTTAGAATCTTAGTATTATTGTTTGATAATATCATTCGGCATACTTAAAAAAAATGACATTATTAAAATAAAAATAAAAATAAAAATAAAAATATTCGTTCCCTTCATTTATTTGTTACACATTTGATTTGATGACATGAGACTGAAGTTCATCATTTATATGTTGAATTAATTCATAGCTTGATAGGCGCAATTGGAGTTATTATTGGCTTGTACATTGTGCTGTGGGGTAAGGCTGAAGAAGTAGCTGAAAATGATGATAATGTGACGATCGATCCAATAACACCAGCAGAAGAGGAAGTGAAGATCCACATAATAAAAAATAATAACAATAATAATAATATTGAATCAACTGATTTTGAAGAACCCCTTCTCTCCTCCAACTCTCCTTCACATTCTTGAAATTAAGCTGATATTCTTCATGTATTACATTGTAGTGATGAAGAAATAAAGTTTCTTTTGGATTTTAACTGATTATATATATAATTGGTAAATTGAACTTTTTTATGGAGAAATTCGACCTGAAATTTTACCTCCTCCTATCAATACTCATTCCTTTATCATTTCGTAGTATCCTTAACATAACAAAAATAATTATTAGATGCAATATTCTTTCTATATTTTATGTGTATATTTTTTTATTTTTTTATAAAATAATTAATGCAGATTAAAAATATTTTATATTATAAAAAGGTATATATTTAAAAATATACCAAATAATGGTATAAATATAATTTCTTGGAACATATGTGACGTGGGTGTTGTTGTCTTTGACGCATTGCATTGTGACTCGCATCTCGTGTCATAGATAAGCCTTAAGGAACTTCGTTGGATGCAATTGGAGCCACGTTTAGATTACTCATATTTTAACAAATCTACTCTTCTGATGTCAGAAACTCAAAATTAAGATAGATATGGTTTCAAGGGTTATTTAAAAGAGGAATGCTAGGATTAGTAACTTTTGTGATTTGTAGCCATCAAATAATCATTAATGATGGTTTTAATGGTGTGAGATTGGTGTGAGATTTCATTCAATAGTTTACTTTTTTTTGCTGGTTACATACTGGCTAGAATTTAACAAAATTGCTGATCCCTTAGACTTTTCCTATTTAAAATTGTGATTTAGGTGTGAAAGTAAGGTTTAAGTTTTTTTCGGTGGTTGTGTTCGATGTTTTCTGGTGTAGAAGTATTGTGGTCCGACGTATTGATGAAGGTGGGAGATAATACTTACAAAAGATTTTGATGATGTTTAAGTTGGTAAGGATTTTAGCAAAGTAGTGAACTCGTAGTTTTTATCTTGACTCGAAAGACTAGTATAGAATCGTAATTCGTAGAATCGTAAGACGAAACGTAAATATAACTCGTAAATTTAAAATATTTATTAAAAAAAATTTAACAATTATATATATATATATATATATATGAGCAGTTCAATTTATCACAAAACATTAGAAGTAGAAAGAGAATAGAACACTATAAACAATTTCAGCATATATAAATTATGCACATAAACTTAATATTATATGCTTTATTAAATAGTAAGTGAAAATAAATATAAATATATCAACAAAATAAAAGTTTACTATAATAGATTTTTACAACATAAGAACAGTAACATAAGAAAAATCTAGAGGCACGCATAGTTGAAAAAAGTAAAAATAGAAATAGAGCAACTAGATGGTAGGACTAGCACAGCAGGAACCGGCAAGGCTTAGTGGAACCAGAGAGAAAGAGACGTTCATTGGAGTAGCGTCAATAGCAACGAGCAACAAACTTCGTTGAGAGAGGAGAGATTAAGAGAGAACCCAAAAAGATCCACAACTCATATTTAGAGAACTAAAGAAGGGCAAAAACGGCACAATACCTAAAATTTCTTCCCTCTTCACCACTAATTGGCTAAGAAACCATACTCCTCCCGCCCTCATCTTGCTTTGCTAGACGCTGCACGACAGCAGAACCGTGATTCTACCGAATCTGCGTCTTTACTCGACGATTCTGCACGAATGGTTGTCATCCAAGACGAAGACTAGAATCGGAACGGAAAGAAGAGTTAGAGTCGCAAAATCGTTCGATTTAGCGAGTTAGTTCGCGATTCTGTCTACCTTGGATTTTAGATAAATTTTTATGTAGATTGGAGTTTGAAAAATATTTGAGAATATTAAGATATATATATAGGTAAAATTAATAACTACTTTTAAAGTAGATTTACTTTTGATGGCGAGTTGGTTACTCCTTTTTGTTAGGGAGGTTGTTGAGATTTCCTTTATAGATTAATTGGAGATATTGTAGGAGTTAGTTACTTATTTAGATAAGTAGGGTCAAACTCATGTCCTCGTGTGGGGTGACTGTGTATATCTGAACACTATATATTTATAAAGTGTTCATTGAGTTTTATTCATTTTTGAGTGGGACACGTCACTTATAGCCATTCATCCGACACGTGTATCTGCCGTGTCCAATAAAAAATAAAAAATTATTCTTCAGACACATTTAGACACACATCAATATCATTACGTGTCAATGTGTCCAACTTTATTCTTAACATGTATTCTTGAAATGAATTTAGAAATAATATATATTATTATTTAGTAAAATAAAAAAATATTTTATATAATTAAAAAATATTAAAAGCAATTAAAAAATTAGTTTATATTTTAATATCAATAAAAAATTAAAATATTATTATAATTTATCTAGAAAATATTTTATATTTTATATATATATATCGTATTTTCGTGTCTTATAAGATTTTAAAATTCGTGTATCCACGTATCTTATGTTATATCCGTGTCAATATTCATGCATCATAGATTAGTTATAACTTATACATGACTATAATAACTTCATATCACTTATAAGAGGAATATTTTAGGCGAGGGAAGTATGTTCGAAATTCTAATTAAATATTAATTTGAGTGTTGAAGTGTCTTTTATAGGTATTCATATTCCATATTTTTTATCAATTGACTAATTATTCTATCAATATAGAAGAATTTGAGTTCAATCCAGGCTGTACAAGCTATAGATCAAAGGAGATTAATCAAGGAAGAACAATTATTATTATGAATAAAATTTTACATTCAGGCAAAATACTTAACTAAGTCTAACCAAATTGTTATAATAACTTTTTAAATCATACGCTCTTCCACATTCGCGCAGGTTCTTCTTCCAAATTCTCACATATAAATTCTTGTTTAATGTTGTGTCTTCTTCTTTTTCTTTTTTGTTATCGTCATCATTAATAATACCAACATTTTACGTACATCTTTTATTAGTTCTGATTTTCTCTACTGCCACCATTAAATAATTTCAGTTTATTTCTTAGTTTAATTGAGATTCATTTGAATCCAGAAATGAATTCGATGTGTTTTTGTTAATGATTGAGTCTTTTTTTAGCAAAAAAATAAAACTATTTATTATCACTTTATTCAATTGTATTAGATTTCATTCCATTTCATTCAATTTGTCTTGAAGTCATCCCCAATCATTGGGACAAATTATTCATCGACAACACACCTGAACTGCAAATGAACTGAAAATATTATTAAAGTAAAATCATTGTATAATACCAAATGAACTGAATATTGTTCATTATATAAATTGAAATTCAAAAAATGTTAGTTTTTGTTAGTAAAATGTTGGTGTTGTTGGTGATATGATAACAAAAGGAGAAGAAGAAGAAGACGAAGAACCTACGTGTGCGAATTTAAAAGAAGAAAGAGAAAGAGGAAATGGAGAAATAGAAGAAGAAGACAAAGACGAAGAAGTTGCGTTATTGACATGCTAGTGTGATAAAAGTAATTTTTGTTGAGTTTGAACCAACTTAATTGAACTTTGTTGTTAAAAACACTTGGATGTATAGCTGAACTGTATTATTATTGTTGTAAACTTGTAATTAAAAAAGATGTATTTATTAATGACAATATTATCCACACAAAAAAAAACAAGTTATTTGTATTTATATAGAATGCATTTTTAAATACAAAATATGTACTAAAAATAAATTAAAAAAAAAGTGTATTTACACACAAATAATATATAATATTTTTATTTATTAATTTACTATTTTATTTATTAGATGTGTCTAATGATAATAAAATACAAATGTGAAATTAAATAAAATATTTTACTAATATTTTTAGAAATTTTAAACTTATTAACTTGATTTGGATATTGGCAAATTCTTGAGAGCTAACAAGAAAGTAGTTAAATAAAGAATAAATTAACTACCAATTCGATACTTAAAAGATTCAGTTGTGGATTAAAAGATTCTTAAAATATGTTATCCATAAAATAGCTCTTGAACAATTTGAAAATTTGATAAAAATAAAGTGAGTATTATATTTTTGTAAGTGATAAAAATTTTCGTATTTAACAAACAATTTATCTATTTAATTTAAATTTTGTGACAATATTTAAATAAATATTTAGCAAGTGTACAAAAAATTTCAAGTGAAATTTGATCTCTAGATTTTTTTTATTTTTCAAACAAATATGGTCATCCACGCTAATTTTTTTTAAAAAATTTACTTGACATAAAATGACCAAATTTTAAAGAAGAAATTATCTTATATTTTTAATAATAATTGCAAAAATTTATATCAAAATTTGATCTATAAATTTTTTAGAATATATATTTAATATATATTTATTTTTGTAGCATTTTTAAATCTTTTAAAATTATTTGTCGTGAGCATGTTTTGAAATTTTTTTAAGTCAACAATGTAAATTTTCGAGTATTATTTTAATAGTTTAGTCGTGAAAAAAATGTGAAATTGGCACATGGCAGTTGAGTGGTATAAACTGTCTAAAAGAAAAAAGTAAATAGCTATTTATAACTATTAAATATTCGAACGCTGACAAAACTGACTATGAAAATTTGAAACTAAAGTTATACCCATACAAAATAAGTTTCGTTCGATAAAAATGATCAATTGCTAAATTATTGTTCATAATTTTGTAAATACCATTTCCTTTCCTTTTCTCTTTCTTTTCTTTCTTCCTTCTTCCTCCACACTCCTTTCCTTCCTTCTTCCTCCATCGTAGCTCGGCCTCCTCAGGCACTCGTAGGCCTCCAGTGTCTCCTGGCGTAGTCTGCACTAAGTAGGGGCGGTAAACAGGCCGAAATTCGTCGAACCAGCCCGCGTAACCGGCCAAAAAAAGCGGGATAGACTGGAAATTCAAAATCGTCAAACTTTAAAAGTCCGCATAACCTGCATTGCCGAATCCGTGGGGTTTGGCAGGGGGCGAACTTCCCCGGTAGGCCAGACGCTTTTTTGGTCAGGGTCTATTTTTACAAATTTCTATGATGTTATTGATCTGCAAGAAAATGAAGATGATAATTGAAGATGTTCTAAATTATATTTCGAATTATGTTTTATATTTGATTGATTATAAAATTGAAGATGTTTAATTATATGTTTGGATAATGTTATTGTTCATGCAATTTAGTTAATTTGTTTAAACTTGTGGTTTTGAAATTTTGTTCAGTTTTTTTTTTGTTATTGTTGAACAATTTAATTAATTTGCTTATGCTTGTGTATGGTATTGTGCTATGTTCAGGGCCTACTTGAGGCAATAAAAGATGTAATGGGAGATGCACCAAATCAAAATTGTGTGATGTATATGTGAAAAAACTTCATCAACCGTTTCAAGGATATGCAACTTAGAGATATGGATTGGGAGTGTGCAAATTGTTCAATCCCTTGAGTTTGTGGAGACCATAGAAAAATTTAAGAAAATTAATGAGGAGGCATGAGAGTATCTTACAAGATTTGATCCAAAGGTATGTGTAAAGGCTTACCTTAACCATGGGCTGAAAATTGATTCTCTCACAAATAATATGTGTGAATTCTGGAATGCCAAAATAGGTAAGTATAGAGTGAAGCCCATTCTTAAAATGTGTGAAGACTTGCGTTATTATATCATGAGAAAAATGACGAAGTATATCACACTACTATCAGCATATCTTGAAAAACTTGCCTTTGTACAACAAAAAAGACTTGGCAGAATAATTAAGCCCAGTAACAGATAAAATGCAAAGTGGACAAGTGACAGCGAGAGAAAGCGGTTTGAAGTGAGCCGCAAGACATCAAAAGTTGATGTCGATTTGATTAAGCATATTTGTTCATGCAATATGTGGCAACTAACAGGTTAACTTAGCTTCACTTTGCTTAGAATGTTGTTTAATTGGCAAATATATTCTAAATTTGTCTGTTTTATCTGATTGTTGCACCCTAGGAATACCTTGTGTTTATGTCATTGCTACTATTAGGAAGAGACATGACAAGCCTGAAGATTATATGCACAAATTATTTTGCATAGAGTCCATCTATCTCACTTATGCACACTTTATCTAACCAGTTTCCAGTGAAGAGTATTGGCATAAAACTGGTTACATCAAATCAGATCCTCCACTCATCAAGAGGCCAATAGGTAGTCAAAGGTACATAAAAGAAAGAAAGATCCAGTGGAGGATTTGATTCAAGGGAACAAGGTAAAAAAGATATTTCGCGTAACATGCAGTAAGTGCGGAGAGAAGGGTCACAATTACAAAACGTGCAAGAGAGCACCATCTGATCCCAACTAGAAGCCTAAGACCAGAAAATCAAAACAACCTAACTCAACTAGTCAATCATTTGTGGAACTTCCATTATCCCAATTAGCTCCGGAGCCTAAGGTAATTCACTTAGTGAGATTAATGTGACTTCATTACAAAACTTAAAGGATTTATGTATCTTCATTAATAAACTTAAAGGATTTATATGTCTATATAAAAATCTTCAAGGATTTATATGTCTTCATTAAAGATCTTGAAGGATTTGTATGTCTTAAAATACTATTACAGTATAACTTCTTTGTACATCTTCATTTGGTGCAGGTTGGCCAGAACACTCCAACAGTCCCACCTCAAGGCTTACCAGGTCCATCAGCAACTCTAGAAAGAACAATTACACTAACCCTTCCAACTCCATCACCAGCTGCACCAACCCAAACAATTCCAAGACCAGTTGCACCAACACAAACTACTCCAAGACTAGCTGCACCAACTAAGACAAGGGTCCAAATTCATTTTAAAACACCGACTCAATTTAGGCCAAAGCAATCAATCATCAGACCAGCTGCACCAACACCAAGTCACACTTAAGTTGCTCCACCAGCTTCAAAAAATGTGACAACATCAACTGGAGGAGCATCAAAGGAGATTCTAGAAGCAGCAAGTAGTGCCACAACAAGGATGTTCAAGTTTATAGAAAATTCAAGCTTTAAGAATCAGAAAAAAGTGACATAGTTGTTCCTAACTTATTTTGAAAACAAATGTTAGTTTTTTAATAACCTATTTGGAGTAATATCCCAAATAGGTCCCCAAGGAATTCACGTTTAGACAGATTTGTCCCCAATAAAATTTAACTAAAATTTTGTCCCTGACTTTCTTAGCTATACACCAGATACATCCTCACACCAGGTTGACCTGGTCAGGTCTAAGGTTGACGTTCTACGTGGAGGTAACCTGGCTGACATGTCCGGTTAAGAGCGACGTGTCACTTCCAGGACAGTTTGGTCCCTGTACTCGCTGGACAAAACGACGTCGTATTGGAGCACAGGAGAACGACGTCATTTTTTAGGGGACAAATAGGTCCTCGCAATGGAGGGCAATGCAACCAAACGACGCCGTTTTATTTGGGGGGCCATTTTAAAATTAGGTTGTGTAGTTGATGATGGTTGCTGGAGTTGATGATGGCTAGTGGAGGGACGACGTCAACTGGAAGTCGAAGATGATGTGGAAGAAGTATTAGTGGCGAGTTGAGTGCTGACAGTGGGACGACTGGATTCGGGAGGGCTCGACTGAGAAAAGGAGAACATCCCAAGTGCAAGTGCAGAACATTAGCTGTAATATGCAGGTCGCGGACGGCAGAAAACCCGAATAGGTTGTTCTTTGGTTGTCCCTATTTCAAGGTACTGGAGAATGTTTTTATTGTGTCATGTGTGATAATTGCCATGGGTCAGTAAAATTGTTTGCCATTTTGTTGTTGTGATTGTAGGAAAAGCAAGGTTATTGTGATTTTTTTTGCATGGTTTGATGAGATTTTTGGATATGCGATGGATGATGTAGTCGAAGGGCAAAGATTGGCTTCTATGGACACTGGTACGGGTGATGAAGGTGTTGTAAGCTTGAATGATGGCTTGGATAAGAGAGTGAAGCAGTTGGAGGATTTGTTGCGGAAGAAAGATGAGGATAACCAATTTGTGAAGAAGCATAATGTTTTTTATTTTCTTAGGGGTGTAATAGTTGGTGCATTGATAGGTGTGGTTGTGTTTTGTATATTTGTGGTTGCTGTTTAGGCAAACTGGATTCTATGTTAATAATCAAGTTGTTGTATTGAAATGTGTATTTATGGTTAGATGGATATTAGATGGACATGCATTATATTGATTAAATTAATTGTGGTCAAATGGGATAAAAGAAATACATTGCTTTTGGGTTGTTGCAGCCATATATCAAAAGGGTGACTTAACGGATATTAAAAACATTGTAACTATACAAGTAATTTGATTCAGTAGCAACATAAATCAAATGAAACAAAACAAAGTTCTATTTCCTTCAACATACACCAAAAGGAAACCAAACTAAACAAAAGGTCTGTTGTCTTAAACACAGAGAACACCAAAACAAACTAAACAAAGAGGTTATATTTCCTCAAACATAATAAAATATAATTTTTATAATAAGTTGCATACTGATTCTTAAAGGGGTTATTTCTTCTTAGATTAGTTCAATCCCAGTGTTGGGATGAATTTAAACATTCCAGATGCTGTCTGACTGGTGGTAGCTGCAGTTGTAACGACCCAATTTTCAGTATGCCTAGGACATACCAGAAACTGAGTGCTACCAATTTGTCATCTTATATATTATCTATTATTTATTATATGAGCCTGATTCGTTGTTAAAAGCGTAGTTAGTTAGCGAGGTACTTTTTTTTTTTTGAAAACATTTGGATTAATAGACGGAATCATTAATAACCAACTCACAGCTGATAACAGATAAAATAGTTATAAGCAACCACACATAAATACATCACAAGTAGTCGACAACATTTGGTGATTCAGCATTTATTAGCATATAGACTGTTAGTTAGAACACCCCTAAATATAGCTAAATAATATCTATATACATATATGTACATACAACATCCCAGGTCCTGACCTGTTCAAGAGGTCCCTAAGCTGGCACCTAGGCTAGCCTAGACTCTATACTCACCTAGTCCCTCTAAACTACTAAAGCGAGGGAAAGTACGTTCTAAGTCTTCACAACTCAAGTCAGGTGGAACATCATCAAAAGATAGAACATCATCTGCTACTCCTCTGCACGATCAGACTTTTCCACAGGACGTCTCTCTGGTACTTCATGAAGTATCCACAAAATAGGAATCTTGTACACAGGATTTAGGTTAAAGTGCGCATACGAAGGGGTGCAGACGTTGGCTGGTCTCACAGTATTTACATATAATCAAAGAATGATATTCACCCTAGACTCAGAAGACTATCTAGAGCAGAATCCTCTTCTTGCGAACGGTTATCAGCGAACTATGGTAAGGTACTCTTACTTCCATCTGAAGGGGGAAGGGAGAGAGAAGGGGTAAGAACTGGGGAGTTCTTAGTAGGGTCGGGGTTATTAGTTACGTTCATTAATTCTATGTTGTTTAGCAGACTATTAGCAAAATACAAGGAAGCAGTAATTAGAAAACACAGATAAGTAGAGAAGATAGAGAAAACAGATAACAGAACACAAACAGAAGAATACAAGAAAATATCACAAGCGCAGAGAATAGAATACAAACAAGGAAAGCATACATTTATACCACAAACATAACAAAGGAAATGCGCAACCAAGTATGATGCATGTCTAGCCCTAGTGCAGGTAATGAGCTCATCTGTCGGTTACTAACCCGCTCCCGACGTTATCCAGCAACCTCTGTCTGGATAAGGCTTTCCTATTGGCTATACCCCTGTGTACAGAAAATAACCCCTCTGCCACCATAGGGTCCACTGCATACAGAAAATAACACATCTGCCACTGCAGGGATGTATGCCGACACACCTTCTGTATACAGGAAATAACCCCTCTGTCACTACAGAAATGGAACAGGTGGTCACGGTACTTCTGTAGCAGGAAATAACCCCTCTGCCTTACAGAAATAAAATATGGATCTGTACCGTAGGAAAGCGTTCTCAGTGATCACACCATTATCTATCTGACTGCCTCATTGCAGCAGATGATCATACAAGTATTTCTGGAGTTGCCTTAACGCAACAAATGAATAAACACATCTCTTGGGTTGCCTCAAGCAACAAATAAATATCTCTTGGGTTGCCTCAAGCAACAAATCATCACATAATCATTCTCATTATCATCATTCATCATCATTCTCATTATTCATCATCATTTTCACATTCTTATGCAGTACCTCTTTTTTTCTCTGTTCAATCATACTGTACAAACTTTACATCTTTCACTTTTACAACATCTTAATTCAAACCATTTCTCTTTATCACATTACTCTTTTTCCTTTGTCTTTTTACTTTGCTCTGATTACTCTTTTCTCTGTATCCCTTTATTCTGCTCTGGTTACTCCGTTCTCTGTGTTTCTTTACTCTGCTCTGATTTCTCTGTTTAACGTATGTATTTAAAGCTTATGTAAATTTTGGTATGAATAGTTAGTCTGTCCCAAGTATAGGTTCATTAAGTCTATACTGAAACAGTTTAACTTTTTATATAATACCTAACCCTATTCGCAATTCCAGGACTAACTATGTTGCCCTAGTTCGTTCACTAGTCTCTGTCTGTTTTTTTGTCATTAAAACTTTACAGACTCTTTCTTCGATTTTTATCTTTTCTTCAACTTTTATCTTTTATTTATCTTTGCCTCACTAATATGTTTTTACCACTCTCTAAGTGTTTTATGAAGGTAATTATGAGATTCTGCGCTTAAAGTTGTCTTTCTAAAGCTTTTACAGAAAACTGCCTTTTTCGCATTATTTTATTATTTTTATTAAAATATTATTTTTAATTAAATATTATTATTTAATATTTTATTATTTTTTATTATTTTATCATTAAATTTTCGAAAATTAACTTACTTTTACTTTTAACCTTTAAAATTCACTTTTTACCACCTGTAACTTTTAATATTTCTACTTTTACCACCCTAACTTTCAGAAATTACTAAATAACCCCTCAAACACCAAATTAATTACTTCCTTGCCCTTTTATGAATCAAAAAGGTGTTCTTCATTGTTCTTTATCACACTCAAAGTGTTCTTCATGTTCTTCATAAATTCTTCAGATTCCTTCTCTGTTTTTACCCGTTTTTCAGTCTTTTCAGCAACCGATTTTTACTATAATTTATAATAAATTAGCAGCCACTAAAACCCCATCTTTTCTACATGATTTTAACACAAATTGAACCTCAATTTAAGCTTAGGGTTTCGTTTTTCCAGCTGCCCAAGAACATGAACTTTAAAGCTTGAATTTCATCAAATTTCATCAAAATTTCACCAAATTTTCACCAAGAATCAATCATATAAGCAACCAATTTTTAGCACAGCCAATTTATACAACATTCACACAACTCAAACACAAATAATCAAGATTAATTTCGTGACACCCTACCTGGTTTTGCTGCTCCTAATTCGATTAAACTTTCAGGTGGTCCTTAAGCACTTTTTCCTCCTAAATCACATCAAGAAAACACATATTTAAGCATGTTTCCTTGAAACCGAATCAAAAGAGAGATGGTGCAGCCAACTCACCTTGATCCCAACCTTGATAAGTCATATGATCATGTAGAGAAAGAAGAGAGGATCATTTTGGTCGGATTGGAATTTTGATTTGAGTTTTAGTTCAGCAGAAATCAAGCTTTGAAGATTTGGAACTAAGAACTTTTCTCTCTTTTTCTCTCTTGTTATTTTCAGCCAAAATGATGAAATGAGACAGCCTTGGAGGTCTTGGGGGGTGTAAGGTGAGTTGTGATTGGTTGGCTTGGAGGTGGATTAAAATAATATTAAAATATCTCTGGTGTACAACTACTAAAACTAAGTGTACTGGAACACTCGTAAAAACATCTCTAAAAATTATTTTCTGAGCTACTAGCATAAATGACACTAGTAACATATTTATTATGAGAATATTACATGTATAATGAGGCCTTAGCATTGCTAAATTCATCAGAGAGTGTTGGTGCTAAGCTGCACCAGTAAACCGTAAACCCGGTTAAACCGATTTTCTGTTTTTAACAAAAACAGACCAGGTAACCTTATAATATCATTCAAGCATTTTATAATACTAATATAATGATAATATTATACTATTATCTCTCTCCTCTCATGAATCGAGTCCGGTTCGTCAAACAGAGACTATTTACGAAAATCAGAATCAAAACTGCCAACCGATACGGTTCAAAAACTAGGTTCTTCGTGATTGCATTATCAAGCTTGCCTCAAAGGAGGTTCTAGCTTAAGGATGACATAATGATAATGAGGATTGAGATGCTTGATGATATAGCAGAGGTGTTCCCATTACTGATCTTCCGGAGAAATCCGTACTTTCAGAAAAGATCTCATGTACTCGAAAATCAGGGTTGTTACATTCTACCCTCCTAAAAGAAAATTTTGTCCTCAAAATTTCAGTTACCTGAGAATAGATGCGAGTAATCAGCTCTCATCTTATCTTCCAATTCCCAAGTGTGCTCTTCTTCTCCTCTTGGTTCCCATGCTACTTTGACTAAGCGAACAGTCTTGCCTCTTAGCTGCTTATCACTTCTTTTTACGATCTGAACTGGTGATGCTTGATATGTCAAATCATTTTATAACTGTACTGTTTCTGGTTGTGAAACGTGACTATCATCGGGAACATATTTCTTAAGTTGTGAGACATAAAAAAAACATCATGAAGGTTTGATAAATAAGGAGGAAGGGCTATTTGATAAGCTACTAGACCGACTCTTTTAAGTATTTGGAAAGGTTCTATGTATCGTGGGTTAAGCTTCTTAGTCTTAAGGACTCTACCTATTCCAGTAATCGAAGTTACTTCTAGAAAGACATGATCTCCCTCACTAAACTCTAAGGGTCTACGTCTATTATCGGCATAGCTCTTTTGTCGGCCTTGTGCTGTCTGGATCTTTCGACGAATCTCCTTTATCTTCTCAGTAGTTTCTTACACTAAGTTTGGACCTAAGACACTAGCTTCCCCATCATCATTCCAACACAATGGTGTCTGACATAGTTGTTCTTAACTTATTTTGAAAACAAATGTTAGTTTTTTAATAACCTATTTGGAGCAATATCCCAAATAGGTCCCCAAGAAATTCACGTTTAGACAGATTTATTTCCAATAAAATTTAACTAAAATTTTGTCCCTGACTTTCTTAACTATACACCAGATACGTCCTCACACCAGGTTGACCTGGTCAGGTCTAAGGTTGACGTCCTACGTGGAGGTAACCTGGCTGACATGTCCGGTTAAGAGCGACGTGTCACTAGTGAGCATAGGTAGCCCTGAATGCATCCATCTTCAGCCATTGATGGACATATCCCTGTGGTCTATCTCCTCTTCTGCCTATTGCAGCCATTGCATGCACACAAGGGATCCCTGGTGTCTCAGTCAAATTGAAATTGTGATTAATATATCATGAATATATCAGAATGTTAAACCCAACAAGCCTAATTAAGAAATTAATCCAAGGAAAATGTAACCATTACCTGTAAGTTGCCACATGCTACAAGAACATGTGTTGTTCCCTAGATGCACCCCCACTTTCTTCATGTGATATTGCACCTCAAAAATTTGTCTAGCATCATCACCAGTCCATTGAGTAGTCTAGTATTTGAATTCTTTCATGATGTCATCCATCCTCTTTTGTTGCACTGGTGCCACTATGCCTGTGTAGGTGCTCAAAACTCTCTTATGCTGGGCCATCCTCCTCATGATGTAGCATCTCAACTCTTCCAGCATTGTCAAAATGGGTTTTTCTCTGTAGTGGACTATCTTAGCATTCCACACCTCTGTCATGTTGTTGGTGATGTTATCCAGTTTCGGCCAGTGACTAAAATGTGATTTCCTCCAACATGTTGGGTCTAATTTTGCAAGGTAAGCCCATGCATCCTGGTTGACCTTCTTCAGTCTATTCATGTGCTCTCTGAACTCTGCCTTCGTATTGCTTTTAGCACAAGCCCAGACGACATTCTTCAACTGCTTGCTCTTGTACTTATTGGTGAAATTCCTCCATATATGCCTAACACAGTTCCTGTGATGGCCATTCGGCATAACCTCCTTCATCGCCGACATCAGACCCTATACAACATTGAAGTGTGTTATAACTAAATTAATGAGTGTAACAAAATTAAGAGTAAATTTAATATCACAGTCAACAAAAAAGTAGTCAAAGCTAGCATTTACCTTTTGCTGATCACTGATGAAGTTCCACCCTTCAACTGCAGCAGGGCCTAAGTCATTTTGCAACAAGTCTAGAAACCATTTCTAACTTTCTTTAGTCTCACTAGCAACCACTGCGTATGCAATTACATAAAAATGATTGTTGGCATCTTGTGCTACCGCCGACAGCAGTTGTCCTCCATAATAACCCTTCAGGAAGCAGCTGTCTAACCCTATCAACGGTCGACAACCAGCCCTAAACCCTTTTTTACAAGCATCCAAGCACACATACAACTTGTCAAACAGTGGAGGGGACTGGGGAATAGGCTCCACTGCTAACAGAGCAGTTGAACCATGATTGCTTCTGTGTAGTTCTTGTAGGTAATCTCTAAGCTTTCCATATTGAGCCTTCTCATTACCAACATACTTCTCTCTTGCTATCTTCAAACCCTTATACAACATCTTATCACTAATTATCACATTATAATCAATTTTTATATGATCCCAAGCCTCTGCATGGGTTAGCCTTGGTTGACTTAGAAGTCTTTTTGACAACTTCTTCGCAACCTAATTTTGATCGGCCATATTGCTTCCAAACTCTCTACCACAAGTATGCACGGGATTAAAGGTCTTAATCTGGTAGCCCCGGGACCTAGAGTTCCTAGCACAGTAAATAATCCAAGGACAGTAATTCTTCTTATGTTGTTCTTTATCACCTACTGCCTCAGACCTTGTCTTGCTAGCATTTTGATCTTGGTCACCCTAAACTCCATCATTTACAACAACATCAGCCACTGGTTCAGGGTTAACTTCAGTAGAATTGGCTTCAGCTGTAATGTCATCAACTGCATTCTCCTCTTTGCCTCCATTTGATCCATCCTCCTTTGCCTTAGCTTCTCTCTTAGCTCTTAGTCTTGCTTTGGCCTTATCTTTCTGTATCTCCTTTCCAGCCATAAACCCTCCATGAACACATGCTGCTCTCACCCCCCTCTTATCATTCTTGATGTAAAATATTCTTCTGCCTTCAACTATAGTATAGTCCTTTAGAGCCTTTTTGAACTGGTCTAAAGTCTCAAATTCCATCCTCAATTGAAATTGAACTTCTCCAAATTCAGCATTTGGATCATATTGAGGCTAATTAAATCCTCCACCCCCTTCATCACTTGAGTCTGGAGGAGTCAAGAAGGCCTCTGACTCATACTCAAAATCAATATCTGACTCATCCCTTGGCTCCACTCCAATCTCCTCTACAAAGGTTGAAGGTTTCCTAGGCTCAGTCCCATTACCCTGATGAGGCCCATTATTGTCATTTGGGCTTGGTTCAACATTGTTAGGCCCAACGGCCCTTGGCCCACCATCACCCTTCTTCCTCACTTCAGGCCTACTTCCACCACTTACAGCACATCCATCTTTCTTATACCCTGCCTTTTTACCTTGGGTCTTAGCCTTGGCATCTCTAGTAATATTGACATTTGGCTTTAAAGCTTTCATTGTAGTTTTTTTCTTTCCCTTATCACATTTTCTCCCTTTCATTCCACCATTCTTTTTAACACTTCTCATCTTCACTTGAATAAAAAAAAACCATAGTCTGAGGGTGGGGGCTTATATGGCTCATCTTCTGTAGATTCATACCGATCATCATCATTAGAACTACTCTCAATGTCTGCATCATTGTCCAACCTAGCATCCTCAACAACTACCTCCACAGCACCTTCATCAGTATCAGATAATATCTCCTCCACCCCTTCCAGTACTAAATGGTCAAAATATATGTAAAATTCATCTGTATCCTCATTCTGTATCTTATTCTTCTGTAAGGCTCTGATTTCTTTATCTCTATGAATAGGGTGTAGATCAGACTCCAGAGTTTCAGATGTGGGATCATACCAGTACATAGCTTTATAATCATGGTATCCCAAGTCTAAAAAAAGTTTCTTCAAGTCAAAGAAGCAAATGACGTCAACATCCATCGAGGGAAACCTTTTCACCACCAAGACACCTTTGTTATCTCGAACAAAGATTTCACCATGATAAAACACCGGGACCACATCTTCGGACATCTAAATACCAACAAATAAAGAAGTACAACTCATTTCCTATTATATCCAATATCGCTAATCACTACAACTATCCACAACAATGCATGCAACCAAAATCAGAAATTCAAAAATAATCAAGTAAAAAATATGTTTCGCTAACCTTGATCAGTTGGGTGTCGAACCAATTGCCTTCACAACCACTTTCACGATCAATGTCACCAACGAGTATGGACAGAGCAATGAGTATGCACAATGTTGATGGAGGTATGAAAAGGTTTTCTTCGTAAAACCTAGCAGAGCTAATGGGGTATGGAGTAATTTCACCAAATGATTGAATATGAAGAGACTTGTATATCAAATTGGCCCCCAAATAAAACGGCGTCGTTTGATTGTACTGCCCTCCATTGCGGGGACCTATTTGTCCCCTAAAAAACGACGTCGTTCTGCTGTCCTCCAATACGACGTCGTTTTGTCCAGCGAGCACAAGGACCAAACTGTCTTGGAAGTGACACGTCGCTCTTAACCGGACATGTCAGCCACGTTACCTCCATGTAGGACGTCAACCTTAGACCTGACCGGGTCAACCTGGTGTGGGGACGTATCTGGTATATAGCTAAAAAAGTCAGGGACAAAATTTTAGTTAAATTTTGTTGGGGACAAATCTGTCTAAACGTGAATTTCTTGGGGACCTATTTGGGGTATTACTCAACCTATTTGGTCATAATACATATTGGCAAACGTCTTTTTAGCCAATTTAATTACTTTTGGAGTTAGTACTTTAAAAAATTATTTGATATATCTGCTATATTTTCTTTTTGCCAGACTTAATTATGTTACGATATGACAACATTCCTATGTTATGGTTTAGGTTGATTGAATGAATTATGCTTTTTTAATGTTATAGTCATTGACTATGTTATGGCTTGTTTTTGTCTTAGATTGATTAAATGAAAATAAATATATTAATTTACAAACATTGTATGGCAACAGAATCTAGATGGATAATTTAAACCTCATTCTTCCATTCATATTAACTAAAACAGTCAACAGACATAGTCTTTTCGAAATATTCTTCAACATCAAAGCTTTGATTGTCACCCAATGTCCTTGTTAATTCTATGCATCTAATTCTTCCAATGTACTCATTAACCCATACAAAAAATTTGCAATGTGGTTGTTTCACCTAAATCGATTCGAATACAATAAAAATATGTTGGTAAAAAACACTCAACTTCATCCACATACATGAAGAATTGCAAGCTTACCTTGAAGAATGGGCATCCAAAAAATAGCCTATTCGAGTTGGTATTTGTCTTCGACATGTAAAATATGACATACACCCCGCAGAAGTATTTTAGGGCAACACCATCTTTCTCATCTCCAACTTGCACCGAATATGGGGTCGCATTTCCAACTGTGCGTTCGTGTCGTTCGCCATCTCCACCTCTGCTTCGTCTCGTGCTTGAAGAGCATTCATCACTGACCATTAATCTAATTAACACCACTATGAACAACTATGATAAGCTACTGCATGCGCCGTTTCTCTACCCAATTTAAATCTCATTAGGACTAACATTTAAAACGATGCCATTTTTAACAGCTAAGAATTTTTTGTCTTTTAAACTTTATCCTTCTTCCAATGTGGCACCGTAACGGACACCGTTTTAACTATGTCAGCCAGTTTTGTTTGGTGTGTGAGAAACAAATGGATGAAAAGATTAAATTGTCTTTCGTTTGTTAAAATCAAAAATCTTTTTGTATTTAAATTTCGTCAGAGATGAATTTATCAAAAACTTAAAAGGTCAGATATTTATTTGCTATTTTTTCTAACTTTAGTTTTAATGTTTGCATTCAAATATTTCATAGTCAAAAATGATTATTGAGGCAAGAAAAATTCTTGCAAACCAAAACGACGTAGTCTCGTTTGGCGTCTGCTTTCCTCGTTCGTTTATCCTTTTCCTAAATTGTTATTTGTTACCCCTCGTTAACATGGAACGCAGAAGGCAGAACCAACTATTAATTAATTTAAATCTATTAACTATTAACTATTCAATCTTTCAATTTCAATTTCGATTTCTAAGAACGCTCCCTCTCTCCCTCTCCGTGCGCTGATTCAACTTCGATTTGCTACAATCCCATCGCTAATTCACAACACCACAAAGGTATTTTTTTTTATAAATTTATGTATTTATTATTCAATAATATAATATAATTATTATATGAACACAAAGTTAATTTCCGGCGTTCTGCAGAATCTTGCTTCCATGGCGCAATCTCCCAATATACAGCGTACGGACTCAAACACGCCGTTAATGGTAACGCAACTTTTTCCTCCCTTTCTTTTTCTCAATTCCTTTTTATTTTGATTTATTCTTTGGGCTTTCTATATAGAGCTTTCATTTTCCCATCATCAATGTTTCGATTCCTTTCTATTGCAGTTAGCTGCATTTAGTGGTTTTTCATTTATTGTTGCTCAATTTGCATATAAATCTTCGCTATCAATGCTAGTTTGGTTCGAATTGATTTTTTGCTAATTGAATATTGTGCTGATTTTCCCCCCTTTTCTCTGGAGGTGGCCTTTTATGATCAAAAAACAATATTGACGTTTTTATCATTTTTTTTTCAAAAAAATTGAAGATTGAATGTATTACTTATCTTTTATAGGGACAAAGAAATGACTTGGCAAATGATGGACTTGTTCCTCAGATATTTTCATCTGTTCCTTCTCTCACTGAAGCTGCTGCTTATCTTTCACAAACAACGTCGTTCCTTACTGGTTGTTTCTATGATTATTCAGGCAAGCTTCTTTTCTAATTACTTCTTCCAGGGTGTAGCTGAATCCCTTTTTTCTTTCATGAGTTTGGGGAATTATGCAGCCAGTCACTTTAAGAGAAAATAATTGAGCTGAATTATTAAAGAAAACAGTTAAAAAAAATATGGAGGTACTTAGTCATCTGACTTCAGTTTGGAGTAGAAAAGATGATATACGTTTTATGACACTTCAACTGTTGTAAAATTTATTTATGCTTGGGAATTGAATATTCTAGAATTTGATCACATTGCTTTCGAATTATGGTGAAATGAATGTTTGCCGTTACAGGCCTTGGCAAAGCCACAATATATGTGATTATTATTAGTTTTCTTTAATGTGGTTCTGTAAAACTAATAGAGACATATTGATAGCAAAGTGTTACTCTCCAGTAAAATGTTTGACCTTTAACTTAAACATGGTTTTTCTAGATAGAGTTTATTAGAGATCTAATTATTTTTTAGAAATATATAGTTTTACGCTTTAAGTGTTCATGCCTGTGATGATGATGGTCTAGAAGTGTGAATGTAGGACTTAGATTCTTTTCAATATGCTCCTGTTCTAAATATTTGAATCTTAGATGTCTGTAGTTTTGAATACATAAATTTTTTTAATATGAATGACTTATTGTCATGTCCTAACAATTCTATGATGCGTTACCTTCCCTCATGTTATCATTATTTGTACAATCATATTATATATATTGTACTCACTACAAAGTATTTAGTTTTGCAATTTTGACCTCAAGGCTATTATCAAATTTTCAGTAGAACATTCCTCTGGAGATTCCAGTGACTCTTCTGGCGTTCATGCACAAGAGCTTGTGTCTTTTGCTTCAGGGGAAACTGAGGCATCTTCTTCTAATAAAACATTTCAAACTTCTTATGCACCTCTGAATACAAATGAGGACATCACAGAGACTTCTGTTGGAGATTCATCAGGAAATGCCGGTGCACTAGTAAGATCAAATCCTTCTGGACAAACTGGAATTCCCCTCTTCCAAAGGTATTGTTTGCCAAGAAACAAACATGAATCTGACTGTTAATATTGCATCATTTTTGTCTTCATTCAGTTCAATTATTTCATTATATATATATACACATACTGTACCTAGTAAATACTTCTTGTATAGGTCACCATGTTTTTAAACTACACATTTTCCTTCTTCTACTTGCTTCAGCTTGATTGAGCGGGCTCGGAGGACTGTGCGTGGATCTGCCGATGATATAGGATGGCTTGGACGTGATCCTGGAATGCCCCCAGTTGAAGATGGAACGGAGAGGTTTCATGAGATTCTTGATGAAATCAAGTGAGCATCTTGTTTTGTTTTTCCCTAAAATGCTAGCTATAAGTGATTTGCTAACTTAGTTGTTCTTACTTTGACAGGCATGGTGTTCATAGGTTACCAAATTCTATGATTTATTTGTTAATACCAGGTAAAGTGACTGCTTATGCTCAATATGAGATCAACCATGCAACCTTGTTTTTGGTGCTACTAACTGTTCTGCCTTTTGTCAGGTCTTTTTAGCAATCATGGCCCACTCTACTTTGTCAATACAAAGGCCAGTTTCTCAAAAATGGGTTTGACTTGTCATATTGCTAAGATTCATAGTGAGGTATATCATAATAGTAATAACAATGATTGAGGATATTAGTTATTCACTAGTTCTCATGAAAATGCTTACTCTACTTTTTATGCAGATATCTCATTCATATTCTTATTATGTTCTATTACTGAATGTTGAGTGATCATTAATTATAGGCTTCAGTTGAGAAAAATGCCAGAGAGCTAAAAGAGTATATTGAGGAAATTTCTTGGGGTTCAAACAAACGTGTTTTGCTTCTTGGACATAGCAAGGGAGGAGTAGATGCAGCAGCTGCTTTATCATTATATTGGTCTGATTTGAAAGATAAGGTTGCTGGATTGGCATTAGCACAAAGTCCATATGGTGGTACTCCAATAGCTTCAGATCTACTGCGAGAAGGACAACTTGGCGATTATGTAAATATACGAAAACTTACTGAGATTCTTATCTGTAAAGTAATTAAGGTATGTTGAGTTCTTCTATTATCTCCTTTCCATTCTTCTTCATTGTTCTTGATTAAATTATATTTCCTTGACCACTGCTATCTAGAATTTTCTTCAGGGTTTTCCAAAGTAACCTCCTTGCAGAGATATTGGAGAAATACTCCTACTCTGTGCACCGATGTTTACGTAGTTTGCACATGGCTACAAAAACAGTTTAGCCTGTTTATTAGGAAAACCATATAAGCTAATCAGCAAAAGTTTTTCTGACCTAGGGCACACAACACTTCTAACATCAGTGAGAACATATGAACTTCTAGTTTTTTGAGCAGGCCTCGGACATAACATCCATATCAAGCTTATCAACTTGCATTACATCTCATTGGTGTTAATTCTATTAAGCTGTGGTGAAAGGATGGAAATTGGTTAGATAGCTTTGCCTAATAGACTCAGCCCTTGTTTTTTTCCAAAGGCAAGCTATTTAGCTTCGCTTTCTACTATCATATGCTTTCTCTGAGGCCGAGCCTAGTCTTTAAGACTTTGGGTGAATGCATAGATGCCTCAGCTAGCCAAAAGGGCAAAAGGCTTAAATTCATAAGTTTGTTTAAATAGGTTAAAATGCCTGTAAACTGTAATTTACAATTTTTCCGATAGGCATAAACTTGAATTAAATTTATAGAGTACAAAGTAAATACATTATTCCTTTACTAGTTGCTTCTCTTTGACAAACGTGAGGAATGGACAGCAGACTTTAATATGTCCTCCTCTACTATATTCTAGTAGATCCTATTGTCGATTACTTCCCTTCTTTATAGATTGGGTTAAGTTTGTTCTTGGCTAACTTATTTAAGAAGTCCAAGGATCTTGTCTCAAGTCAATGAAAATAGTTTTCCTATATACAGTCATTACATAATTGAATGGTATAGCGCATGATTTTACTTATTTGCTGCTATAGTTTACTCGTGTTTGTTTTATGTTTAATTTAATTCTATCATATAAGTTCTACTTTTTTTTTTTTTTTTTGAAGTTATTCTCTTTTAGCTCCTACGAATGTCAACTTAAAAATCCCTTTATACCATTTAACATGTTATCTGTTATTACAAAGGGTGACATGAGAGCCTTAGAAGACTTGACGTATGAAAGGCGGAGGGAGTTTTTAAAGGAGCATCATCTACCAGATGAACTTCCTATTGTTTCCTTTCGCACTGAAGCTAGTATTTCCCCTGCCGTTTTAGCGACGTTATCTCATGTTGCCCATGCTGAACTACCCACAGTTGCTGGCGAACCTAAAAAACTTCCTGTGGTGATGCCCTTAGGTGCTGCTATGGCTGCTTGCGCACAGTTGCTGCAGGTTAGATATGGTGAGAAGAGTGATGGGCTTGTGACATGCCGGGATGCAGAAGTTCCAGGATCTGTTGTGGTGCGACCTAAACGAAAACTGGACCATGCGTGGATGGTTTATTCATCACTAAATGATGACCCTAAAGAAGGGGACGCATCTCAGGTGTGCGAGGCTCTCTTGTATTTACTTGTGGAACTTGGTCAGAAAAAGAGGCACGGGCTTGAAAGGAAAGGTGAATGAAGCCTAAAATCTTTCTGCTGTACCTGTATATATTTTTCTCTCCAAAATTTGATATTCAATTTATTTTTTGCTCGTCTAGAAGGGAAAATTTTGAAAGGTAGGTTCTAGTTGATGAGAATATACATGAATATACATTTATATACATGTAGCTCACGTTTGTATTTTCAGTTTAATGATATGGTCTCATTATGCACAGAACAAAAGCAATTACAACAACAGACCCAAAATATAACTATTATGCACAAAACACATACTATACCCTTGTTTGAACCATGATTCTGAAAATCAGTTTAAACCAGTTCTGGTCCGGTTCAGTCTATAGCAAAGACCGTCTAGTTCAAGAACTGGGTAAGAACCAGAAAATCAGCTGGGAATTAGTGAGTCAGACATGAGGTCAAAGTTGGTCACTAGTATATAGGGATTTGAGAAATTTAGACCCTCAAAACAATGATGATTAATATCTTTGGAGTCTGTTGTTGGTTCAAAATTTTACGGAACTCATCATCATCAGTTTCTACTATGTTATTGGGTTTACCTTATTATTGTTGATGTTTTAATTATTCTTGTTGTTGGCTATTAGAATTAGCTTTAATTATGATTTTTTTTTAAATATGAACCAATAGTATTAATTAAAAATAGTTTTATATTAGAATATGTTTATATTTTTATGTATTTATTTATAGTTTTATATATTATTTAAGAAAATAAGTATTGTCACTCTTATTTTGATGTCATTTTTTTAACAAATTCATACAAACAATAAAAAAACATATGGAAAGTGAAATTTATCAAAAATAAAAGTGACAATATCTTTACTTATTATTTTATTATAATAAATCACTTGAATCACAGCTGAATTTCAATAGCCAAGATGATCGATTCAGTTTTCAAAATCTATGATTTTTCTTCGACCCTGTATTGGCTTTCGGCCTCTTATTTCCCCATCCCTTGATTTCCTTGGGTCAAGCTTTATTTACTGGTGGGAGAAGGTAATGGTCTGGCTCACTTGGTTGCGAATCTATCTCTTGCAGACAAGTTGGGAACTAGGTGGAACGTGAATCCTCCAAGAGGAATCGCCATCGTCTTGGACGAAGAAGCTCCTAAATGGCAGCTCAGATGACTGTTCCATCACCATCCTATCAGTTTTATATTATAGAAAAAATTTTAAGTGTATTGGTATACCGGTGTTTTAAAAATTTTTAACTGTTGATCTTAATTATAAAAAATATATATAATATATATAATTAAGATCAACGATTAAAAATGACTGAAACACCGATATACCAGTATATTTAAAAGCTTCCCTATATTATATGCCTTCAGTTGAAGTGAAAGAGGTTTATGTACTTATTTATCTAATAGAAAAAACTAGAAACATAAATAGCTACCCAAATAGTTGTGTGGAAGAAGTCTTGTTAACTTTTTCAAACTAGTTACTTACAAAGGTTCTAAACTAACTCCAGGGAAAAAAAAATGTAATCAGTTCAAAGAAACAGTATTCGCAACCAATAAAAAAAAGTACTTTAAGGTTGAGGTAATCATCATTATTCAACGTTTTTATTACTTTTGATCCCCGTCCTCTCTCTCTACAAGAAAAAAAAAATGCATGCATGAAAAGCATACAAGTACGTTCATCATTTGAGACAAAAGCATCAGATGCATTTCTTTCTTTCCAACCAAAAAGAAAAATGAAACTGAATCCTGTCCCCGTTTTCCACACGAAGGCCATTGCTCCAAGGTTACCCCCTTCGGCCTATAGAATTAGGAACGTTGCTAATTCATCAGAAATTGTATTAATTTGATCGAGCCTCTCATGTGTGCACTATGCTTATGCACTAATTATTGAAATTTTTATATATATTTTGATGGAAATGATAATGCGGGTTCTTTTCATTGGGAATGGTGATATATATCTCAAGGATAATGAACTAAAATTCCATAGCCATATGAATGAATTGAACACGATGAATCACGTGGTCATCACAGCATTATATCAATATTCGTAAGGAAAGGTTATTGCGTATCGTAGAATTCTCCACTTGCAAGATTTTCCTTTTCCTTTTGTTCTTTTTCTCTTGACTATTAAATACGAGAAAACATTTTTAATTGCAAATAAGTTGAACTTTGTAGAAAGTAATACCACTATCATAGCACTTTTCTAGTTTAGTAAGGAATTTAGGATGTTTTAGACCATCTCCAGTAAGAAACTCATTCCAGTTTTTATTTATGGTTCACCTGTCATATAAAGTAATTTCAGATCAGTTTTTGCGCCATAAACAGTAAATAAGAACTCAAAACATCTCTCTCTTCTCCATTAGAAAGAACTAACTTTAGTCTTTATTATGGTCCTACTTAATTAATAATTTAAAGTAATTAAAATTAATATAATTACTATTTTTTTACAATAATATTATTTAAATTTATAAATTCAAAAATAATTTATTATTAAAAAATATTAATATTAATTTATTAATAATAACAATAACATAATAACGACTAATTTTTAACGATTAATTTTGCAATGGCTAATTTTGTAATATGATTAATATTTTTAAATTTATAAATAAAAATAAATAATTCAAACAAAAATTATTTTATAATGTAAAAACGTTTAAATTTATTTTTTTATGTAAATAAATTTAATTAATTATAATTTAAATAATTAATATAAATTGTTAATTAAATAAAAATATAATTATTTAAATAATATTAATTATGATTTAATATAATTATTTAAATAATAATTAATTACTAATTATAATAAATATTATAATTAATAATTAATTAATTATTATTTAATTAATTATAATTTAATTATCATTTGCAATCACAAGTCCCTCTGACGAGGAATTCTTCTTCCTTCGATCCATGAGCAGAGACGTTACTCTCTTTCTCTCTAACAGTTGAGACTTTATTGTGTCAGAAAAAAAAATGGAACCTTGAAAAATTAATGCATTGGAGATGCTCTTAAGTCATATATATAGTACTAGTATATTTTTAACATTTTCACATATATACATTTTTCACAGTATTTTTGAGCAGGTCTAGCTTTAATTATAACATTTTACTATGCTTTTTTATTTGAATAATATTTTTACAATTTTATTGTTCAGATATCGTTGAGTTTTGACATATATACAGGCATATATTGTGATACAGAGCTGGAGCATCAGATGCAAAATCTGATGTTAACAATGCATGCAATTATCTGATGAGATTGATTGTATTGATTTGCAGCCGATCTTTTTGGATCCTACAAAGATTTAACAACTAATATATATCACAATAATGTTTACAAAAGAATAAAACATAAAAAAGCTTGAAAAATAAAGTATGGGCGAGTTATTTATTTATTTATTTAATGGTGTGTGTAATCCTCGATGAACCTGTGATGATTGAGAGGAATTGAAAGAAAGTGCCGAGAGCATTGATAAAGAACAAGAGAGAAGAACTGAAGTAAAACATTAGAGAAATGATTAAGTAAAGGATGATACACTGGTGAATTGACTGAGACTATTTAATAATGTAGCCACATTTCCTAATAGCTACCTAACTGTATTTGAGGTAGTTATAACAGATTAGGAAATCAGTTATAACAGAAACAATAGTTTAACCCAAATAGAAAAACGACTACAATTAACTCTATTCATCTAACACCCCTGAAACTAAGGTCAGGGTTTGTCACAGACCCTCACACTTTGTTTGGATAGATAGTGAAAAAAAAAATGAGAGAAAAATAAATAGAAAAAAAAAAGGTGAATTTTTTATGTTTTGTTTGAATAAAGAAAAAATAGATGAAAAGAAAATAGAATTTTTTTTTTTTTGGATAAAAAAAATAAAAAAAGAAAAAATCATAATAGAATAAAATTATTTTAATATCTTTATCTACATTATATGTAAATTAAAGTGTGTATTATATGTAAAATATTGGTGACTATAATAAATCTATCTTTATCATAAAATAAAGTATAAATATTTTATTTATTTATTTTTCATTATATTTTATAAATATTATAAAATATTACAATTTTATATATTTGATTTAAATTACTTATCTAATACATATAATATTTAAATGTGAATTTCTATTATAATAATATATTAAAATTAATTTTATATTAATAATTGTTAATAATAATATAACTAATGATATTATTGAAAGGGATAAGTATTGTTTTGATCCCTAAAGTTAAGGGTCAGAATCGAAATCGTTCTCAACATAATTTTTTATTTAGAATCATCCTTAATGTTTTATTTCATATTAAAATCGTCTTTTTTAATAAAATTTTTAATTTTATTACTAAATTACCCCTATTCTAATAAATAAAAAAAATTATAAAATAAAAAAAAACAAAAGAACGCGAGGGGGGAGGGAGGGGAAAAGGGGAAAGGCGCGAGGGGGGAGGAAAATGGGAAAGTGAGAGGGGGAGGGGGGGAGGGGGGACAGCGCCGGCGAAGCTTGGAGTCGCCGAAAGAAAGAAAAAAGGAGAGAGGGGCTGTGACGGGGGAGAAGAGAAGAGGGAAAGGAGATGCGCCGGCGCTACTAGGGCTCGCCGCCGCCGTCGCATCGTCATCGGGCTTTGGAGGGAGACCACGCCGCTGAGCTGTCGGGGAAGCGCCGGTGGTTCTGCTTCGGCTTCTGCATCTGCTCCTTCTTCTGCATCTGCATCTGCTTCTGATATGCTTTTGTATCTGCATCTGCTTCTTCTTCTGCATCTGCATTTTCTTTTGCTTCTGCATTTGCTTTCTGCTTCTGATTCTGCTTCTGATTCTGATTTTGTGTGTTGATTTTGTTGTTGAATTTGATGTTGTTGATTCTGAATTTGATGTTGTTGAATTGGGTACTTGTTGAATTTGATGTTGTTTTTGCTTTTGAATTTGATTCTGATTCTGATTATTAGTATTTGATGGGAGTAAGGGAGGTGGTGGTGGTGGAGTAAGGGAGATGCTGGTGGTGGTAACTGGTAAAGGTGTTGGTAATGGTAAAGGATATTTTTGTCAGTAAAAAGTTAAAAGGACAATTTTAATACGAAAAAAACGTTAAAGATGATTCTAAATCAAAAATTACGTTGGGAACGGTTTCGATTCTGACCCTCAACGTTAAGAATTAAAACAATACTTATCCCTTATTAAAAATACATAAAAAAAATTCCTTATCTTTTTCCTTATCAAAAATTTTTTTTAGTGAGTCCCACACAAACATTTTTCTTTCTTACTATTTTTTTTGATATCCAAACAAAAGAAAATGGATCTTTTCATCCATTTTCTTTTCACTTTTTTTTTTCTTTCTTTTCATTTTCTCTCAAACCAAACAATACCTTAATTTGCTTCTAAACTTATGAAAGAGATTTAGAGACAATAGTTTAGTTAGCATACCATCAATTTGATCTAATGTTGGAATATGAACAACATAAAAGAGCTTCTTAGCCACTAAAATCTAACAAAATGAAGATCAATCTCCACATATTTACACATACTGTGGAGAGTTGGATTAGCAACTAGTAGACACAAACTTTGATTATCGCAATAATAAGTCGTTGGTGAAACCAATTGTAGTATGTTAAGTTCCTTCAAAAGCTGCGGCAAGCCCATAATTTCAGTTTTGGGCAGTTGCAATTGACTTGTATTTTACCTTTGTAGTGCTACGACTGAGTTTTTGGTCTGTTTATTCTTCTTCTAAGATATCAAATTACTCTCAAGATACACACAAAATCTAATTATAAACTTCCTATCATTCAAGTTTCCAGCCCAGTTCGTATCTGCAAATGCAAAAAATCTGAAATCAGGCGACTTAGAAAACAACAAATCATAAAAAACTGTCTTTTAGATATCTCATTCTCTTTAACACTTTTTCAGTGTTGTAACGTTTGGACCGTGCATATATTGGGACGCTTTCCTAACAACAAAGGCCAAGTTAGGACAAGTGAATCTGCAGCTGACAATTTCAAGCTTGAAACATAGGAGTATACATTGGTGAAGCTTCCTAACTGCATTTGAGGCAGTTATAATAGATTATTAGGAAATTAGTTATAAAAAAAAACAAAATAGCTTAATCGGAATAAAAAAAATTATTACAACTAACTCTATTCATCTAACACTACTATTAAAAATAAATAAAAAATTTAATTATTCTGTTGGTATGTATAATTTCACTAAATTTATAATTAGATTTTTATATATATTTTTTAATTAAATTCTTAAACTATTTTAAATTTTTTAATTAAGTTCCTGCGTGCAAAAAATTTTTGGTTAATAGAATATTCTATTTTTAAATTAAAAATATCATGAGTAATTAGTAAATGAACTCCGCTAGGAAGACAATGAGAAATCTTAATAATGTGAACAATGAGCTTCGAATTTGGCCCAATACAAGAAAAAAAAGAAACCCAAACAATTATTTCAAAAAAGTAACCATCTCAATTCTAATTTACCAAAGGAATTCATCCAAACACTTTCTTCCCCCCAAACCGTCTGACACCCCCATCCTCTCATCAATCATCCCACCTTTCTGGTTGTTAGAAGTTCCCTCACCGGCCATCATCGTCCACCCCCTATAGCCCCTCCCCCGTCATCGTCGTGGAATCGTTATCAAACAACCATCCACGTAGTTATTAAAATAATCATCTGGCTACCTAGTGAAATGACCATCTATCATTGGTTAATTGTATATACTTAAACTGAATCAAACAAAATAACCATCCAATTAAAAATTAAAATAACCATCTACATACCTAATGAATTGAACATCCAGCACATTTGCGGGATAGATCGGAGAGAGTCGACGTCGACGTATCGACGCATGGAGACAAGGGAGGAGATCCGGCGACGGAGCAGCCACACAACGACAACTTTAGCTAGGCGAGATTGTAAATCTGTTCCGTGGGCTTCGAACCCAAACGCGCAGCGGCCAAAGATGGAAGAGGAGAAGGAGTTGAATCGGTGGGAGGAAGGGCGGCGCACAAACGGCACAATGGGAGGTGGCGGCCTGCGGTGCGGCCTGCACGGCCGGCGTGTTGGTGGGTTGCGCAAGGGACGCAATGTGCGCGAGGGACGCCGGCTGCCGGGGGGCTGCACTACCGCCGTGTTGGGAGGCTGCACGAATCACTCTTTGTGCGTGAAGGGAGTGCTCGGACATCCACGATGAACAGGGCAACTAGTGTTCCTAGCGGCGACGGACCGGTGAGAAGGGAAGAGACCGGACGACAAGAAGATTCTGAAGAAGTGAAATCACATACGGAGAAGGCGTTGCGATATATGTAAGTGCTATTGTTGTAAATCCTTATTTTTTTAAATTCAAAATGAAAAATTATTAAAAATTAATTAAATTAATTATCATTAAATCTTAATTTTTTTTACCCTTATTATACCGATTGTACACTAAATTTATTGTTTTCATATACTTTTCCTTTGTAAAGTTTCCAAAATTTGACCCTTTTCTCTTTTAAAATGACAAAATAACCCTGCCTCTTTACTCTCCTCCTTCTCACTCTTACTCCGCTGCCATTGTTACCCCTTCTTTACACCCTTTTCTTCCACCTCCAATATCATCACAACCACGCCCCATTTCCTCCCATGGACGCATCCTTCCACCGCCGCAAGGACAAGATCGTCGTCATTGTTAGTGCCAATGGCTCGGGCAAATCTCGTCTCACTCTCGCCCTTGCCTCCCTCTGCTTCTCCTTCTTCAAACTCATCAACTCTGACAAATTTGACATAAGCTGTTGGTTTTCCTTATTTTTTTTTCTTCTTTCAGTTATTAACCAAATTGACAATAACTGCTGGCTGAATTTTTACATCACTCGGTTCTTCATTTTTCAAGTTGTATGTCTTTCTTTTCTTTTTCTTTTTTCTCGGACTGTGCATTTCTCCTTTTGTATAAAGAGTTGCTACCATCAGATGAATCAGAAAGTGTAATCAATCATATCAAAAACACTAATGCGTAAAATTGGGTCTTGATTAGGGGTATTGGCATTGGTATGTTGCATTCCTTATTGGCACATAGATTTGTTTTATTAAACTTGTTTTTGATTTATTTTTGCTGTGAAGGTTATGTTATTTACTGAATGTGGCGTGTAGTGTAGCATTTTTTATTATTGTGTTTTGCTTATTAGCCAAACATTCCTGAAAATAGTTGGCTTGAATCCGTGTTTACAAGATATGAGAAAAAAATAGAGAAGGAAAAAAAGTTAGGGAGAAGTGAGGAGAGTTAGAACTCTATTGAAAATGAATGATTTGTAAAGAGTAAATGATGAGTATATTGATAAATTTATTTATTTTTAATTATTTTTATAAACTGTTAAGATAGAGCTAATTAAAAAAAAATTAATTCAAGAATCTAATTAAAAAAATATATATAAAAACTTAATTAAAAATTTGATTAAATTAGAAAGACCAAATTTGTTATAAAAAAAGGACTTAATTAAAAAAATTGGTTTAAGAACTTAATTTAAAAAATATATATAAAAACATAATTAAAATTTGATAAAATTATAAAAATCAATAAAATAATTAAACTTAAAAAAGAGATAAAAAATTTGAACAATAAAAATTTGATTATTCTTAACTATCTTGCCGCTTAGTAATAGAAATCAAATAAAAAATAAAAATATAAAAAATTAATCATTAATTAACTATTGAATATACGAAGTATTTATAAAAAAAAGTATTATTAATAATGTTTGATTATTTTGATATAAAATATTAATTATTTTGTTGAAAAATGTATGAAATAATATGTAGAGAAAATGATAAATAAGTTCCTGACCTTTTTTTCGCGGACATTTTCGTCTTCGAAAAATGAAAAATACATCCATGTCCCTGATCTCTGTAAAACGTAGACAAATTAATCCTTCCGTTGAATTCACTTTGTTGGACCCGACGGAAAACTCTGACATGACAAACGTGAAGTTGACCTGTCCGTGACGGAACGACACGTGGCTTTGAGTTTTTTGAAAACATGACATATTAGACCCAGACACGAAAACGATGTCGTTTCACTACCTCCTTCTCTATCTTCTTCATTTCCCAATTCCCAATTTCCACCCCCACATAAAAATCTCATTTCCTATCTCCTTCTCTCTCCATGGACCCATCCTTGATCCCTCCACCAGCAGGTCCAGCCACCAACACCCTCCCCATGCCAACCATGAACCATCCCCGCCACCGTGCCCTTCCTCCCCGAACAGATCATGCTCATTGCTTTATAAACACCTTTCAGGCCCCAAACATTTTCACAACAATAATAGCATCAATCCCAAACACAATAATGGCAAGCACCAGTACCATCTCCATGTTCCTTCTTTCCATAGTTCTGTTGATATGGGTGTCTTTTGTAGTATTTTCAGAGAAGTGCAGCCCACACGAAAAAAAAATCCTCCTCCAAGTGAAGTAAGAATTCGGCAACCCATCCATGCTCTCGTCCTGGAACGTTTTCATCGACTGCTGCACCAGCACCTGAGAAGGCATCGAATGCACCATCGAATGCGCCTGCATCTTAATTTTTGAAATGCCCTACCTAAAAGGCCAAATTCCTCCCCAAATCTCAAAGCCCTTTCTCCAGGAGCCGAACAACCACTCTCCTCTGCCGCCAGCCACCACTGGAACGAACGCTGCTCCAGCCACCCTCCCTACGCCAAGGTCAGCTCAATTTCGCTAATTCCTCAGAGCAAAACCCTGGGTTTGGTCCTCTAACAGTTTTGATATTGTTATTGTTGTTGTTGGTGACGCTACCGACCCTAACCCCTTTCCTTCTGGGTCCTCCAGGCCCAGGGGCCGCCCTCGTAAGGCCCAGGTTCAGCCCCAGCCCCAATCACAGCTCCCTCAGCTTGAGGCACACCCTCAGTCACAGCTGGCTGGAAATGTTAATGTTAATGCCCCTCAGCGGCAGTAGAATGCTGAGCCTGTGTGGGCCGCGCTAGGGCTTGCAGATGAGCCTGCGGTGCAGCCTGGCTCGGAGTTGAAGAAGAGGCTGGGTCGTCCGAAGAAGAATGAGGTTGCACCAGGGACTGCGGGGACGCAAACCCGAGCCTGAGTATTGTATAAGGGGGTTAAAGTGTGTTTAGAGGGAAGGTAATGAAACGGCGTCGTTTTTGTGTCTAGGGACTAATATATCCTGTTTTCAAAAGCTTAAAGCCACATGTCATTCTGTCACGGACATGTCAGTTTCACGTTTGCCATGTTAGAGTTTTTTGTTGAGTCTAACGGAATAAATTCAACGAAAGAATTAATTTATTCATATTTTATAGAAGTCAAAAATATAAATATATTTTTATTCTTTAATGACGAAAATGACTACAAAAAAAAATCAAGAATCTATTTATCTTTATATATAAGTAGGTAATGGTTTATTTAGAAAATTGCTTTTTCTATTTGCGGAACGTTATTGAGTAAATAAATGTACGGAATAAAATGAAATATTAGACCTATCATAATAATAAAGAAAGGTGTATATCATCGCCACTAATTAAAAACTATACCCTACTAATCCTATCTCAATGCTAAATTTTAGCTTCGATTGCAACATCTAGATGAACAAATATAATATTATATATTCCCTCACCCCGTTGAAGCATATCTTCCTCGATCAACATTTCATTGTGATTTGTGAAGTTTGATATGCATGTACTTGAGAACAAATAAAACCCCCAACACATGAATATATATACTTGCGACTTGCGACTATATTATGTGTACATTAAAATCAATCTTTAAATTTAATTATTAGTATAAAATATATATTAAAAAATAAATATATATTAAAAATAAATTAAATTACATATATATTTATTAAATATATTAGTGAGTAATTTGAGTGTATGATTAATATTTTTATTATACTTGTGCTACGGGTTACTGACTTACATATACTCTCAATGACTCAATGCAACTATATATATCGTCAATAATAATAAAAAAAAAATTAATTAACAGTTGAAGGCATGTGTCTCCGCCAATTTGGAGGAAATCCCTTTCAAATAATGTGTTGATTTCAGAAGTAATAATACAGTAATCAACAAGTCTAATAATGTTCCTTTCATACCTATTCACACTTTTTAAATTGGTTCAAATAATTAATAGTTCCTAGATTTGTCATATATTAGTCAATTATTATATCACCCATTCAATAATATCATCATTATGGTAGTTAATTACGTACTAGCTATAGTGTACTAGTAATATGTTTTGCTTTCATAATCATAATCATGTTCATACTCATACGAGAAAAAGAGTAGTATATAATTCCAATCAATAATTTGACCCCACAGGACCATTAATTTTAGAGCTCAATTGTCTGTCTTTAGTTTATGTCCGCTTCTTTGCAAGTTTAATTTTATTTTAGTACTAATTAATTATCCGAAAATGTTTGGTAACAAAAAAAAATCAGCCAAAATAATCATAATTTGCTTTGTTTAGTATTTATTAATTATTGTAATAATTAATTAATGCTAAATAAAGTAAATTTTAGCTGTTTTTTTTTGTCTACTTAACATTACCCTTAATTATCTGCAGGTTAATCTTAAACTCTAGCCTAGTTTTATTTATATATAGCTTATAATATTTCTCTATCGTATGACCCGAAAATATATAGTAAAATATAAATACCCTTTGTTTGTTAGCATGGCGATTATTTTTCTAATCAAATTAAAATTTATTATGACCGGAAAAGCTGGGATTAATCATCATTATCGTACTATGAATTCCCAATATCCCAAACTGACCTAGAAAACATAATGGCCAATGACAAAGCAATTCGTGTATGTTCAATTAAATCATTAATTGAATAATGTATAGATTCCATTACATTATATATAGGGCAATTTACGTTATTAAATTATTTCATCCTCAATATTACGTAAATGTATTGTTTTCAAATTCAATACGCAAATGCATTGTTTCACTATTTTATATAAATCGCTACTGACAGCAGCGGTTTATGTGTGTGAATGTGTGAGTGTAAACCGCTGCTGGCAGCAGCGGTTTACGTGTGTGTGTGAGTGTAAACCGCTATTGGCAGTAGCGGTTTACGTGTAGTGTGCTGAATGGGACTACCTATATAAACCATGGAGGGGCCAAATGTGGAGAGGTAGAGTGTTATTCACAAATGGATGGGGAGGATAGTTTTGTGGCTCTGGTTCACTGCTCTGGAAAAATTCAAAAGAGCAAAAGGCATGGTGTAAAATTCATAGATAGAGAACCGCTTAGTGTTTTTATCCGATCGTCGAATACGTTGGCAGAGATTAAGTTAAGCATATTACGGAAGCTCGGTACCTGTGGGACGAAGTGGGTAAAAAATTTATTTTACAAGATTCCCATTGCCGTTGTGTCAACTGGTGTGAGATATGAGACCTTCGTGATTGGGTCGGATGAAGACTTGCAGGTCTTGTTTCACTGTAGGCGTAGTTTTCCGGAGGTGAGGATACCTGAGCTGCTTGCGAAGTTGGAAGATGGTGTGGATAGCTCTGGGGCATCGGCACCTAATCCTCAGTCGACCCCAGCTGGTGGTGCATCAACATCGATGCCTGTGGTAGCAGCGGCAGTTCCGAATGCTGAGTCCGAATATGCTGGGGCTGTTCATGCATATATTGCTCCTGTTGTTCCTGATTTTGAATGCGATGCCGGACCGGATCGAGTTGAGAATGCACTGTTTGACGATGATTCGGATGCGGAGCCTGTCGATATTGGTGGGGACAGTGATGATGATATTCCAAGAGGTGGACGTTCAACCCATGGAGGTTCCGGTTCTGGAACACAAGAGTACCCTCCCCACCTCCCTTCTTTGAACTTGGAAGCCATCGGCCAACAGCAGAATGTAGATGCAACATTCGATGGGCAGGAGATGCATGATGGGACACCTATGACTGAATTTCAGATTGGCCAATCTTTCCAGAGTAAAGAGGAAGCCGTGTTGAGTGTAAAAGATTACAGTATTCGGCATGGAGTTGAGTACAAGGTTATGGAGTCCGACAACCTGAAATACAAGGGAGATGCAAGGAGTTTGGTAACGGGTGCACGTGGTTAATTCGGATAGTCATGCGGAAAAAGAAGAGCACATGGGAAGTTAGGAGGTACAACGGTCCGCACACGTGTATGGCCACATCGATATCAAGCGACCACAAGCAGCTTGATTATCATGTCATCTGTGCGAGAATCTATCCATTGGTTCGAGCTGATGCGTCGGTGTCGATTAAGGTGTTGCAAGAGGCAACAGAGGCGACTTATGGATTCAGGCCTAGTTATCGGAAGGTGTGGTTGGCGAAGCAGAAGGCAGTAGCGCAAATATATGGCGATTGGGGGGAGTCATATGCTGATCAGCCTCGGTAGATCCTTGGGGTCACATGCACGATGGAAGGTTCCGTTGCTCTACTGAAGACGTCCCCGGTTAGGGTGGGTGACCAAGTTGATGAAGATAGAGTCTACTTTCATCGGATGTTTTGGACATTCCCTCCGTGTATTGAGGCATTCCGCCACTGTAAGCCACTCGTAAGCATCGACGGAACACACCTCTATGGCAAGTATGGCGGGACATTGTTGTTGGCGATCGCTCAGGATGGTAACTCAAATATTTTGCCTGTTGCGTTTGCACTCGTGGAATGGGAAAATGCAGAGTCTTGGTCATACTTTCTTTCGAACCTTAGAAGGCATGTCACTCCACAGCAAGGTATTCTCGTGATCTCTGATAGACACAACGGCATCAAGGCTGCACTAGAGTCCCCTGATAGTGGTTGGCAACCTCCCCATGCTTATCGGGCATTTTGTATTCGGCATGTTGCTGCAAATTTTGCCCTCACTTTCAAGGGACAGGATGCGAGGAGGTGGCTGGTAAATGCCGTGTATGCGTCTCAGGACGCCACCTCTCAACGAACGCACTAACCAGTGGCTCATCCAACCAGAACCATTGGCTGTTTAGCCTGGCCAAATGGTACAATCCAGCCCTCTCTAAATACGGGATGATCCTTTCATGCATGGACATATTCTGTTGCCGTCTCACACTGTATATACACCTAGTGGGCTGCACAAAACAACAAAGAAATACAAAGTCCAATTAAATTCTCCTATCCTTAAAAAAATTCTCATATCTAACCGGATACAAATATCTTAAACCATCAACAAATTCTCCTATATAAAAAAAAAATTCCCTAGTCACGATAGGAAAAATAACAACACACATACTTTAATAAATAACAGCCAGAAATGTTAAAATATTATAAAACTTTAAAATTTAAAACTTCATATCATACAAATACCCTAACCAAACTAAAATAATTCACTAACATCAACTATCCCTAAACCCTAAACTAAACCAACACCATGTAGCATAACATTCATTGAAAGGATTTGAAATTCAGCTAATTAGTCATATTTATAACTTAACAAGAAAAACTCAAAATACTAAACCAAAACCAGTGAACTAACATCCTAGCATGCGAAGCCTAATTTCAAACTAGTGGGAACAATCTATAAATTCTAATTCGTCTACCTAACCTACCATTTTTCTGACTAACATATGCAAAGCCTAGAAAAAAATAAATGTTAACTAACCTCGTCACCAATAGAACCGGCAATATGCGCAACACCGTTCAGTCGGTACAGGGTCCTGCTTGCCATGATAACTCGCCAGAAGTCGCCGCTGAGATACCTCGGACCCGCTCACAACTTGCTCTGACCTCTCTCTAGAATTTTCTCTCTCTAAAAAACTCCACAAACCATCTAAATTCATAATCCGCGGCTACAACCACGGTTTATATAGGCAAAACACTACACGTAAACCGCTACTACCAGTAGCGGTTTACACTCACACACACACGTAAACCGCTGCTGGCAGCAGCGGTTTACACTCACACACTCACACACATAAACCGCGGTTGGTTGTAGCGGTTTATGCACACCTATATATATAAGGGCAGTAGCGGTTTATATAAAATAGTGAAACAATGCATTTGCGTAATATTGAGGGTGAAACAATTTAATAACGTAAATTGCCCTTATATATATATATTAGTAAAAATTCGTACCTAGTTGTCTTCATGTGAAATTGATATTCGAGAATCATTAGATAACAATCTAGTTAAATATGTTAAATTATCTAATAATTTTTTATTATCAATTTTACATAAAAACAACTGCATGTAAATTTTTACTTTATATTTTTTATAGTAAATTAATTATTAATTTTTTTAGTTAATATCAGTTAATTTTTTAAATTATTTTTATTCTAAATTTAAGTTTTTAATTATAAATTTTAAATTTTAAATTTTAAATTATAATTTTAAACTGTAAAATATTTAAAAAAACATAAAAATTAAAAGATAATTTTATAATAAGAAATTAATTAAAAGTTAATTTCTTATGCTTATTTATAAAATAAGATTCTTCCCAGTTTCTCTCTCTTTTCTCTCGTCTGCGCATAGGTGAGGTCATTTAGCACTTTTTATTTTAGTGGGTTTGAATAACTTAATTAATAGGAAAAAACAGTGCCCCAAATGCTCATTTTCACTTTCTTTTACATATTTTTTTTCTTTAGTTAGATGATGTTGTCGCCTTCTTTGGGTACCTACATGTGTGTCTATCCAGAATGATAAATTTCTTATAACTAATTATGATGCAAAAAAGTGATGCTATCTGGATCCTTCTGGGTATATAATTATATATGAACAACATGTTGTTGGTTTAAAATTTAAATACTATATATATTAAGCCAAGTGATAAGGACATAATTATGTCTACGAAGCATTTACTCTTTGTGTTATATATATATCTTTCCAACCAAAAGTTAAAGAAAAAATATTAATAATAAAAGAAAAAGAGAAACAATTAAAATTCTTTATTAGGTCATGCGCTTTCTATCAAATGCGTCAATCCTTTATCAAAGAGAATCTGAACAATATGACACATTCACAATATTACTTAGTTAATTACTTGGTTTCTGATGATTATGAGTGATTGATCTCATAATTGATAATGACATATAAGCTGTGTTTAGAAGAAAGAGTAGGACAGAGAAATAAAAACTAAAAAATTAAAATTAAAATATATCTTAATATTTTATTAAAAAAAAGAATTAAATTTAAAATTTGAAAAATTAGATGAAAATAATTTTAAAGATAAATGTCATTAAAATTTTAATTTGTGTCCAAAAAATTTTAGTTCTTTTCATTTTTATTTTTTAAAAATATTAAAAAAACCGAAATTTAATTTTTTGAAATCAAAATTTTAATTTTAATCTCTCACTCTTAAATACAATACTGAATTTTAATCACTCAATATCAATTCTAATCCCTGTTTCTAAATGCTACCATAGTAATCATACATTAGTTTGAAATTCTGAATAATTAACAATGTATTGATTAACTTCAAAAAGATTAGGTTATATAGGACATCATATATATAATAGTTGATTTGAAAGGCCAGTAATTATGGCATCGAAGATCAGAAAAATCCCTAGTTAAATATGGAATTTGGATGATGTATGTATGTATGTATATTATAGAAGATTAAAAACTTAAAATCCAATAAAAAGATGTTATATATCTAAAAGGTAATAATGGTATCTATTTATGAAGTACGGATATTTCGTTCAGTTGTTGTGCCTGCGTGTTAGACACATTTTGAACACATTTTGGACACGATACTTATCGACACTCGTTCGATACGCGTGTCTGTCGTGTCCAACTTACCGTGTCTTAATAAAAAAAATTCTTGTCAGATACACATAAATATCATCACGTGTCAACATATCCAGCCTTATTATTAACATGTATTATTGAAATAAGTTTAAAAATAATATATATTATTATTTATTAAAATAAAAAATATTTTAAATATTTTATATAATTAAAAAAATATTAAAAATGATTAAAAAATTATTTTATATTTTAATATCAATAAAAAATTAAAATACTATTATTATTTATCTAAAAAATATTTATTTTAAAATTTGTATATCTGCGTATTTCGTGTTGTGTTATGTTCTGTGTCTATGTATCATAAGTATCTATTGAGGGTCCAAATCAATTTTTCTGAAAAAGGAAGCTAAAAGTGTAAAACAATTTGCATTTTCAAAATATAAAAGATTATTTAATTTATAAAAAATTTACAAGGACATTAAGAAAAATAAAAAATGCTTTCTAACAAGTTGACATATCCAGATCCCCAAAACAAATGTTTTCATAGGGGACAAAAATCAACTAATAATATGCTAACAAAAAATTTTACATCCAAATAAAAGCTACACATCTGAAATTTATTCGGTATATTATTGACGAGCTTTTTATTATTTTTCAGAAAAAAAAAAAAAAAAGTTGATATGGATATATTCGATGTGCCTCCTCCTTTAAAACTGGCAACCATACTTACTATGCCACTTAGTCCACTTTGCAAGTGTCTCCCATGATGAACCATTTCACGAAACATAAATTACTTTTTGATATATTAAATATATAGAAATTACTTTTTCGAATAAAATGTTTTATTCGACTGCTGTTTTGTGAAAGAGACAATCCTCTGTTGGCATCATGAACGAGCATTTTTCCAAAGGATAACTTTGGTTCTTAATTTATTGAAAAATTGTTTAAGTGATTAATTTGTCGCTCACTTTCTCTTTTTTTTTTTCAATAAAACATTTTATTTGTCTGCAAAGAAAAAATGGGAGAAAAATCTTAAATTTAATCGGGCGCTACAACAAAAGCGCCACTTAGCGGCGGTTCCTAAAGCCGTTTAGTGGCGGTTTTACGAAACGCCGAAAGATGAGGCGCGGCTAAACGAATAGCGACAATTTTTTCCAACCGCTGGAATAACCGCCGCAGTATGCGGATGAAACAAGTTATCTCCCAATTTGTGGCGGTTTGTAATGCCAATGACCTGAAAACAGCGCAGTTTTGTGGTGGGTGATAATCGCCGCGAAATACTATTATTTTGCCTCTTTTAAAAAAATATGCTTATTAAACTTTAATTTTTTTTACTTTTCAATTAATTTAGAAAAATTACAACCAAGTAAAAGAGCTCAATTAACATAACAAACCAAATTAAATATGTGCAAACATAACATATATAATGGAATTATCTTAACATCATCCAAAATAAAGTAAGAATACTTAAGTTGAAGAAAATAAGCATAAAGCACTAAACCAACTAAAATGTAAAAGTATCTAAAAACATTGATTGAAATTCAAAATTTTTGTTGTGGGTCGTGATTGCCAGATGAAGATCCTGCATATGACGAGTCCGGTGTACCGCCCAAAAAAGCCAGCTCTGCAGCAACCTCAGTTGGCAAATTGCCTCCTTGCTGTTGGACTAGATATCCCAAGACCTTATGTATCGACTGTCTCTTTGCCTGCTCTTCTTCTAACTTAGCCGTCAATTCTGCAATCCTCCTCTCGTACTCTTCATTGGGCTCTGCATAACCCGACGGTTGTCCAGTAGTGTTACCAAAGACTTGGGTGGGACATGGTCCAGCACCTAGGGCACGAACTCGTCCTAGGTACTCCTTTCTGAGAACTTATGCTAGCGAATCATTTTGTGAAAGGTGCTTAGAGGATCCATCCTGCCTCTCAATATTCGCAATTGCTTCCTACAAATATACAACACATTGGACATGCATGAGTTAACAGTAGCACGATATATACAGTAAGCTAAGTTGCTTCAAATTTTCAATTATGACTTACACTAACAACACGCGCATCGGGATGGATATACGAGCATCTTTTTTCTTATGAGTCATGATAAACAACTCTCCTCTACCAACGTGCCTTCCTTGTTCTTTCTCCTATATCGTTGATATCGACACAATTTAGTAAACAACAACAACATACTTAGAAAGATTAATCAAAATCCTAATGCAAATAATGACTTATTACCACTTCGTCTTTTTTTCTTGCCAATGTTTTAGAGCCCCCAGTATGTGTGTAAAGTTGCTTACTCCGATTTAAAGCGTTCTGTTTACACTTTTTCAATGAACAAATAGCAGAACAAATGTAAATGAGAAAGAGATGTTGAATATAAAATGTAAGGGGAGTAATATGTATACACATGTATGTTTTTGTGGAAATAATTAAATATACCAAGGCTTACCTTTGTGTCTTCCTTCTGGCGATAGTCAATGAACTTTTTCCATTCATTTTCTTCTATTCCTTTCGGGTGATGCTTAAGATTTTCCTCATAAGTCCTTGTTTCTTTGTAATACCTATGATATAAGTGGTGCCTTGTATCCTTCCAGATCTTTCTTATCCTCTTCATAATATCGCGCTTTATTTTTCCTCCGGCATCGTCCTCAAACTGAAAGACCCGCTGCAATTAGTTGACATTGTCATTAACCAAGACCAACTAACAAGTATAAGACTGATAATTTGAAGAAATGCCACAACCATTACAGACTAACTTAAATTGTCAAAGTATGACACTCAGAAGAAGTACAAGCAGTCGCAATTACGTATAAATGAAAAGTGCTTAAATAATGATGTGAAAAACAAAATAAAAAAATTTTACCAACCATATAATTTACACATGCAAAAGACCTTACAAAAAAAAAATGAATACTAAAATTGATTAAATTTTAGAAGCTTAAAGTTGTACCTTAACCATGTCGTACGTATGTTCCTTCTTAGCTTTGCTCACATGCTTCCAACTGTCTAAGTGTATGGGGAACTGGGAATAATCCGCACCCAAACTCCCTAAGAAACCACTCAATAATCCTACTGCCTGACCAATCGGTTGCAGCTCTTTGTTAAATGGGAGTACTATCTTTGTATTGGAAGGGAGCGCTATAGCCTGCTTCATGCTCAGCCTAGAAACTTTTCTCACCAATAAAAAAATAAGAAACTTTTCCGAAGCCAGTGTATAAAGCCAGGAAGACAATAAGAAAGCTGGGTATTGAATACACCAAGATAGATGCTTGTCCAAATGATTGTATACTGTATCGAGGTGATGATGAGAACCTGACTAGGTGCAAGAAATGTGGGTGTTCAAGATGGAAGCAGAAGACTAAAAAGGGCTCTATTGTTAGGCTCAACGTACTAGTGAAGAGAAATGGAAAACCTATAGCAGCCAAGACTCTTCGTTACTTTTCCCTCATACCACGACTGTAGCGGTTATTCATGTGCAGCAAGACATCAAGTGATATGTTATGGCATAAACAGGCATCTAATAACGATGGTTTTCTTAGGCATCCAAGGGACGCTGAAGCATGGAAAAGTTTGATGCAAAGTATACTAATTTTTTGGCAGATCCGCGCAATGTTCGCCTAGCCTTGGCGAGCGATGGATTTAATCCCTTTGGGAATATGAGCACAAAGTACTCCATCTGGCCTGTGATTCTTATTCCGTATAATCAACCACCTTGGTTTTGCATGAAGCAGACATCTTTCATTCTATCCACGCTTATTCCTGGGCCGAAAATGCCAGGTAACGACATAGATGTTTATTTGCAGCCTTTGATAGATGAGTTAAAGCAATTATGGGATGGCGTTGAAACCTATGATGCCAAAGAGGGAAACACTTTCAAAATGTGTGCGGCACTGATGTGGACTATCAACGACTTTCCAGGATTAGGAAACCTATCTGGCTGGAATACGCACGGTGGGTTAGCATGTCCTACGTGTAAATTAGATGCTAAGCCACATCGGCTGAAAGATAGTCAAAAATGGTGTTTCATGGGCCATCGACGCTTTTTGAATCAGGGACACAAATATAGACTAGACCGGAATAGATTTGATGGGCAGGTTGAAGGTAGAGATCCACCAAAGAAGTTATCCGGAACAGATGTATTGAGGCAACAGTCTAATGTGCACATTTCATTTGGGAAGAGTTCAACTGTGACATCCAAAAAAAGACGCAATGGTCAGGATGCAGATGAAGATGACTCGCATTGGAAGAAGAAGAGTGTTTTCTTTGACCTCCCGTACTGGGAGGATCAGATGTTGCGTCATAACCTCGATATGATGCATATAGAAAAAAACGTGTGTGACAATGTGGTATTTACTATCTTAAACGATAGCGGCAAATCAAAAAACAATCGTAAAGCTCGCAAAGATTTACAATGCATGGGTATAAGGCCTAAATTATGGCCGGGGGAAGGTGGTAAATATTCTTCTCCAATATTTGCGATGTCGAATTCACAGAGGAATATATTCCTAAAGACTTTGCAGAATGTGGTCTTTCTAGATGGTTACTCTAGCAATGTTGCTCGTTGTGTTGATTTGCGACAGCGCAAGTTATCTGGGTCGAAAAGTCATGACTGTCATATTCTGATGGAACAATTACTCCTAATTTTGGTGAAGAATGCACTTCCGAGTCCGGTATCCAATGTGATTGCAAATTTGTCATCATTTTTTCGAGAACTTTGTGGGAAAGCCATAAACCCTATGCATCTTACTGAGCTTCGAAATCATGTTGTGCAAACTCTGTGTCAGATGAAAATGATTTTTTCTCCATCCTTCTTCACCGTCATGATTCACCTCACGGTGCATCTCGTTGATGGGTTACTCTTGGTGGACCAGTACATTATAGGTGGATGTATCTAATAGAAAGGTTAGCTTGTTGATAAACCCCTTTAGTACAGTCAGTTTAATTAATTGTGTATATACTGAGCGTTTTATTGTATCTATATAAAAGGTATTTGGGACATCTGAAGCAATATGTTCGTAATAGGGCACAACCAGAAGGTTCAATTGCAGAAGGTTATTTATCTGAGGAAATCCTGACTTTCTGTTCTAGGTATTTGGATAATATTGAGACTAGAATCAACCGACCACGGCGAGTTGATGTTCTTCATAATTCAGGGAAAAGTATGTTCCCAGCTATTGGAAAGGCATTAGGGGCTGTTTCGCATTTCAAACTCACTCCAATGGAAAAACATCAAGCTCATCGTCATGTGCTAGTCAACTGCGATGACGTGGTTCTGTTTGTTGTGTAAGTATATGCATGTATTTCTAAAACACCAATATAACTCTTTTGTCCGAGTGTCTAGTTGTAGTAATTTTCTTTTTTCCAACAAAGTACATTTAGGAAAAAGACAAAGCGAAGCTTGCGTCATCAGACAAGGTCGCAAGCTAAGATAGATAGTGTTGTCCATGCAGAATTTTCTCGGTGGTTCAAGCATGAGGTTGACAGAAAACTAACCTGACCAATTTGTTTTAAGCCTAGAATTAGTAATATATGAAAACCGATTTTAATATAAAGCATGAATGTTATGTGGTTCCAGGTTCCTATGGAAAGTACACTTCATTCGAAAGATCTGAAGTTGCTTGCGTGCGGTCCCATGAGTCAGGCAAGACGTTTTGGGACGTACAATGTTAACGGGTACAAGTTTAGAACTACCACAAAGAAAAACAGGATGAAAACACAAAATAGTGGAGTATATGTATCATCTAATACAAGAAGTTATGCAAGTATGCATGATAATAGAGTGGTTGTTGGTGGTGTTCCGTATTACGAAAAAATTGTAGACATAATTGAATTGAATTACAGCTGTTCCTTCACAGTGGTATTGTTCAAATGTGTTTGGGCTGATACCACTACCAGTAGAGACATCAAACAAGACCAGTTGGGGCTTACCAGCGTTAATTTCTCTCGTCCGATACACACTGGTAATCGTGAAGAAGATGAACCATACATATTGGCATCGGAAGCTCAGCTTGTATACTATATGGATGATGAAGTAGCCAAGGAATTGAGTGTTGTGGTTCATGTGAAACCAAGGGATTTGTATGACATGGGAGAAGAGAATGAAGAAGTTGAAGTTGGTTTTTCTCCACAGCCAGGGTTGAACATGTCAGCGGAAGGAGACATTGAAGATTTACTGTTGACGAGACGAGGGAGGAAGATATAGAAGACCTCATAGAAAATGCTTCAGAGAATTTCGATGATGTCGCGTAATGCTTGTATGAAGCATTTTAATGTAATTTAAAAATGATCTTTCTGTCATAAACTAAGTTAAATAAAGTCAGTGTTGTACGTCGTTTTTTTTGTTACAAATACTTGTGTAGTTTTTATTTGCAGTTAAATATTTATGTTATTGTGAATTCTCATGAGTAAAAGCAGACTTTTTGTTTCTTTCAACGATTTTAATACGGAAAAGTTAGTTTACGTTAAATCCTTATTCCTTCTACAGTTGTTGTTTTTCTTAAGGTTGCATTTTTGATAATCTTGCTATCTATTACGCAATATAATTTTACTAGTGTTACGTTTTGAAAATAATAGTGAACATAACATGACGGTGGAACAGGATCGATGAAAACTGAGGACTTTTCGTCATCCTCTGCAAGCACAACAATTGCTACAGAGCTTCTGTTTAAGAAAATTGCCCAAACTACTAACAAGGGTGATCGTAATTGTCAAAAATTTGTGTTTAGTTTTAATATTGTCTTAGCATATTGTAATTTGGTTTTTTTTTCTAAGTCAGTATTTAATAACTTCGGAGTTCTCAGTTTCTTCTATGAACACTCATTCTGTTATGTGCATGTTGATATTTTCAATCTTACCTGAATATTTTGGAGAAATAGTTCCTGACAGTTTAAATGGAGAAGAGTCTGATTCAGAAGACAATTTAGATTATATCTCTTCTGTCGCAGTCGACAGATCCACGCAGTTTGATCTGAATAAGGTTCTGGAAGAAGACGATGAAACTTTAGAAGACCAACAAGATAAACAAGATGATATATATGTTAAGAAAATGTGCTTTGATCTGAATAAAATGCCATGGTATGGAGATGAAATATCAGATCCTATAAAACGTGAAGCCCATAGATTCATAACATACAGAGTATTTTTCGCCAGGTCAATACGATGTTGGAGAGAAATTTTGATCTTTTATTATAACCATTACGCTGATTTCCTTAGTTTAATGATTTGGATCGCAGTTTTACATGTTTATTCTTGATTTATGTTTAGTAAGGCATAACTTCAAAGAGGCGTAACTTTGATTTATGCTCTCTATAACTTTATTTTAACTTTATAAATTCAGAGTTTGATTTTATTTTCTTCTTTTACATCCATGATTGAATGCAATTTTTAAATACCAATAACGTAATCAAGAAAATATTATTAGTAAATTTGTTCACGTGAGTTAACATATATAGTTTACAAGTAACTTGTGAATTTTTTTTCGTAAAACAGATGTAGAAAAAATGTTACGAGTTTAAGTAACAATGATTTAAACATATGTAGCTTCAGATAGTAGTCTTTACTTAACTAGATTATACCCAGATGGTTATTACTAGAGAGAACAATGCAATATGTGGTAATACACATCTTGCGCGGATTAAACGAAACCGCCACAAAATATAAAACATTAAATCACCCGGCGGACATATAGCAGCGGTTTTCAAAAAGACGCTGCGAAATGCAAACCTAATGGAAATATAGCGGCGGTTTGAAATAAACCGCCGCTAAATGTCGGCCTGATTGCAATCCCAACCCCTAACCACCGCAAATTGTCTTTTCGCGGCAGTTTAACATAACCGCCGCAAAATTTTTGCCGCTAAGTGACGCTTTTGTTGTAGTGGAGGTAAGGACTAAGGAGATAATTGGAATATTTTAAACTTAAATACTTATTTCACATTAAACATGGACCATAAATAAAGAGCATCATATATATGCTTTTCTTTTTTATACTCAGTATCGTATATGAAATTTTTGATACTATACATGCATTCATGAGTATATAGACATTAGAGATATAATTATTCATATATTTTTTATATTAATTTAAATATTTAAAAGAAGTAATATCATAATATATATAATATATATTGAAAAAAATTTCCTAATAAAAAAATTTAAATACAAATTTTAAAAAAATTCTTACAATAAAAATGTACAAAAATATAATCATTCATATATATATATATATATATATATACAACATATTATATTTGGGATGGCCATTATCATCTCTTAGCAAGTTGTATGAATTTTTTTAATTTAAACTTACTCAAGGTATATGTTGACCCAGAAAAATAACTAAAGACATATTGCTCATCATATAAATATATATATATATAAGTTTCAGTAGCAACATCGGATTTCTAGCTAACAACCAATCAAGAAGGAAGAAAGCTCGATTTCAATAGATCGGAGGCTAGGGCAAGGGCAAGGAAGGAGAAGGGAGGAGCTATGGCTAATCAGTCCATCCATCAAGCCTAGAGAAAGGAAGTATGCCAGTCGGCGAAAACATTAAAAGGGAATGGCGCTTCCAACGTTTAGATGTCGGAAGACCTTGACGTGAGTAGACCTTCTAAGATCCACCGCGTGACCTGTATGAACACAGCAAATTGACTCGCAGCTTCGAAAACAGGAAAGCGGAAACAAAGCTCAACAGAACTAGCCACACATCGACAGCTAACTCGATGATCTAGTGGCCAGTGCCAGAGAGTCGACTCGCTTTAGGTAGGAGTCCCCTGGCTTCCTTTCAGCGTTCACTTCCTTATCCCTATAAGTCGAGCTAGGGAAGGAAGTAGTGGGATAGAGTGAGTGAGAATTTCACTCCCAGGATAAGAGTCAGCTGTCCGGAGATCTTACCTGCATGTAAAATCCCATGCTATATATATATATATATATAATGCCTAAACATTTTGAATGGTCACGAGAATAATGCTTACATTCACAACAAAAAATTTCATGATTTAAAATTTCTTTTAAAATGATTCCAACCATTTCTAACTATGTACTTTAATAAACAAAGAAAATAATCAAAAAGAAAATCTCTAGAAAGAAAAAGGATGGTATATGTTAGAATATAATTAGAATCAATTATAATTATTTAACATATTTATATATTTATTATAAGATATTATGCTTTTATTACTTTAATTTTTCTAGCATCTATATATAGTCTTATATATTGTATTATTCTTAACCCACTCAATAATAGATAACCCTTTCTTCAGATTACTTTATTGTTTCTAACATGATATCAAGAGTATAGGTTTTTTTTTTCTCTATGGAAATTAGTTCATAGTCCTTTTGTTTTTTCTTTCGATAGTGTTCTTTGACCTTGATTTTTTATCCTTTTCCGACGCCTTAGTTCGTCACTGCCTTTACTACCGTCTTCGTCTCGTCGTCACGAGTTCAACGAGTCTAAAATCATTGCCAGCAATCACTGGACGTGCCTTCACGTGCTGCCTGAAGCTCGTTATTCGCTTTAGATTCTTTCTCCCTCCAAACGCCTCCAGCACCGTTGGATCCATACCCAAGATCAACGGTCTAGCAGTGTCTTACGTGTCACGCAACGGCATAACACACGGACCCATTTTCAACCCGTGTCCCTCTCGGCCCAGCCCGACCCGCCTCCAGACCCACGTGCCACATCCTCGCCACGTCAGCATTGACGTGTTTTCCTCCTCTAATTCGGCATTGCCATGTGTCCTCTTCTGCTGACATGGCTGCTGATGTGGCAGACTGTGGGACCCTTTCTAAGGTTTTTTTGGTGAGCTCTTTCCGATTCTTACCTACGTTTTATCGATTTCTATCCCGATTTTTCAGTTTCTTCTCTTTTTTGTCTTTGTTTCTGCTATTATGGAAAAATCATATATTTTTCAACCTACATACAGGAAGGATAAATTTTGCCGAAACTGTCATCATTTTGGTCACCTACTCCCAGACTGCCCCTCTGTTGAATGTCGAAAATGCAAGTAAAAAGAACATATTGGCTTCAATTTCCCAATATTATTTTGTCATTATTGCAAACTCTTGTGACATTTGATTACTACCTGTTTTACTCGCCCACCACGTCCTAATCAGACCAAGTATCATTCTCGTACCAACTTCTCTAAGACAGTGTCTGCTTTGCTGCTGCTACTGTTGCTACTAAATCTACCAATTCTACTTCTCTCAACCCATCTTCAGTCTCTCTATCTGCTATTGAGTTTCTTCTTAAGCAACTTCTCTCCTTTACTTGTAATACTCCTGCTGCTTTTTTCACTCCTCTAGGTAATTATAAATGGTATTTTGATTCTGGTTACTTTCATCACATATCTCATTTGCGTTATCTTTTCTCGACTTTCTCTACCACTACAAATGCACCTTCCGTCAACACTGTTGATGGTTCCCTCCTGCATGCGACACATAAAGGTTTTATTTCACAGTCAAATCTTAATCTCCCTGATACTTATTTTATTCCAAAATTAAACTTTAATCTTATTCCTGTTGGTCAACTTGTTAATCTCGGTTTTGATATCAATTTTTCTATTTCTGGTTGTCATGTGCAGGATCATCGGACAGGACAAATCATCGGGATTTGACATAAGGTCGAAAGGTTGTTTGAACTCGAGAACTTTCATATTCCTCCTATATCAAATCTCTGTATTGTTTCTTCTCCATCTACCATTCATTTGAGGCATCACTGTCTTGCCTACAGCTCCTTAGAAAAATTGCATCCTCTTGTGTCTAAGGGTGTTTTAGGTTAGGATAATAATGAGTCTTTTTATTGTATTTCTTCTCAAACTGCAAAACATCCAGCTTTATCTCTTTACAACAATCCGTCTCTTGCTTGCTCTCCTTTTGATCTTATCCACTCTGATATTTGGGGTCCCTCTCCTACCGCTTCTATGGGAAGGGTTAAATATTTGTAGTTTTTATTGATGATTATTCATGTTTTACTTGAGTTTATTTGATGACTAATTGCCATGAGTTGCCTTATATTTATATTAACTTTGCCACTATGATTAAAAATTTTTCAAAAGTTTTTTGACGCGATAATGCTATGGAATATCGTGACTCAAAACTTTTAAATTTTCTTGTTGAACAGGATACTTTGTCTGAGTTTTCTTACCCTAGTACGTCTCAACTAAATGGACGGGATGAATGCAAATACTGTCACATTCTTTACTCTGTTCATGCAATGCTTATTTCTTTTTCGTGTCCTGAGCGTACTTGGAGCGAAGCTGTTCTCACTGTTATCCATGTTATCAATAGACTTCCTTCTTCTATCCTTGGTAACCTTACTCTCTTTGAACGTCTTTATCATACTTCTCCAGATTGCAGTTCTCTTCGAATTTTTGGTTGTGTCTATTTTGTTCTTCTTCAGCCTCATGAACATAATAAACTTGAACCTCGAGCTCGCATGTGTTGTTTCCTTGGTTATGACACTGAACACAAGGATTATAGTTGTTGGGATCCTCTCTCTAGGCATATTCGTATATATTGTCATGTTGTATTCTGTGAGTATCACATGTTTTTTAGGTTCTCCTCATTTGAGTCAATTCCATCTACTCAGTCACCATTTTTCATTAACCCCAATGTTAATCTTTTTTCTAGTAATAATTCTACAGATTCTATCTCAAGTTATCCTTTCGAGCCTCCTACTCTTCTGCCTTCTTCATCTCCTGATGATCCAAGACTGGACGATGATTCTGCTCCTGCTGTCATACCTCCTCCCTCCAATCGTTCTTCTAGGGTATGAAATCTACCTCCTCATCTTCTTGATTTTCATTGTTTTTCTTTTACTCATTATCACCATGAACCTCAATCATTCCGAGAAGCCTCCACAAATCCAAATTCCGGGCAAGCAATGCAAACAAAAATTCAGGCACTTGAAAAAATACACACTTGGAATTTGGTTGATCCTCCTTTTGATCACGAAATTGTGGGTAGTAAATGGGTATACAAGATCAATACTCGCTCTGATGGTTCTATTGACCATTGTAAGGCACAATTGGTTGTTCAAGGATGTACGCAAGAGTATGGTATTGATTATAAAGAGGCTTTCGCTCCTGTTGCTTGTCTTACATCTGTTTGCACTCTCCTTGCCATTGCTACAGTAAAAAAATGGTCTCTTAGTCAGATGGATGCAAGGAATGCATTTCTTAATGAGAATTTAAAAAAGAAGGTCTATATGAAACTACCTCCGGGATATCTTTGTCCTTTTAGCAAAGTCTGTCTCCTTCGTAAGGCAATTTATGGTCTTAAGCAAACTTCTCGTGAATGGTTTGAAAAGTTCAACACCACTATATGCAATTTCGATTTCACTTGCAGCCCTCTTGGGAATGCTCTTTTTATTCGTAAAAGTGAACGTGAGATTGTTCTTCTACTTTTGTATGTTGATGACATGATCATTACTGGAAATGATGTTGATAGTATCTCTAATCTTAAATCATCCATTCACCACACTTTTAAGATGAAAGATTTTGATTCTCTCAATTATTTTCTTGGACTTGAAGTCATATCCTCAGATGACGGAATCTATCTCTTTCAAGCTAAGTATGCTTCTGATCTTCTTGTTCGTGCTGGAATTACAGATAGCCGCACTGAGTCTACTCCTCTTGAGCCTAATGTTCGGTTTACTCCTGTGGATGACACTGTTTTAGATAATCATACTCTTTATCGATAGTTAGTTGGAGGTCTCGTCTACTTGATTGTCACTCGACCAGACATCATCTATCTAGTTCATGTTCTTAACCAGTTCTTGTCAGCTTCTCGTACTACTCACTATGTTACCGTTCTTCGCATTCTTCGCTACATCAAAGGCACTTTGTTTCATGGTCTTCATTTTTCTGCTCATTTATCCTTAACCCTACAGGCATACTCAGATGCTGATTGGGCTGATGATCCCACTAATCGTCATTCTACTGCTGATTATTGTTTGTTTTTTTGTGACTCTCTCATTTTCTAGCAAGCCAAGAAACAAACGTTCACTGCTCGATCAAGCACCGAAGCTGAATATCATGCCCTCGCTGATACCACTGCTGAGGTTGTCTCGATTCATTGGCTTCTCGAAGACTTAGGTGCCCTTCAGTCATCCCCAACTGATGTTTATTATGACAACTGCAGTGCCATTTAGATTGCCCATAATGATATTTTTCATGAACGCACCAAACACATTGAGATTGATTATCATTTTGTCCGACAACGTCTTCTTATTGATGTTGTTTGTCTCATAGCTGTATGTTGGAACTCTATAAATTAGACTACTACTGATATCTTCACGAAGGTTCATCATCCTACTTATTTTCAAACTCTAGTGTTCAAACTCGAGATAGTATCTTTGGCTCCCACTTGAGTTTAAGAGGGATGTTAGAGTATAATTACGATCAATTAGTATCAATTATAATTATTTAACATATCTGTATATTTTTTATAAGATATTATGATTTTATTACTTTGATTCTTTTAACATCTATATATAATCTTATATATTATATTATTCTTAACCCATTCAATAATAAACAATCCTTTTTTTAGATTACTCTCTTATTTTTAACTTATATATTTGTTACAAATATTGAAAAAAATAGACTAAAGTAAAGAGTAATGACTTCAATTATAAAATTTTACCAAGATAATAATTTATACGACAATGTTAAGAAAAATTATTTTATTTAATATTTAATAAATTTTAATTATTTTTTATTAATTTATTTTGATTACCAAACATTTTGGTTTGTCGTAATACATCATCGTGTATTCAATGTTTATTGAATCGGCATATCGAAACCTAACATTGTAAAAACAATGTATCACATTTGGCTTTGACGACGTCAACGCATACTTTAATTTAAAATTTAATTACAAAATGATAGCAGCAAATCACCTCTATATGATTCTTATCGGTGTGCGCCGGCTAAAAATTAAAAATACATGAGCACCACCATTTTAAAGTAAGGTAGGGTATCGGAAAAGAAAAAAGTGAGATTCTTATAATATATATGTGACGTTCTATTTTAAAGTCTAGAAACATTTTTTCATGTTTATTTCATATTATGATTGATTAGCTTAGTTTATGTTAGTGGCTAATCATTAAACTAACATCACGCTTTAATCAGAGATAAAATGGATAATGATTCGGTAGCATATATAGAATTGACAAGTAAATTTTTAAAGGGCACCTCATCATCTTAGCTTCGTGAATTCTATATAATATTTGAAACGAAATAGAATAGTAAGTTACATATGCTCAAGCAGTATTAGATGTAAACCCAATCCAAAAAGTAAACATGGCCCGAAATTATTATGATATATATTTTCAATGGCACTTAGTTAGGAAGATAATAACTTAAAATTATTTTATTTTATTTAATATATATAATATTTATAGTTATATATTTATTATATTTAAAATTATTTAATTCTTTTAATAATAATTAAGAAATAAGATAACTTTAATTATTTTAGATTTATTTTTTATTATCTATTTTTTAAATATTTTTTTCTATTGGATGGTACAATGAATAAGAAACTTCTTTACATTTATGGAGTTGTAGTTTTGTAGATTTTATATAAATTTAAAAAATATTTCATTACCATGGTAAACCTTTTTTTTTCTCTTATGATATTATAATATTATAAAACTTGGGCTTTACATATATTCATATATAATGCATTCCTTAACGAAATAGTGACAATTCTGAAAAGTCTATTTATGATTGTCACTATTTATTATAATTTGTGACTATTTGTTATAATCTATTTTATTTGTATTCTAAAACACTAGAAATAATACTTTTTAAGATATTTTGTATTGCTAGAAATATATTATTGTTGGTATAAATGCTAAGTTACTAAGTCCAAAATAGTGACAAATCTAGAAAGTCTTCCCTACAAAGTTATTTTTAATAAAAAATAAAAAATTCATGAGAGAGAAAGAGAGAGATGGATGCTCGCCTAAGTAAGCTTGTTTGCTAATAACTATTTTGAATGATTTAAGAATTTATTTTTTAAAAAATTTAAATGAATAAAAAATATATAAATAATTAAATTAATTATTAATATAATATAACATATTAAAAATAAATTAAATTTAATATATATTTATAAATAAATATATAATAATTAATTTTACTGATTAATTTTAGTATGTAAATAATATTTTTTTGAATAATTATATCTTTGATGGATTTCATTTCTAGAACAAAATTGGACAACAGAACACAATAGAAAAAGAAAATCTAATTTTATTATTTATTTATTTAAATATAACAAGGTAAAAAAACCTAAGGTGCATGTAGGTATTAGTAGTTGTCGAAAGCGAAGAATAACAACGGATCCTCAATGCGGAACTGCCATGAAGATGAAGAAGACGATGAAGCATAGGAGCATAGTCCATCCTCATCAGCAGGAAAAAGATCTGGCAAGTCAAACAATGCGCCATCGTCATCACGTTCTTGTGATGAAGAAGAAGATGAAGAGGAGGAAGAAGAAGAAGGTGGTGGTTGATGAAACTGAAAGTCGGTGTCATTGGCGGCGATGGCAGCAGCAACCTGGATATCTTTAGGCGAAGTGGTTGCAGGGCGTGGAAGAAGAGATGCAAGTTGAGGGAAGTTGAGGAATGCGGAATCACCTTTGATCGCCAAGGCTGCCACGTCATGCGCTCTTGCCGCCATTTCGGCAGTTGGATACGTGCCTAACCATATTCTGTTTTTCTTTTTCGGTTGCCTTATTTCTGACACCCACTTCCCCCAGTTTCTCATCCTCACGCCCCTGTATGTCGCGTGCTTCTCACTCTCCCTACTACAACTACTACTGCTACTACTTCTCTCCCTCTTCTTCTTTGATTTTCCTCCTAATGGTTCTTCTTCTTCTGTTGATGAACTCGTCGTGCTTGTGTTGTTGTGTTCTACTTGATGAGGAGAAGGAGCATCATTACTACTGGTTTCCATGTTTTGATTTTGAAGATTATTAGAGATTGAGAGGGATAATGAGGCTTCCATGATGCCTTCGACTCTGATCTATATGTATAGATCGATATAGATCGATGTTTGTTTGGCTTTTTTTTCTTCTCAAAAGGAATACCATTTATACAAAGAGAGGGAGAGAGAGAGAGAGTGGGAAAAGAAAAAGATATAAAGAAAAAAAGAAAAAGAAAATAAAGAAGAAAAGAAAAAGGAATGCATATGTTATTGTAATTACCAAAGGATATGGGCTCCATTGAAAAAGAGACAACAGTGCTACATTCAGCTATTTTATTTCTTTCCCATGTGGCAATTTAATAAACTCAATAAAAATATCTTTATATAAAGATAATTAATTATATTAAATATATATTAAAATTAATTATTATATAAAATATATATTAAAATATAAAATGTATATTAAAAATAAATTAAATTATACATGTTTACATAAATATATAATTAATTAATTTTGATAATTAATTTTAATATATAATTAATATTTTTAAAATATAATAATTAAAAATTATTAAATAATTTAATATATTTAATTAAATTATTTAATATTTACGTAAAAACATCTTTAATCGAATAACTAATTATATTGGATGGTACTATTAACCTTTGTCCTTTGTGCTTTCGTCCCTAGTGTCTAAATTCTAACCATTATTCATATAATACATTATTTCCATTATTATTATTATTATTATTATCATATCCGTTCCGTTTCTATTTTCCATGTGTTTGCACAGTTTTCTCCTATTAAGAATGAACAACTCCTCATTGTGTGTTAGTTGATGTATAAGTGGTAGGCCCTTTAATTGGTAATATAATATATGTGAATTGATTTCAATCATGATTTTAATTACATGAATATAATGGTCTATGCATCATGATCTCTCTGACTTATATATATTTATCACACTCTTAGCTTGTGGCGGATCCAGCTAACCAGAGACCTGATAAATTCTTTTATTATTCGTCTAATACCAATACCTTCAACTTTATGTATGACTTATATAATGTATATAATATCTTCTTTTATTTATTTCTCTACCCTTGTTGGTTATGAATACATATATACCCTTTTAACTATAAAATATTCAATTATTAGTTAGCTTAGCATATATGTATAGATTACATTTAAAAAAGAAATTGAAAATGAAAGACAGATATTAAAAAATAAAAACTAAATTAAATTTATATATTATGTTTGTAATAAATCGAATTATGTCTAAATATTATTTTAATTTAAAATAAATATAAAAATTAAAAAATAGAATTAAAATTTAAAAAATATTATTAAAATTTTAATTTTCAATCTAAAAAATTTTAAATTCCTTTTAATTCTATTTTTTAAAGATATTAAAAAGACTAAAATTTTAATTTCAATTACTAACCACCAAACATAATAATAAATTTCAATCTTTCAATCTTAATTTTAGTTTCTAAAAACAAATACTACCATAATATCAATGCTCCCCTTCACCGAAAATTAAAAAACCATGAGCTCGTTGGTATGTCCTCTTCAACTTGACCAAATTGTATATATGTCTTAATTAACTAATTAATTAATATAATTAACCTACTGATCTGGCCTTCTGGTAGAGATAGTTCCAATTCCATATACATACACATAGACATACTTATTATTTAATTTAGGTACAGTTGTTATGCATGCGTAGCATAACCAATAGAATCAAGACTCTTGTCTTAGAATCTCTGGTTGAAATTAAATTCTTTCAAAAGAGGTATGCTTGGAGTTTCACCACTTGAGCCAACCCACGTGGCTTGGTTTTGGTACCAAGGGAAGAAGACAACAAATGCAACACACATTAATATCACTATTCCGTTCTAATAACTATAAAAACTCAAATTGTTCTAATCACGGTACAGCAACATGTATGTATCATATGCATATATCTCTATATAATTGTTAATAATAATTAATAATGTTTTTATTATTTAACTAAATATATGTGTGTATTATGCTGAAAGCCTACGAATAATATTGACAGAGCAAGGGTTTAGTTTGAGAGTGTTGAGAGGTGGATTTGCTTTCTAACACGAAACATGGCTGACATACACATGCTGCTGCTGCTGCACATGCTATTATTGTGGGCCAATCATTGCTCCAAGACCAGTTTTTATTCTCATATGGTCAACTATGATATGCGTTTAATCTCTTGATTTTTTTTTGTTACATTAAAAAATCGGTAATTATAAATAATTTATGTTAGTCAAATAATTAATTCACTCGTTCACTTAAGTAAATATTAAAAATTTAAATATCACATCGTATATATAATTATTTATTAGTCTATAATAAATTAAATTTTAAATAATAGAGGTTCAATATACAACAAACTAATCCTTAACTTACGACATATTATAAAAAAAATTAAAATATTAGTAATTACTCACATAAATTTGTCTTTATATGAAGACAATAAATAAAAATTATTATATGATTTAATATGTTTAGCTAAATTATTGTCTAACAATTTTTAATTATTATATTCAATAGTCATTTTAGAAAAAATGAAGGGTAAATTACTGAAATTGCACCCGAATAATTTATCACTTACAAAAATGCATCCGAATTTTATTATCAACAAAAATGTCTTTAAATAATTTAAAAACACGATAAAAATATCTAACATTAAATATGTATTTTTTCAAAAAAGCTTTAGAGATTCAATTTTGATGCGATTTTTTGTAAGCATAATTAAAAAAATAAGATATTTTTATTATTAAAATTTGGCGATTTTTCGCTAAGTATATATTTTTTTTGTGATTTTTAAAAATTATTATTGGTTGTTGACAAAAAACACCAAAAAAATATATACTTAGCGAAAAATCACCAAATTTTAAAGATAAAATATCTGATTTTTTTAATCATGTTTGCCAAAAATCATATAAAAATTTAATCTCTAAAGTAATTTTTTATAATACATATTTAATGTTTGGCATTTTTGTCCCATTTTAAAATTATTTGAGGATATTTTTGTCGATAACAAAATTATAACGTATTTTTGTCCGACAAAATTATTTGGGTGCATTTTGTGTGGTTTACCTAAAAATTAATGTATTTAAATCTATTTTACATCCAAATGTATTGAGTTTTTAATATATCAAAAATGAAAAAGATATTTTGTTTCTCATTATGCGTGTGTACCAAGAATTAAATTAGCGAGAAATCCATAATTAATGAGAAATTAGGTGGTGTGCTGGTAAAGAACTGTGGGAATTGAAGATGGACGGAGTATAAAGAACAAAATGCTAGGTGAAGATTTACCTAAATCAAAGTTTGTATATATGTACCTAATTAAAAATAATTTGGCTATGTGCAACAAAAGGGATAAGAAATGGGAAGGTGGAAGAATTTTAACTAAGCACAAGAAGTTAAGTAACTATGAAACGGCCTTTGACCATTTAATGGGGTAGGTTCAACAAGTGTATATCATTAACATAACTATAATTAATAAACGTGTGTGTGGATGGATAACTTCTAGTTTGTACTATATATGTTACTATGATTCCTTTTCGAGTTTAATTATTATGGAAGGTAGGGAAGGTAAATTCATGATCCTCTTATTAATTAATTGGTCCCCATTTTGGGTTCCATGCTACAATTAAGCTAAGGACTAAGGAGGAATAATATCCTATAATACCTTATTAATACCTAGCTAGCCACATTGATTTAACCTTAGCTCACATTAGGGATCAATCGACCTACATTTTAAAGAATTTCAATATCCAATTTATGATGATGATCTCATTTCATTTATGTCATCTTTAAAAGTACATCAAACTGAATGCTTTACTTGGTCGATCTTTTTGTTGTCATTATCTATATGCACTTTGTGTGGGTTCAACATGTATATTAGAGAAACATTATATATTGCATGTTTTCTTTGAAAACCTTACACTTCAAATAATCAAATTTAAGATTTTTAGAGGAAAGAAAGAAATGGAAGAGGGAAAATTTACAGCAATAATACATTCCCTTCGAGTTGATGGAAAAAAAAGGAACCGGTTATATTTTTAATATTTTTTCTAAAGTAAAAGTTTATTTTAAATTTGTTTAATTTTTATATAGATTTTTGTTTCTCATTTTATTTGTCTTATGTTATTTTTTCTCTTTTAGGTAGCGTTTGGTGGAGAGACAGAGATGGAAAGACTGAGACTGAGAGACAGAGACTAAGACACAGGAATTGAAATAAATTTCAGTATTTTGTTTGGTGCAAAATGGGAGACAGGAATTGAAACAAGAATGAAACTCTAATTTAATTTGCACAAAGGGTAAAATTGGAATTAATTAATTGAAATGAAAGTATTTTAGGTATAAAATGTTATTAAAGTTTCAGTCTCCATCTCTAAAAATTTTAGTCCCCTATATCCCTACTTTTTGGAGGTACTGAAATACTGAAATTTTAGAGACAGAGACAGAAATTTTAATATCAGTCTCTGAACTAACAAACACGATACTGAGTCTCAGTCTCTCAGTCTCTGTCTCAGTACCTCAAAACAAACGCTACCTTAGGATTTATCAAGGATTGAACTTTAAATCTTTTGGATATAAAGTTCTAATACCATGTCATGATACTATTTTTCTTAAAATTTAAAAAAAATTATATCTCTAACAGACTATAAAAAAATTAAAAAAATACAATTGTCCCTTTGTATAAAACCTTTTTTGGTTTTCCTTAAATAAAATTCAAAGTTCTCTTAATAATTTCAGTCTAATTATTAGTCCTTTTTTTTTAATTGAATCTTGTTTAATATTAATTTTTCCTAATATTTTTTTTTTTAATTTAGAAACAAAAATTATTTAGTCAAGTCAAACTCTTGAGGATACGTTAACACATATTAAATTTTTTTATATATATAATTATAAGTATATACTCAAATAGGTCCTAAAAAATTTTGCACCATATGTTTTTATTTTAAAAATTTGTATTATATTAAGGTTTTTGAAATTTATAAAAGTAAGGTATACAACTTTTTATTTAGATAAATCTTTAAAAATATATAACAAAAGAATATATATATATATATATTACTTTTAAAAAATTCAAAAATCTCAACATAATAATTTTTTTAGAAACAAAAACATTCAATGTGATATTTTTTAGGAACCTATTTAAATTATATTTTACTTATATATAATAATTTCCGCATTGTGAATCATCATCAATGGATTTAGCAAACAAGTAGGTGAGTTAAATCTGCACAAGATGCACGATGTAGAGATTTTCATATTTTATAATAATAGGAAACTTCTTTAATGATGCTTATACATAAGTAATATGAATTATGAAACTCTCCGCGTCCTAAAGATCTTCTAAGTAGTCATCGTACAACTAAACTTGCATTAATAATATTAGGATGTCTGTCCATTTCAAAATATCTATAAAAAGAAAGTATATATAGTGATTAAAATGATAAAGACATTTTTATATTGTACATATAACATTATATTAATTTAACTGCACAAAATTATTCTGTATAAATAAACACATATAATGAGTAAAATGACAAATAAATTTTTGACAGTTTACACTTTAGATAAATTAGTCTTAAAAAAAATTACATGTTATATATATTATATCAAAAATATATTAGGGATAAGTATTCAAATCAATAATCTTTCATTCATAAAAAAAAAGTCTTTAACCACTAAATCAACATCTTCAATTAAAAATTTAATATTTTTATTTATATAAAAATTAAATTTATTTAGTAATATATAAATACTAAACTATAATCCCAAAATCTCATCAGATTATTGAATATTGTATCTTTTTTTGACCCGTTGATAGTAGGATCGAATACCCGCGAATTGAAAATGGATAGGGTTAGGGTTAGCATATCATAAACTTACAAATAGGATATGGTTGAGTTTTAGTGAAAAAATCGACTTGCGAGTAAAATTAGGATTAGGTCTGAAGACTCTAAACTCTACCATACCCTACCTATTACCACTCCTAAATTACTAACACGAGCTGTATAATCATACAGTATTGTTTATCGAAGGAGTCAAATATAGTTTTAGTTCCTAATATTTGAGATAAATTTTAATTTTGTTCTTCACGTTTGAAACATTATATTTTTGTTCTAAACATTTTATGTCGTTTTATTTTAATTTTTTAGTCAAAATTTAAAAAATTCAAAAATATCATTTCCTCCGCTATTATTTTCTTTCAGGTAACTAACAAAAATTATAGTTATAGTAGTTATAGAGATGGTTCTAATGATTTAAGAGTGAAAATGACAGGAAAAAAATTAATAATAATAAAAAAAATAGTACTTTTGAATGGAAAAAAAAATTCATTTTATTCAAATAACTAAAATAAAAGAAATAAATTGTTTGGAATAAAAATTGAAAGTTCTAAATATTTGTGTTAGAGTATAATTAGGATCAATTAATATCAATTATAATTATTTAGCATATCTGTATATTTATTATAGGATATTACGCTTTTATTGTTTTGATTTTTCTAGCATCTATATATAACCTTATATATTCTATTATTGTGCAACCTACTCAATAATAGACAACCCTTTCTTCGATTACTCTCTTGTTTCTAATATGGTATTAAGAACATAGGTTATTTTTTTTCCATTGAAAAGCTCATAGTTCTTTGTTTTTCTTCTCCCGTCAATCTTTTGTCCTTGTTTTTGATCACCTTCCCGACATTTTTCTTCATCACCGACCATACCTCGTTGTTAGGAGTTCACAGAGCCTAGATGTGCTGCCCGTGCAGCTGCAAGATCGCTGTCTGCTTCCATCATTTTCCTTCTCATAGACGTATCCAGCATTGTTCAATCTTCAACAACGATCAACGGTCCAGCTTGTCCCATGTGTCGAGCCTCAAGCACCTCCCACCAACCCACGTTCAACCAGCATTTTGCCCGGCCCGCCCCGCTCGTTCACCCACGTGCCAAGTTACTATTGACGTGGCTTCACCCTCCGCTCAGACATCGCCACGTGTCATCCATCTGCTGACATGGCTGCTGATGTGGCAGACAGTGGGACCTATTCTAAGATTTTTTTAGTGAGCTTTTTTCGTTTTTGCTCTCCGTTTCTTCGATTTTTGATCTGATCTTCCAGTTTCTTCTCTCTTTCGTCTTTGTCTCTACTATTATAGAAAAATCGGATGTTTTTCAGCCTACAGACAAGAAGGGTAAATTTTTCTAAAATTGTCATCATTTTGGTCACCTACTCCCAGATTGTCCTTCTATTGAATGCCAAAAATACAAACAGAAAGGACACATTGTCTTCCATTGTCCAATATTATTTTGCCATTATTGCAAGCTCTCGGGACATTTGATTACTATCTGTCCTACTCACATTACATCCTGATCAGACCATGTATCATTTTTGTCCCAACTTCTTTAAGAATGTGTCTGCTTCTGCTGCTGCTGCTGCTACTAAATCTTTCAGCTCTATATCTTTCAACCCGTCTCCAGTCTCTTTATCTGATATTGTGTCTCTTCTTAAGCAACTTCTCTCCTTTTCTGGTAATACTCCTGCTACTTTTCTAATCCTCCAAGTAATTCTAAATGGTATTTTGATTTCGGTTGCTTTCATCATATGGCTGCTTTGTATCATCTTTTCTCGTTCTTATCTACCATTACAAATTCACCTTCGGTTAACACTGCTAATAGTTTCTTCTTGCATGCGACACATAAGGATTTTATTTCACAGTCAAATCTTCATCTCCCTGATACTTATTTTATTCCAAAATTAAAATTTAATTTTATTTATGTTGGTCAACTTGTTAATCTTGATTTTGATGTCAATTTTTTTATTTCTGATTGTCGTGTGCATGATCGTCGGACGGGACAAATCTTTAGGACTGGACGTAAGGTCGGAAGATTGTTTGAGCTCGAGAATCTTCATATTCCTCCTACATCAAATCTATGTGCTATTTTTTTCCATCTATCCTTCACTTATGGCATCACCGTCTTGCCCACAGCTCCTTAGAAAAATTGCGTCCTCTTGTGTCTAAGGGTGTTTTAGTTCAGGTTAATAATGAGTCTTTTGATTGCATTTATTGTCAAACTGCAAAACAACTAACTTTATCTTTTCACAATAATCAATCTCTTACTTGCTCTCCTTTTGATATTATCCACTTTGATATTTGGGGTCTCGCTCTCACCGCTTCTATGAGAGAGGCTCGATATTTTATGGTTTTTATTGATGATTATTCACGTTTTACTTGAGTTTATTTGATGACTAATTGCCATGAGTTGCCTCAGAATTATATTAATTTTGCCACTATGATTAAAACTCAGTTTTTCAAAGACATTAAAGTTTTTCGACGCGATAATGCTATGGAATGCCGTGACTCCAAACTTTTAAATTTTCTTGCTGAACATGGTACTTTGTCTGAGTTTTGTTGTCCTAGTATGTCTTAATTTGAATGCGAACACCATCACAATCTTGACTCTGTTCGTACAATGCTTATTTCTTCTTCGTGCCCTGAGCGTACTTGGGGGGAAGCTGTTCTCACTTTTATCCATGTTATCAATAGATTTTCTTCTTCTATCTTTGGTCACATTACTCTCTTTGAGCGTCTTTATCCTACTTCTCCATATTACAGCTCTTTTCGAGTTTTTGGTTGTATCTGTTTTGTTCTTCTTAATTCTCATGAACATAGTAAACTTAAACCTCGAGCTCGCATGTGTTGTTTCCTTAGTTGTGGCATTGAACACAAGGGTTATCATTGTTGGGATCTTATCTTCAGACATATTTGTATCTCTCGTCATATATTCTGAGAGCATCACATGTTTTCTAAGTTCTCCTCATTTGATTCTATTCCTTCTACTCAGTTACCGTTTTTTACTAACCCCAATGTATCTTTTTTTTTAGTGATAATTTTACAGGTTTATTTCAATTCACCCTCTCGAGCCTCCTACTCTTCCGCCTTCTTCATCTTCCAATGATTTCAGACCGGACGATGATCTTGCTCCTGCTGTCATGCCTCTTCCCTCCAATCGTTCTTCTAGGGTAAGAAATCTACCTCCTTATATTTTTTATTATCATTGATTTTTTACTATTCTTCATCACCATGAACATAAGTTGTTCCGAGAAGTCTCCACAAATTCAAATTGGCAACAAGCAATGCAGGAAGAAATCCAAGCACTTGAAAAAGCACACTTAGAACTTGGTTGATCCTCCTTTTGATCAAGACTCACTCTAATGGTTCTATTGACTGTTATAAGGCACGCTTTGTTGTTCAATGATGTACGCAAGAGTATGGTATTGATTATGAAGAGACCTTTGCTCCTATTGCTCGTTTCATATCTGTTTGCGCTCTCCTTGCCGTTGTTGCGGTCAGAAAATGGTCTCTCAATCAGATGGATGTGAAAAATGCATTTTTTAATAGGGATTTAAAAAATAATGTCTATATGAAACTATCCCCGGAATATTCTTGTTGTTCTAACAAAGTCTGTCTCCTTCATAAGGCACTTTATGGTCTTAAGCAACCTTCTCGTGAATGGTTTGAAAAGTTCAACAACACTATATGCAAAGCCCTCATCATGAGAATGCTCTCTTTATTCGTAAAAGTGAACATGGAGTTGTTCTTCTACTATTATATGTTGATGACATGATTTTTACTGGAGATGATGTTGATGATATCTCTGATCTTAAAGCATCCATTCACCACACTTTTAAGATAAAAGATCTTGATTCTCTCAGTTATTTTCTTGACCTTGAAGTCATATCCTCAGATGACGACATCTATCTCTCTCAAACTAATTATGCTTCTGATCTTCTTGCTCGAGCCGGAATTATAGATAGTGGCACTGAGTCTACTCCTCTTAAGGCTAATGTTTGGTTTACTCCTATGGATGACACTGTTTTGGATAATCCTACTCTTTATCGACTATTAGTTGAAGGTCTCGTCTACTTGACTATCACATGACCAGACATCGCCTATCCAGTTCTTGTGAGCTCCTCGTACTACTCATTATGTTGCAGTTCTTCGCATTCATGGTCTTTATTTTTTTGCCCATTCATCTTTAACCCTTCAAGCATACTCAGATGCTGATTGGATTGGTAATCCCACTGATCATCATTCTACTACTGGTTATTGTTTGTTTCTTGATGACTCTCTCATTTTCTGACGAGCCAAGAAACAAACGTTCACTGCTCGATCAAGCACTGAAGCTGAATACCATACTTTCGCTGACACCACTGCTAAGGTTGTTTCGATTTGTTGGCTTCTCGAAGACTTGGGTGCCCTGGCCCTCAATCATCCCCAACTGATGTTTATTGTGACAACCACAGTGCTATTTAGATTGCTCATAATGATGTTTTCATGAACGCACCAAACACATTGAGATTGATTGTCATTTTATATGGCAACGTCTCCTTGTTGATGCTGTTCGTCTTGTAGCTGTTGGGACTCTAGATCAGACTGTTGATATCTTCACGAAGGCTCATCATCCTATTCATTTTCGGACTCTAGTGTCCAAACTCAAAATGGTATTTTTAACTCCCACTTGAGTTTGAGGAGAGATGTTAGAGTATAATTAGGATCAATTGGCATTAATTATAATTATTTAGCATATTTGTATATTTATTATAGGATATTACGCTTTTATTGCTTTAATTCTTCTAGCAACTATATATAGCCTAATATATTGTATTATTGTGCAACTTACCCTTTTTCAGATTACTCTCTTGTTTCTAACCGTTGGGATGAAATTAAAATCTAACCAAAATATTAGAAACTAGAATAAAATTCTATTCTAATTGAATATATATATATATATATATAAAATTAAGGATTTTTAAATAAATAATATAATTATTTTATTTACCAAAATATATAATTTATAACATATTTACTAATTTATATCATATTGATTTATTTTGTTTACTGTGTAAATGAGATACATACATAATTATCTCGTTTACACTGTAAACAAGATATATGTATTATTATAAAAAAAAGTACGATTAAAATAATATCAATTTAATTTTTATTTTTAAATTAATCTAATTTTTAAAAGTTATATCTTAAAATTTATAAGACACAGAGACATACATATATATATAATATAAAGTATTTTTTAGATAAATTATAATGATATTTTGATATTTTATAGATATTAAAATATTAATTAATTTTTAAATTATTTTTATTATTTTATTTTATTATATAAAGTATTTAAAATATATTTTTATTTTAATAAATAATAATACATTCTATTTCTAAATTTATTCCAAGAATATATGTTAAGAATAAGTTTGGACACGCTGATACATGATAGTATTTAGGTGTGTCCAAACATGTGCGAAGAAGAATTTTTTATTTTTTATTAAGACAGGTTGAATACAGCAGACACGTGTGTTAGACGAGTGTCGATAAATGTCGTATTTAAAATATGTCCAATACCTGAATACGCTCAGCAAAATATCTGTACTTTGTAGATTAAGATCATTGCAACTACCTGAAAGAAGATAATATAAAAGAAAAGAATATTTTTTGAAGAAAAATTTTTAATTTTGATAAAATAATTAAAATAAAAAAATAAAAACTTTAAAATAAAAATAAATATTTTAAATATTAAAAATAAAATTAAAATTTAACTCAAATATTAAAGAGTGAAAACGTAACTTATCCTAAATTTTAAGTTTGTATAATTGTATATGTTAAAATAAAAAAAATTACCACCTTTCATTTTCTTATTCATTAATCAGTGATTCCTACTTTGTAAAACCATTATATTAATACTTATGCAATCACGTTGACCTTTTCTTGCACACTTTGAACATCTAAATTTAGGGGTAAACACGGGTAGCGAATATTTGATTACCCGTTCGAATTTGAACCAAATTAATTAAATTGATTTTGAAATCAATGGGTAATTGGGTCTAACTCGAATTAAACCGATAGTTATTTCTAATGATTGGTTCGGATATTGGTTCTAGAAGTATGGAATCCGAACCAACCCGTGAATCCGATCATATATTAATTAAATAAAAAAAATATTTTTATTACACTTTTGTATTTAACTTCTAATATATTTGGTATTTAATATGTTTGAATTTTAATGTGTTTAGTATTTAATATGTTTGAATTTTAATGTGTTTAGTTTTTACTTTTAATGTATTTGGTATTTAACATATTTTGATTATTTCTACTGATGTTACATGTTTATTGTACTTACTGAATTTTTAAGATAAAAATTTAGATTTTTTCATGAATTTTAAAGTCATCGAATACCCAATTATCCGAACCAAACCAATCCGTTTTTAATTGATTTGGTTTAATTTGAGTACATACACAAAAAAAACATAAATTTAAACCAAACCAAACCAATTATATTTTAATTAATTCGATTCTAATTTTTTCTTAAATCCAAACCAAACCGATCCGTACTCATCCTATCTAAATTTGATTATTCGCTTGGCCCAAACGCATCTAATCATCACAATCCTCCACAAAATTCTGATTTATATTATTTAACTCGTTTCTGATCCCATCTCCTAAATAATTTCCCCCTCTTTCAAAGTACGTACAAAAGACGCTCGTTATTAATTTGTTTTATTAGATGGATGTCTTTGATTTTACTTTCGTTTTTCTACGTACATAATAATTATGCTATTCCCACTATATATATAGAATACTTATTATATATGAATAATGTTACATATCCAATTTTTTATTAATTAATTTCAATTAAATAAATCTAATATAATAAAAATAATTTATAACTAATATTATTCTAAATCTTATTATTTAATTTTGTTAGATTTAATTTATAAAAAAATTTAGATGTATAACATTATTTTTTTAATTTAAATTTAATAAAAATTCTAAATAAGGCATTGGAATCCGAGAAATGCTTTCTTAAACTTTGCTTCATATGGAATTAACTCCTACTTTTTAGTAGTGTTGCAGCCCGCGTGGTGCACATGAAAAATAAAAAAGTAGTAAAACCAAATTTTGCAATGTTTATTTGTACAAGTATTAAAAATTAAAACAATATATAGCATATATAAAATCATATTTTTCTCTTTTCATTTCATCTTTTTCTTTTTAAACATTAAAAAAAAAAACACAAAACAGATCACAAACCAAACAAACCTTGAATTCTTTAATTTTTCAATATATTGAATTTTATAATACATTAAAATATTCAAACTTTCTACTTTAATTTAATTCTTTAAACTAATATTCTTAAGACACCTCTATTTATAATCGAAACATACATGTGTTAACAATGAAAATAAAAGTATGAACTATATTTTTCATTAGAATATTGTGGCACTATTCTCATGATTCTTGCACAAAAGCACCATTTATTAATTAATGTATAGATATTTTATTAAAAGTAGAAAAAAATAAAAAGCGCTCCTTTTTACATGTATTATGCATACACTAAAATGTTTGGAAATTATTTAAAATATGAACGATAATAATGTTAATAAAGACTATCGCCCATGGCAATATATATATATATATATATATATATATATATATATATATATATATATATATATATATATATATATATATATATATATATATTTCAACCCAATTATAATAGGAAAAATAGTCCAAAAAATAAGATTAATAATCAAATTCATTCTTGAAAGATCACCTATTTTTTAAATTAGTCTTTAAATATTTTTTTAGTCATATTAGTCCTTAAAAGATAAAACGTAAATCAAATTGATCATTTTGTTAGTTAGATGATAACGTGTCATTTTTTAAAAAATAAGTAATTTTTCAGCAACAAATTTGACTATTAACTCTAAAAAATATCCTACAACTCATTACACTATTTTCTTAGGCATTATGATCACGAATGACACAACGAATTATAAGATATTATAAACAAAATACCCAGGACAACTCATATTAATATACGTCTATCGGTCTATAGAATTTTGGTTATGCCAATCGTTATTTTCCAATACTTGCTTCAAACATTTCATTGCCATAAATACTTAATTTTTCTTTTAAATTATCACGCTCTCATACAATTTCATCCATTATTAATCCAATCTAATAGTGAATGAAATGTATGAGAGTTAATATATAATAATGTCTGATATTTCATGTATATATTCATAAGATAATTAATTACTGCCTGATATTTAGATAAGGTGGGATACTCGAACCACAATTCACCCAATAAAAATGCATAATTTACTTAGTAAATCAAATCAATATGATTTTATATCTTTGCATAGGTATCTTTATATATATAAATCGAAAAAGGCTTATTTGATTTAGTATGATTTTATTTTTGTTTTATTTTTTTAAATAAATCGAATTAGGAGAATTTGATTTAATATTTTATATAATAATTCGATTTTAGTTAATTCGATTTATATAAAAATGTTTTAAGATAAAATATGTAACTAATTCTAATTTTAGACATCTGCTTAATTTTTAATTCCATTTATTTTATTAAAATAAATCATCCTAAAAATAATATTTAAGATACAAAAAACTATTTAACTATTTTTAATAATATTTGTATATTTTTTATATACTAATTCGTCACGGATCTAAACTCCATTTAAAGGTTGTCGCTGATAAATAGGTTACTGCATGCACAAAACGGAATTCTAACTCCCCGATACTTAATTAAACGAGTTAGTGAGCTAACCACTAGACCAACTCCATTTGATTACATATGGTTATCATTTATTTATTCTTTTCTCCAAATGTATTCTATAAACTTGCTAGTTGCTATTCCACATTTACGCTGAAAGTGATGCGAACCAAAATATCTGTAAAAGATATAATTAATAAGCAGTAGTCATCAATATGACATTAGAAAAATATGACATTAGCTCCGCACATCTCGTTTATTTCTTTCACAGTGAGCAGGTTATTGCTGAAATGGTGCCTGTTTCAATGGCCGAAGTCATCAAACTTGGTTTGTAATAGTTTCAATTTCGTATTAGCTCTATAAAATGATTGATTAAGTAGATTATATGAGAGGATTTTTCTTCCTCTTACATATTGTAGCCTTGTAGGCTACTTAATTATGTAAAGTTAAATATGAATAATGAAAGTGGTATTACTCCCATAATATGGCGATAGTTTTTATCAACGCTTTCAAATTAACCAATTAATTTCACTTATTATATTTGTTTTAGATTTTTAGAAACGATTCTTAATTTTTTTTTCTTTTAATTGATATCATAAAATGTGCTCTCTCATTATATACGTGGGAGAAAAAAACATATAAGCGATATTGTATGGTAAAAAAATCATTTAACCACATCACTTAAAAGAAAAAAAAAATTGAAAAGACGTATTTCCCTAATTTTCTTATCTCTTATTTTTATAATGTGTTGTTATTATTACTATTATCATTATTAGAATTTAATTTTGATACACTAATAATATAAAATATTTTACAAAAACTTCCCGTTATATTTGTTTCTTTGGATGAAAATTCATAGTTATTGACTTATTTTTTTGGGGCTGTATATTTAACTTATTCTTCTGGAATTTAACGCAGGCTTAGGGTTCATCTACAGGGCTTGAAGGATACAACGGGCCACGCACTTAATGAAATATCATAATTATTATTACCCAACATTGAATGATCCATACATGGGCTTTAAGAGCTTGTGTTGGAAACCGATGAACTAAAATTTATTCAATAATCCCTACCAAAAAAAAAAAAAAATTTTTTCAATAATTAGAAAATTTTTTTTTCTTTGAAAGAAAAAAAAGTAATTTAAATTCCCTTGAGAGTTTTAATTTTCGCTTTTTTTTGTTTATAAATTAGACCAAAAAGAATTTAATTTTGAAATCAACTCTCACACTAAACAAATTTAATGTCAAATGTAAAAAATATCCATATTTACAATTGATTATTCTAATTTTATCCAACACCTATTTAGTCCTCCTTTTTCTCCTTGTAAAAAAAAAATATATAAATTTATTCCAAACTAAAAAATTGAATTCTAATGTGTTAAAATCATTCTAAATTATAAAATTAAGTTTAATAAATTCCATTCTTTAAAAAAATAAAATTCCTTTTCAAATTCAAATAGTTTCCAAACCGTCTCTAAATAATTGGTCCTTAGGATGACCAAAATGGTCTTATAAGTTTTGTTTAAATTTTCATGAAAATTAAAGAAAGCTTTTATTGCAAGAGAAAATAACACAATTAATAAATTTGGTTTCAAACACTAAGACAGGAAATTTTCATTTTGCCAAAAGCCGTCGTCATGTGATGTTCCAAGTTCCAACCTCCCCACACCCCCACACCCTTTTTCTCCCCATTCTCTCCCCCCTTGTTTTTCTGTCTCTTTTTCCATCCGGAAAATCACAGATAATTCCAAGAACCACTGGACCACTGTGAAGAAGAAATGCAACCAGGAACTGAAAACACCATTGCACAATAGCACGAAGGGATGTTTAATTTTGATATACTAAATATTACAAACAAAATCTAAATAAACCGTGGCAATCTTCTATGAGCTGTTGTGAATCAAATAACACCAAGCGGAGCCTACGGGTAAAAACTGGGATGCAGCAATAACTGCATTATGAAAACAGAAAGTAACCATGCAAGATGAAAAATAGGCAATAGCATGAACTGCACTACTGTTGAGCACATTGCACTCGAGGCATGGATTGCTCATCATCATCATCATCATATGCCTCGTGGTAGTGCTGTTGCTGCTTTCTTCTCATCTCATCCTTCATGTTGACATCATGTAACGTGGTCTCCTCACACTCATCCAGCTCCATATCTGTCAACTGCTTGCTGGATTTCTGAGGTAATATCGTCTCTAATAATCGGCATTGGTCAGGGGAAAGGAACCCTGAGTCTGGAAAATCCACATTGAACTTGATGTAAAGACGACCCTTCATGAAGGGCCTATTGTGTTGTGGCATTCCCTCATCATTTATGGCTTTTTGTTGGCCTACATTGCAGATTTTATAAGTTATTTGTGAATCAAAACTACATTCATAGAATGAAATTCCAGTGAAGCACAATCCCAAAATTATCTATAGATAGTACCTGGTTTGATGACTTCTCCAGGGTTGGATTTGATCAATAGTTGTCTCCCATCAAGATGGGTGACAGCAAACTGGAAGCCACAAAGAGCCTCGGTCAAGTTGAGACTGTGCTCAATATAGAGGTCATCATGCTCTCGTTTGAATCGTGGGTGCTCCTTCACTTGTAAGACAAACACAATGTCTCCTGTGATTGTGTCAGGCTGCAAAAGGTCCGCATACATTAATTTAAAAAACACCCATGGAGTGGACTATGATGATTAACTTTAGCCAATCTTACAAAGAATTAACATAGTATACAACTATACATAAGTAAAAGATAACGATATGCTTAATTCTGAACTGTAATTTCTACCTACCGCTTCATCAGCTTGACCTTCAAACACAATCTTCTGGCCCTGTTGCATCCCCTTCTCAACATGCACCTCAAGCACCTTCTTTTCTTGGGAGACCTTGTTTCCCTTGCACTGAGTGCATCTATCTCTCTCGCTAATGACCTCGCCTGCATGAATTGACAGATAAGGTATAGGAAGGTACAGCAAAAATCAAGTTAATGGAAAAAGTAAAATGAAGCTTCCATTACCACTTCCCCTGCATTCAGGACAGATGTGTTGCATTTGTTGAATCATGCCCAGTCCAATCTGCCTTGTTGTAATCTTCATACCAGTGCCTTGGCATCCATAACACCTACCAGCATTTCCACTTTTGGAACCCTTCCTGATTTATCAAAAATTGAAAGACAAATAATTGTCATCACTTATTAGCTATATGCCTTAGTATCAGTGAAATAAATAAAAAATATGAAGTAACTAAACCTAAATAAGAGTTCAATAAGTGTAAACAGCTTGACCACAACACAAAGGCTGTATGATAAATGTCTCTAGCATACTTTACCTAGTTTATCATGGTGGGATCAAATATTTAAGAGCTAGTCATTATGTAAGCAATAGAAAAATGATTTTTCACATGAATTGGATAAATAATTGAGTCAACGTCACCCAAGTAGATAATCATAACATTACAACAAAAGAAAACATGCACATGGTAAATTCTACAACAGAAATTTATTTATGGGAAAGAGAACAGAGAAATTATTCAAATGCGAAATTTAAGAGGGTATGATACAATGACATGAGGCACACAACATCAGTACAAGTGCATACCCTTTACATTTCGGGCACAATACATTTCTAGAAAGAGATAGTTTCTTTGTTGTGCCATTATAAACATCCTCCAAGGAAACCTTTAGAGAATGCACAACATCTTCACCATGCTTTTGTCTTCTACCTCGTGAGCTACCACCTATTAAGAGATATAGTAACAGTGAGCTTATCGGTGTTTACACATTAAAGATTTACAGATTAAAACAATAACTATTGTAAAAATGAACATCTTACCACCAAAGCTAGCTCCACCAAAAAATGATTCAAAAATATCAAATGGGTTATGGAATGAGCTTCCTCCTCCTCCCATTCCTTCCTTAAGGGCATCTTCACCATATTGATCATACAGTTCTCTCTTCTCCGGATCACTTAAAACTTCATAAGCTTGACCTAGCTCCTTGAACTGAAATAAGAACCGTATATTTTAGTATGAAACCAAAATAAATACAATGACAATGACAAAATCCACAATAGGTAATTTTTCAATGATTGAAATTTCAATCACAAAGGCTTCCACAAAATAATAAGTGAACAAGAAAAGGACTATAAATTGAAAATTTTAGCATGCTCAAGTTATCTGCTGATCTGCTTGAAAGAGAGATTAGGAACCTTGCTGTTAATACATGCCCTGGCATTAACAATACCAAGAGGCTTACCTTCTCAGGATCTCCACCTTTATCTGGATGATTCTTCATTGCAGCCTTTCTATAGGCCTTCTTGATTTCATCTTCATTAGCGTTTTTTGAAACACCGAGAACATCATAATATTTGGTGTTATCGCTGCTGCTCCTTCTTGCTCCACGCCCAAACATGATTGATGCACCTCAAAAGGCACTACACACACCCCCCAAAAAAACGAGGAATGAACGACAAGGTAAAAGTCAATAATGAAAATCTTCATATCATATATACATGCTGCACAGCAGTTCACTTTATCTTCTCTATAAATTTCACATTTACACGAGACACTAAGGAAAAACACCAATACACCTAAAACTGTAGCATGCATAGGTAGCATATTTTACTAACAGTTTTCATGGAACAAAAACTAACCGGCCCAATATCAATTAAGGAAATTCAATTCAAAACCGTCATAGCAGACTCTCAACCCACACGCTGAAATAAGACTGCCTTCTCAAATTCTTACTATCTGCGCAGTCAATTGACTCTAGAAACATCGACTGACGATTCCATAATAACGTATTCCTTTACCAGGGATCAAAGAGAGAATTTTTGTTTCCAATACCAAAAAGGGGAAAAGAAAAAGTAGTAACATTTAATCGAGAAATTGATCTAAGATGAACTAAAAACTGCATCACAAAGTTATCAAAACCTCGAAAGGAAAATTCATAGAAAAAAAAATTGATCGAAAAAGCCAACGCAAAGGTAAGAAAGTTCTCCCAGAAAGAGTTGACTGAAAGAGCTAAAGCTGGAAATTCGCAGAAAAAAAAGCCAAATGATAGGATCAATTTTCCAGTGGAGAGAACTCCACGATCGAAAGGCACAACAGAATTGGAACAGCGGACTGGATAGATCTATAAACCCTAGAAATCAAAGTAGAATTAATTGATAGATAGAGAGAGAACATACAGAACGGGAATTCGTTCGTGGCGGGTGTAACCGCTGCAGCTGGCGGTGGTTCTTGTTCGGGGGACAAAGAGAAACCCTCGAATCGAAGGAAAGAGAGAGTCTTCCTCTTTCTCTCTCTCTTAGTAGATAGCTTTAGCAGCAGTGGCAGTAACAGGTAGAGGTAGGAAGGGAAAGAGGAAAGGAAGGGTAAGGAGGTGGAACCGGTTTTGTTGGAGAATGGAAATTGATATTTACAGTGATACCCCCGGTAGAGAGGTGAGGTGGACCAATAACGAAAGAGGCAAAGAGCATTGGGAAGGAGATGGAGGGAAAATACAAAAATGTACTTGTATTTGTGTGTTGGGATGGTGTTCGATGTCAATTGCGGTGCTCAACTTGCTTCAGCTTTTGCTTCGCAAGCGCCTTCTCTTCTTCTGCGAAGGTGTCAGTCAGTTTTTTTTTTTGTTTTGGTCCCGCTAAGTGAGTTTCACTTGGTCGCCCTTGGCGGCGCTATTTTGGGCTTCATTAAACAATCCATGTAGTTGAGATAATGATCACAAGAGTCCATATTATCCCTTATCTCATTAGTCAGTTGTACGTAAGTTGTAATATGGGCCTTTTTTTGGTTGACATCAATCAATTCAGACCTAACAAAAATCAAGCTAATTCATAATAGTTTGACTCTACAAAAAATATGATAATTAATAAAATAAAAATGTATAAATTTTTGTGTGAAATTAATAATTAAAATTATTAAATAATTTAATATATTTTATTAAATTATTATTTAATAATTTTTAATTATTAATTTTATATTAATATAACTGCATATGGATGGTTACTCATTAATAAACATGATTTGGAGTTTTATGACTACGGTCAACAAAATAATAAAAAAAAGATAAGTACTGTTTTGATCTCTAAAGTTTAGGGCTAGAATCGAAATCGTCCCTCTTCTAATTTTAGATTTAAAATCATCCTTAATATTTTTTTTTTGTATTAAAATCGTCATTTTTATTAAAATTTTTAATTTAATTTCTAAACTACCCCTATTCCTATTTTAATAATAAAAGTTATAAAAAAAAAAAAAACAAAACCCGTGTTTGGGGAAGGGGGGAAGAAAACGCGTGGGTGGGGGGGTATACGAAGGTGCAGGGGCAGGGGCAGGGGAGGGGAAGGGAAGGGGGGAGGGGGATGGCGCCAGGGAGGGAGCAGTTCGCTGCTGCTCGCGTTGCTTCCGTCAGACCCTGTCGCCGTCGTTCGTGCTTCAGTCGCCGCCACCATCGCGTCGTTTGCATCGTGCCATCGTGAGTATAACCACGAAGAGAGATGGATCGCGAGTGAGGGGGTCACGGGCTTGGAGCCGCCGCGCCTTCATCACCACTGCGTCCTCGCCGCGCTGCCGCCGTCGTCCTCACCACGCTACCGGGGGTGGAGAGAGAAAGAAGGGGGAAGAAACAGGGAGGTCGCCGCCATGACCTCCTCGCCATCGTCGGCTTCCGCTTCGCTGCTGGTCGCCGCCTCGCCGCTGCTGCTCGCCGCCTCTGCTTCTTGCTTCGATTTCTGTTTCTGCTTCGTCTTATGCTTCTTCTGCTTCTTGATTTGTTGAATCTTTGATTTGTTGAATCATTGTTGGTTTTGAGTTGTTGGTTTTCTTGATTTCTGAATTTCTTGATTTCTGAATTGTTGTTTGCTGTTGATCTTGTTTGTTGTTTGCTGTGGTAGTGGTGGTGGTGGTGGTGGTGTTGGTGTTGGTGGTGCTGTGGTCGTGTTGGTATTGGTTGTAGCGATGACGATGGCGGTGGCGGTGGTGTTGGTGTTGGTGTTGGTGGTGGTGGTGGTGATGGTGGAGGAGGTAATTGTGTTGGTATTGATGAGGGTATTTTTGTCCAAAAAAATTATAAGGACGATTTTAATAAAAAAAACATTAAGGATGATTTTAAATTCAAAATTAGAAGAGGGACAATTTCGATTCTGGCCCTAAACTTTAGAGACCAAAACAGTATTTACCCCTAAAAAAAGTTTTCTTTTTTATTTCTAACAGTCTATAGAAAATAGACTATAGCTTTTATTACTTTTACAAAATAATAATTGTTTAATTTATAAAAAAAATGTTTAAAGGTTTGCATAAATTTTTTTATCCATTATTTTTAGTCATTATTCCGAACCTGATTTTCGAGTTCTAAATTAGAGCAACTACGAACTCAGTTATTCGAACTGAACCATCAATTCGTCTCAATAGCCACAAACTCCGAAGTAACATTTAAATTCAAGTACTTCACTTATCTTAACCAATAAGATAAGATAAGTTAATAATATAAACTATATAAAGGGAGTTACGAGTTTTTTCAGGTACGTTACACACTTCTAATTCTCACACACACCTTTAAGATCCATTCTGACTTGAACGTCAGAGTGTTTTTGCACGCAGGGACGGATCCAAATATATTGTCAGGAGAGGCCAATAACATATATAATATTAAAAATTATGCAAAAAATTATATAATGTAAGATGTATTACAAAAATATACCGATAGAGAATATATTTTAAAGTACAAAAAATATGTGTATACTTTTTACTAACGAAGTGGTCGATTCATTGTATCATAAAATTTATCGATAATAGAATCTGTGTCAAAATTTTCAACAATTTTCTTCTTAATATAATTAAGAGACAATTAGTAAGAAATTCATCTTTCATTTTATTTCTAAGTTATTTTTCACAATATTCATAGCTAAAAAAACCTCTCAATTGTAACAGTTGAAATAGAGAGAATTAATACAAAATGAATCAAGAAGGATGGTCACAAGAAGAAAAAAATCAACTTTATGCGATATAAAAAATTTTATTTAATTAAAAAATATTAGTAATAATATATTTTTCAGATTTTTTTAATATTGTTACTTACTTTTTAGATATTAAAAATCATTTATATTCAGGTTGGACTTGATTTTTATTTATACTAGACTAAATACTAAATAAATTTTTAAAAAAATTAAATCATACTTAATAACTTATTACTATTAATTTTTTTTTAAAAAAAAGCTGGGTACGAGGCCTCCACTAGCCCCCGTATGTCTGTCCTTATTTGCAGGTAGCACCCCCGCCGCTCCAGAAGTTCGATCCTGTCACCCCCTTGACCAACCAGTCTTTGATCCATCTCACAACCCGTACCAACAACTTCTTGCATAGTTATCAATTTAATTTTTTTAGTTTAGTAATCCAACAATATATTTTTAATTTACACTTTTAAACATTAATGACTAACTGTTGGTTAAAAATAATAAATTCTATTGGTCCTCTAATAACCTTTCTCATTTATAAATTATTAATATTTTTAAGGGTAAAATGCATATTTAAACTAAATGGAGTCCAAAATTATACAATTCACCCAAAAGAAGAAACGTTACATGGATCTCCCAAAAAGACATTTTTAAATAAATCGAATGAGTCCCATTCGAATTACCCATTCCAACACTAATTCGAATCTCACCAATTTGATTTACGCATGCATGGAATGTCCTATTAAATCGAATCACATTTATTCGAATTATGCACGCAAGGAGGTGCCTAGTAATTCGAAACAACCTGTTTCGATTTACACATAGAACTGTCCTCATATAATTCGAATTTGACTGATTCGAATTACCAAGAACATGTAAATCGAACAAGGTAAATTCGATTTACTTAGGCCCCAACGTATATAAATATGATGTGAACGTGAATTTCTCCAATGAGAGTGAAACACAATGGCTAGTGATGATAGGTTTTTAGTATTGGTGCACTACAGAGGGTTGATTAAGAAAAAAACACGCTCTGAAATTAAGTTTACTGATAAGAATTTCCTCAGTATTTTTCTGAAACCTACAACGAGTTTCGTTGAGTTCCTGAATTCATTAACCCAAAAACTGGGGTTGCAAGGCGTGAAACAGGTTGAGAAGTTTTTCTATCGCATTCCAATTTCAGTTTCGCGAGATGATATGAAATACGATTCGTTTGTCATAGGGAGTGATGATGATTTGGAGGTTCTGTTCCATTGTCATCGGCAGTTTTCCGAGGTGAGGACCCCTGAGCTGTTGGCCAAACGTGTAGATGTGGTCTCTAACTCAGGAGGTTCAAACCGGAATCCCCAAGCTCCAACAACGGCAACCTGTTCTAGTTTGAGGCTTGTTGGTGCCTCTTCATCCGTACCTATGATTGCACCTCAGGTAATGGTGGTTGTCTCCCCGTCTTTCACAGCTGATCTAAACCGCAGTGGTGACAGAGAAGTTGGTATTATTGATACGGCGCCGGTTTCATTACAGGGTAGGACACCGGACATAGAGGAAGTACCGCGGGATGATGATGACGAAGATGATGTGGAGCCGGACATCATTGCCGATGATAGCGGTGATGACATAGCAGCGAGTAATCCAGCTGGGGCTGGCGGAGTGTCTAGCTCAGGGACTCAGCAGTACCCCCTGCACTTTTCAACTTTGGACTTGGATACCATGAGACAGCAGGGGGTTCCTGGCGAACCTGTTGGATTTGGTGCCAGAGATACACAGGGTACAGGAGGTCTAGCGGAGTTTCAGGTTGGTCAACAGTTTCAGAACAAAAGAGAAGTCGTGTTAAGCGTGAAGACCTATAGCATCCGACGCAAGGTTCAGTACAAAGTGCTGGAGTCTGAATATCGCAAGTACTTTGGAAAGCGTAAGGAATTTGGCAAGGGGAGCACATGGTTGATTAGGATCAGTCTCCGCCAGCATAGAGGTATTTGGGAGGTAAAACGGTACAATAGACCTCATACTTGTCTGGCCACGTCGATATCGAGCAATCACAGGAATCTTGATTATCATGTCATCTCGGCCTTCATACTGCCAATGGATAGAGCCGATGCAACCGTGTGTATCAAGGTACTGCTGAATGCGACAGAGGCACATTTCGAGTTTAGACTGACTTATAGGAGGTTTTGGTTGGCTAAGCAGAAGACCGTGACACGAATTTACGGAGATTGGGATTAGTCATAAATGAGTTTTCCCGATGGGTCCTAGATGTGCAAATGACGATGCCTGGTAGTGTTGCAGTGTCGAGGACGAGTCCTGTGTGAGTGGGTAGGCAAGTGGACTAGTCGCAAGCCTATTTTCACCGGCTTTTTTGGACATTCCCACCATGTAGGAGTGTACATGGGCCAGGTCACACCGGGTTTGGCCTAACCCAAATCCGACCCGAAATATATACTGGGTCTAAGTTTTAGACCCTAACCCGACCCTAGACCCGATGAAACCTACACACTTTCGGACCGGGTGAAAACCAGGTAAAAACCGAGTGAAAACCGGGTCTTTAGCATGTAAAAATCTCCAAATCTCCAACCATTATTTCACAATTCACATAGTAATATTATTTAATAACACCAAATAGTTAAGTCACATACAAATAACACAAAACATTATGCTAAATCAGAACACAACACTAACAGGACGAACAAAACACTAATAGGAAGAATAATAAAGACTTAATCAAAACACTAATAGAAAGAACAAAATCAGAACACAACACTAACAAGAACTCAGGAAGAACAAAACACTAACAGGAAGAATAATAAAGACTTAATCAAAATACTAACAGGAAGAACAAAATCAGAACAAAATACTAACAGGAAGAACAAAACACTAACAGGAAGAATAATAAAGACAATAAAAACACTAACAGGAAGAACAAAATCAGAACACAACACTAAGAGGAACTCGGGAAGAACAAAACACTAACAGGAAGAATAACAATGACTTAATAAAAACACTAACAGGAAGAACAAAATCAGAACAAAATACTAACAGAAAGATCAATAAAGACTTAATTAGAACAATAATCAAAATTCTTAATAAAAAATTCCAAATTTCCAATAATCAAAACCCTAATCATATATTTCAATAACCAAAATTTCTAATTAGAAATTCCAATAATCAAAACCCTAAATCCCTAATCATAACTTCCAATAGTCAAATCACTAATCAGAAATTCTAATAACCAAATACCTAATCAGAAATTCAAAACAAAACTTATTTACCTGAACTGAACTTGAGCAGGGGCTAGAGAAAAGAAAAAGAAGACTAGCGGCAGAAGCAATCGTTGTCGCCATCATCGTTCAGGCCTTGAGGGTCAGAGAAGCTCCGTCGCTGTTTGCAGTTGTCGTCGTCATCGTCGAGAGACGTCGTCACTGGAGGCTGAGAAGAAAAGCACCACCGTCGTGACTCCAAGGATGGGGATCGGTGACTGGCGCCGTCTAGTGGTTATTGAGAGACAGAGAGAGAGATAGCTGAGAGGGAAAAAGTTCGACACTGGTGAGAGGCATAGAGAGAGCTGCGACGGAAAGGCTAGCGGCGGTGCCATCAGAGCCTGAGGGGAAGGGTTGAGAGGGGACTGAGATCTGAGGGTGGCACTGTGGCAGGCTCAAGATGCGTGGAAGAGGGCTTGTGAGGCATAGAGGCAGTGAACTGAGTAAAGCTTGCATGAAGTGAATGCGTGCCCCCTAGCTTGAGTAGAGAAAATTAAAAACTATGATCCCCCATCGGGCCGGGCCGAGTGACCTAAGCTATGGCCTGGTCCCGGTTTCATCCCCCCCACTTGGTTTCATTTTTTTTCCCCGGGTTAGCCCCGGGCCACTTCGGGTCTGGGCCAACATGTCCTAAAAACCTTCGGTCCCGGGCCGGATCTTCAGGCCGGACCAGGCCTTGTACACCCCTACCACCATGTATTGAGGCATTTCGGCATTGCAAGCCATTGCTTAGTATTGACGGGACCCACCTGTACGGCAAATACGGGGGTATGTTGCTCGGTGCGATTGCCCAAGACAGAAACTCCAACATCCTGCCGGTTGCATTTGCACTTGTGGAGGGTGAGAATGCTGAGTTGTGGTCATTTTTTCTATCCCTCCTCCGCCAGTACGTGACTCCGCAGCCGGGTATTCTGGTGATATCAGATTAGCACAACGGTATCAAAGCGGCACTTAAGGCTCCCAATGGAGGTTGGCTACCACCTGCTGCATACCGTGCATTCTGTATTCGACATGTGGCAACAAATTTTGCCCTGAATTTTAAGGGCAAGGATGCACATAGGCTTCTGGTGAATACGACACATGCCAAGATTGAGGTTGAATTTGATTACTGCTTTGATATTCTACGAACTGAAGACCTTGCCATGTGTGATTGGGCTAACATGATTGAGTATGCAATGTGGACTCAGCATTGGGATGAGGGTAGGAGATTCAGACATATGACGACGAATATCTCTGAGTGTGTGAATTCGATACTGAAGGGAATGAGGAACCTTCCATTTTGTTCACTGGTGAAGTCCACGTACGGGAGGTTGGCTGAGCTATTTGTTCGCAAGGGGAGAGAGGTAGAGGCCCAGCTGAGAATTGGACAGTAGTTTAGTCAACATCTGGTGAAGGCTATAGAGGCTAATCTGAAGACGTCAAGGTGTTTCATAGTGACTTTGTATGATAGGGATAATTCTAAGTTTCATTGTTGCCGAGACCACGCCTACTGGGTCGTTCTCACTTGGTAGTTACAGAGTGTCACTCAGGGCACAGATATTTGATTGCGGATACTTTCAGATACTTCATTATCCATGTTGTCATGCCTTAGCTTGTTGTGCACATTCCCGTCTCACTTGGCATCCTTATGTGCATCATGTGTATCGCCTTAACTCGGTGTTCAATACGTATCGGATGGGATTCACCCCTCCGGTCCCTGAGGGGTTTTTTGCCACCGTATGATGGACCGACAGTCATACCAGATCCCTCCAAGAGGCGTGCGACTGAAGGGCGTCCCAGGACCACCAGGATTTGGACCACCATAGACGAGGCTTACCCAAACAGACTCAATAGATGTGGACTGTGCAAACAGCCAGGACACACACATAGGACGTGTCCACAGGGCGGTGTCACCACAGGTACCGGAGTCGATGTCCAGTCATTAGTTTCATATTTGCAGTTAAGTATGTTAACATTTCCTATGAGTCAGCTTTATTGAGTTTATGCATTGTACTGTCTAGTATGTTCCATTGTATTGGCACGACGGGCTTGGGTCTGGCACAACGTCAAACCGAATGACATGATGATGATCTACCCGGTTGTCCCAATGGAGGTGCCAAAACTGCAAGTTGTATGTGAATCACCGATCACCACCTCTGTCATCCTTTGACATCAAGAAACCAATGTCTAGTGCGATTCGTGGTTGAGACTGTACTCCACCAAATTACGGTAGCACCCGATCTACCTGGTGTCACTCTATGACAGCAAAATATATCAACGCTGTCACGGACTTCCATAATACCATATGCCGAGGCTCCAATATTAATATCTCTGGATGCACCACCTGAACTACATCATGAGAACTATACGGCATCCAAATGAACTGTGAATAGAAATTGTTATCAAATGTCGTCATTAAATATACAGTGTTGCCAATCTAGGAGAGATTTGAACTATTTAAAGTGGTTGAAATACGCACTTCCTCAACCTGTAAGAGATCTATCCTGAGCCTCCAACTCGCAATTCGAGGTCCCTTCTCGCTCGCTGTAGGATTGTGACCTGACCACCTGCAACCCGAACACAGGTTATCACTAAATAAAACTAACACCAAATAATTGTGACAAACATAGCATTTGAATAGAATACTACCTTGAGGCCAAAGGCCAGCCGAACATATCATATCCACCGAGTCTAAATTCAGAGAATCGCCAGAAGATCCATGTCTGAAGCAGCTGTAACGGTCCGGCTAACTTCACAACGTTTCTGTTTGTCACGCGACACAGGCACCGATATAATCATGACAGAGCAGCTGATTCCCAACTATACCCACCCATGTTCTCAAGCCTGGCTACGTATAGTAGCCACCGAATGTGAATGCGAGTATCGGACTTGTCGCCAAATAGCTGGGTCCCCAACAGCATCATGATATAGGCCCGGGCATACCTCCTAACAATGGCCTCATCGGCACCATCAAGAAGCTCTCTGAAAATGACCTGAAACTAACTGCATCTCACTACGAACTTGTCGATGCAGTTCACAGGAAGCAAAACATCCAGCAGCTTCTCAAACCACGCCCAAACTGGGCAACCACCCTCGATGTATCGCTTAAAATCTGTCAGGCAACCACTGACATAATGTCCATCGATCGGTATCCCTAACTGGTACGCCACATCCTGCAGTGTAATCGTGCACTCTCCGAACGGCATATGAAACGTGTGCGTCTTTGGACGCCATCGCTCGACGAATGCACTAACCAGTGGCTCATCCAACCTAAACCAAGTCTCGTTCAACCTCACACGATGGTATAAACCGGCCATCTGCAACTACGGAACGATCCTCTCGTCTAGGCGCATACCCTGCTGCCGTTGCATGCTCGTGATACATCGGTAGGGCTGCATAAAGAATGTAGCAAATTGTCTCTCAGCTCAGAACATATTTATATAACATTATCAACTAATGCATATCTTAATCCAAAGAATACAACTTGTATACAACCAAATAATATTGCGCGTTCAAATACAAAATAACATCATATATGCATCAAACTCGGCCTAATAAAAAAATTAGCTAGAGTATTAACATAAAAATTTACTTCAATGACTACATTTCATGTTAACAAAAAAAATCTTACTCTAAATAAGTTTCACCCTCCATTATCTTTACTACTCAAACTCTTCTACTTATTTGTAATTACTATCCAAATTAAAAATAAAAATTGCTCCGTCGAACCTCTAGAAACTAATAAATCACTAATATAACCAATCTATCTAACTTAACAATTGTAAATAATGACTAGCGTTATAAAAAACAAAAATATAAAATATAAAAGTAACACATTAAATCCTATTTTCTAAAAAAAAAAGTGTGTACTAAGCTCTTCATTGATGACGATAAAGCCGATCCGAGTTATCCCCCATCAGCGGAATATGATGTTGAACACTTTCTTGAAGTTTTAGGAAAGAGTTTTCTCTGGGATTATTTTGGTGGGGTATGGGTTTGGAATTTTAATTCGAATGAGTTCAATTCGAACTCTATTTATAGGAAAAACATTAATAATTCAAATGAGTCCAATTCGAATTACCTTGAGCTGCTCGTTAGTAGTAATTGGACTCAATCCGCTTCGAACTATACCATGGGTAAATCGAAACGGCCTATTTCTAATTACCAAAACTATGGGTAATTTGAATTGGTGTGATTCGAATTAGTGAGGATAATGTGCATGCATAATTCGAATCCATGTGATTCGATTTACTAGGCCATTTCATGCATGCATAAATCAACTAGGTTAGATTCGATTTGCATCTTTTTATAGTAATTCAAATTGACCTGATTCGAATTAGTGTTAGAATAGATAATTCGAATGAGACTCATTCGATTTATATAAAAATATCTTTTTTGGAGATCCATATAACTTTTTTTTAACGGATTGTGTAATTTTAAACTCCATTTAATTTAAATATGCATTTCATCCTATTTTTAATCACTCTTTTGAGTATCAATGTTTCATTAACAATAATGGAACATAAACCCAAAAAACAATAAAATCTTATATTTTTATTATAAATATAAACCCTAATAATCCCCATTTAAAATAATGGTTTATTCTCGTTATATATACATATAGTAGTATAAATGTAAATATATTATTGAATTGACGATATGCTATATTTGTATAGTAAATAATTTGAAGTCCATTTATACATCAATGCTACTATTATTAGATTAAATAATAGTTATATTTATCCTTTATTAATCTTTTTTTTGTTTTACTATTGATATTAAAAAATTATGTAAGTCGTGGACACCACTTTTGATATGAAATAATAAATAATATTTTTTTTATATTTATCATGAATGATGATAAGAGAAGGGTAAATATGGACGTAAGTTGTTGAGCACGTACAGCCACCCAACATTTTATATCCTCATCATGCGCATAACAACATAATACATATGGCCATGCTAAGGATGCTATTCTTATCAAAATGAAAGCTATTGTCACTCTGTTATATGTTGAAGCCTGTATAGGCGTGGCCCTGGCCACTATCTCTCTGATGCGACACCACATGATGGAGGAAGTAAATATTAGTAATAATAATTATTAGTTAATTACACAACACAGTCACACAAGTTTCACTGGAAACGCTTAGCATATATATATATATATATATATATATATATATATATATATATTACTTTGATTAGTAATTGTGACTCTGATGAAATAATTTGATTGATTGGGGAAGGATAACACATTGACTTTGAGAGTTCACATTCTAAACGTATATAATATTCTAACAATATTCTATAAGTATTGAGAGTTCACATTCAAGAGTGTTTGAAAAGTCTAAAACATTCTACAATTATTATATTTTGAGGAATGTTAGGCTCAGTAACTTTTGGGATTTATAGTTATCAAATAGTTATTAATAAAATTTTTAATGATGTGAGATTAACGTGAGATTTTATCCAATAACTCACTTTTCTTTGTTGGTTATATGCTGGCCAGAATTTGATAGACTTTTCCTTATAGATATTGTATATCAGAAGGATTTCACTTTTGTTCTCATATAGTGATATAAATAAGAAGGTAAATGATAAATCTTAGATTTGATCACTATAAATTATCTTAACAAGGTTATGATGATCCCCACCAATTATTCTAATAAGGTAGGGTTAATTTGGGTTATTATCTCCCAAATATTATTCATTGTAAAATTAAATTTCACCAATTTTAAAAGTTTTTTTTATTTATATATACTAATTAATGAAAATTCGGGTTAATTTTATGTAAAGTTAATAGTTAAAAATTGATAAATAATTTGATAAATTTAATTAAATTATTATCTAATTGCTCTCAACTATCAATTTCACATCAAATCTACCCACGCATAATTGTAATATTATTTTTTTTAAAGAACAAAAAAAACTCATTCCTAATAACTTAGCTATTTGACTCAACATTATTGATAATATACAAAGAACAAAAATTATATCAATAAGCTTTATTTGTTACCACATCTGATGAAGCAACTATTTTTTTGTCAACATGCATGAAACTTTGGCACTTAAACAGTTAAACGTTCTTGTTCAGCAATTCATGTGCAAGACTCGAGAGTGCCTTGGTAGAAGAGCCATTTTCACTGAGTGCAGCAGCAGCAGCATAACTCAACTCTTGAATCCTCTTTCTCATTTCCAACCCTTCTTCATTACCGTGGTCCATGATTCTCTTCACAACTTTGGCAATTTCTTCTCTGTTCACAACCCCATCCTCTTCACCCTGTGGCCTCGCTGCAACTCTGAGCACATCCGTGAGCAGAATTGCATTCATTCTCTGCTCAGCAAACAATGGCCATGCAATCATGGGAACACCATGAACAATGCTCTCAAGCGTTGAGTTCCAACCACAATGACTCAAGAACCCACCAGTGGAGCCATGAGCAAGGATCTCAATTTGTGGTGCCCATGATGGAACCACTAGGCCTTGTTCTTTGGTTCTCTCCACAAAACCCGGTGGCAAGTATTGAATTGGATCCTCCTTTTGTCCAATAACATAACCGGAATTCGGAATCTTGTTTGGGACTCTCACTACCCACAAAAATTTGTGTCCACTCAATTCCAATCCGAATGCTATCTCATTCACTTGCTCCTGAGAGAGTGTTCCACCACTTCCGAAACATATATACAACACAGATTTCAATGGCTGATGGTTCAACCATGCAACACATTCATGAATCTTTTCATCTTGGTTTTGATTAGGTTGAGCAACGATGGGTCCAACCGCATAAACAGAACAAGAAGAAGAACCGTTGTGTAAAGCTCGCAAGGCCTCTGGTTCTAAATCATTGAAGGTATTCACTATGATTCTATCAACCAAAGAGGCTTTCTGGCACACACTGAGAAATAGTGTGTAGATTTCACCTGATCGACAAAACAGAAGCGGATCTGGAAGGTCCTTCACCTTAAAAGAAGCATAATCACAACCAGGAACAGCCACTCTTCGTTCCAAGTCAAGAAACTCGGGTTCGGATTCAAATTCGGAGGAGAAGCTTTCATCAAACTTTGGAAAGGAAAGAACGAAGGAGAGTGTTGCAGCGCCAGAGGCAAATGCAAGGTAGGAAGAGACGTTGAACTCTTTAGCGAGATGAAGTGCTTCGAGGGAGAACGCGTCAAGAACTAAAGCAACAAGGTTAGTTCGAGAACTCAATGAAGCTAATGCGTCTTTGAGAGAGGGAAGAGTGTGGCGAACGGTAAGGATCATCTGGGGAACGGGGTGGTCGGTCTGAAGATGAAGGTCTTGAATGTTGACCGGAGGGAGAAAAGTGAAGTCAATGTTTGAAGGGAGAGTGTTGATGATGGCGATGGTGGAAGGAGAAGGAGGACCAAGAGTGGGAATAAGGAAGGTGACATGGAAATCATCTCTGTGATGAAGAAGAAAACGCTTTGCAAACTCAAGAAGTGGTATGAGATGGCCATGTCCTGGGCATGGAACCATAGCAATGCATGTTTTCTTCTTCATCTCCATCTCCAACTCCATATTGATGGAACTCGCATTTATATGCGCCGCACATATAAATTATAAGAAGCGGTTGTGATTTGTCTGGGTGTTAGAGAAGTTCAGGCGCGAGGATCATAGGTAAAATAGGAAAGTGAGAGTTAAAATAGAAAAAATGTTTATTATTTTTTGTTAGGTGAAAATTCAAGTCAAGTCGACTTAAAGTTGATATATGAGTTTTCATCTAACAACTCTTAGATATCAACTTTACATATCAACTTTACGTGAAGTCGACTGCACCTGAGTTTCTACCTTTTTGTTATTATTTACTCATCAATTTAATTTTTAATTTAATTTATTTAGTCTAATAATTTAATAAAATATTTTAGAGTAAAGTATTGTTTTTGTCCCCAACGTTTGGGATAAATCCTATTTGTGTCCCTAACGTTTAAATTGTCATATTTGTATCCCTAACATTTGTAAAAGTGATTCAATGTTATCCTACCATCAATTACACATTATGAGCGCTTTAGTTTGAGTTTTAAAAATATCTTCTTGAAGTTAGAATACAAATGTCTGAGATAGAATCGATAATTCATTCCGAAAAATAACTCATCAAAAGTTGAAACTAATTCCTACAACATTTATATAATTCACTTTTCTAGGGACATAATTGAATCTAAACACAAATAGTGGGTATAATATTAAAATCGAACACATCTAAGTGAGACCTAAGTAAGAATGAATACATTCAAACGAGAATAATTGAAAAATATAATCTGATTTGTTAGTATAATTGATAGTAGGATAACATTGAATCACTTTTATAAACGTTAAAGATACAAATAGGACGGTTTAAACGTTAGGGACACAAATAGGACTTATCCCAAATATTAAGGATAAAAATAATACTTTATAAAATTTTATCTCATATTTTTAAATATTAATAATTAATTAATGACCAAAAATAATAAATTTTGATTATCTCTTAATATTTTTCATTAAAAAATATAAGCATGTTAAGTAAATTATTTAAGAATTTTGATGCCAAGAAATTTTCATACGATTGGTAATTAAATATATTAAATTATCAAAAAGAGAAATTAATGTTATTAGGATTAATATTTTTTAATAATATTAATGCATATTTTAAGTTAATATTTTATTTTTAAAAAAAAATTCAGAAGCTAATAATTTTTATTTATATTGACCAAAACTTTTAGTCTGCAATCTAATATTCTTAGTTTAGCAGTTTAATACTATATTTATAGTCAATATTTTTAATTATTACTTGTTAGTTAAAAATAAAGTTGTGTTGATTCTGTAGTAATGTTTTTATTTTTATACTATTAGAATTTAGACTTTAAAATTTAAGTAAGATTTAGAATTTAGTATAAAAGTATTTTTATTTAAAAATTATTGATTAAAGATTATAAATTTTATTGATCATGCAAAATTAATATTTATATAATTAATTATCTATTTGAACTATTTAAATGATTTCATTACATATTTAAGTATTTTTGTCAACCAAATTTAATTAAATTGGTTCAAATTCAATAAAAACTATTCACACAATGTGTATATAAATTACATATTTTTTCTTCGCGTATTTCTTCTTACTCGTCATTCTTGTAAGGTATCAGTGCCTAACTCTAAGAGAAGAACAAGAGTAGTAGAACATGGAACAAGAAGAGAGAATTGAAGAAGAGAGAAGGGTTTCAGTGATTTGGTAAAAGTGAATTGAACTATTACAAACACTTTGTGACTAACAGCTGGCTATATATATTGAGCCTAATGACAGCTAACTTGTAACTAATCTAATTGAGAAAGAGTGTAACTAACTCTGTTAACTCAGCTTAGCTTAACTAATTCAGTTTTAGCTTAACTATTACTCTATCATGCACTCTACTATCTGATTCTATTATTTTGCTCAACACTTATTCCATCATGCACTCTATTACTAAGGCTTCTAAGATTTCTCTGCCATATGCAGAATGCCTTCATTACTAGGCATGTTTAGCTCATGAATTGTTTCTGCTGCTCCTTCAGCAGTGGCATTGCACGACAGATTTGGCTCAACATTTAACCTTGCTCTAGCACTGTCAAACGATCCAGAGGCAATTGCCTTTGTAAGAATGTCTGCCAACTGAACAGACCCCAGAATATGACTGACTTGCACTAATTTCTTTGTGACATAATCCCTCACAAAGTGAAGATCGATTTCAAAGTGTTTAGACTTTGAATATAGAATGGGATTGGATGCCAAAAGCACAGCACTCAAGTTATCACAGTATATTATAGGAGTGGAAACTATGACCCTTAACTCGCTTAGTAGGTTCTTGATCCAAATTAGTTCTGCAACTAGATCCGCCATAGCTCTGTATTCAGCCACTGTGCTTGACCTGGCTACCACAGACTGCTTCTTAGATAACTAAGAAACTAAATTCCTTCCTAAGAAAACACACATACCACCAGTCGACTTTCTGTCATTAGGGTCTCTCCCCTAGTCTGAATCACAATAGGCTGTGATATTCAAAGAGTCATTCCTGCGGAGATGTAAGCCATATTTTATTGTGCCACTCACATACATGAGGATTCTTTTTACTAGTTTCCAATGAGACTCCAACGGGTCCTGCATGAACTGAGAGATTTTGCTTACAGCATAAGCAAGCTTTGGTCTTGTAACTGTAAGATACTGAAGACTGCCTACCACTGAATGATAAAGTGCTGGTTCATCAAACTTATCACCACCAAACTAAAAGAATTTTAGTGATGATGGAAGAGGTGTTCTACAAGGTTTGCAGCCCATCATGCCTGCCTTACCTAGTAAATCATTAATATATTTCTCTTGGCTGAGTAATAGTCCTCCACCCTTAGTCTTGCTAACTTGAATGCCTAGAAAGTAATGAAGGTCCCCCGTATCTTTGAGTGCAAACTTGCAATTCACTTGATTCACCACAGTAGTCATAGCATTGGTTGAGCTTCCAGTGATGATCACATCATCTACATACACAAGAACAAAAGTGGAGATATTGGCATCAAATTTGGTGAAGACTGAAACATCAGAGGATATGGCAGAGAATCCAAGTTAATGCAGAGCTGTAGACATCTTATGATACCAGGCCCTCGAAGCCTGTTTCAAACCGTACAACGCCTTGGTAAGTTTGGAGACCAACTTTCCATCACCTTGCACATAGTCCTGTGGTTGTCACATATACACATCCTCAAGCAACTCTCCATGCAAAAATGTATTATTTACATCCAATTGTCAAATTGACCAATTGTTTGCTAATGCAAGTGTCAAGACTAATTTTATTGAAGTTGGTTTAACTACTGGGTTGTAGGTCTCAGTAAAATCAAATCCAATTCTCTGAGAGAAGCCTTGGGCAACCAGCCTGGTCTTGTACTTCTAGAGTGTGCCATCAGAGTTGTACTTAACTCTAAAGACCCACTTGCTTCCAATAGCTTATCGGTCCTTTGGTAGAGCTACAAGCTGCCATGTCTTGTTCTTTAGCAGTGCTTGATATTCATTATCCATGGCTTCCTTCCATTTCGGGTGAACTATAGCCTCTTTCATTGATCGTTGCTCAACTGCAGCATGATAAGCTTTCGGTCGAAGACTGCCAAACTTACTTTGTGTGATCATAGGGTGTATGTTTTGGGTGTGGGCACTGGGCGCAGGTTAACAACTAGGGAGAACAATTTCTAGGGCTGAAATGGGCATGGGATAGGTGTGGCTGAGGGTGCTCGCTGAGAGATGATGAGTGGAGATGCCATAGGGGATTGGGGATGGGGATGAAGCTGAGGGTGGTTGGCAGCGGACAGAGGGTTGGGTGGTATTTATGGAAAATGGAGAATAGTGTTGAGAAGAGTGTTGAGAAGCTGTCGAATGATCTGTGACATGTGATGGAGGTAGGGGTCTTGGTGAGCAGTGAATGTCTTGAAGGGAAATTACATCTCATTGAACACAACAGTAGTGACACCCACGAGATGATTTCCAGTTTTGAAGGGAAATTGCATCTAATTGAACACAACATTTCGTGTGATCACCACTTTGCCTTTTGGTGTGAGACACTTGTACCCTTTATGAGCAGTACCATATCCTAAAAACACACAGGGTGCTGACCGAAATTCAAGCTTGTGACGATTGAACGGCCGCAGATGGGAAAAGTAAAGATAGCCAAACACCCGTAGACAGTTATAGTCTGGCTTCTTACGAAGTAGCTTCTCTGCTGGATGATGCGTGAGCATCTTTTCTCTATTTTCTATTTATTTTAGATATAAATTTATTGAGTTTTAATTAGATTTTAATGTTACAAGCCTATTTGGATGCTACTTTGAGTCGCTTTAGTGTTTTAATTATTTCAGGTGAAGTTTGGATCGGTTTGGCAGAGTTTGTGTGCAAGAAAAGAGAAGAGTTTGGAGTCTGCCAAGCTGGTGCTAAACGCGGACCTGGGCGTTTAGCGCCAACAAGCCAGCAACGAGTGGACGCTCTCTACCATTAGGGGCGTTAAACGCCAAGCCTGGCGTTTAGCGCCAGGAAGTCAGAATCGAAAGGGGAGTTTCTGCCCTCTAGGGCGCTAAACGCCGAGTCTGGCGTTTAGCGCCAATGATGCAGATCATTCTTCACCAAAGGAGCATCTTTAGTTGGATTTGACTTTTAATTATTATATTCTTATTTGTTTTAAGTATTTCTAGTCCCAAACACAACCTTTTGAGCTTTAGTAATTATTAGTTTATTTTATTTTCAAATCAAATTAGGTTAGATATAAAAGGAAAAAGATTTTTCCCTTCGGGAGATCTCTTCTCTCTTCCTCATTCTGCATTTTCACACTTTTGAACCCTAGTTTTCTCTCTGAATCAGAAGCAACTAAACCTCCTTGGTTAAGGTTAGGAGCTCTGTTTATTTCCATGGATTGATACTATTGCCACTCTATTTTAATTAATATATTGATTTAATTTCAAGGATTACTTTCGTTCCTCATCTTATGAATCTGAGTGTATTAAAAAATAACTCTTATTCTACATGAATTCTTGTTAATTCTTAGAAAAGTTATCTCACTTGAATATTAGATTGAAAGTAAATTCCTCCTAAACTGCTAATTATTTGGATTTAACGGGATACGTGACATATAATCCTCTTATATTTGGGTAATTAGGGTTTATGTGGCTAAGAAACTAGAATTGAACGTAACCCTCTAATCTATATTAAGTGACCAAGAAATTGGCGGTTGATTAGGTTAGAAGAGACTAGATCACTAAGAAATTAGGGTTTAGTCAATTACAATTTGCCATGAAATGAATCTTACATGATTAAAATAGTTGGTAAGAAAATTTAATCCGGAAGAATAAATAACTCTGAAACCTTAACTGTTTTCTCACATTCATTTCACACTAATTCTACTGTTTGCGTTCTTACTTTCTGAAGTACTGTTTAATGCTTTTGAACCTCAATACATCATATTTTGCTTGCCTGACTAAGTAAGTCATTTGACTATTGTTGCTCAGTCCATCAATCCTTGTGGGATCGACCCTCACTCACTTGAGGTATTACTTGGTACGACCCGGTGCACTTGCCGGTTAGTTTGTGGTATTCTAAAATCCGCACCAAGTTTTTGGCGCCGTTGCCAGAGATTGACTATGATTGATAACTAACTGTTGTTTGATTGCTTAGATTATGCATTCTTAGTTTTATTTCTTATTTATTTTTGTCCTTTAAATTTTCGAAAATTTAGTTTTATTTTACTTAAAATTATTCTCTTAATTTCTGAAATTAAGTTTGGTGCTCCGATAGTTGTTCTATTTTTTCTAGTTATTTTCTTTTATAATTAGTTCAAATTTTACACTCCTTTTTTGCTCATTAGTTGTTTGAATTTTTTGTTTAATCTATTCAGTTGCTTTATTTTATTTCTGTTATACAGGTTACTTCACCAAGAATTCTCTTCATTCTAACGTAGAGATTCTCACTTTTCTTTGTTTTTTGTTTGTTTATGAGCAGAAATAGGAATAAAGAACCTCTTCTAGACTTTAATCCTGAGATTGAAAGAACCTTGAGAAGGCGTTTACAACAGGTTAGAGCTTACAAAGTTGGTGAAAATCTCAAGGACAACTTTGAAAAGGAAGCTGAAGAGTCCACTATGGAGCTCAACAACAACAATAATGCGATTAATGCCAATGTTGTTAATCCTCCTAATATGCCTGCACAACCTAGGAGAACACTTGACTCATACACTGCTCCTAGCCCTAATTTCTATGAGAATAGCATTATTGTACCCCCTGTTGCTGCCAACAATTTTGAGCTGAAGCCTTAGTTGATTTCTTTTGCGCAACAAAATTTCCAGCTTCACAGACTCTCGCAAGAAGACCCAAACCAGTTTATTTCTAATTTCTTGCAGATATGTGATACTGTGAAGACTAACGGAGTCCATCCTGATGTCTACAAGCTACTTCTCTTGCCATTTGCTGTAAGGAACAAAGCTAAGCAGTGGTTTGATACTCAACCCAAGGAGAGCTTGGATACTTGGGATAAGGTGGTCAACAGATTTCTGAGCAAGTTCTTTCTACCTCAGAAGCTGATTAAGTTGAGGACGGATGTTTAGACCTTCAGGCAGAGAGAGGGAGAGTCTCTCTATGAATCCTGGGAGAGGTACAAGTTGATACTCAGGAAATCCCTTCCTGATATGTTCTCAAACTGGATTCAGTTGCAAATTTTCTACGATGGAGTTTCTGAGACCGCCAGAATGTCTCTAGATAATTCTGCAGGCGGATCACTCTACATGAAAAAGACCCCTGAAGAGGCTATGGAGTTGATTGAAATGGTTGCTAATAACCAATACTTGTACTCTTCTGAGAGGATCTCTGTGAGGAAAGGAGTCATGGAATTGGATGCTTTGGATGTCATTCTTGCTCCGAACAAGGCCATGTCTCAACAAATCAATGCCATTACCCAGCACTTGAGTGGAATGCAAGTCTCAGCTGTTAATACTCAAGATACATCTTATGACATGAGTGGTAGCTTCCCTCAAGATGAGACTTATGATTATGCTCAATTTCTTCCTGAACAGGTCAATTACATGAGTAATTCCTCTAGACCCCCCAACAATGATCCTTTTTTTAAGATATAATCTGGGGTGGAGGAATCATCCTAATTTTAGTTGGGGAAATAAAGCATAAAGGCACCAGAATTTCAATAACAATCAGGGCCATCAGAACAGGTTCAATCAGAGTAGTTTCAACAATAACAATCCACGTTCTAATTCTCAGAAGTCCTCTAACTTGGAATCTATAGTTTCAGAGCTCTCCAAGAGTACTCTTAGTTTCATGCAGGAAACCAGAGCTTCACTTAAGAACTTGGAGGTTCAGATAGGTCAACTAGCCACAAAAGTTGCTGAAATTGATTAGAGGTCCACCAACACCCTTCCTAGTAATACAACTCCAAATCCAAGAGAGGAGTGCAAAGTTATCACCTTAGTAAGTGGACCAGTGGCAGGTGGGAAAGCACAAGTTATTGAAAAATCGGTTTAAAAAGAAGCTTTGGAGAAGACTGAGGATACTATAGTACATGCCCCTCCAAGGCACCTGGATAACCCCTTTCCGGTTGATCTTAAGCAATATCCAACGTTGCCTAAAGCACCTGAATACAAGCCAAAGATGCCATATCTTTAGAGGCTTCAAAAGGAGACCAAGGACAAACAGTTTTCAAAGCTCTTGGAAGTCTTCAGAAAGTTACAAATCAATATTCTTTTTGCTGAAATTTTGGAACAAATGCCTCTCTATGTCAAGTTCATGAAGGAATTGCTATCCAAGAAGAGGCCTTTAAAGGGAGATGAGATAGTGGTCTTGACCAAGGAATGTAGTGTCATAATTCAGAGTAATTCGCCAAGGAAGATGCCTGATCCAGGGAGCTTTCAAATACCATGTATCATTGAAAACACAACCTTTGAGAAAGCCTTATGTGATATAAAAGCAAGCATAAATTTAATGCCTTTGTCTGTGATAAAAAAAAAGCTATAAATCAAAGAGGAACAACCAACAAGGATAGCATTACAAATGACAGATAAATCTTTGAAGCATGCACATGGAATAGTGGAGAATATCTTGGTCAAGGTGGGTAAGTTCTTCCTCCAAACGGATTTTGTAATTCTTGACATGGAAAAGGATGAAAACGCCTCTATAATCTTAGGAAGACCATTCCTAGCCACTGGGAGAACTCTGATTGATGTGGAAGAAGGTGAATTGATGCTGAAGGTGCATGAGGAGCATTTGATCTTCAAGGTTTTTAAACACATACATCCCTCAGGTGAAGAAGGCAATTGCATGAAGATTGATTTTACTGATCCAAATCTCTAAGAATCCCCTGATGATGTAGAATAGAGTTTGCAGATCAAACCTCCCTTGGTGGGAATCAATACCATTCTCCCTGACATCAAACCTAAGTTTGGTGTTGGGCGTCTGTCATCCACCAAGGAGGAAGTTTCCAAGAAGAAAGTACCCGGGGGATGGAAATAAAAAGATCCCCACTGAAGGTTTCTCTCCAGGGTTGAAGGTGGTGTTAGCTCATAATCCAGTGTTACCTCATATAGTGAATAAAATCCTCTCTCTTGAGCATATTGAGGTACTTCATGGGAACACAGGGAAAAGATTCACAGTGAGAGGGGAGGAGTTGAAGCACTATGATCAATCTCCACCTTAGCAACAATCAATCGTCAAGCTAGTAACGTTAAAGAAGCGCTTTTTGGGAGGCAACCCAACCCTCAGTATCCTTTGCTTTTGTGTTCATTTTAATTTTCATTTATTTAAGATTTTTATTCATAGTTTTTCTTGGTTTATCTATGTTTGTGGTCATGCAAGGTGTTCGAAATAGGAACAGAAGAAATATAAAGAAAGAACGAAGCACCCTGGAGAGGAGTTCATTCGGGTGCTCTGGCACTAAATGCCAAGCTGGGCATTCAGCGCCAGAAATGGCATAAAAAGTGGAGTTGCTTCTGTTTGCTTGGTGCTAAACGCCAGGAGCGGCCTTTAGCGCCCAAGATGGCACAATTTTTAAAAGCTTTCTATTTGGCTAGCGCTAAACGTGGACCCAGCCCTCGTCCCTCAAAGAAATAATTTTTTTACTGCTTCTTGCCCTTATATCACTCCCTTCTTTCTTTTGCAATATTTTTTGTTTTTACTCATCCGTGCGCTTCTTATGTTCCTCCCCATTTTCAGTTTTTCTTTACTTGGAGACAAGCAACAATTCAAGTTTGGTATTGCTGCAGAGCGAGCTCTCTGTTTATATTATCATCAATGGCACCAAAGGGAGGTGAATCATCTTCACGAAAGAGCACAGCCTGAAGAGTGAGATGGTCACCAGAACAACTGAGGTAGTTGAGTTTCTTTTCGTTCTTACCACCCTTCTTGTTCTTATTTTATTATTTCCTGTTCTCGGTTGCTTATTTTTTGTCCTTTGCATGATTTTCAATATTTTTAGTCTTTTAGTTTTAGTCAGTTTGTTTAGTTATTTTTATTTCTATTAAAAAAATGGCAAATGGCATCTCATGTACCGCTCACTGAGATTGAATTTAAAAAGAAAAAGAAGAGAAAAGTGGTGTGAGGACTTGAAATAAATATATATATATATATATATATATATATATATATATATATGTTGAGTTGTCTTGTTTACTTTGATGTGGTGGTACTATCTGTGATTCTAAATGTATGACATGAATAGTACATAATTGATGTTGAAGTTAAGAATGTTAATTCTTGAGGTACAGGAACTTAGAAAAGTATTATGGATTCTCTGAATTAAATAAAAGAAAAAAAATTTAATCCTTAAAGCAAAACAAACAGCAAAAGAAAAAGAATATAAAAAGCAAGGTCCAAGGCTCTGAGCATCAATGGCTAAGAAGGTCAAATATGATTAAAAGCTCAAAGAGTTGTTTTTCTAGCCATATGCTTGTGGTGTAAATGTGTCAAGTAATCCTTGAGACAGAGCACTAAGAGTTGAGGCCAAGTGCAATTACAGAGTATGCTAAAGGCTCTGAGCACCACTGACTGGGAGAAACTAAAAGAAAAAAAAAATTAGAACTCAAAGAGTTCCCTTATTAAGTGCTTGTGGTGTTTTTGTGTCAAGTTAAGCTTGAGACAAAATATTAAGAGTCACGGCTAGACTCAAGGTACAAAACACCAAAGAAAAGATAAGAAAAAAGCTGTGTTCAAGGATTAATTAGAGCTTAAAGAGGAAGAGAATCTATAATAACATCTGAGTTCTAGTTCTAAGGGACATTGACATTTCTCAGCTTCAAAGGATAGTGAGATGCTGAAACTATTCAGGATCACGATATCATTAACCCCACTCAATAATTGGGCAAGAGCTTAAATAAACACTCAAGCCTTAAGCAATGTCTCTTCTCAATCCTGTATTGTTTTTAGTTACTTGAGGACAAGCAACAGTTCAAGTTTCATGTTGTGATGTGTGAGCATCTTTTCTCTATTTTCTATTTATTTTAGATATAAATTTATTGAGTTTTAATTATATTTTAGTGTTAGAAGCCTATTTGGATGCTACTTTCAGTCGCTTTAGTGTTTTAATTATTTCAGGTGAAGTTTGGATCGGTTTAACAGTGTTCATGTGCAAGAAAAGAGAAGAGTTTGGAGTCTGCTAAGCTGGTGCTAAACGCGGACCTGAGCGTTTAGCACCAGCAAGCCAGCAACGAGTGGAAGCTTTCTGCCATTGGGGGCACTAAATGCCAAGCCTGGCGTTTAGCGCTGTAAAATCATAATCGAAAGGGGAGTTTTTGCCCTCTAGGGCGCTAAACGCCGAGTCTGGCGTTTAGCGCCAATGATTCGGATCATTCTTCACCAAAGGAGCATCTTTAGTTGGATTTGACTTTTAATTATTATATTCTTATTTATTTTAAGTATTTCTAGTCCCAAACACAATCTTTTGGGCTTTAGTAATTATTAGTTTATTTTATTTTCAAATCAAATTATGTTAGATATAAAAGAGAAAAGATTTCTCCCTTCGGGGGATCTCTTCTCTCTTCCTCATTTCGCACTTTTACACTTTTGAACCCTAGTTTTTTCTTTGAGTAATGAGCAACTAAACCTCCTTGGTTAAGGTTAGGAGCTCTGTTTATTTCCATTGATTGCTACTATTGCCACTCTATTTTAATTAATGTATTGATTTAATTTCAAGGATTACTTTCGTTCCTCATCTTATGAATATGAGTGTATTGGAAAATAACTCTTATTCTACATGAAATTCTTGTTGATTCTTGGAAAAGTTATCTCACTTGAATATTAGCTTGAGACTAAATTCCTCCTAAACTGCTAATTACTTGGACTTAACGGGATACATGACATATAATCCTCTTATATTTGGGTAATTAAGCTTTTTGTGGTTAATAAACTAGAATTGAACCTAACCCTCTAATCTATATTAAGTGACCAAGAAATTGGCGGTTGATTAGGTTAGAGGAGACTAGATCACTAAGAAATTAGGGTTTAGCCAATTACAGTTTGCCATGAAATGAATCTTACATGATTAAAATAGTTGGTAAGAAAATTTAATCCGGAAGAATAAATAACTCCGAAATCTTAACTATTTTCTCACATACATTTCACACCAATTCTACTGTTTGCGTTCTTACTTTCTGAAGTACTGTTTAATGCTTTTGAACCTCAAAACATCATATTCTGCTTGCCTGACTAAGTAAGTCATTCGACTATTGTTGCTCATTCCATCAATCCTTGTGGGATCGACCCTCACTCACCTGAGGTATTACTTGGTACAACCTGGCATACTTGCCGGTTAGTTTGTGGTATTCTAAAATCCACACCACTGGAGACGTGTTTCCCAATGTTGGTGTTGGTAGAACATTGATGAGTTGAGCTGCAGTAAGGAAAGCGTCACCTCATATCGCATTGGCACTCCAAAACCAGCCATTAGTGTCATCGTCATCTCTACTACATGCCTGTGTTTGCGCTCTGCAGCTCCATTCTGTTGATGGATGTGAGGGCATGAAAATATGTGCCTGATCCCTTGTGATTGTAACTCCTTTGACAAACTAGCATACTCAGTAGCATTATCAGACTGAAATAATTTAATTTTTGTACCAAAATTGCAATTCAACAATCTTTTGGAAATTAAAAAAAAAAACTAATTTAAGTTGTGACCATGCTCTAATTAGATAAAGCCAAGTGAATTTTGAGAAAGCATCGATAAAATTGACAAAATAGAAGTTTTTATTCAAATCTGGCATAGGGGCAGGATTCCATATGTTTGAATACACTAATTCTAATGGTGACTGATACACTGTGTTTGAAATTGGAAATAGTAATTGGTGTAACTTGCCTATGCTACAAGCTGTACAAGACTCTTTATTCTCAACAAATGACAAATTACAATCTTTCAAGACTACACTAACTACTTTATTTACTGCATGCCCTAACCTTGCATGCCACAAGAGAAATTACTCAATTGTGGACATGATAGAGTTGTAAGCAGTTAGAGTTATTGAAGGAGAGAATTTGACAAATTTATACATTCCCTTATCAACTTCACCCTGTAGAATCAACTCTTTGCTTTCTTGTGATTTGACACAATAACCAAGAGCATTAATCTCAAAAAGCATATTATTATCACAACAGAATTGATACACACTCAAAAGATTTTTGGTTATTTCAGGCACATGTAGCAGTTTTTGCAACAAGAACTTCCTAGAACTCAAATCAGTTTTAAAAATGGAATTTCCTATAGAAGTGATTTGCAAACCTGTTTCGTTTCCCACAATTACTTGTTCTGACCCCTCATAGCTTTTACTGTTCATCACATTTTGAGGATTTGGAGTCATATGGTGTGTAGCACCACTATTCGGATACCAATTTTGATTATAACTAGTGGGTGGTGTTTCTAAAGCACTCAAGTGAGCATGTGGCTGTGACCGGGCTTCTGTATGCTCATAACCTGGTCTTGAATTCTGGATTTCATTCCCACATGACAAATCATACCTGAACCAGCATCTGCAAGCTATGTGGCCAACCTTATCACATAGCTGGCAAACTGATCTGCTACTTCCACCATCATATCGTCTTTTATTTTGATTGCCACTGTTAAATCTTCTATCATTGTCATAGAATCCTCCATCAAATCTTATATAAGAACTTCTTTCATTGCTGGAGAAACCACCTCTCATCGTTCTTCTACCTCATCCTCTGAAATCATCCCTGAAATGCCCTCGACCTCCATAATTATTTGAATGCTGAGCTACATTCGCTTGAATCAACAAATCTGACCTCCTGAATCTTTTTATCATACTTTCATGTGCAAGAAGCAAAGATTCTAACTTTCCGATCGAGCACTAGACTATTGTAAAACTACAGCTGTAATCAATGGTCCATATTCCTCCGTTAGGCCATTGAGTATGGCACTGACATGGTCACTTTCCCTGACTGGTTCTCCAACTGAGGCTAATGTATCTATTGTTTCTTTAATTTCTAACACAGCTACTGGCAAAAATTTTAATGCTACTTAGTTTGTTCTTTAATTGCAGAATTCTTGCTCTAATTTGTGACCAAAGTGATCTTCTAACCTTCTCCATACCTGATATGTGTATAAGAAACCTACCATTCAAGTAGTGAAAGGCTTCGTCATTGATGCCAACAACCAAGATTTAAGCAGAGCATCTTGCCGCTTCCACCTCGCAAATTCTGGATTCTTTTCTCATGAAGTTGTGTGCTGAGCTGGAATATCTTCTCCTGTGATGTGTGCTAACAGATCGTGTCCTTCGATTGTCAATTCTGCTTTTTATTGGAGAAAGTTGTCTTCATCATGTTTCATCAAAATCGGTGAGGACGTGAAGTTAGGTTGGTGCTGAACATGAGCTTCAATGATTCTTGTGTTTACCTCCATGACGATTGAACAAATCACAGCTCTGATACCATGTAAGATATCAGTGCCTAACCGAAAGAGAAGAACAAGAATAGTAGAACAGAAAACAAGAAGAGAGAATTGAATAAGAAAAAGAGAGAAAGTTTCACTAATTTGGTAAAGGTGAATTGAACTATTACAACACACTTTTGTAACTAACAGTTGGCTATATATATTGAGCCTAATAACAGCTAGCTTGTAATTAATCTAACTGAGAGAATATAACTAACTTTGATGACTCAGCTTGGCTTAACTAATTCAGTTTTAGCTTAACTATTAATCTATCAATTCTTTTTATTATTGTTGGTATTGTTGCGTTTTTTTATTTCTCCTTCTCATCTTCTTCCTTCTTCTAGTATTGTTGCGTTTTTTTTTTCACTAATATTTTGAAAAAATGTAAGAAAATATATGTATAAATATATATGTGCTTCCATTGAAAAATTATATTTGCCTCTATTTAAAAAATAATTATTAAATTGTGTTAAAATATTTATTATATATATATTTTTTAACTTTTAGAATGAAATTTTGATACATTGTTAGTATAAAATTGTACATGTGTATCCAATTATATAATACTATATTATAAAAAATAACTATCTTGATTGCGTGATCATCTAAAAAAAAGGCATAATTGAATAATTGTGTAAAATATTTTACACTATCAGTACATCAAAATTAAACTCTAATTTTTATCTAAAAGTATAAGATAAAAATATATATTAAATTAATTTAATAAAAAACAAAATATTATTGTAGTGTTATTCAATTAATAAATTTATTTAGTTGAAGTTTATATCCTTGAATTTTTTTTAACTCAACTTTAATATTTATAAGTAAATTAAAGAATTTTGTACTAAACACGTATTTTGATAATTAGTTTTTAAACAGAAATTGAATTAAAATTCAATTGAAACAATAACACATTTTGTACTTTTATTTATTTAAGTAACTAACTTTATTATTACGATTATTTGAAATTAATTTTTGTTCTTTCTTTTATTAAATGATTGAATAATTATTAAGTAATTTATAAAATATACCATGAGGATATGAGAGATTTGGTGTATAATTTTTTCCTAATATATAATATATCGTACATAATTCATAAAAAATATGTTTTATTTTTATTATTGATTAAAAATAATCTATTTATCATCTTAATTAATCTCATTTATTATTATATATTTATTTTATAAAAAGGTGAATTAATAATCATATTTTTTCATGATATTATTTAATATAATAAAAAATTAATTAATATTTAATATTTTATTTTATTTATTTTTACTTACTTTAATATGTTTATAAATTTTTTTTATTATTGTTATATGCTGCATATTTGTTTTTATTGTCTAAAATTTTTGAATCCATCACTATTTGTACGTGAATAAAAGTTATCTGACAATATAATATAGAGGTGAGCTTTAAAATTGAAAGATGAAATGCATAAAGCATTGTGCAACAGAAGTTCATTTGAAAAAGAAATTTATATGTCATTTATAATTAAATAATATATTTTTGTTATTATTTAATTAATTTTATAATATCAAATTAAAAATAATAACAATAATAATAATAATAATAATAATAATAATAATAAATTATTAAAAAAAAGAAAAAATCACACAAAAAAAGAAAGAGAAGAAGAATATATTAAACATATGTAAATTTAATTTAGTTAAATTTGGCTAAAAAAGTTTTGACTATGTAATGTGTCTGTTGTTTAAACATTATGCTCTCATTTTATTTTTAGATATAATCTTTAAAAAAGTATAAGGAGATATTAATATTAGTATACAATGTATACAATAGAGATAAAATTAAAATTTAAATCAATTAATAATTAATTTAATTAATTTTTAATAATTTTAAATTTTAAATTTTGAAAACATAAAAATTTGGTCACGAAAAGTTACGTATTCTTTTATTTTATACGTATGAAGAACGTGGTGCAATTTCTTTTTCTCTGTTTCTCTCCGTCTCTGTGCGGCCTTATCTGAGCCGTTCAAACCAAGAGGTCCCGGCCAAAAGTTCCAACGCCAGCAAAAATTAAGGAAATGGGATCTGCAAAAGAGAACAGAAGCGATGCGTTGTTCCCCAGCAGCAGAAGTATTGGTGTCTATGGAAGGAGTGTGATGCGTTGTAATTTTTTTTTTTTTGTATTATGCTAAATTTAAAATTTATTATACACATTGTCAAAATTTTTCATTGTCTTTCTAGCGAAATCAAAAATTAATAGTTAAATATTTAAAAGTTAAAATTCGTAAAATAAATTGCAATGATTTTTCATCATTCTATATTTAAAATGTACGCCAAGCAATTTTATATTTATTATATTATATTATATCATATATAAATTTTTAATTAAAATGATAGATTTTTGTTTATTTCTATTTTTTTTTCTTCTTAGATTGTTAAGGTTCACAAATATTGCAGACAAAATATGTAAGGAATTTGGCTACGGCACTCTTCCACATTCTAGACTCGAGAGTGACTTTACATGGGAATATATTGGAATATCTTTTCCGTATGTCGTAATCAATTTGAATTAAAAAGCTTGCTTTGATAAAAAAAAATGTGTTCGTATTTTTAAAAGTATTTAAAGATGAGTTTTTTATTAAGTCGATTTATATCTATTAAAATTAAAAGATTTAATATAATTTTAAGGATAAATAATATGATTAAATAAAGGATCCATCTAGTGTACAGATGCATTTTGGTACAGATTTACAGATTTTTGTTTTTATTTGGTTTAAAAGCGTATCACTAAAAGTGTTGCTTAAAGAGAAAGTGTTACTCTTAATCGTTAACTTGGCTCTGATACCAATTTTTAACTCTTTTATGTTTATAATGTGTATAGATTTGAAGATGTTGAAAATTTTTATTATTACTAGTATTTATAATTCTGATTTCATTTTTATAGTTTTTTAATCTTGTTTTAGTTTATAATATTCTTTTTTGCATGGATTATTGTTTATAAAATCTTTTATCTGTTTGTCTTTTTCTTTAATATATTTTTTCAAATCTTCAAAAACTTCTTTTATTTCTACACTTTCCGTTGTTTCTAAATATCTTTTTAATTTTTCAACCTCATTCTCCATTTTTTCTTTTAACAGCTTTAATTCTTTTAAGTCATAATATGGTTTTCTAGGCATTTATAAATTTTTTAAGTTTAACTCCAACTTGTTTATATTTATTCTTATTTCTATCCTTTTTATTATAAGGTCATCAATTTCGATCTGAAGATTATTTAATTCCTTTTTATACTCCTTTATTTTACTTTTTAATTTTTTCGCTCTTTTTCTTTTTATTTTATTTTCTGGTCTTTCAATCTTTGTATGCTTCATTATTTATTTTAGAATTTCTGCAAATTCTATCATTGCTTCATCACTTTTTTCTAGAGATTCTATTAATTTTTCTAACTCTTCAACTTCTCTTTTTAACTTGTTATAGATTATTTTTAGAGCTTTAAATGCTCTTTGATTTATTTCAGAGAACTGCAAATAATTCAAACGATTTTCTCTTTCAAAGAGCTCTTGTTTCTTATCTTGATAAGTTACATATATTTCTTCTTTATTTATTGTCATAATTTAGTATTTAGGGTTTCATTTAATTTTTCGACCTTTTTTGTTAATTCTTTTATTTCAGAATCTTCTTCTTTAATCTTTAACTTAGATAAACTTAAGGGACTATTAATTTTAGATTCTCTTATTTGAAAATTTGATGAAATCAATTTTCCTGATGGTTCTTTTAGTAATAGAACTGAGTTTTCAATAGCTTTATATTTTGGTATTTCTGTTTTTACAATTTTCTGAAATAATTCATCGACATAAATTCTTTCTCTGTTTTTAAATATTATACTATGATGGCTATTTGTTAAAGCATAATTTATTGCATATGTAATTGAAAATGGTTCATCATCTTGTTCCATTAGATTCTTTCTATGAAATTTATAAGCCAAACTTACAGATCTTCCAAGATTTTCAGTTGATAAAGGTATAGCATATCCAAGATGGGCATTAAATTTAACATTTACGTTTGCCAAATTTCCATGAACAATTCCAATTATTTGATCTATTGGGTCATCAGTAATTCTTTTGTCACAGATTGCTAAACTTATTGGTGAATTAATTCCTTTCATATATGTAGATTTAATTAAGACTTGTATAGTACTAATATGAATCCATCCAATTTTAGATCTTTTTTGTTGATCCTTAATTTTCTCAATCTGTTTACTCAATTCTTCATTATTTATCAAAGCTATTTCAAGTTCTCCATTGGCAGATTTTATTTTTATAGGAGCTTCAAGTTGAATTTTTCCATAGTATATTATATTTTTTCTGTTAAAAATTTCTTTTAAAAGATTTTGTTTATTAAAATTTTCATTTGATTTGAAATTTAATTCTGTTTTTAGAACAACCTGCTTTTCATTATCTAATAAAGCAGTTAATCTATAATAATCAGATTCTTCTGTTAATTCTAAACTTTCTAAATAATTCATAATTGAAAGACTAGAATGAAGATGTACCTTTCTGGAGAAAAACTTCCTTTATTCAGTATATTTTACATAAGGAGTTTTTATCTCCAGAGGGGAGATTGTAGATACTAACTCCAGAGGGGAGTTTAGAACTATTTTTCCCTAAGGGGATTCTTCCTCAGACTATAGAATCGCCTCGGCAGCTTCCTCCTTGCTCTCCTAGCATATGAGTACTCTTAGCCTCCTGCTTCCTATTGTCTGATGCCTTTACAATTGCCTAAGCAGCCTATTTATAATAGTTGGGTTTGATGGACAATTCCCATCCTTACCCTTCTTATGACGTCATTGCTTACGTCATTGTTTGTTCTCTTTCACCAGCTACATTGTTGGTGCTCTATGACCTAAGTGCTTACGTCACTATGCAATAATGTTGAGAGATGCTTCAGATGTGCTGTCCTCTTCTTTTATCATGTGACCGTCAGATGTATTGTCTTCTTCCTTCATCATGTGAGTTGATTCCGTTTCATTATTGCTTTCTTCAGATAACTCTGAGGCACATAGCTGGCACTTGTGGTCTTCTCTGTCTTTTATCAAATAGCAGAGATTCCTCTTTATCCCTTCAGGGAGTTTTTCTAAAAGTCCAGATAAGTTGTAGAATGCTGATTCAAATTCTACTAAGAGTCTCATCTCTCTTTCTTCAATTTCATTTCTTTTACTGGACACAAGCAGAGTATTTCTACTTTTATAATTAATCCTTGTGTGAGATTCCTTCGTTATTTTTTGAGTTCTTTCAAAGACCCTTGCTAATGTGCTGGCTAGCCTTCCTTCATGACTGTAAATTGTTAAATCTTGAATTTGATCAATTGGTTGAAAATTTTCTGGGAAGACGGACATGAATATTACTTGGTGTGCTGGAACCAAGCATTCTTCTTCTTCATTAAAAATAGGTTGACTGTTTGTAAATTTTAGGGATATATCCCTTGGATTTACATTGTCAATCATATTTTTAAATCTCTTTACTGCATCAACGAATCCTGCAGGAAACTCACTAATAATTTTTAGATCATTAAAAATTAAGATTGTATCAATTAATCCATACTGGAAAAACTGATAGGTGTCAGATGGGGAAGCATCTGAAAATATAACCAGCTTTGTTAGCTGTTCTTTGGCAATAGGATAATATCCCAAAATTGCCCTTTTTTCTTCAGTCCAATTCAGAACTATGTTAAGGGTTTCTCTGAGATTAGATCTACAGACCCTTTTCTTTTCCTTGATTTCAGCCCTTGTAGGAATGTTTCTTATTATCCCTGTTCTCTGGGATTGAATTAGAGCTTTATCTGCTCTTTTTAGGGTTTGCTCTGGATGGAGAGCTTCATATTCCTTGAAGGATTTCTTTGCCTCTTCCAGTGTTAGGAACCCTCCTTTATGAATTATCTTTGACTGGTGTGTGAATGGTGCTGCTTTTTCCCAGGCATCATATACTCCTTTCATGGGGCCATTATAAATTACATAATATTTTTTATCTTGGGTGGATTTTTTAATGATTTCAGCAATTGTTTTATTTTCTGAAATTTTTTCTTCACCTGATTTGTCCACCATGCTTAGCTGGCTGAACTCTGATGTTTCTGCTTGTTGTGTTGATTTCATTGCTTCGATGGCCTTCTTGAGGGATTGGATCTGTGTCCTTATTTGCTGACAATGCTTGCATTTTTCGAGCTCTTGCTCATATTTTTGAATTTCTTGATCTAATGCGCTGTAGACGAACTCCATTCTCTTGTTAATGTATCTGCAATAACATTTTTGTCACCCTTAATATATTCAATTTTTATTGGATATTGTAACAAAAATAATTGCCATCTTATCAATCGTCCATGATTATAATCAACTTTTAAATTATATCGTATGAAACCTGTTAGGTAGCTTGAATCTGTCCTTAATGTAAATTCTCTTGGTAGTAAATCAATTTTCCATTTCTTAAGAGATTTAATTGCTGCTAGAGTTTTCTTTTCATGAGTGGTATATCTCTGTTCTGTTGGAGTAAAAGTCCCTGAAATATACCTGCAAAGTAATTCCTTTAGGGAATCTTTAGAATCTAGTGATTCTTTTTCTTGTTCCAAACTTTTTATAGCTTTCTTAGCTTTTAGACATCCTGACCAGGTTATGTCTGAAGCATCTGTTTCTACTATTAAGTAGTCATTTTCTTCTGGAATATAAAGTTCTGGAAGTTTTTCACATAATTCTTTAATCCTTTGAATTTGCATACTATCTTTTTCATCCCATTTCCATTCTTTTTTAGTACTTATTTTTGGAAATAAGCTTTTAGTGTATTCTGTTATATTCTTTAAAAATCCTTGATCAGAAATATAATTTATACATCCTAAAAATCTTTGTAATTGTTTTCTATCTTCTATTTTATTAGGAAATAAATTTACCTTTTCTAGGACATTTGGTTGAAGTTTTAGCTTTCCTTGAGTAGATAGAATTAATCCAAGAAACTCTATTTCTTGTTTTGCTATTCTTGCTTTCTTTTTGCTAAGAACTAATCCTTTTTCTTTACATCTTTCTAAAACTATTAATAATTTTTGAAGATGATCTTCTCTATCTTGTTTTGTAAAAAATAGTATATCATCAATATACACTAAAACAAATTCATTTAACTCTTTTAGATTTTCTTCCATAAATCTTTGGTAAATACCTGGGGCTTGTTTTAATCCGAATGGTAATACATTCCATTCATAGAGTAACACACTTGTTGATTCTTTTGTTGGGCAAGTAAAAGCAGTTAATTTCTTTGTTTCTTCGTCTAAACGAAGCTGCCAATATCCTGATTTTGCATCAAGAGATGAAAACCAAGTTGCTCCTTTGATTTTTTCTAAAATAGAATCTTTTCTTGGAAGTTTATGAGCATCACCAATAGTTGCTTCATTCAACTTCTTATAGTTAATAACCATTCTTTGTTTTTCCCTTTTAATTTCATTATTGTTTTCGACATAAAAGGCTGGAGCCGCATGAGGACTTTTACTTAATCTTATAATTCCTTTTTCCAAAAGATCTCTACATTCTAATGAAAACTCTTCTCTATCTCTTGCGGAATAAGGAATTTTATTTGGAACATTTATCTCTTTTGTAGGATCTTTTAATTTAATACTTACTAATTCGTTATTTGTATTTTTAACATCTAAAGGATTTTCAGCACAAATTTCATCCAAAAGTTCTTCTATCTTTATTTCAAGACTATTTTTTGGGATATTTATCTGAAAGTATAAATTTAAATAACATGTCTCTAATATAGAAAATATTTTAAATTTTAAGATCTTATCTATAGTGGTAGTTGGTATTTTTATACGTTTTGATTTTTGATTTATTGAAGAATCGTGTGGTGCTTTTAAAACTATATATATTAATTCTTGAATGAATGGATGATATAGCTTTAAAAAATTATTTCTTATGATAAAATCCATTCCAGAGTCTAACATATATATAGATGGAACAATGAACCTATAATTTTGAATAAAAATTTCAACCATCTCTGCTTTTTGGTTAATTTTATGTATTGATTTGTCAGCTATTCTAACTCTTAATGGTTTCTTTAATTTTTTCCAATCAAGTTTTATGTTTGAACTAGCAAAGCATTGCGTTGCTCCAGAATCTATGAAAGCATTTATAAACTTTTCTGTTATTTTTATAGTAATAAATGTAGCATTATTACTCAGTCTCTGAGTCTGTTTCTGAGACATATTCAAAAATATAGTCTAAGTTATCATCAGATTCTTCTAATGGTTCCATGAAACAGGACTTAGCAATTTCTATTTGTTTAGTAAGATCCTTTTTATCCTTCTTTTTCGGACATTCATTTGCATAGTGTCCTTCTTCTTGGCAATACCAACACTTACAATTTTTTTTTTATTCGGGCAATAATCACTTTTTTGTCTTTTGTTTTTATTGTTATTTCTTTTTCTAAAATACCTCTTTTTTCTCCAGTTTGGATAGTATTTTCTTTTTCTAAATTGATATTTTCATTTTCTTTGAAAATTTTTATTAAGACCATATTTTTGAGGTATCTCTTCATTATCCTCACAGCAAATTCTAATTATATTTGCAAATCTTTTTTGAGTTGCTTCTTGCATACAACGTTCTTTTATTTCCTCTCTTATTGCAGAGGTTGCTCCACCAAAATTATTTTCAATTGTTCCTCTATTTATTTCTCTTATAAATCTTCCCATAATAAATTCATTAGCAGGATATGGAAGTTTTGTTATATACATACTAAGATAATGATTTTTATCTTCTTATTTTAATTTGTAATAATGTATTCTATATTCACATATATAAGACTCCACATTACATAGATCATATATTTGAATGTTAGCTAAATGATTTTTTGCTTCTTGATATTCTTTATTATAGACTTCTTGTTTATGATCTATAATATTTTTTCCAAAAAATTCTTTATATAGAATCATCATTATATATAATATCTTATCATAAGCTGTTGTTTTTGTTGCTAATTCTTCTATTATTTGGTTTTCTATTGATGTCATATAATCTCTTATAGCTCCTTTAGTATGAAACCCTATGTAATTCCAAATATCTCTTCCAGATAATTCATTAAGTTTTGGATTAGTAAAGGCTTCTAATAAGAAGGAATTCAACCAGTTTTCGAAGATTTCTTTTTCATTCTTTTTACAGTCTAAATCGAGCATTCTTTCTCCTTCCATTTCCTGGATTTTAGGAACGTATTTTGATGGTGTTTTTGTATATTTTGAATCTTTATTTATAAATCCTTTTTTAAAAGCATAATTATCAAAACCTGTTTCCCATTTAAATTGAGATTGATTATCCCTAGATGTTCCAGCTTCATTTTTTACTTGTATTGGAATTGCTGGTTCTTCGTCACTTGAATAATCTAGGATGTGTTCTTCATTTTCTATATTTTCAGAATTTACTAATTCTTCTTCTATCTGAAATCCCTGTTCCATAATATTATTTTCTTGAGCCATTTTTAATTGTTTAAAAAGCATTGTAACTTCTTCTAATTTTTCTTCAATATTCATAATTTTAGTGGTGGTTTTACTTTTAAATCTGTTATGTTGATTATATTTTGAAATTTTTCTTCTTTGGGATTTTCTTTTTCCTTATTTCTTTGAAATTTTATAGATACTAATATTTCTTCAAGCATATCTACTATAGAATTTAATTGTGGGTTAAAAGTATGATAAAGATGTGGGAAATCATTTCCATGGTAACATTTCTTAGAAATTCCGTGTGAAAAATAAGTTTTTTCAGGTTTTTGAAGTCCTTCAATAAAACTTATAGTAAAATAAAGATTTTGAGAAAAATCATTTTGTATTGATTTTAAGAATTCGGTGTCATTACAGTTAACATTAGTTAAAATCATTAATTTTTGATCTATTAATTTTGATAACTTAATTATTTCTTCTCTTAAATTTTCTAATTTACTTTTTTCCATTAGGTGACGTTTTTCTTTGTGAAGAGCTACGGTTTTAAGTGAAAAGTGTGGCTTTAGAAAATGTGGTTTAAGTAAACAAATCTTTAAATTTATACAGATTTAGATCTGTACCATATAATTTTCTTTAAATAAAATAGGATTTACGTATAACATTATGTAAAGACTAAATCGTTATAAGTTAGTCACACACAAAAATTATTACAAATTGTAAGAGAGATTGATAAAGTAAAAACTACTACTATAAGTCATAACAGTTTATAAAAAAAATAATTAAAAACATAAATAGTGATGAGTGGTGATAACTTATGTTCCAAATGTTATTCTCAAAAAAAATAAAAACATAAATCTTTTTGTATGTAATAAAGGGCAGAGGTATTGGGAGCATAACAACAATAAATAAAAAAGAATGGAGACTGGAGAGGTTAGCAAGAAAAAGAGAAAAAAACAAGGAACGTAAAGGTGAACGGTGGAACTGAATCATTGAAAATACAGTATCATGTACAAGCTATAACTAATTAGGTTACATTATCATTAATCATTTTTTAATTAAGCATGATAGTCACGTGATATCCGTCTTCAAGCTGGGAGTATAGAGATTCAATAATTCCAGCTTGCTACTACATGAGTTGAAGGAAATTGGAGATAAAATTTTGATAAGAATGTCTGTCGTTTGTTCAGTTGTCTTGACGGGCAGTAATTTTATCATTCTTTTTTGAGTCTTGTCCTGATCAAATGATAGTCTACTTCCAAATACTTTGCCTTTTATGGAAGACAGGATTCGCAGCTATGTGAAGAGCAGATTGATTGTCGTAAAAGAGACTAAAAAGTGTCTTATGCTCAGCCTGGAGTTCTTTGAGAAGATATAGCAGTCATTGTCCTTCTCTAGTTGCCTGGCTCATTGTCTTGTATTCTACTTCTGATGGAGAACATGAGACACTAGTTTACTTCCTGCTGTGCCAACATACAAGAGTTCCACCCAAAAAATAATAATAATCAGTTACAGATCTTCTAATATCTGGGCAAATTGTCCAGTCCGAATCAACAAACCCTGTGAGTTTCAAGTTATTGTCTTTGGCAAAAAACAACCCTGAACTCGAATTACCCTTGAGATACCGAAGCACATGGAGACCTGCTTGAAAATGTTGATCAGTGGGACAGTTGAGACATTGGCTCAAATATCCTACAGCATACGAAATATCTGGTCGAGTGTTGGTGAGATATAACAACCTACCAACTAGCTTCCTGTACCGTAGTGAATCACTCAGCTTCGTCCCTAAATTCTTGGAGAGGACAACTGAATATTGCATAGGAGTGCTTGCTGGCTTGGCCCCCAACATACCAAATTCTTCTAAAAGGTCTAATGTGTACTTGCGTTGGCAAATTACCAACCCTTTTGAATTATGAGCAAATTCTAGTCTTAAAAAGTACTTCAATCTACCGATATCCTTGATTTTAAACTTTTCATCCAAGACCCTTTTTACATTGCTGATTTCTTCCATGTCATTCTCAGAAAGGATGAAGTCGTCTACATAAACCAGAATTGCTGTAAATCCATTCTCGATGGCTTTAGTAAAAAGAGAATAATCATGTTTTGACTTTGTATCACTCCACTCAACTTCAAATTCCACATTCTACTTGCTTGTTTTAGCCCATGTAAGGATCGTTCTAACTTGCACACTTTTCCTTTTGGAGCATCAAGACCCGATGGTGCTCGCATGTAAACTTATTCGAGTAAGTATCCATGTAAGAACGCTGTGTTGACATCCAGTTGATGAAGAAACCAGTTTCTGCTCATGAAAACAGCAAGTAACATTCGTAGAGTGTTCATCCTTACTACGGGGCTGAACGTGTCAAGAAAATCAAAGCCAGGCCTCTGAGTGAATTCCTATGCAACTAATCGCGCTTTATAGCGCTCTACTGTGCTATCGGGATTTTACTTTGTCTTGAAGACCCACTTACAGCCAATGGGTCTCTTCCCAACCAGTAAATCAACTAGATGCCAAGTTCTATTGTTCTCAAGAGCCAAAATTTCATCTTGAATGGCTATTCTCCAACATTCGTGCACCACAGCCTCTTGATAGGATTTTGGTTCGGGGTTGGATGAGAGATGTAGTGCAAAACGTTTATGATTTTACGAAAGAGCATCATAATCTACTGCCTCAGAAAGTGGATACCTATGTGTGGTTGGCACTTGGGCTTTGGTGGATGTAGCCATGAGCATGCAATGATAATCCTACAAATAAGAAGGGGGTCTTCTCTCTCTGGTGGTCCTTCTCGATGCTATATGTGTGTGTGGTGTAATTTCAGCCAGTTGTATATTTTCTGAATGTGCTAAAGATGTTTGTGAATCTTATGTATCATGCATTGTTGTGCCTGAAGTGCGTGAGGCATTGCTTTGTGCTTGTGTAGGGGAAGGCATGGGATGTTCCATGATAACGTGTGGAATATGTGTGGGAGTGTGTGAAATATGTTATGGCTCAAAATCTATTGTGAATAAATCAAGGTTAATAATGTTGTGAGATGGTATGCATGTGTGTAATGCATGTTAGGAGCTTGAATGATTGTCGCTGGACTTGTATGGAAAATGAAGCTCATAAAATTGTACATGTCTTGAAATAAAAAGTTCTCTAGAATTCAAGTCAAATAGAATGTATCTTTTGGTTCTTTGTTTAAATCCCAAAAATATACATTTTTTAGCTCTGTTATCTAATTTTCTTCGATTAGCAGGTAAAGTGGAAGTATAAGCTAAACATCCAAACATCTTCAAATTTTTCAGATCAGGTAATTCATGAAACAAGATTTGAAAGGAAGATTTTTCATGCAATTTCTTACTAGGCATTCAATTGATAAGATGGACAGCATGGCTAACAACAAAATGCCAAAAAATTTTAGGAATATTAGATTGAAATATGAGGGCTCTAGCTGTGTTGAGAATAATTTGGTGTTTTCTCTCCACAACACCATTTTATTGTGGAAAATGTTTGGTAACCAAAAAATATTAGCCAAAAACAGCCATAACTTTCATTATTTAGCATTCATTAATTGTTGTGACAATTAATGAATGCTAAATAAGGAAAGTTCCGGCTGTTTTTTTTTGTTTACCTAGCATTACCCTTTATTGTGGAGTCTCAACACAACTAGTTTGATGTTGTATGCCTTTGGAATAAAAAAAGGTTTTAAGGCGATAACACAACTAGTCTTCTTATTCATTTTATAGTTTTTCCAAATTGAGTTAGAATCAAATTAACAAAAAATTGTAAGAGGGAACTTGCCTCTGATTTGAGTTTAAAAAAAAATATCCATGTAAATTTACTTTTTTCATCTACAATGGTAAGAAAATACTTATAACTATTAATAGAAGGAGTAGAAATGGGTCCTTATATATCCACGTGAACAAGATCAAAGCAACATTTTATTTCTATAACACTATCAATAAAAGGCAATTTCTTTTGTGTTGAAAAATGGCAAGAATCACATGGTATAATGCTGTTTTTACAATGAACAAATGGGTGCAGTTTCTGAATGTTATGCATCCTTTCTTGTGCCATGTGTCCTAGTCTAAAATGTCACAAAATTTTTTTATTATCTAATCCATGTGCTATGTCTATTTGTGCTATGTGTGATATGACTTGAGTGGGAGGAGAAACTAATTTCTGATTTGTAGGCAATTTGAGTATGTAAAGTCATTAATCCACCTCAGCTGTGTCAATCATCTTTCAGGTATTCAAGCTCTGAGTCTCACACCTTGAGTCAGTTATAAAACACTTACAATACAAATTTTTAGTTAATTTTAAAATTAAAATGAGATTAAAATTGAATGATGGAATATACAATACATTGGTGAGAAATAAGTCTTTCGTGAAAAAAATGGTGCCAATGATCTGTGTTATAATTTGCGAGCCATTGAAAAATTTAACTAAAATAGGATTGATGTGTCTATAACTTGCAAAATTTGATATGGTGTGAGTAACATGGTCAGTGGCTCCTGTGTCCACAATCCAAGATTTTGAAAAAAAAAAATTTCATTGTAAACAAGTAAGAAATATGTGTACTCATTAACAAAGCATAAAAGCTACCTAAGATATTGGAAGGATTGATTGAGTGAGGAGCTGGGTTGACACCTTGAGGCTGGGTATCTTCTTGTTGGAGGATAGACATAAGGAGTTGTCTTTGTTCAAGATAATGTCACTGTAGAGCTAGTTGGATCTGCCAGTTGAGGTGAGTTTGGATTGCTATTGTCATCACATTTCTTTTCTGCACCCATGTTGATGCGAGTGCTTCTAGGTTGTTGCTAGGGGTGGCAAGCGGAGAAGCCCACCCCGCCCTGCCTAATGAGGCGGTCCTAAAATCTCACCCCGCCGGCCCGCCCTGCTTAACAACGGGCTGGCGGACTGGCGGGTCAAGCCCGCTAAATCTCTTTTTTTTATTTGTTTTACTATTAAGTATTAAATAATATAAATTACCAAAAAAAAAAGTATTAAATAATATATATAATTTCACAACTATAGTCTTTATAAAAGTATTATAATTTCTGAAGATATAAAAAAATTATAATTTCTAAATTAACAAATATTAAAGTCTTTATAATTATAAATATGTAATAAACTTAGTCATAAACCAAGTTTTTTTAAACAAAATAATAAAATCAATATTTTCCAAAGTAAAATACATATTGTCCAAAATATATAATTAAACATCGACAAATTTAGAACATAATCAATCAAACATAAAACATAATCCAAAACACTAAATTAGAACATCTTTGAAAAAATTCTAAGCCCGGTGGAGAATCCCACCCCGCCCCACCAAAGCCCACGATTTAAGCGGCTTAGGCGGGCTTTTAATGTGTGGCGGTCTCAATTTTTCAGCCCGACCGTCTTTTTTGACGGATTACGCGGGCCGGCCTGGCGGGTTTAGACCCGTTTGCCACCTCTAGTTGTTGCTTCATATGGGGAGGGTACCCTTGCTTTTGGTAGCAAACATTCACCAAGTGCCCAACCTTATTGCAAAATGAGCAGATTTTAGGATAGCCTCTACCAAAACTACCTCAACCCCTCCCTCTATTGCTTCTTCCAGATCCACCCCTACCAGGCTACCACGAGAATTGAATTTTGAATTTTCGTCACGATTAACGAAGAGGTTTAGCAAGCATGACTTGAGATGAGGTTTAGCAAGCATGACTTGAGAACGAACATTGTGGTATTGCTCATTAAGCCCCCTAAAGAATCAAACAATATAGGTCTCTTTTTTCTAAATTCGAAACTTTTTCAGCCTACAAACACACGTGGATTCACATGCTACACAAAGAGAAATAGATTTGAAAATTTCAATTTCTTCCCAAATAGCTTTCAATTTTTTAAAGTAATCAGTGATGCTTGAAACTTCCTACTTCAAAGAGAACAATTTTTCTTCCAATTCTGCAATCTTGAAGATGTCACCTTGATAATAACGATGCCTCAAATCATTCCAGATATCCACAGCTATATCATTCCAAATGACACTTCTTGAAATTTCATTACGCAAGGATTGAAGAATCCATGCCACGACAAAGGTATCATACTTGTCCCATGTTGAAAAATTGGGATCATCTACACTAGCACTACAAGAAAAACACCGCTTTCTGGGGTGATTCCTATTCGGCCGTTGCCTATTCTCAAAGGCTACGCTTTTCTGAACCAAGGGCTATGCTTTTGGTGTTTGGGAATAGGGTGCGCTTTTCAAGTGATGCTATCCAGGACCAAAGGCTACGCTTTTCAGTTTCCATTTTTACCAGAATAGGCTACGCTTTTCAGCGCTACTGCATCACCTGTAAAGCGTAGCCACATTGTATACAATGGCTACTATTTATAAGTGTAGCCTTAGGTCCTTCCTTTTTTTTTTTGTATACCATAGCTACTGTATATAAGTGTAGCCTTAGGTCCCTCATTGTTTTTTTTATTTTCTATATATATATATATATATATAATTTTTTTCTAAAACCTAATATTTAATAATATAATTATATAATCCTATATTTTTAATTAAATTAGTGAAATATTATAAAATAAAAATAAATACATAATAATACTATGTAATATTCTTTAAATAATAAAAATTATCCTTAAACAAGATTTAGGTTGCCATAATAAATTAGCAACCATAAAATCTTCTATTTGAAAATAATACAAATTATTTCTCTAAAAATAAAATTTATTTCTCTAAAAATAAATTACTTCAAATTAGCAACCATAAAATCTTCTATCTGGGAATAATACAAATTAGCAGCCATCATTCTAGCTAGTAAACAACATCCCTTGTCACTTCAAGAGTCACTTTGATTACCCGCTCATTTATTCCTATGTTCTTCATTTATCGTGGAAGTAGCTCATTCCTGTTCTCATCTCATCTTGTGGTGTTGGAGGAGTTCTCCTAATTTCGTCCATTCGAAATGCAGCTTAAATCTACACAAACAAAAGTTACATAAGAAGCTTATCAGAGATATAATTTTCTGCAGAACAACTTCAAACATAGATGATTAATAAAAATGCTTCACCATGTGAGAAAATGAATCTTGGAATTACTTTAGTTGTCTTTGTTTCTTTTTTTAATTCTTCAATTATAATAAGCTCCACTATAAGTGTTGAGCTCTTTCTTTCTTTCAAAAAGAAAAAACCTTAGAATTATAAAGAATGAAGCACTTGATACCATTGTCTATATTCTTGGTTGAATAAATATCTTAGGAGTATATTTTCAGTACTTTAAGTACACAAATTAAGAAAGAAAAAGAAATCACCAAATTTGCTTTCTAGTTTGCATTACTGAAATGTACTTGTCCTGTTCTAGTGAAAAAGATCAGATAGCATATGAATTACCAATTTACTTTAAGTGCAAAAATTGTAATTTCATATCTAAAGGTGCGAAAATTGAATTACCAACTTACCTCCTACTGCAAAGCCTCATCAAGCTCTTGCTTATCATCAGGAGTGATGTCTTTGGCGTACAGCTGAGATAAACAATTCCAGATCCTAAAGAAAGCATTAAAATTTAATTTTAACCATTCTAAGTAATTAAAAATGTTGTTCCCTTAAGGTTCAGATGCAACATTCAAAAGTTGTTACATTGGTTTAACAGAGAACTTGGCTATGGCTTCAGAACAACAAGCACCACAAAGATCTGAAACCATTTGTGCTGCCCTGACTTAGAATTTTAGGAACATGAAGCTCAAATCAAAACACATGGAATTAGTTAATAGATAGAGTGAAGAGGAGGTACCTGTCACAAATTTGAACCTATTCCATCATGGATGCCATTCTTTGTTGATCAGCTTCTAGAAGTGATTCCAAACCAGCTAACATGCTCTTATCCATGATTCAACCAGGGATTTTGGAAAAGAAACTCAAACCCAAGGAACGAAATTGAAACCAGTTAACTAACAATAATATAGGATGAAACTAAAGACTAAAAAGAAATAGAAAGCAAACAAAACATAACTAAAGATGAAGTAGAAATTTGTGCAGAAGATGAAACTAAATACCACAATTTATCACTATTTCACTATCATGTCAAGTATACACTAAGAGAAGAATAATGGACTATGAATATAAAAGGAATAAAAGCAAGTACAAAAATCATTATTTCTCTCTCTGCAGAACCTCTGCTGCTTTGATGAGACTTTAATCTGCCAAAAAAAATTGTCAGCATAACAAACTCAATGTTAAAAAAAATACCACATCAAAAGCAGAATTTTAAATGACTGAGTCTGTCAACAAGAAATTGTCAGATAAAAAGCCAATGATCAGAAAGATGCCACATCAAAATAGAACTAGTTCTAGTATTCAATCAATGTATATGTGCACCATCAAAGTCACTGATGATTCCTTGTCAGTGAACAACAATGCTTAGATATTTAATACATAAATTCCTCCATAAACCTTGGATCAAATAACAGCTAATATATCTGTATGAATTAATGTACCAATATTCTGTAGCAATATTAATTACCTATATGAGATTCATCATGTTAACAGAAAGGATACTAATAACATCAAAATCATGTGACTGCAAACACTTAAAGAGCCTTTGCAGAAAGAAAAATAAGTCAGTTTAAAAACAAAAAATATTCATGATCATGCATGCACATTGCACAATAACTAAAGATCACCTGATTAGTAATGACAATAAGAATAAGAATAGTCATCTACACCCACATTTAGATCCTTCTGCAACTCACACCTGATTAGTAAGGCTACAAAGATATCACAGGAATAAGTTCCAGGCTTCTTTAGTTTTCAGATGAATTCCTAGTTTATATGATTAAGGAGAATTTAAATTGGTTATCAAATTTCCATGTAAAATACCCAAAGCAAAGAAAACATAACAAAAAAAAAACATCAGAGAGGAATATAGCTTCAAGCTAGAAATTGAAAGCAACCACTATATTCAAGGAATGCGTATGAACCAAGACATAAATCAAAATATTTCAGTGTGAAATCTGTTCTTTTCACTAATTTTTTCTTAAGATGCTAAACTAGTTGAAAACTTAAAATTTGAACCTAAAACCCCCCAAAAATTCACAGAACCAATTGAAAATTGATACATACTTTCTCTATCTTAATTAGCCGTTGCAGTTCATCATCACTATCAAAACCATACCCACTTTCGAACTGAAAAGTAAGAGCGAGTTAGAGAATGAGCAAGAAAGGGATGATACAGAACAAAGAATGTTTACGTGGTGACAGAGGATACAACGATGGTGATGAGCGGCGACGCAACGGCTTAGCGACAGAGCACGACGGCGGCGAGACATCCCTTCGAGCTCCTCGGTGGCAGCACAGCAGCCCAACAGTGGTAGAACGGCGATGGCAACAAGCCCTAGCAGCGGCGGTGGAGCTTCAGTGGCGACGGAGCACCCCCTTCTTCTCTCCTTCATCACATTCTCTCTCTCTCTCTCTCTCTCTCTCTCTCTCTCTCTCTCTCTCTCTCTCTCTCTCTCTCTCTGGCGCTCGACAATGACGGCAGCAGAGCCCTAGCCGGCGTCGTCCTTTCCTTCCTTCCCTCTCTTCTCTTCTTCTTCCCGTTCTCCCCCTTTTGGATTTCTTCCCTCTTTCGTGTGTGTATGGAGTGAGGATGAGGGTGTATGTCGCGTGAGTGAGGGTGACTGGGTGAGGGCAAATTTTTGCTAAGTGAGGGTGACTGGGTGACTGGGTGTGTTGTGTGCGAAAGGGTTGGCGAAGGTGAGGGTTATGCGTGAAGGTGATGAGAATGGCGAAAGGGTGTGCTTCTGGAAGGAAGAGGGTTTGTTGAGCGCGAAGTGGGTTGTGCGTGTGTTCTTCTGGAGGGAATTGAAAGGGGAACGAAAAATTCACTAAGTGTTAGGATTTGCCCTACATAGATTAGGCATCATTTTAAAATACACTCAAAATATAATAAATAAGTTACTCTTTAAAAGCGTTCGCTTTGATACGAAAAGTGAATCCATAGATATCAACCTACGGCTACGCTTTATAAGTGATTTCTATAATACCTAAAGCTACACTTTTTAAATGATGTCACAATTGTGTATCTTTTTCTCTTATAACAAGGCAACACGGAGAAAAGTGTAGCTACGCTTTTCAAATGTAGCTTAAAAAAAGTGTGGCTGAATGGGTATTTTTCTTGTAGTGTAGGTTTCGGTAATGTGCCATCCACAAATCTAAGTTTATTTTTAGATTTTAGCAGAATTAACATCGCTCTGGATCATTCATTGTAGTTCTTGGTATCTAATTTCACAGAAATAATTGAAACCCCAGGATTTTCGCTTGGATGAAGAAAGAATACACTTGAGGGATCAAAAAGAGGACTCACACTGTTGCAATTCAATTACGACTGCAAGTGCGTAAGTTGATTGAGGAAATGAGATAGAGTGTGAACATCAAACCCTAGAGAAGCACCGACGCTGAAAACGGAGTCTGCCATGGAGTTACCACGAAATTGAACAAATCTAAATCTTATCTTTACCTACTCGTTGATCGGAGTCACTATCTTGCACAATTGCAAGAAAATGAGGCAATGCACTTTCATCAAATTCTATTGAGTGAGTTGTGTAAAGGAAAGAGAAGAGAGGGGGAGAAAGGCTCACCGCACCATGATAAAGAACAGAGGCATTAGGAGCATAGCAACAATGAATAAAAGAGGATGGAGAGGTTAGCAAGAAGAAGAGAAAAAAAATAGGGCACGCAAAGGTGAGGATGGAGAGGTTAGCAAGAAGAAGAGAAAAAAACAGGGCACGCAAAGGTGAACAACGGAACTGAATCATTAAAAACATAGTACCAATATATATATAAGCTATAACTAATTAGGTTACATTACCACTAATCACTTTCTAATTAAGCATGATAGTCATGTAATAGTATGATTTATGTATTTTTTTCGTCTATTTTTTACCACAAAATCTAAACGTAGTTTTTTTTATAATTATATATTTATTTCAATTTATTTATCTTATGAAATCTTAATATATATTTTATCTTTGTATTGACGTATTTTTTATATTATAAAAAATAATTATTTTATTTATAAGAGATGATAACATCATTTATATTTTAATAATATTATTCTTTTTTACAAATTCATACAAAATATAATGGTTTTAAATTTTGTAAAATCATCTAGGGCGCCCTTGACTCTAAGAAGTTGATTATATTTTATTGTTATAAGTATAACACCCATAATATGATTATTTATGATGTGTTCAAGAGTCTAAGATAGATATGGGATTTGGCATGGTCACTCTTGCTTTATAATGTTTGTTGTGTGATGTGATTAAGTCCTTATTCTAAGATGTCTATATTTGAAAGGGATATATAAGTGAGAAAAAAAGAATTTAACTTTATACTATAATAAAATATACACAAAAATTATACATAAAAATAACATTTAAAGATTACTTCTTATATTTAAAACCGTATAGTTTTTTATTGGTTGATTTTCTGTAAGGTTAGGCTGCATTATCAAATTCTGATAAATTGCACAAACCTGTTGTTCCAAGGATTTGCCTTTCATTTGTTATTTAATCAACGAAGTCATTCATTTCTGAAAAAGTACATATATAGATATTTTCGTACTTTTTTATTCATCTGTTTTTGTGATAATGCGTGTGGATTATATGAGTCTTTGACAAAAATATCTTTTGAGAAATTTTAAATAAAGAGAATTTTCTGTGGATATTTTTAATAAGAAGCTAAGAGAAACGATAGGTATATATATATGGTCGAAAGAATATTATATGCATTGTTTTTTTATGTAATTTTTTGTATATTTTTATTTTTGTACTAAATTTAATCAATCAAAATGGAAAATATATATATATATATATCACTTTTATCTTCTGGTGTACTATACTAAGATGTTGAGTAGCTATGAATTGAACAAGCTAAGTCATTCATTTATTCGATGGTCGGACAGGTAGTTGAAGCATTATAATGCATATGTGAAGTCCATGTCATTAGGGATAGTAACACTACTCAAATTTATCGGTATTTATTTTGGTGCGGGAAGGGATCTTTAGGAGGGTTTAGGTGATATACTCGTCTGGTATATTTATAATATATAAAATATATAGTTTTAGAAAAATGCTACTTATACAATAAAATTTAATTTTTATTCAACTTTTAAATTTGATATTTTATTATTTTAATTTTTTAATTAATCATATTTCTTATTTTTAAGGAATCACTCTTATTTTTAATATATATTTATCACCGTAAAATTTATAATTATTTACAATGCATTGATTTTTTGCAAATCAAACCATAAAATTTTCAACAACTTTTTGTTTACTAATTTTTAAAAAATTAATGAAGTTTTCAAAATCAATTAAACTCACTTCAATTATCTTTTATTTAAAATATTTAAAATTTATATCAAAAATACATCTAAAATTAAATAAATAACATAAATACATTCAAAATTATGTATTAACACATCTAAATTAATGTCATTGTAGTTCTAAATTACATATTGAACACAGCAAAAATTAAACTCCAATACACATCCAAAATTATAAGAATGCACTCTAAATATTTTATCAACACATCCAAAATTTATGTAAAAAAAACTTTTATATATACAGAATAATAAAAAAAGCAATGGTATCAGATAATGCGCAAAAAAACTCTATAAACAGAAACCCATCCTAACCTTAAACACGTTTTCGACACGGATAAACGGCGAGCTGATGCGGACGAACGGCGACGAGGAGGAGGAAGACATATTAAAGACGTGAGAAAATAATCAAAATATAACTCAATGAGAGTTATGAAGCAAAAACTTATTGAGTGCACAATAAAATTGAGTTGCTAGTGTGTATATATTTTAAAAAATTATATTATTCTTTTTCTATGTAGCACAGAGAATTAGATAAAAATAGATCACCAGAAAAAAGATGAAAAAAATTATATTTTGTGACTAGAAAAAACAAGGTAGAAATCATATATACGGTGAAAAATTTATCAGAAAAAGAAATATTAAGAAAAAAGTGCGCCGAGAAACTCTCGCAAGCACAGACCCTCCCTCGGATCCCAATATTTTCATTGTCATCGCTTCCAATTCAAAGCCTTCACCGGCCAAATTGAAGAACCCCCTGCCTCCAAGACCTTCTTTTTTCAATCCACTGAAGAGTAAGCTCAGCGCCGATGCTTTTGCTGACAATTCGGTCCCCATCGGATCCTCCGATTTCGGCGTTAGGGTACTAGTGCGCTTCTGGTAATTATGATGTGCGATGAATATAACTGCTCTGCTTCTTTCAGGATTTTGTATGGTATTAATTAATAATTAGATGGTTTAAGATTTATTTTAAAATTTTAAAATCAAAATTTTGAATTTTAACTGATTTGATTTTTGGATGTGTATTTAAATTATAATATATTAATAATTAAATATATTAAATTTGAAATAGAAATTTAAAATTGAAATTTCAGTTTTATTTAGTTTGTATTTTGAATGTGTATTTAATTTTAAAAAGATATTAAATCTATTTATAATTTTTAGATGTATTTGTTTTACTTTTTTTTTTAATTACTGTAATAAAAAGCTGAATATTGTACAACTTTTAAAGGATACCTAGTTGAATTGATAATTTTAATATATAACATATATAATATATATAAAATAATTAATAATATTATATTATTTTTAAATTTTAATTTTTATTTTAATTTATATTATGTATGTGATAAAGATTATATAAATTTTAAAATTTAATTTTATTTATTGAATTTTAATAATTATAGCAGTAGACCGAGTACCTGCAGAGACGAATTAGAGTTCAATTTTTTACTACCTGGGGTAGGAGCGAGACGGATTATGTGCGGATTATTATAGAGTAAGACGGGATCGGATAGGACGAAAATTCGCCTCTAGCCACCTCGTTGTTACCTCTATATGTGATGTGAGACCAACGATCACGTGAAACTCGATAAAGTAGAACGAAAATGAGATTTCAATGGAAACATCTAGTTAGTTGTTTAGACTCTAGAGTGGTATTTGAAAAGGAAACTGAGACTGGAAGATATAGGTTGTAGTGTATTTGGTGTAAAATATAATGGAATGAGTTATATCTCAATATCATATTTAATTTAAGATAAACATGATAAGAAGTAGATTTAGAATTTAAAAAGTTAAATAAAAGTATTTTTGAAAAGAAATATTATAGAAGTTTTAGTTTTCATCTCTACAAATTTTAGTCTCCTATGTCTTTATTTTTTAAAAATATTAAAGAGACTGAAATTTGTATCCCAAAATTAAAATTTTAGTTCACTACAACAAAAACGTCATTTAGCGGCGGTTCCTAGAGCCGTTTAGCGGCGGTTTTGAACCGCCGTAAAATATTTTGCGGCGGTTCCTGGAAACGCCGGAAGATAGGGCGCGGCAAAACGGATTGCGGCGGTTTTAGTCAACCGCTGGAATAACCGCCACAAAATATAATTTGGGAATAACCGCCGCAGTATATTAAGGAAAATTGCTATTTCCTAATTTGCGGCAGTTAAAAACCGCCGCTAAATGTCGGACAGGAAGAAAAAGTTTATAGTTTTGCGGCGGTTTCAAAACCGCCGCCAAATTCAAATTTTTCATTAAAATTTTAGATTTTCTATTATTTTGCCTATTTTGACAAAGAATGTTTATTAAACTTTAATTTTTTTTATATCCATGATTGAATGCAATTTTTAAATGCCAATAACGTAATCAAGAAATCTTAGTGGTAAATTTGTTCACATGAGTTAACATATAAAGGTTACAAGTAACTTGTGAATTTTTTATCGTAAAACGAATGTAGAAAAAGTGTTACGAGTTTAAGTAACAATGATTTAAACATATGTAGCTTCAGATAGTAGTCTTCACTTAACTAGATTATACCCAAATGGTTATTTCTAAAGAGAACAATGCAATATGTGGTAACACTCATTTTGCGGCGGTTTAAACGTAACCGCCGCAAAATGCCTAACAAGAAGTCACCGGCGGACATATCGCGGCTAGGGGTGTCCGCGGATCGGATCGGATCGGATATGGCCGAAAATTCGATCCGATCCGCACAATTTCCATCGGATCGGATATAATATCCGCACTTTTTAGTGCCAGATCCGATCCGCACATTTGCGGATCGGATCGGATCGGATATGTCTGCATAATTAAACCTTCTCTTTTTAATCATATTTCTATGTAAAAAAATTCGATAAAAATATTTCTTTCATACTTTTAAACTTATTTATTCCTAAAATATTTTTAATCAAACTCTCTCTAAATAACAAAAATAAAATAATACAATATATGAATAATAATTACTAACTAAAACATACAAACAAGTAAATATAATACCAAACATATATATATATTATTTATTTTTTAATTATTATAGTGCGGATCTGCGGATCCGTGGATCGGATACGCGGATGTAGAGCAGATATCCGCGATCCGATCCGCAAAGGGTGCGGATCCGATCCGATCAATTTGCGGATCGGATCGTATCCGCAATTTTCGGATCGGATGCGGATATTTACCGCGGATCTGCGAATATGATCCGATCCATGGACACCCCTAATCGCGGCGATTTTCGAAAAGACGCCACGAAATGCAAACCGGACCGGCAATATAGCTGCAGTTTGAAAAAACCCGCCGCTAAATGTAAACCTGACAGTAATATAGCGGCGGTTTTGACAAAACCGCCGCTAAATATCGGCCTGATTGCAGCCCCAACCTCTAACCGCCGCTATATGTGCCGCAGTTTGTCTTTTCGCGGCAATTTCACAAAACCACCGCAAAATAACCGTCGCTATCTTAAGAAATTGTTGTAGTGATTTTAGTCTCTCATCACCAAATACAATATTCAATCTCAATTTTTAATGTTAGACTCAGTTTTAAAAAACAAATACAACCTAGATGTCATTTTTATTTGATCTTGAATCAATGCATGCCTTGTGAACGTTAATGAAAGAAAAATATTCTCTGTATATTAAAAAGTAAAAACTAGTTGTTAAATTAATTATTATATATTTATGTATTTATATATATGTATATATTTTGAAATTAAAAATTACTCAAATTTATTATAGTATAATAACAATCATATTATTTATACACAAAATATTAATTATTAAATTAGTTTTTTTATATAAAATATATATTAAAATATAAAATATATATTAAAAATAAATTAAATAATACATAATTTATATATAAATATATAATAATTAATTTTCTCTTTCTATATATATGTAATATTTTATAATAATTATATTTGTAATAAATAAATAATTAAATTTATTTATAATAATATAATAATTTTTTATAAAATATTAAGCATATATTTATATATTATATAATGGTTAATTGATAACTGAATTTTTGTGATCTAGCATTATTGTAATAGAAGATATTATTAAATCATTAAGCTAAGATTCGGTTCAAACTAATAATGGAAATTACATAAGCAACATCTTTAATTTAAAGTTCATAATGAAGTATGGTTGAAGTAGTGTCACCCATCCAAATATTAACTAAAAGATATCATTTTCGATCAGAAACTGAATATCAAATATAGCATAACAAACGCATAGATTATTACTATTGATAGAAAGAAGAGTAGCATGCCACATATAATACGTAGAAATGTATATGCAGTTATTTTTATATAAAATTATTAGTTAAAAATTATTAGATAACTTAATATATTTAACTAAATTATTATTTAACCATTTTTAATTATCAATTTCATATAAAAATAACTGCAAATAAATATCCGGCATATAAACGTACACCACAAGCACAGAAATTAAGCAATGCTCTTCAGGCGCCATTTTTGCGCAAGGCTAGAGAGTGCCATGTAGGAGGAGCCATTGTGTTTGATTGCAAGAGAAGCCTCATCACTCAACTCTCTTGTTCTCTTACGCACTTCCAACCCTTCATCGCTTTCCATGATCCTCTTTATAACCTTAACAACTTGGTCTCTTGTTACTATGCCATTTTCATCAGCATCACCTTGCTCTGGCCTCAGTGCCACCTTGAGCAAATCTGTGAACAATGTCGCATTCATTCTCTGCTCTGCAAACAGTGGCCATGCAATAATTGGCACACCATGGATGATGCTCTCCATTGCCGAGCTCCAACCACAATGGCTCAAGAAAGCACCGGTGGAGCCATGAGCAAGGATCTCAATTTGTGGGGCCCATGATGGAACCACCAAGCCTTGACCTTTGGTCCTGTTCAAGAATCCTGAAGGCAAATACTCTACTGGGTCATCATTTTTTGTTACAAGATAACCAGATCCAGAGATTTTGCTTGGGGGTCTTAGAACCCACAAGAATCTATGGCCACTTAACTCTAAGCCATGTGCAATCTCATTGAGTTGTTCATGAGAGATTGTTCCACCACTCCCAAAGCATATATAAATCACTGACTTTGGTGGTTGATTCTCCAACCATCTCACGCACTCTAACTTGTTCGCTTCATTGCTTGACTCGGTTTGAATAATGGGTCCAATGGGATAAACAAAAGGACCAGTCTTCTCTTTTTGTATGGCTGCTATGGTGTCTCCTTCTAAAGAATTGAAGCTATTCAAAATGACAACATCAACAAGAGACAGGGCTTTGCATACATCGAGATAGGATTTGTAGACCTCACTTGATGTTGGAAAGTGAATAAGATCAGGAAGATCCTTCACCTGAAAAGAAACAGAACAACCTGAAACTTTCACAGGTTTAGTTAAGTCTAGAAATTCATCATTTCCATTATTATTACTCTCTTTGTCAAGCATTGGAAAAGAAAGTGAGAAAGAGAGTGAGGTAGCTCCTGCAGAGTAGAGAACGCAAGAGAAGATGTTGAATTCTTGAGCAAGAAGGAGCGAGTCGATTGAGAAAAAGTGTGAAACCAAAGCGACAAGGGTAGTGCGAGAAGAAAGCGAGGTAAGTGCTTTGCGGAGAGAGGGAAGAGAGAGTTGAACGATGAGCTTCATTCGTGGAATGGGGTGAGTAGGAGGGTTGTGAAGGTGGTCCATGGTGACGGAAGGGAGAAAGGTGAAGTCCATGTTTGAAGGTAGAGCGTTGAGGATGGCTATGGTGGAAGAAGAAGGAGGGCCCTGTGTTGGAACAAGGATTGTGACATGGAAGAACACACCATTATTGTTATTATGAAGAAGGAATCGCTTTGCAAACTCAATGAATGGAATCAAATGGCCATGGCCAGGGCACGGAACCATTGCAATGCATACCTTCTTTTCCATACTCACTCGATCACACAGCTACTATGTTATTATGTTCTTCATAGACAAGTCACACTCTCTATTTATATACACTCTAAACTTTAATGGGGTAGGTTCATAATTTTGTTTCTAGAAACATTTGAAGTTGCTTGATACCATAAAGTAGTAATATTTTTTAGGTGAGTTCTATGATGTTTTTGTTATGGTGTTAAATTGTCTTTTTTTTTTTTTTTTTTTGAGTCATCAAAAAATTTGTCTAATTTTTTTTAAGTAAAAAATAAAATGTTTAAAATAAAAAATAAATTATGTAAAATTTATTAAATATTATTTATTTATTTTTTTAATAACTTAGATATAAAGTGATAGACACCATAGTATTCACCTATTTTTTATAGAAAAATAAAAATTTATTATTTTTAATACTCCGTTAATTATCAATATTTAAAAGTTTGAACTAAAATATATTATTAGATTACTAAACTAAAAGGATTGGAGAATTGAATTGATGGATAAAAATAATGGTAAAAAAAATAAATTTTGATAATTCTTTAGTATTTATTTTTTATATCTATATTTTTAAAAAATATATTCGTGTGAAAATAATATTTAATAAATTTATATTTCTTAAATGGTTTAGCGGTTTTTAGTTATAATATCTTGTAATTATTTTTATATAAAAATATTTTCATATAAATAGTAAAAACTAACAAAAGGGTAGTATGCATGCATGTCAATTGTTATATTTGAAAAGGTATAACTTTATAAATATCATCTTCTCATTTATCAAGTTATAATACATTACTATGAAATTTATTAATCCACCTTTATTATTAATTAGAATCTTAAACTAACTTTCTAACTTGAAATTTTTTCTTTTTTTTTAAGATAAAACACATTATTTGAAAATTTTATTAGAATACTTTTTAATAAATTTGTTTTTGTTCTATATTAATAAGTTTTATTTTTTAACAAATATCCTAATGGTATTCTTCTAAATAAATATAAAGACCAATATTATTATAATTTTTAGTAATTTATACTTTTATATATTTTAAAAAAAAGGATATATCCTTTTAATTATCTTCTCAATTTATATAAAGTAAATATAAATTATTTAATATATAATGGAAATCAATTGTTTTTCTTTAGAAAAAAAAGAAAAAATTTTTCTCTTATAACACCATTTAATGATTTAAATATACGAATATTCCCACCGCCTCAACCCGATTAGCTAGGGTGAGTACATATAAAAATATACAAAGTTATAAATTAAAATTTAGCCAAATAAATACATATATATTTTATTATTTATTTATATACATATTTTATTGTTATATGTTAAATTTTACTTAATTTAAATTAAATAGTGACAAGTATATTTGGAAAAAATGAATATTCAACATAACAGATTAAAGAACAAATTTTTAATACTTGCAAATAAGAGTATAACGAATTGGGTAATATCAAAGAGAAATGATATATACTTGAATTACTCTCTTTTATACAAATTTTTTATGGTAAAAAAATAACATTTTTATCTTCTTTATTTTTTATCCATTACTTTCAATATTAAAAACAAATAATATAGAAAAATATATAAAAAGAAGTTGTTCATATATCATTAATCAACATTAAAACTTGCCATTACATCTCTAATTAGATAAAAATTTATTTATAATTATTTTTATGTAAGGTTAATAATTAAAAATTATTAGTTGTTAATTTAGTTAAATTTATTAATTTTATATAAAAACAAATGCAGATAAATGTTTAATCTCTAATTAATATCCGCTGAATGACATGTTGATTTTGGCAAATCCATTACCTTTCTCGGTCTTCATTTATTTATCTGTAGAAGTCCTCATCATGGCCTCATTTATTATTTATCTATGCGTCATGGCGAATGGAGAGCCACTAACTTCACCTAACTTTTGTTGCATCAACGTCCTCAACGAGTGGAACGAAATGGCCATGGCAAGGGCATGGAACCATTGCAATGCATACCTTCTTTCCTATGCTCGATCAACATCTAGACTGGATGGCAAAGCGGGCCGGCTCGTCCTAACCTGCCCTGCTCCGCTTAGGCCCGTTCTATAAATCGGGCGGATCGATTCGCCCCACCTACTAAAATGGGTTCAAAATGCTAGCCCGTCCTGCTTTATGGTGAATTGGTGGGTTAGTGGGTTAGCCCGCTTAACTCTTTTTTTTTTTTTAAATAAAATTCATTAAAATTAACCAAAAAATAATAATTAAAAAATTAAATATAAATAAAAAATAGTCAAATTATAATATAATTTTTTTACTATTTTTTTTAAAATTTTTTAACTTCAACAAATTGTTCAAAATAATATTTGTCAATAGAATCATCTTTATTTTAAAAAATAAGTCACATAATTTGAGCATATATACGAAATTGTAAAATAAAATAAATAAAGTTAATAACTAAAAGAGGAATAAAAACAAAAAATGAAAAAAAGTGTTTAAAAATTCTATAATTATTAATTTTATAATAGTAATCACTCTTTTTATTTAATAAAAAAAAGAAAAATAAAAATCTTCAAGCTCGGCAGACCGGCCCGCCAAAACCCGTCAATTTGGCGATGCGAATTTGGCAGATTTTTTAATTTGGCGGCTCCAAATCCTATCCCGACCCGCCTTTTTTAGCGGATTTTACCACGTACCCGCTTTTTTTTTTATAAAAGATGACTTTTATAGTTTTACCACGTACCCGATCTCTTTAAAGAGGTCGCACACGGTGAAAGAAATTCGGATAAACGCTTACAAGTAACTGTCTCTCCGAATATCTTCTACTATTTTTATCTTCTTAAAAGATAAATTTTAACAAATTCTCAAGATAAAAGGAACAGATATTCACTAATAAAGGTGGAACTACTCCAACAAAAGTAGTTATCACCTCTACTATAAATACACCGACACTCTTCAGGTATATTCATGTTATAATCTATTAAAACCTACCTAAATCCCTTACTAATTTAAGTATCGGAATCTCTTACAGATACCACTCCTACCTTCTCACGAGAAATTCGGACGACGACACTTCAACATTGGAACAAATCGGACGCTACTCTACAAGAAGTTTGGACCTCATGTCGAAACCCAAATTAACATTTCAAGTATGGGACTATGGGTAATGCTAGGAAGACAAAAAAACAGCCAGAACTTGCTTTATTTATCATTCATTAATTGTCGCAATAATTAATGAATGTTAAATAAGATAATTTATGACTGTTTTTAGCCGATTTTCTTTGGTTACCAAACATTTCCGTTGAAGTATTTATGTTTTTCATAGACAACAGACCCATGTGTGTCTCTCTGTCTATATACCCATGTGTGTCTCTCTGTCTATATATACATTCTAAACTTTAATTGGGTTAGGTTCATAATTTTGTTTCTAGAAACACTTGAATTTGGTTGATACCATAAAAGTAGTAATTTTTTTATCACTGTTATAAAGTCATTGTAATTTATTATTTTTGTTCAATAATTAATTAATAATATTTTAAAAAAATATTAGACCGTTAGATTAAAATGTTAAATTGCTTATTAAAAATATTAATTAATATAAATTAAAATTATTAGTCTTTAATTTTTTTTAATGATGTTACATAACTAAATTTTTTTAATAATTAAATTTAACTAAATTAATCTAATAATCTATTGTCATAACAAAAACTATTCAACAGATGTGTGTAAATTGATGCTCTAAATAAGATAAAAAATTGAAATATATTAAAATATTCATTAAAGTATAATAAAATTCCACTGTAAACTTAATTATAAAAATATTTATCTACCTAATATTTTTTGTATTTTTATATTTTATGAAAAAGACATATTTTGTGTAAAAATAATATTTAATAGTGAAACATATATACGTCTCTTTTAATATTAAAAACAAATAATGTATAAAAATGATATAAAAAATAATAATATTTGAAAAATAAAAAATTAACCAAAATAATTTAAATTTATTTTATTTAATATTTATTAATTATCATAATAATTAATATATTTATTAATTATCATAATAATTAATAAATATCAAATAAAATAAAATTATATATTTTTTTATTTTTCTAATATTTAAGTAAAAAAAAAAATTGTACATATATCACTAATCAACATCAAAACTTGCCATTACATCTCTAATTAATATCCGCTAAATGACACGTTGCATTTGGAAAATCCGTTACTTTTCGTGGTTCTCTTTTATTGTTGCAACTATATATTTATACTCATCAAAATTAATAATTAAAATTATTTATTGTAATAAAATGTATATTAAAAATATAAAATACAAAATACACAATAAAAATAAATTAAATTATATATATTTATATAAAAATATATAATAATTAATTTTAATAATTAATTTAAATGTGTAAATAATATTTTTGTTATTTTTATCTATGCGTCATGGCAAATGAAAAGCCACAAATTTAACTGAAATCTTTTTTTTTTTTAAAGAAATGCACGTTTTGTCTATGGAAAATCACATAAATAAATCATTAAAATTTTTAATTTACATGAATATCCTAAATATAAAAAGATTATGCAAAAGTCCTAAAATGATCTAATTCAATTTACCTTCCATTCATATAAATCGAATTAATATAATTTAATTTATCTTATTTTGACATAAATCGAAGCAATATAATTTGATTTACGTTGCATTCACGTAATTCAAATTAATACGATTTGATTTACGTTGTATTTATATAATTCAAATCAATATGATTCGATTTATTATGGAGGCCCATAACATATTCTAAATCGAAATAATTTGTTTCGATTTATTAACATAGGCATGCATTTGATTAAATCGAATTGATTTAATTCGATTTACTAAGGAGCGTGTGCTATATAAATAGGATCAGAACGTGGAGTGTTCAATAAAGGTAAATTCACAATGATTAATAAAGATAGTTTTTTAGGTCTAGTACACTACAAAAGTAAACGATTAAGAAAAAAACGTGAGCAAAAATAAAATTTACTAATAAAGATTTGTTGAGTGTCTTTATCAAACATTTTATGAGTTTTATTGATTTTCAGAATATCATACTATAGAAACTGGGACTTCATGGGATGAAATAGATAGAGAAGTTATTTAATAAAATTCTGATTTCTGATATATATTCGTGATGGGGTGAAGTACAACTCGTTTATGATAGACAATGACGAGAATTATATTTGCAAGTTTTATTTTACTATCGTCGCCAATTTTTCTAGGCGAGAATTCATGAACTATTAGCCAAGGTTGGGAATGTAGTCTCTAATTTAAGAGGATCGAACTGGAATCATCAATCAGTATTAATAGTAGCAACGACGACCATAATAAGCACAAGAAAGAGCGATGACAATGACTAACCTAGTAGTGAAGGGAATAACGTAACACAAAAAGTTGTTAAAAAATTAAGAATTTAATTTTTGGTATCCAAATATAAAAAAAAATGTGAGAAAAAACTCCGCTTTTAGCAGAGAAATAGAGAAAATAGTAATTTTAATTTTAGCTTTTAAATAGATTTAATCTTGACCAATAAATTTAAACCAACTATGATAATTATATTCTCATATTTTCATATAAACAACTCATATATATAATTAACCAAGCTTAACACCTACCTGACTCTAACCGAAACTAACTTAACTAGCTAACCAAAATGATATTGTTTACGAAATTTTGAGTGTTAAAAAAATAAGTCAAAATAAATTTAAAGTTGTCTCTGAAATAAATGTATAATATTATTAGATATAATAAATATATAATTTTGATGTTATATATATAAAATTATAAATATTAAATTAATAAATTTAGCTAATTATATTTTAAGAATACGTGATAAACTTATCATTAATAAAAAATTTTAAATATTTTTATTTAATAAATATAAAATAAATATATTAAAAACTTAATTTTTTCATATTTTTAATAAAAAAAATTTTATTTTATAATCTTAACATGTATTTTTAGAAATTAGGACACAATAGACAAATTTTGAATTAAATAGAATAATTTTAAATTATTATTTTTCTAATATTATTGTTTTTATAATCATTATTAAACTGTTTAATTTTTTATAATCCAATGAAATTACCATTTAAACTGAAATGCTTATAATATTTTATAAGACTGATTTAATGATTTTATGAGATCCATATAACATTATTCATATTATAAATCATTTATAAACATTAATTAGACTGTGATTTACCTCCATTTTTATCTATCTCCAATGCAAGAGAGTGAAACAACGAGTTACATGTACCACTTATTGATGTTAACTTGATGGTAGTACCATGGGGGAAACTATTTATTTGGATTTGGCATTAAGGAAGTATTATTATTAGATACATAATGACTTAGAGACAGGGTTTGGTTTTGATGGTCCCCGGTACAAATAGAGATATGTATAAAGTAATAATAATGCTAGGTAGTTTATAATATAAGTTGATGGGGCATGACCTAATGGGGACACAATTCTATACTCCTTGAACTAAGATTAATATTTTACTTTGGGTCAGTTTGAGTTTATAATATGAGTACTCATATTAGACTATTATAACATTAAAAAAACTATTATAACATTATAATTGAAACAAAAATAAAAAGTTTAAAAAATTAAAACATATATTTAGTATTAATTTTAAAGTACTAAAAAATATCCTTTAAGATTGAAATTATTTAATTTTAATTTAAAATTTATTTAATTAAAAAGACAAAAAATTCGTTTAGTATTAATATTATTTAAATGTATTAAAATAAAAAGATCAAAATACCATTTATTTTGTGTAAGCGTATTAGAAGGAAAAAAAATTCTATGCCATTAATTACTTAAAAATATTTATGAATTTAACTTTAATTTTAAAAATTTATTAAAAATTTATATAATTTTTACCTAATCTTAATTAAACTTCTGTTATAATATAGTTAATTTTTAAAATTATGATACTATAGATGAAAAAAAAATATATAGGACAAGTTTTATGAAATAAATTATAATATCAAATAAATAATTAAAATAAATAAATTTAAAATTATTAATTAATTAGAATTTATAAATGAATTTAATAATTTTAATAACTTATATATCAATAGAACATGATAAATTTTAAATAATAAGTCTTCACAAAAAATTTCAATAATAATCATAATTACTATTTTATGAAAAATATATTTTAGAAGTTATAATTAATGTATTTGTAGTTTTACAAAAAAAACATTAATTATTTAATAATCTTATTAATATATATTAAAAGCTTCATTAATAAAATATTCTTTAAAATATTACACCAATAATACATATTATAATATTAATAATATAAAAAAATTGTAAGATTTTAAATAATACAAAACTATTATAACATCCACCGACTTAATGTTTACTTGGGAAGAAGAGAGCAATAATTGAACGATGTTTTCAAAGCACCGTTAAAGATGGTGGTGGGACGGTGTGGTCCTATGCAATAAATATTATATTTTAGAAAGACCAATCTAAAAACAAAAATATATATTTTTTAAATAAAATGATATAGTTGGTCAATGAATTAGTCAAATTTAATTCTCACTTTATGTTTTATAAATAAAACCAAATTTCACAAACACAAATCTCTTTGGGTCACATTCTCATTGTAGAACCATATTATATTTTGTCAAAAAAATATTTTTATACTAAATAGATAAATAAAAAGATATAAAAAGCCAAAACGTTCACACATACAATACTTCTGGACGTAAATAAAATAAAATAGAAAATCTATACTTATTAGAGGTTTAAACTGAAATTTATTACTATTTGTATGAATTGTGCTATTCTGTTACGATTTATTAATAATATTTTACAAAAGTATTTACTCACAAATCCAACACACATTATTTTTACAGAGAGACAAATATTTAATATCCTAGTGTGATTTATGTACAATAACCAATTTAGTGCTTAACATATTGAATTTTGTTGAGCAACAATCAAACAAAAGATGAAGAAATATAAGTTATGAATAATATTTATAAACTTAAAATAAGAAAACATCAAACAATAATACACAAAGTTTAAATTGATGGAGTAAAATCTCTAATAAAACAATCATAATAATGTATGCATTTCATTCAAAAAGATATATAAAACTTATGACCCTAATATTGTATTTTAGACAAAATTAATAAAAAAATAAAATATTACAGTTAATCGCAAACTAAGTATTTGAAACATCTTGTATTTTGTCTTATAATTAATTTCTCAAATATGTATGACTACACTTGTAAAACAATTAAAAAGTTAAACAAACATAATATACTTTGATGAATTTATAGACAAAAACTTCTGACTACATCTTTTCGATTCCCTTCTAAAAATCATAAATATTTTCCCGATGATAATTTTTTTATAATATTTATTTGAAAAAAATAATGGTATAAAATTTTCCTAATCATAGTATTCCTAATTTTAACAAAAAAAAGGAGATACACAAACACAAGGCAAATATATTAGTTCTTATGAGAGATTTGGTTCTAGATGCTATGTAATTTAAATAAACCCTAATAAATTGTGAGTCTAACCTTTTTAAACACAAAATTAACCAAAATATTAATGCAATATGACTAAGAATAATAATGTTCAAATTCTAATTGTTTATTTGTAAAAACTTTAATTAGCAACTAATATAAAAAAACCTATTCATCAAAGATTTAATTAACATATTTTTTTTTATTTTACAAGTGTAGTCATACATATTTAAAAAATTAATTAGACAAAGTATAATATGTTTCAAATACTAGTTTGCGAGTAATTATAATACTTTTTCTATTAATTTTGCCTTAAAATGTAACATTAGGGTTATATATATATATACATATTGCCGACCTTTTTAAGGGAGAGAGCCTCAAAATATCATATATAGACAAAGGCATTATACTGACACATGCTCCTAAATCACACATGCAATCATAAATTACTACTCCACCAATAGTACAACTAATAAGGACTGGGTCACTACACTTCTCAGGTAATCCTCCCATTAAAGCAGATATGGAACTACCTAAAGGAATAGTTTCTAATTCATTAATTTTGTCTTTATGTATATATAAATATTTTAAAAACTTTACATATTTAGGTACCTGTTGAATAACATCAAAAAGAGGAACAGTTACCTCAACCTTTTTGAATATTTCTAATATATATATATATATATATATATATATATATATATATATATATGAATTTTTTGTTGTATATGAAATTGTTATTTATAACATATTTTTTATGTCCTCTTTGTTTTTTATTCTACAAAATTTGATGGGTCAAGCATCTAATTATTTATACATAAATCATGACAAGTTATTGAATGTTTAATTTGTCTCTATATAAATTATGCTAAACTAGTGGATTTTATGTACAAATTTAAAAGTCCATAACCATGTTACAATTCATGTGTTAAAATATAATGTTAAATTTATGAGTAAGAGTGTGTTTAATTTTGTATTGCAGAGGAGAGAAGTGCGCACTTGAGTCTCTTGAACGCTTTATTTTTTGTTTGGCAATTTTTTTATCTTCTTAAATGCAAAAATGATTTTTACCTTCCACCCATGTTTACAAAAAAAGTATAACTTCTAATTTTTGTATTTATTTTTCACGTTGGACTAAAATTTATTTTCTATGCACCAACCATGTCCTTCATTATTTATATATTTATTATTTTTTTATAATATTTTTTTAATATTCTCTTATGGTTATTATTTTTTATAAAACTTTTATTATTTTTTTGTTTATACGAGTTTTTTATTGTTATTGTTATTTTTTTTGTATAGAATATTTATTTTATTTTATAATTCTATTAATCTTATCAAAATACTAAAGAATACTGAGAGTACTAAAAAAATATTAAAATTTATTTAAATATCTAAAAAAATATATAAGATAACATAAAATAATTATTTAAATTTATATCTTTTTTTTGTAATTTTTCATCTAAAAAATATTTTGAATAATGTAATCCAAATAATATTTAGTTTACTATAATCCATCTTAAATAAAAATTACCAAACATAAACTACATTAATATCAATTCACTCTTAATCAAAATCAATTTTATACAAATTTCTGTTTACCAATATTAATCCAACAACACACTAAATCTCTACCATTTATAAATAAATAATAACATCCACTTACCTGAAAAGATTTATATAAATTTATTTTATTATTTTATTTTATTCAAGTGAAAAGATAACACACCAAAACAAAATACAGTACATATATAAGAGGAGAAGAAACAAATAAAAGGCCAAGACAGCATTTGGTTTTAGTTTATATTTTTATTTTCAGTATTTTCTGTATTTAAAATTTTATAAAAAAATAAAAAATTTAAAATTTAAAATATAAAAAATACTAAAAATAAAAATAAAAATAAAAATATAAATCAAATACATCTTAATTTGACATGCTCTTCCAAATGAGTGCCAACTTTGAGAGTGTGATTGTGGAAGATCCATGTTCCATGATAGCACAAGCAGCAGCTTCTTTCAGTTTCTCCATTCTCCTTCTAATTTCTTCTCCTTCTGAACCCTGCATGAGCCTCTTTACAAGATCAGCTATCTCCTCTTTTAGGACCACACAATCATTATTATTATTTTTATTATCATCATCATTATTTGGCTTGAGAGCAACTCTGAGTGCATCAGTAACCATAGCAGCATTGGTTCTCTGTTCAGCAAAGAGAGGCCACGCTATCATTGGCACTCCCTTCACCACACTCTCAAGAACCGAGTTCCATCCGCAGTGACTCAAGAATGCACCAACTGAACCATGACCAAGAACTTCAATCTGAGGTGCCCAGCTTCCTAGAATCAAACCTTTCTCCTTTGTTCTCTCTATGAACCCTTCTGGCAAGAAACTCAAAGGGTCAGCACCCTCGTTACTTAGGTAACTAGCATATGCCTTATCATTAGGTTCTCTCACATTAACCCACAAGAATCTATGGCCGCTAAGTTCCAAACCCAAAGCAAGCTCTTTGATCTGTTCTTGTGAGAGTGTTCCACCACTCCCAAAAGAAACATAAAGAACCGAGTTTGATGGTTGATTATCCAACCATTTCAAACATTCCCACCCATTATTGTTTGTTTGATGATGGCCACTAGTTTGTGTAATGGGTCCAATTCCATACACAGGAGGGTTAGCTTCTTCTTGTGATTGTGACAATAATGCTTTGAATGCTCCTTCTTCCATTTCCATGAAGCTATTCACCAAGATCCCATCAGCGAGAAAGTAGTCCTTACACCTTTGAAGATACAACTTGTATGCCAAGCTAGACCTATCTTGAACACTGTTAGGAAGATTTTTGCCATGAACAGAGATGCAACCAGGAATTTGAATAAGGTTCGGGTAATCCCTAAACTCACAAGGAACTATTTGATCAAGATTTGGTGAGTGAAGGCACAGAGATAGCAACATGGCAGAGCAAGCAAAGTATATGTAGGACAAGGGTTTGAGTTTGAGTTCGAGGTCCTTACTTAGATGCAGTACCTCGTGTGCTATGGCATCAACCACCAAAGCAACAAGGCTGTTTTTGTTGTTGTTGGTGGTGGTGGTGATGAGTGTGTTCAAGGCTTCGCGTATGGATGGCATGGATCGAGAGACTGCAAGCGAAATCTGAGCTTCAAGGGAGATTGATGGGTCGTTTCTGAGATCATCGAAGTTGACCGGTGGAAGGAAGATGCAGTGAACGTTTGGAGGGAGAGAATCAAAGAAAAAGGGTTTGGAGGCATTGTTGTTTTGTGAGGGAAGAGTAGGAATGATGCATGTGACATGGAAGCAATGTTCTTTGTGGAGATTAAGGAGTCTTTTTGCAAATTCAAGGATTGAGATTTGGTGAGAAAGTGCAGGGATTGAAACTAGAACTATGTGTGGTGTTGGTGGTTTCTCTTTTTCTTCTTCCATGGATTATGATAACGGAAGGAAACTTTCCTTAACTTGGAACAGAATACAGGAGAATAATAATCCACTGAATATAATACGGAAAGGGTAGAGACGTATCTGTCTTTCTTTGTTTTCATACTTTATGGAAGCATTTATGGTTATTAAATGAAAACACATTAAAACAAAGAGTACATAGTACTACTTTGATCTGGTGGATCTCTCTTCTCTCTTACTTTTATATTTAAAAAATTAATTGGAAAATGATACGGGTGTGAAGAAAATCAAAATCAATTTTGGATGCATGATGATCAAACTGTGGTTACATACATTGATAGAATTTTAGAAAAAAATTATTGATTAAATTTGTTCGAAGTGTGATCAAATGGTTAAGTTTAAACATGCATGATGATTTTATATGTGAATGCAAAAGGTTAAAATTTTGTATTCATATCCATGTATGTTTGGGGGTTTGAGTTTGTGTATTCATCTATGTTTAGTAACTTGATTGTATTCATATTAGAAATTTGTAAGAATACAACTTGTATATTTATATTCATGTATGGCTTTATTGATACCTATACAAAGGCTTAAGGTTTGATGTTTCAAAATCAAGATGGATTTAGAGAATCATTGGGTGCAAGAACTCTTTAATTAGAGTTTTAGAATGGAAAAGTATGAGGGCAATGGAATATTTGTTTGTTGTTTTTTTTTTTTTTATGTTTTGAGTCGAACCATGCAGTCCATACTAATCTCTCTCATATGTTAAATTTTGTTATTCCGCTTACATCACTCTTGTTACTATCTTAAATTCCTAACCATGGGGTTATGAGATTATTTAATTATTTTAGAATCACATAACAGAAGAGTGTTAATCTAAATTCATCTTCTTAATTATTTTTTAAAAAAATATAAAAAATTAATTTTTAATTTGTTTATATTAGTCAATTTTTTTAATTCTAAAATTTTTTTTAAAGATTTAAAATTTAGAATTAAAAATTTATAATTAAAATATAAAATTTAAGATAAATAAAATAATTTTAAATTAATCAAAAAAATTTGGTACTCTAGTGTTATTATAGTATGTAGATCCTAAATTCATAAATTCTTAATTATACATTTTAAATTATAAATTTTAATTAAACTCTAAATCTTAAAGTTAGTTAATATGATTAATTTTTTTATTATTTCAATAGTATTTTATATAAATAATTAATTTAGTGATTTATTTTTAGTAATTACACAAGATACTATTGTTTTCAACAGCCAACTCTTGTCAACATAATGAGTTACATTGCTTTGAAATTCCTATTTATCTATGCTTCACCTAATCAACAGTAATATATATATATATAGTGATGAACGGATAATTTATACTTTTTTTGGCATTATTTTTACATAGTTTTTAGTATGATTTAATTACTTTTTATTATATTTTTATTAGTTTTTATTCAAAAATCACATTTTTGGATTTTGCTACGAGTTTGTGTGTTTTTTTGTGATTTCAGGTATTTTCTGGCTGAAATTGAGGAAACTGAACAAAAATCTGATTCAGAGGCTGAAAAAGGAATGCAGACACTGTTGGATTCTGACCCTCCTGCACTCAAAATAAATTTTCTAGAGCTATAAAAATCCAATTGGCGCGCTTTCAATTGCGTTCGTCCTGTCCTAAATCTCTAGGCAACTTTTTAATGTCTCAAAAATTTGTTAGTGTCTAACACCAAACAAAATTTGTTAGTGTCAGAGTTTGAAAAATATAGGTAGCTATAATTTTTTTTATTATTTATATTTATTAATTATTATCAAACTAAAATAAATATATAATATTAAATATAATAAATACATAATTATACATAAAATTATAAATATTAAATTAAATTAAATAATTTTAGATTATCCTTTTTAATATTATTCCATTTAGAAGTTTGAATACAAGAGTGAAGTATAAATCTTTAGTCCACGCATATATTAATGGTGTAATAAGTATTTCTCTCACACATGCATAACAAGCTAGACAAGGATAAAGTATTTTTTCTAGAAAAGTAATAATGTTCTTCTTAATATTATTTTTTATCCTATTTGATTATTTGTATTTTAAATTTTTTAAAATAATTTAATAATAGTATACCGTTCATTCTATAAAATTAAAATAAAAGATATTATAGATTTTTCTTACTTTTCATCATTTATTGTATTTTTACGTTTATGTAGGCTAAGTTTTTATCTATTAAATTACAAAAAAAAATTAGAATATGAAAAAATATACCTTTTTTATTAACATTTTTTGTATAGAGTACAAGATAGAATATGTCGAATTACTTTTAAAATATTCGAAATACAAATATAATGATTAAAATAATAGAGATAACTTTTTTCTTAGTCAACAAAAAAATATAGATAACATTTATCTTTAATTTGTTTTAAAAGATTTAAGCAAAAAAATTATATCCTATATTATAAATAATTTTTAAAAATCACAATTTAATTTTATTAAATATTAATATTATAACTTTTTATAAATTAAAAAAATTATTTATAAACCTATCTAAACTGACTCTTACAATTAAAGAAAAAATTATTTAACCAACCAAAAAGTACTTATAATAAACAAAAATATAAATCAAATACACTCTAATAACTTCGGAATCCATACCATTTGTTTGACCTTTACTGCCCTATCCCCTCTCTCTCCTATGTGGCCATTTGCAAAAGGTCTAGTTTTAATAAATAATTTAATTAAACTTTTTTAAAAAAAATTTAAATAATATATAATTATATTAAAAATAATTTATAAATTAATTATTTTGTGTTTAATTTTTTAATATTAAAAATATTTATTTTAAAAAAATATTAATAAAAAATTTTTTATTATAAATTTTTTTAATTTTTTATAAATATTTAAATAATTTTTTAAAAAATTATAATTTAATTTTAAAAATTATACTAAATATTAATATTATAATTTTTTATAATTTAAAAATTAAAAAAATACTTATAAACTTATTCAAATTAGCCATTAAATATAGAGGAAAAGTTATTTAACCAGCCAAAAGTACTTATAACATGGAGCAGGAACAGAAAAAGGAAATGGTTGATAATTTTTTTTCTCCTAATATATAATCAACAATTTCAATTTTATTATATTAACTACACGTTAGATATAAAATTAGCATTTAGCTATCTTTTATCTTAAGTCTTAATAATCTAAAACTTCTAATTTTTTTTTTGTATTCAATACATTAGAAATATAAAAAAAACTATTTGTTTAATAACTTCTAATGCCAATGAGTTATAGTTCAAATGGCATAGTCTTCCATATTTAATTAAGAGGTTGTGAATTTGAGTCACTTAGAATTTTTTGTTTTTGATATTAGAATGGTAATAGTATTTTTAAAATATAAATTGTTGAAGTATTATGTTTAAAGACAGACTGATTTATAGAGATACAAAAATTGGATTGTCTGATTTATGTTAAAAAAATTAAAAAATTTGAGATACAAAAATCAGACCCTTCAATTTATGTACTTTTTATAATTTTAAAAAATATTAAAAATTATAATATTATGATATATCACTATTTTTACTTTCATATTAAAAAAACGCCTTCACACACCACTGACAAATTGGGCATAATGCATTTTATAATTATGAAAAAATTTTAGTATCTATAATTTTTGTGTCTAAATTACCTAAAAATAAATATAAAAAAATGAGATTATCTTTTTTATTTTTAAATTCTATAACTAAAATTTAGACATCATAAAATGCACCGTTAGTTATAGACTACCACCATTTCCAGTCTTAAACTTCGCGCCAGTAAATAGAAAGCTAGGTCCACAAAATCAACTACCTCATGACTCATGAGTCATAAATGATGAATCATTCGGCAAAGCAGCTTTTAATGGCAATCGAGGACCACACAATTAGCCAACTATCTTTAGAAAATAAAGGGTAATTTACATAAATAAATTAATATTTATTTAATATTACATATATCATCTAAAATAAAAAATATAACGTGAATCATCTTGATCTTAATCACATTTTTATGTAAATCGAAACAGATAAATTAAATTTAATTTTTTATATAAATTGAAACTGGTTCGATTTATACACATTTGTATGTTGTGATAGTAAATTTAATAAGGTTGTTTCGATTTATACATGCATGCATACTATCCTAGTAAAACAGTCTGATTAGATTTACGTTTCGATTTCTAATTTGTAATTTGAAAAAAATAATTAAAATATTATATCAACAAAATTATCATAATTTATGAAATTAAGTATAAAAATTATTTTTTTAAAATATTGATGCAGTCTATCTCTACTGTTATTTGAAACTATCTATTTTAAATAGATCAGTATAAATAAATATGAAAAAGTCATTCATTTAAAATTTAAAATATAGATGAGATATAATTTAATTAAAGTTGATCTAAATAGTAACAAAATATATCAATTTTTATTTTTTAAATTGGTCTAAATTAAATTATTAATATTATTTTATTATGTTCAAAAATTATATTTTTATATTTATAACTTAATATATCTCGTTTACAGTATAAATAAGATGAGAGTGGATCCTCTCCGGTAAAAAAAAAAAAACTAGATAGTGTCCAGTGTTTGATCTCACCATTCATTGTTCTCTCTTATTAATTTCTGGTCCCACTTATAGAATTAAAGGTCAGAGATCACACTTTATTCTCTCAAGTAAAAAAAAATGGAGAGAATCCATTTCCTAAATAAGATAACTATGAATTTATCTTGTTATGTGTATTTTTTAAAAATTCTATTATCTCGTTTGCAAACGAGATAATGCCAAATAAAATCGTATCTTATCTCATTTACCGTATAAACGAGATATAAGCAATCTTAATTTATTTACACGGTAAATGGAATATGTAAAAAAATAAAAATTGATAAATATGCTACAATGACCTATATTCATAAATAACATATTTATTTAAAAAATTCTAATGTATGTGTATATATAGTGTATCAATATTTTAAAGAAATATTTTTTATACTTAATTTTATAAATTATGATAATTTTATTGATATAATATATTAATTATTTTTCTTAAATTACAAATTGAAAATCGAAACGTAAATCTAATCAGACTCTTTCAATTTATGCATGCATGTATACTATCATAGTAAATCTAAACAGACTGATTAGATTTACTAGGGCAGCATGCATGTATGTATAAATCGAAACAACCTGATTAGATTTACTATGACAACATGCAAATATGTATAAATTGAATCAGACTGTTTTGATTTATATAGAGACACTACAACAATATAGATTATTTTTTAGGGTTATATGTGTAAAAAAAGAACTAAAATTTGTCAAAAAAATAAATTTTGACACTATTTTAATTATGAAAATTTGTTAATAAAAGTTTTGCCAAAAATAGTATTTTTAACATATAAGTAATTGTGAAAAAAGTTTAAATCTTATTTTGATAAATATTGGCGGTCAAAAAATAATTTGTTAGAAAAATTTGAGAATATATTTTCTATATAATACTTATTAACCGTCAAAAATACTATTTATTTTGACACTTATTGACCATAAAAAATTTTCAACAAAAATTTTCAACAAAGAATGAGATGAGATCTTGAAATCGAAGAATAAACTGAGATTTTGAAGATAAAAAATGAGTAATATGATCCCAAACTGAGAGCAGTGTGATGCCAAAATTGACAGAGCCCAAAGAAGAAGAGGAACAGTGGAGTAAATTGAAAACAAATGTGTCAAAATTGAGAAGTAATTTTCTACGGTCAAATTATTCATCAAGAAAATATAGAAAATTTGACATTTGCGATATTTGTCAAAAATATATATTAATTTTTACACTTAATTATGACTGTTAAAAAAGACAGTGTTAAAATAGCTCTCTTCTCTTGTAGTGAGAGCTAAATCTAGCCTATCTGTATCGATTTGCATAGAGGTATGATTGGGATGATTCACGTTACGTTTTTTATTTTGGGTGATATACATAATATTGGATTAATGTTAGTTTATTTATGTGAATTACCCGAAAATAAAAATACTTTAAGCGATAAAATTGTTTTAGAATATTTTTATAAGTCTAATACTAAAAATTAGATTTAAAAATATAAGAAATTTTAAAAAATTGGTTTGATAATTAAGTTTTCTTTTAGAATTTAGAGCATATGTTATAAAGAGGATATTAACTCTTCATAACTCATTCTAATTTCTAATAACTAAATTTTATGAGGTTAATGGTTACATTGTAATTATAATTCTATTGTTAAAAGAGAATATTACAATATTAACTATATAAAGATCTAAAAACATCATATGACGATATCACAATAAAATATTAAATGATTCATGAGAATAACAACTTATTCTCTTAGTTCAACTTAATTTAAAAGGTAATTCACAGCCTCTAAAAGAGATAAGGAGAGGAGTTCATGACACCACAAGCTCAAAATATATGCATTATTCCAAATACGTGCACTAACATATGATCTCTAACTTAGTTATTCTTGTGACTCATGCTAACTTGAGCGTCGAAATCCTTGCAGGAACACCCCACCATTGAGAATGACAAACTCGGAGAATTAGCAACTCGAAATAGGAGGATGTCGACAATATTGTGTCTCCAACCTATTCTCTACAATTTTGTTCAGGTAACTCCTAAATTTGGAAGAGCAAAAATACTTCTGAATAATGGCGCCATTTGTGGAAACATGTCGCTTGTCACATTCCCTTCGTTTTAAGTTCTACCCCGAGATGAGTTCAGTACAACACATGTTCACAAGATGAATAATGTAGGAAAAATAACAAAAAATGCATGGCAGAAAAGACAAGTATTAAAGCACATAATACAAAAATTCCATCAAAGAGATGGAAATGTTTACAAATTTAAATTTGTGACCATATCACTATATGCTTCAAATGCTTATAATTGTTAAACCAATTAAATGGTCAATGATTTGGAGGCTTAATAACAACATAAAAGTTGTGAAGTAAGAAATCGAAAAAAAAAATTTGTAAATTTACTACAAAAATATAACTTGACACTCAGAGATCGAAATTTATAAAGCCGAAAGATGAAAACTTGTTCTTATGTTGAACATCCTAATTAAGCTCCTTGAAGGCAAACCACATTCATACTTAGACACATAAAAATATGAGTTATTTTATTTAAATTTTTATAAAATATTTTAGAGCATATTATTATTTTAAAAAAAATATGAAAACCTGTGGAAGAAATTAAATAAAGGAATAATCTTTGAATAATTATTTATTAAAAAAATTTATGAGTTAACTAATCTAAATTAGAAAAACCTATCATTCAAATTATTCAATTATTAAAATAATTGCTTTAAATTGAAAAAAATTTCATTTAGATAGATTCACTTAAATAAAAAATTCACTATGCAATTGTTTTAAGAGAAATAATTTTTTTTTATTTTAAACTCAATACTTTCATAATTGAGTTTGATTTCATCCATAGTAAATTTAATTACTATTGATTCTGACAACTTGAATTTATTTTAATATATCTTCGTTGGAATATCAAAAACTCGAACGCTCAAGCTTACAAGTTACAAGTTGGGAGTACCTACAATGAAAAATTCATGATGAAATCGAAAAATCAAAAAACGAAGAAAAATCAATTTGACATTCAAGAAATGAAAATATTGACTCTTGATCTTAGAATCACAATATGCAACTTTGATTTAAAAAAAAATCTAACTTCAAACTTATAAATCGAGGTGATAACCTACGATTGATAGAAGTTATGATCAGAGTTCAAACTTTATAAAAAAAAAGTTAGCAAAATAAAAAGTATGAGATGCTTGGGTTGAGATCTAAAATTCGAAAAATCTTTCTTGAAAGAAAGACATACCAAATTTCAGAGTCTGTTCTAGAATATTTCTATAAGTCTGTTGAGTTAAGAATATAATTAATTTAATGATGATGACAAACATTGATTTATTGGGTTAAACACCCAATTAGTTTTGATTGCTTTATTTAATGATGCAGGTCCAAAAGCAAAATTTGCAGCAGCCCAACAAATTGAAAACAAAGAAATAAAGGCTGCCGAAGATTAATTGATTCACGAACAAAGCCCATAGGAAGGAAACAAAGAAATCAAGTGGGTTGAATAAAAGGTGATCCACCAACTAAGCCCAATGCATCCCAAAGAGAAAGGTAACCCCAAAGCTGAGTCTCAGCATTGTGCTTCTTCAGGTAAACACGAGAAAGAGAAAGAGAGCTTCACAATCAAAGTTCACACATCAGAGAAGAAAGAAAGAGAAAGGTTAACTAAGAAAGCAAAGTCCAATCACATTAATCAAAGGCATGTTAAGCTAAGTCAGAAGTTAAAGGTGATTTATTTTTATTTGCATGCAAATTGATTTCTTCACTTCTTCTCCTACTCTCTGCAACACCACTTTTAGAAAGATGAAGAAAATGGTGGTTGATAATCTCTGCTGTGAATCGACGGTTAAAGTTATTACTTGGATCCAAAGCACATTTTCAAGGGTTTGGATTTGGGAGTTTCACTGAGCAAACTCATATCTGCTAAAATGCACTCCTCGGTCAAGCAAATGAATCAGATTTGAAATTCCTAATTTAGGGGTTGATTTAAGAAAGAGAATGGATGATTTCTAAAAGCCCAAGATTCAAAAAGTTGACTCTAGAGGAACCCCAACATTGGCTCTCACTAAGGTACGAAAGAAAAGTTGAATCTGATTAGAGCTCAAGGAGAGAGAACCCGAGAAAGAGAGCTAAGAGTGAATCCTCACTACTGAGTTTGAATTCTTAGAAGCATTGCACCTATACTAAAAGGAGCACTCTGTCAAGATGAAGAACAAGGTTATGAGTTCAGATGCTGGGTTGAGTGCATAGAGTTAAAGCTGTGATTCATCGATTTCTTTTATGTTTTACTGCTTTGTATTTCTGTTTTAATGTATATATTTTTTAGTTTTCTTTAAGAGGTAAAAGACAAGAAAGAGAGGCGTTGAAAAAAAGTCATAGAGTGAAAAAGGCTGAGAGATACACTTGAGAGAAAAGTCAAGAGTGATTTCAAATTTCTATTGGTTGTATTTTTGTCTTGTGTCATGTACCTGAGAGGTATCCCTTACTAAGTTGGGTAAGCACTTAGTGTGGTGAGTCTAGGTATTAGCATAACCAAGTCAAGTTCAGGTTGAAACTTGTATACCCAGATATGATTACATTGAGTCCTAGGAAATTGGTGTATGTAATACTTAGAATATAGTGAAAATTCCACCAAAATTGTGGTGGAGACTGAATGTAAGTTGCATTGTACAAGACAACTGAAGCAGGATATATGGCTAGGTCAACTTCTTCCTTTCTACTTCAGTTCTGTTTTCTGGTTTTTATGAGACAAAACTAAATTGTCTCCTGATTTATCCGTTGCGTTGATTAACAGAAAACAAGTTTCAAGTTCTGTGTTCAAGGCTTAATAAATCAAAGTTAAAGAATGTCATAGATTTAACCCCCATTCTCTAAACCTTATGAAACCTTCAAAGTCCAATACTAAGAACCGGATTTAAGAGTATAAGAAATTCTAAGGAATCGGTTTGATAATTAAGTATTCTATTGGATTCTAAAGCATATGTTACAAAGAGGACATTAACTCCTCATAACTCATTCTAATGTCTAATAACTCAATTTTATGAGGTTAATTGTTATATTGTAACCATCATTCTACTATTAAAGGATGATGTTACAATATTGGCTATATAAAGGCCTAATAGCATCATATGATGAGACCACGATATAGTATCAAATGATTTACGAGAATAAAAACTCATTCTCCTAGTTCAACTTAACCTAAAAGACAATTCATAGCCTCTAAAGTACGTAAGGAGAGGAGCTCGTGATATCACAACCTCACAATATATGACTATTCCAAATATGTGCACTAAGGTATGATCTCTAACTTAGTTCTTCTTGCGACCCATGCTAACTTGAGCGTCGGAATCCTTGCAGGAACACCCCCACCATTGGGAATGACGAACTCGGAGAATTAGCAACTCGGAATAGGAGGATGTCGGCAACGTCGTGTCTCCAACCTACTCTCTACAATTTTGTTCAGGTAACTCCTAAACTCGAAAGAGCAAAAACACTTCTGTCACATTCCCTTCATTCTAAGTTCTATCCCGAGATGAGTTTAGCACAACACATGTTCACAAGATGAACAATGTAGGAAAAAGAGAAAAAAATGCATGGTCAAAAAAGACAAGCATTAAAGTACATAATACAAAAATTCTATCAAAGAGATGAAAATATTTACAAATTTAAATTTGTGACCATATTACTATACGCTTCAAATGCTTATAATTGTTAAACCAATTAAATGGTCAATGATTTGGATGATTAGTAACAACATAAAAGTTGTGAGGTAAGAAATCGATTTTTTTTTTTTTGCAAATTTACTACAAAAATACAACTTGACACCCAGAGATAGAAGTTTATAAAGTCGGAAGACGAAAACTTGTTCTCATGTTGAAAATCCTAATTAAGCTCTTTGAAGTCAAACCACTCATATTTAGACACATAAATATATGAGTTATTTTATTTAAATTTTTATAAAATATTTTAGAGCAATGAAAATTTGTGGAAGAAATTAAATAAATGAATAATCTTTGAATAATTGTTTATTGAAAAAATTCATGAGTCAATTAATCTAAATTTGAAAAATTCATCATTCAATTGTCCAAATAATTGCTTTAGATCGAAAAAACTTCCATTTAGATAGATTGCACTTAAATGAAAAAATTATTATGCAATAATTTTAAGAGAAATCATTTTTTTTATTTTAAACTCAATTTTTATAATTGAGTTACTATTTCATCCATAGTAAATTTAATTACTATTGATTTTGACAACTTGAATTTATTTTGATATATCTTCGTTGGAATCTAAAAAATTCGGATACTCGAGCTTACAAGTTACGAGTTGGGTACTCACAATGAAAAAACCATGATAAAATCGAAAAATCGAAAAACGAATAAAAATCAAATTAACATTTAAGGACTGAAAACATTTACTCTTGATCCTAGAATCACAATATGCAACTTTGATTAAAAAAAAATTAACTCCCAAACTCATAAATCGAGGTGATAACCTACAATTGATAGAAGTTATGGTCTTAGACTTTATAAAAAAAAGTAAGTAAAATAAAAAGCTTCACCTTAAAGGATGAGATGCTTGGGTTGAGATTTAAAACTCGAAAAATCTTTCTTGAAAGAAAGATGTACCAAGTTTGGGAATCCGGTCTAGAATATTTCTATAAGCCCAATACTAAGAACCGGGTTTAAGAGTATAAGAAGTTCTAAGGAATCGGTTTGATAATTAAGTATTATATCGAATTCCAAAGCATATGTTACAAAGAGGAAATTAACTCCTCATAATTCATTCTAATGTCTAATAACTCAATTTTATGAGGTTAATTGTTGCATTGTAACCATCATTCTACTATTATAATTAAAAGATAACGTTAAAATATTGACTATATAAAGGCCTAAGAGAATCATATGATGAGACCACGATAGAGTATCAAATGATTCATGAGAATAACAACTCATTCTCCTAGTTCAACTTAACCTAAAAGACAATTCATAGCCTCTAAAATACGTAAGGAGATAAGCTCATGACATTACAACCTCACAATATATGCACTATTCCAAATATGTGCACTAAGGTATGATCTTTAACTTAGTTCTTCTTGCGACTCATGCTAACTTGAGCGTCGAAATCCTTTCAGGAACACCCCACTATTAGGAATGACGAACTCGAAAAATTAGCAACTCGAAATAGGAGGATGTCGACAACATCGTGTCTCTAATCTACTCTTTACAATTTTGTTCAGATAATTCTTAAACTCAGAAGAGCAAAAACACTTATAAACAAAAATCAAAAGGAATTAAGTGTTTTTTAACTTTCTTTTTCTTTTGCACTACTAGAAATAATTTTTTTCGGTAAAAATTTTTAGACAAATTTAAAATAATTTTTAAATGATTTTTTAGAGGTTACAAGTAGAGAATATATTCTCTTATATTATCTATTAAAATTAAAAATTAATCTGTCATAAATTTAAACTCTATTTAAAAATTTATTATTAATTAATAAATTATTACATATTTAAAATAAGATTCAAATTTTTAATATTTATTTAAATAGATAAAAAAAATAGTTATTTGATAAACTCAAGTTAATTAAAAGAAATTTAATTAATTAAAGCCGTTTAGACTTTATGATTCTATTACGGACAAGGTTTATGGTTTAAGAAAATAGCTAACTTAGGATCCTATAAAAGAATTAAAATAGAATGATTTTGTAACGTTAAACAATAAAAGGTCATTAAAGCCGTGAAGACGGCTACTTGGCCAAGTAGTATTGTAGTAGGCACAGTATTCGAAGATCTTTAAAATGTTTGGATTATTAAATGATATTATAATAAAATATATTTTTTAAATTTTTTAATAATTATTAAATAGTTTTTATTTAATTTTAATTATAAATTAATTTTTATATATTATTTAATTATAAAATTTATTTTTTATTTTATAAATTATTATTTTATTATTTATCTATTATGTTTATATAAATAAAAAATAAAAATAATAACGAATTAGATCTTCTATTAATCGTAATAAATATTTTGACAATTTTAATTTATTAGAATTTAATTTTATCCTTGATCCTATGTAAGGTTTGTGAAATCATATTTGTTTAAAAATCAATCGATTGTATGCATAAAATAATCGATTAAATGTCTGATTTTTTCAAGATTCAATCAATTTAAATTGATACGATTGAATTTTGCAAGACATGTGAATTTTTTTTATTCAATCGATTGTTTGTGTTACCCAATTAATTGAAATCATCAAAATAATATGTATTTTCACAAGAGAAAGTCTAGGAGGTCAGCAGATTTTATAGTTTTTAGCCATCAATTAGCCATCAATAATATTTTCAAGAGCAATGCTAGGGAACTAAAAGGGTATTAGCCAAAAACCAGCCAAAATTTTTTTGGTAAATCCAAAATTTCTACGAATTAATATATATGGATGTTTTTTCTGCTAAGTATTAGAATGTTTTTTTTTCATACTAAATGGATGTTCTTTTATATATTTTTTGAATTTTTTTGTATTGCAAATGTGAATGCCTCTATTTCTTTAAAAATTTCATATTTTTTTAAAATTTTATAGATATTTAATTATTTTTGCTAAAATATAATTAGATATTTTTTTTGTTAAATATTAGGATATTTTTTTTTCATATTAAATGAATGTTTTTTTTAAATTTTTGTTTAAATGCTTGTAACATCCACGAGAAATTTTGTTTATAACCTGGTTGGTGACATTTAAGTCTAAGATTACAAAGGAAGAGAAGTTTGTTGTCCCTAACAAATCATCTACATAGGATGATGATAGTATTTATGTGGTAACAGAAATCAATTAGTGAGAAGGTGGATCTGGATTGAACTTGACAGATTCCCTCCATATGAGCTCCTCTTCAGTGCATGTTGGATGCTCAAAGTCAAAACTGAATGGCCTCGGACAAACCGACTCATCATTGATGGCCTCCGTCGCCTCCTTAGATAGCACAATCGGCCTCAGGCTTATGCCGGAGCTACTCGGTCTCGACGCGCCTGTTCCTGTCGCTGTTGACGCCGGCTCCGAGGGGGAAGTCACGTGCACTGACGCGCGGAAACTCCAAGACTCGAACCCAAGTCCGAACATAAGGTTCACAAGCTTCCGATCTGGTAAAGACAGTTCCGACTAGAAGCGAAAGTGATCGGAAGAGTGGGTTGCGGTGGGGAGGCGGAGAGAGTCTGCCGGTGAGAGAGTGATTGATTGTTAGAGTTGGGTAGATTAATGTGAGAGAGAAAAGGAAGGTTTTTATAGGTTTTAATTAGGTTTAGTTAATCAATTTTTAATTTTTTAAATTTTGAATTTAAAAAATTTAAAATTAATTATTAATATAAATTAATGTGGTTTTGTTTAGTTTTTGGCTGGTAACCTTTTGGTTCTATATAGTTTTCCTATTTTCAATTGTGTGAGATTGTATCTAATGGTGTAGAATCATTCAATTTTTTTTATGGTTAAGTGCTGGCCAGAATTTAACAAAAGTGCTGGATCCTAGTACTCTTCTTTTCACAATTCAATCAATTAGTTGTGTTACCCAATAAATTTATTATATATATCAATCCCATAAAAATAACCAATATACGATCAACATTCTTAGAGAAACGAACGAGAAACCAAGTGCAAACTATTTCAGAGACTCGTCATCTGGTAATAACGATCCTCTGAGTTTCTTACCATCTGGATTCTTGGAAAGAACGAAAGGTCAAGGCTTTGTGGTTTCCCATTGGGCCCCACAGGTGGAGGTACTTGGCCATAGAGCCACCGGTGGGTTCCTCACTCACTGTGGATGGTTTTCTACGGTTGAGAGCATCGTGCATGGCGTTGCCATAATAGCATGGCCATTGTTTTCTGAGCAGAGAATGATTGCTGCCATTCTTGCTGATGGTATGAGAGTAAGGCCAAAGGTTGATGATGAGAGTGGCGTTGTGGAGAAGGATGAAGTTGCGAATGCGGTGAAGAGTTTGATGGGAGAAAATGAGGGAAGAGAGATTCATGAGAGGATGCGAGTGTTGAAAGATGAAGCTGCTGCGGCAATCAAACAAGATGGTTCTTCCACCGTCACATTGTCTAAATAGAAAATGACTAAAATACTTCTACTACTATATATTAATTTTGAGAATCCTAAATTTTAGTCTTTTATTTTTCTATTTTAGGGTTAGGATTTAGAATTTTTAAAATTAATATATATATATAATAAGAGTATTTTAATCATTCTCTATAATAAAGATATTATAGTCATTTTTTATAAAAAAAATAATATTAATTTAAACCAATTAAAAATTTGATTAACCATTTTTTCGGTTAAATTAATTTGTCTAGCCTAATTTTGACAAAAATAACATAATTTAATCGATTATATATGTTAAATTTTAATTACTGAAAAATATTTTTAAAAAAAGACGTTTTAACCGTCTTTATCTGAGTGACCCCGTTTGTGTTATCACAGATAAATCCTTGACCTGTCAGATTAAAAATATTATGATTAAAAAAAAAATTTATTGTGTTATCGAATGATTTTTTTTTACCATTTATTTTTTTAGCTAGTTTAATATGTTAGTTTTTATTTTAAAATTTAAAATTTAGAGTTTTAAGATTTAAAATTTAGAATTAGGAATTCATAATTTAAAAAAATATTTTATTAATATTTTTAAAATTTAAATCAAATAGTAGTAATATAAAGATGATCTAAAAAATAATTCATTCTTGAGAATAAAAGTACTAACTTACCCTCAAAATACCTAAGAATTTAATTTCTCATTAACAATATGGTTGAAATGATGGTTTTTCACCATTTTTTATGTATACATGAAAAAAAAAATCCTTCATTTTGTATACATTCTTTATTGGGAAAAAAGGTTTTTTTTTTTTCATCTTGTACTAAATTTTATTAGTCATTTTTAATATCAAATATAAAAATATATAAAAATAATATATAAAAAATAGGACAATTTACCTATATAAAATAAATGGAAGAAATGTTTACTCAATTGCAACAATTAAGAGTTGGTTACTTACATGTTCTGATGCATTTTTATATAATTCATGGAACCTTTTTACGATTTATTACTAACACATAAACTGTGGTAAGCTTGAACGGTTTATGAAGGAAGCATCATAAACATAAACCGTGAAACTCTTTTATGGATGATGAAGTGAACATTGTGGATATAAACCGTATTACTCTTTCATGGTTTATGAAGAGATTATTTTGGGCATAAACCGTAGTATCCTTCCACGGTTTATGAGTAGCTATATACAACGACGAATTTAGAAAATTATTGATAGTGGGAGCAATAATATATATATATTATAATTTTTATAATAAAAATATTATGTGTACATAAAAATCAGTTTTTAAATTATTTATTAATTATTATATATTTGTATATAAATACATGTATTGTTTAATTTATTTTTAATATGTATTTTTATTTCAATATATATACAGGTGGTTATTTTCTATGTATATATAACATCATTAATTTTTAAAATATCTAATTTACAAATTAAAACACTAAAATAGTAATTTAAATAATAACATATAATTTAAAATTTTATTATTTAGGTTTCATATTTTAAAAACAGTTAAATAATTATTTTTTAACAATATAATCGAAATATCTTTCTTTTTATATAGATTAATGCTATACATTCATATTTTTTTGCTATACATTCATCTTTCTTTTATGAGGTAATGACCAAATCAGTACCCGAAAGATTGAAATGCTGACATTTCGGTACTTAACTATTGTAATTGACAAAATGGTACCTGGTTAATTTTAAAAACTGACAAACGTATCCATGTGCTTGCCGGACCAAAGCTCCGGTGAGGACAATGCTGACCTGGACACCAGATTTTGCTGACAAAACATGTTTTATTTGAGTTGTAATTTTTAATTAAGTAATTTGTTAGCCTAGGTAGAAATTAGATAAATTGAATTTGATTTTTCCCCAAATTAGAGGTCTTTGCCCTAATCCCAAATTAACAAGTGCTGTTACTGGTTGGTTACTTACTGTGACTTAGTGTTTCACTAGGAGTAAAAGTGAAAGGTCACGTAAAGAGGGAGAGACGTTGCTCTGGAATCTTGGCGCGAAGAAGAACGAAAACAAGGTGAGAGACATTGTCGAAGTCGTAGCGTCAAGAGTGAAGGTTTGCTAGTAGCATCATTGCGACTCCATTCTTCGCTAGGAAGAAACCTACGAAGAGGTAAGTTTGCCTTCATTCCATCCTCTCATTTACATGGCTTTTGTCGACAGCATTATGATCATTTTGATTGTTTTATTCATTGTATCTTCCCTCTACGATTTTTTAGATGGATCGTCTCGTTACGTTTGTTTATCATCACATGGGTGTCTTGAAAAGTGGTGTTGACGGTAATGTGATATACGATGGGGGTTTAGTAACTGAGATACACAGGGTGAATGTGGAGACATGTAATTTATTTTTTGTTGAGGGGTTATTTCTAGACTTGGGTTACCCTGGATACAATGAGGTGTACTGGTTAGAACCTGGTTTAGACTTAGGTAAGGGTCTTAGAGTACTTAGGACAAAAGCTGAAGCCATGAGAATGTGTGAGAGTACGATGAAGAATGACAACACTGTCCACCTATATTTTGATCACCCCATTGATATCAACCCTGAAATCATTGATGAAGAAGTCGTGTCTGATGGTAGCAGTGATAGTGTGGTTGAAGTCAATCCAGGTGGTGATAATGTGAATGAGGTTGAAGTTACTAACAAGGTAGACGGTCAGGCTAATGAGAAGGAGAATGAAGGTGTGAATGAGACCAGTGGTGAGGTTAATGAATTGAATATGGCTTTGAGTGTTGTTGTGAAGGAGAATGTGAATGAGGTTGTAAATGAGGCCACTGTTGATGTTAACGAGTCGAACAAAGGTGAGATTGGTGCAGGGGAAGAAGCTGTGAATGACGGGAATGAAGAGAAAGATACTGAAGGAGCATCAGCTCCAGAGAAAAGTGTTAAGAAGGTTAGAAAGAGACATCCAAGACCACCACCTAGTGGTTTATCCCGAGAAAGAAGAGCTGCCGAAAATGAGGTTCTTGAGAGTAATCCTCCAGAAGCTGAAGCTGTGAATAAACCCACAGAGGAGACCTGTGCTGATGATGTTAATGATCTGAATGAAGGTTCTGATTTTGGAGAACCTTTTGTGGATGAGAAAAGGCCAGAAGAACCTGTTACAAAAAAATCTAACAGGTAAGTTTGTTGTTTTTTTTTGTTAGAGGCTATGTGAAGAAAAATTGCATCAATTCTCATGTATCTCAAATGATTCTGCAACAGATAATGTAACACAAACAAGTGAGAGGACCAATGCAAGGAGAAATCATCCACGGCTTCAACCGTCTGGGCAAAGAATTGTACCTGGAAAGGAGGATGAAGTACTAAGGGTGGAGGTGCCTAACCCGAATAGAGAAGATGGCGAGAGTGAACCTGAGATGTACCAATATGAATTTGAAGAACTCTGTAGCCCTCCTGCATCTAACGATGCAGAGGAACCTGTATTTCCTCAACATAATCCCAACACGCCATATGGAAAAATAACTCTGGAGTTGAATATGGAGTTCGAGACCATGGACCAGTTCAAAGCAGCAGTGCAGAAGTACAACATACAAATTGGGAGACAGGTATTCTATCTTAGGAATGAGAAGAAGAGGTGTAGGGTGATTTGCTATGACCCAGACTGTCCTTGGTTGTGCTACTGTGCTAGGACCAACTATCCAGCATCCTTTCAGATAAAGACATTTGTGGACGAACATACGTGTCCCAGAAGCAACAAGAGTAAGTCAGTTTCATGTTCTTGGGTTGCTGAGGAACTGGTCCCAAAACTCAGAATCCATCCCAACATACTACATAGGGAGGCACAGGAGTGGTTTAAAGTGGAGTATGACATTTCAGTCAATGAGAGGATGATGTATAGGGCTATGGATAAGGCCAAAGAAGTTATTGAGGGAACAGAGAAAGATCAATACCTAAGGCTTAGAGACTACCTGAACGAAATCATGAAGGCTAATATTGGTTCAAGAGCCAACATGGGACTACTCCACAACCAGAGGGGTTGCCTAGGTTTAGGAACTTGTACATCTATTTGGCTGCTTGCAAAAATGGCTTTAAAGCAGGGTGTAGACCCTTTATAGTTTTGGATGGGACGTTTTTGAAAGGTTACTTTGGGGGGCAATTACTAACGACCGTTGGGAGTATTTATCAAAATTTAAACAAGAACAGTGGTTGAGATCAAGGTTTTCAGAATGGTCGAAGGTAGATAGTTTGACAAGCAATAACTGTGAGTCATTTAATTCAACAATTGTGGGTTTTCGGGGGAAGAGCATTTTGACAATGCTTGAGGAGCTTAGGTTCTATATCATTAAGACAATGGCAACTCACAAGGACTCACTGATGGCTTATACTGGACAGATAGCCCCTGTACAAGTCAGTAGGTTAGAGAAAGAAAAAAGACAAGCCAACTACTGGGAAGCACAATGGTGTGGTGATGATGAGCACAACCAGTTTGAAGTAACAAAGTGGCAACATAGAGTGAGAGTCAATACACAAGAGAGGACATGCTCATGCAGAAAATGGCAGCTGACTGGACTACCATGCTGTCATGGGATTGCAACAATCCAGAGAAAGAATGAGAAGCCTGAAGACTATGTCCATCACAAGCTCACCATTGAGGCATATAATAGGACTTACATATTTTACATTAGCAGCATACCGAGTTAGAAGTACTGGGAGCATCACGAAGGGCTGCCATGTCTGCCCCCTCCATACAAGAGGCCTATTGGCAGACCTACAAAGAAGAGGAGAAAGGATAGCACTGAGCAAAGTTCTGGCAGCCAATACAAGGCCAAGAGAAGATACGGACAGATAACATGCCAAACCTACAAAAGGGTGAGTAAAACAAAAATTAATATTAATATCTATTTACTTTACATTTCATTTCCTATCTGTAAGTTTGATTAATGCTGATTTTCCTTACTCATGTGCTTTTTGTAAGGCTGGACATAATAGCAGAACTTGTCCAGAGAAAGGAACTGGAACAGCAGCTGAAGAACAAGATCTTGATGAGGAAGAAGCTAGGGAGCAAGAAGTTATTTGGGAGGAGACCATGGAGGCTGCACACGCTGCACATGTTGCAGATGAGGAAGACCTCACTCAAAACCATCCACAAAGTTAGCCTAATCAGGTAAAGAATGTGATTTATGTTACCTTGTTGTTCCAAACTGTTGGATCTATTTCCATAAAAGGTTTGTTTTCATGAATGGACAAATTGATGCAGAATAACATCAATGATGGCAACACTACAACAAATGCTTCACCCCTAATGTAGCCACTATACCAGCAGCAACCAACTTGGTTGGTCCAACAGCTACTTCAGAACTAGCACCAGCACCAAAGAGGTGAGGTAGACCATCTTTTGTAAGGGGCAACCCAGTTCCACCAAGAGGAAGAGGCAGCACCACTCGAAGAGGACTGGCAGCCACTACAACACCTCCAACTCCAATACAAAATGCAGCAGCTGCACCACCACCCCCTGTTCAACCTAGGGTTGTCAGGCCTGATGTTAGGTTTAGATCCCAAATTCCTGCATCTCCATCCAATGCTGCAGTCCCATGTAGTGGGAGTAGGTCATTGCCACAAGGTCCATTAGTTAGGCCCAATCTACAGTACCATTTAGGCCACCAACTGTGACTAGGGAGACCATGGCAGCAGCAAGCCCAGCCATACAGAGCAGGTTCACAGGCTTCATGCCCACCCCATCCTTGAAGAAGAAAAAGCCATCCGGACCACCACCATCAAAGCCATCCACAAATGACAAGAACTGAGCTAAGATTCTTGGGTTTTTTAGTTTGTTGTTAGCTCCATTTTGGACATGATTTAGTTAACATGCACCCAACTGCTATTATGGCATGTAAGTGCTCCGGCAAGCACATGGACACGTTTGTCAGTTTTTAAACTTAACCAGGTACCATTTTGTCAATTACAATAGTCAGGTACCGAAATGTCAGCGTTTCAATCTTTTGGGTACTCATTTGGTCATTACCTCTTCTTTTATATATATATATATATAAGTAAATACTTATTTAGAAATTTACTTTTTATACAATTAGAAGCCAATTCTTATTGAGATTCATAGTTGAGCAAGTTCTTTCAATTAATGCAGTTGTTACAGGAAAAAAAATCAAAACTAATATAAAAAATAAATAAATAATACTCTTTCGATTCGATTTATAAAAAAATACAAATTTTATTTAAATTGTGAATTGATCATTCTATTGACATCTGATGTAAAATTTTTAAATTGACTATGGAGTACCAAAAATTAAATAAAAAATTATTGTAAGGTCAAAGTCAATAATTTTGTGAGGACAAATAAATATTATTATTATAATATACTACTCAAAAAATTTTTAAATTGTAGTAAAATACCACAGTTTATTTGTATAATGCTAAAATATGAAAAGATTCCACGAATTACATAAAATAGTAATAGAACACAAAGATAAACAATTCTCAATTGTTGTAATTGCGTAAATTTTTCTAAAAAATAATATTTCTAATAAACTAGGGAATGCAACAAAACAAACTAGTTTTGTACTACTATACTCAGGGATGTTTTTTTTATTGGAATATATTGCACTACAATCTCTTTTGTTTAATTTCTTCTAAATTGCAGATGTAGGTCCCGACAAAACTAATTGAAAGGCTCCTTTGTTTTGTTGGAGAAAAAACACAATCTAACAGCCATAACTATTTTCAACGTAATGTGTTGTTTGGTTGTTGAAATTTACAATAATGCTCATAAAAATAATTTCAGAGTTTTGAAAATGACTAAATTACTTCTAGAATTTACAAATTATAAATTTCTATCGGTCTTTTAATTTAACTATCGTTAATACAGTGTTAACATAAATATTATAGAGATCACCCACTTACATATACAAAAAATAACTTTTTACAAAAATTATGCATGAAGATGTGACAAATGTCTTCACTTGTGTTTTGGTTCATTCGAACTGATTATTATTAAAAAAAAAAAACAAATTCTTGAATGATTTAGTTCATTTTAAGCGATTTTTTTATTTTTATATAAAAAATATTTTTGGACAAACACAAGATTGGACTTAAATTGTGTATATTTAACAAAAAAAAAAACAATAAAAAGAGTTAAAATTAATCTATTACATCTGATAAAAAAAAAATAATCCATTACAAATTATAAATTATGTATGAATTTATAGGTTCTTTATTATTTATCAGTTTGGAGGTGCTGCACAGTTTTTTGGTGCTGGTACTATCTTGATAAATCCATGGAATGTCAGAGGTTGCTGCTTTTATTGATTATGCATTGGATATGCCAAGTGATGAAAGAGAAAAACAGCATTACAGATGCCAATATTTGATACTTTGAAGTTGCTAATAACCTACTTTTTATACTGTTGTGATGAGGACAATGGTCTAATGCATCTAGTTCTGATGAAGTAAAAAAAAGAAACACTTTTTGCTCCTGAAATGACCCAACAGTATGCCATCCAAGATGGAGAATTCAGCCTTGAGAATTTGTTACAAAATAATGGTGGAAAGATATCCACTCGCGGACTTGTTAGCGTGAAATCCAATAAGAGGGAGGAATTATGGAGCGTGACATGGGCGGCGGTAAATTGCAGCATAGCAGCGCTTCCTGGAGAAGATGAAATCAGTAGCAACATCATGAAAGAAGAATTGGCGCAGAAGGAGAGGAATTATGATGCCGCTGAGAAACCAAGTGTTAACCAGACTCCGAAAATGGCGATGGACCTCGGACAAGACAACATCACCGCCAACAAAGATCCAGGCAAAGGCAAGGAAGCAGGCTAACAGAGGCAACAACTGGATGAAAAATGGCGAGGAGGCAAGTAGCATATTGGAAAACAGAGTTCTCTCATCGCATCGCTGGGTCCCTCATCTAAATGACTGCGTCACGGAACACCAACATAGACAAAATTGTGGGATGAAGACGACTTGAACTAAGCAAGAGAAGAAGTGGCAATAATGAAAGGAGGAATGGAACCTGAGGCGACCATCTGGGGCACGAGGAATTGCAAGAGAGTAGAAGTTGGATAGCATTTGCGATAAGGGAGAAGAACCGATCAATGGAACCAGGCAATGGTACCATTGTCTCTGGCTCGAGGAAGAAGGAGATCGATGCAGATCTTCTAGTGAGAGAGTGACACTGAGGGAAGAGAAGGTGAGATTTTAGGAAGGAATGCTAAACAACATCGTATTTTGAAGAAAAGAAAAAAAAGACCCAGCCAATTTATGTAAATTTGGTTCGAATTGTAAATTCAGACTGAATTATGTAAACCGTTCGAATCTAATTAGGTCTGAAAAATACTATCAATCACATTGTGATTAGGGGTGTCAAAAATCCCGAAGAGGCAGGGATCCCGTGGGGACCGCCCCGAATGGGTTCCGATGGCGGGAAATTTTCCCTGTGGGGATGGGATGGGGGACAAAATTTCCCCGAAGCAGATGCAGGGACCCGAGCGGGGATCCCCGTCCCCGTCTTCGTATTTCCCACAATCTCCGAATATATTAAATTACTTAAATACCTTTGATAATTTAATTTTTACTTTGGTTTTTTAGTCATTTCACCTTCTATATATATATAGAAAAGTTAGAAACCCTAACTCCTCATCCCACACAGAGCATCGCATTCCAATCCCTAAACACCCTCACCCTGCTCCTCGCGAAACCCCTCCCATTATGCGTTCTCTCCCTCGCCTTTGCACTCAGCGTCCCAGCCAGCCACCTCTGACCACCACCGTCGCAGCCTCGCTACTGTCCGTTTCAGCCGGCCCACTCACTGCGTCATCACCCCACGTGCCGTTTGCCCTCTTCCTTCGCCAACGTTGCTGCTCAGTTGAGTCTTTTTAACTCCTGCGTCGTCGCCGTCAGGCTGTCTTACATTGCTACTCCGCGCCTCTGCTCTTCTCTTCACCGGCGTCTTTGACCTCTTCAGCCGTTTCTCTGTTATCCCTGGTAAGATTCACTGCTCTCTCCTCTTCTTCTTGTATTTTGGCACTTTACTTCATTAATTTGAATGCATGCTATTTAATAATTAGTTTTTGATAATGTAATTTTTCATACTTTAGGTTTCAGTTTTTTTTCTTCATGAATTTGATGGTGATTTTGATTTTTTGATATTGGTGGCTATTGTTTTTGTTAATGAATGCTTTGTTCCATGAATTTTCTGATAATTGTGGGCTATTTTTTATTTTTTTCATACTTTAATTTTTTTATTTTCCATTAATTTTGAATTCTGATTTTGTTGGCTGTTTATGACTTTATGCTATGCTGTTCTGTTTATGATCTTGGCTGTTCTGTTTATGATTTTATGCTAATGCTATGCTGTGTTCTGTTTATAAAGATGTTTTTTTTTTTAATTTTTAAACGTAAGACTCTATTGGAACCAATTTATGCTATGCTGTTCTGTTTAGATTGCATTGTATTCCTTCTCCAATTTTGCTGATGTGATCCATTATGAAATTAAATTTGAACCAATTGATGACTAAACATTAAAGAAAGACTAGTGAGGTGTAAAGTTTGTGCCTGCTACATAATATTGGCAATATAATATATGTTATGTTAAGTAAAGTATGTTAACTTATATTAGACTTCTTTGCTGTAAAGCCAATGAAAAAAGAAACACATAAACCAAGATAATAAAGTTGTAATATTCAAATTAAATACATATCTTCCCCGTATTCTTTGTTAACGTTATAAACCCTTCTTGAAATTATACAGCATTTGTGGAATGCATCTATGCTTTCCATCAGTTTCACTTGACAAGTCTGTTTCCTATAAGTTGAGATACTCATTCCATTCAACATTCTTTTATTTAAAATTTAGTTCTGTGTGAAATTCTTGTTTACGATGTATGTTAACATATTTATGTTTGTGTTGTTTTAACAGAGAAGATGGAGATGTTTGTTGGAAGTTGTATGCTAATAATGAAAGAATATTTGATATTAAAGACTTTATTTTATTGCTTTTTTTTAGAATGGAAGTTGTACTTTAAGATTTTATTTTAAGGACTATAATTTGCTATGTTGTATTTTCTGGACTTATAATTTTAAATAAGATATGTTTGTGTGTTTGTAATAATATTTTGTAGTTTGGTTTTTACTTTTTTTGATATTTTTTTACTATAATTTCCATATGAACGTTAAACATAGGGGGGAATGGGGCCCCACGGAAAACGAGGGGAATGGGGATGGGGACAATGATCCCTCCATGGCAAGGAACGAGGCAGGGACGAGGATTAATTCTGGGGGCGGAGACGGGGAGCAGGGAGGCATCTCCCGCTCCATTGACATCCCTAATTGTGACACATTAATAATTTTAAAAAAAGATGTTTAGATCATCTTTGTGTGAGTATTCTCTAAATATTATAGTACTAACATAATATCTCCAATGTCTAATGATAAAATAATAATATGGCTAAAACATTAAATGGGTGTTCTAACTGTATTTGGGATTGAAGTTGTTCTTTAAACTTGGATCTTTCTTGGCTTATTGTGCAAATAAGATATTTACTAAGACTTTTCTTGTAATATGAGTTTAAGAAGGGAAATAAGATTGCAGATGGAGTGGCAAAATATTCCCTGATAAGCCAATTGAAGAAAAACTGGAGATGGAAGCCCCCATGAGAGATAGCAGAATAACTGAGGAGGGAGGCTACAGACCAGAATAGCTGCTCCAATCGAAGCCATTTACTGGACGAGACTCAAAACACAGTGCATTCCAAAATTCAGAGGCAAGGGAATCTAAACTTATTAGATGTATTGATTAGTAGCATAAGTTAACAAGTTAGTTAGAAATTAAATTAGCTGTAGCAGTTAGTTAGAATAAAGACTCAATTAGTCACATGCTTGATTAATTTCATTATAGTGCATGTATATAAACCGTCAATTGAGAAGTTCAATAACAGATTCCATTTTTCCCTTTCCTCTGTTTAATATGGTATCAGAAGCTAACCCTTCTTGAAGCTTCCGTAACCGTCCTCTCTCTCTCTCTCTTCCTCTTTCTTCTCTCTGCCATTTCTGCATCTTCTTTTCTCGATCTTCTTCGCTCTTCCTCTCTTCTTGGCTCACACGATATAGATTGATGAGATCTTTCTTGTTTCATCCCTGTTCTTGAATCGAAATATCAATTTCTGATCAACGAGCCTCGAAGAGAAGACATTCATCGTGCATGTTCATGGAGCCTTCCATTTCACTGTCTTCGGCTACTTCTTCAGCTTCATCCATGACTATCGATCCATGCAATCTCTCTTCGGCTAATCAACTAAGTTTGATCTTAGTTACTCAATAACTCAGTGAGGACAACTATCATTCCTAGAGCCGCGCTATACGAAAAGCCCTCAATGCCAAGAGAAACTTTGGTTTTATCACAGGTTATATTCCTCAACCTGATCCTACCATTGAATCAGAGAAATTTGAAAACTGGCGGTGTGTCAATGATGTAGTGAGCACTTGGATTCTGAACTCTGTTTCAAAAGAGATAGCCACTTCACTGGTGTATACAAATTTGGCTGCTAAACTTTGGAATGATTTGAAAGACCGATTTCAGCATGGCAATGGCCCTCGTGTTTTCGAGTTAAAACGCAATTTGATAAATCTCTGCTAAGGCACGATGACCATCTCACAATACGTTACCAATATCAGAGTTCTTTGGGAGGAATTGAACTCCTACAAACCTGTACAATGCAACTGTGGTGATGCTCGAGCTATGCAAGAATTTTTTCAAGCAGAATACGTCCATTGCTTCTTGATGGGACTAGATGAGTCTTAATCTCAAATTTGGAGCCAAATCCTACTCATGGAACCTCTTCCTATGATTAACAAGGTTCTATCTTTGGTGACTCAAGAAGAGAAACATCGAGCATTAGGAGCTTCCTTGAATTCACTGCCACAACCTCAGGTCGCTTTCCTCGCCCGCAATCCTCATGCCACTCAGCCTAAAGGTCGTGGCCGAGGTACACTCAAGAAAGATCATCCTCTCTACTTTTATTGTGGCCTTCTTAGGCACACAATCGATAAGTGCTACAAGCTCAACGAATACCCACCAAATTTTGGCAAAGGGAGAGGCACGAGGCGATCCGTACACAATGTGTCTGTCAATTTGGAACCATCAACACTTGCCACTCCCATCCTGACTTCTGCTCAAGTTCAACAACTCTTATCCTTACTCAACCATCACCAAATTCAGAAAATTCCAACTCCTGAATTCACAGGCGTCGCAACCCCAGTAGGTATTGTTCTCAACACATCCATGTTAAGGTCAAATTTACCCAATAATGCTTGGATCTTGGATAGTGGAGCCATTATACATATTGCTTGTGATTTATCACTTTTTGAGTCCATTCATACCTCTAAGAATTTTTCAGTTTCTTTATCAAATGGTGACTTTTTTTCTGCGAATTTCATAGGGTCAGTTTTCATCAATAACAATATTACACTCCACAATGTGTTTTATGTGCTTGAATTTTGAGTCAATTTACTATCAGTGTCCCCCTTACTTTCCAATTCTTCACTCACTGTGACTATTGGATACACTCACTTCGTTATTCAGGACAACAAGTATTCGAAGAAGATTCGGAAGGGTAGCCTACAGTAGGGACTTTATATCCTGAAAGCTTGACACCCCAACCAAGTCATCATCATATAGTTCCTCAGATCCTTATGTCTTTACTCAGTCTAATCCGACCTTTCATACTAGTTTTAATCAAATAAATTTGTGCAAATCCCAATTATGGCATGCACGTTTAGGACATGCTCCTTCTAGTGTTTTACAGCATTTAGATAACATTTTGCAATTACCAAATAAGTCAGACCATCACACTTGTGAAGTTTGTCACTTAGCGAAATTCAAAAGACTTCCTTTCAAATCACATAATAACGTGTCCTCCAATGCTTTTGACCTTATACATTGTGATGTTTGGGGACCTTACCTTATCCCAACTTATAATGAAAAATGTTTCTTCTTGACAATTGTTGATGCGTCTCGTTTTTGCTGGATTTATATGCTAACTCACAAGTCTGAGGCCACAGACTGCTTAAAGAATTTTTTTGCCTTGATTGAAACTCAATTTGGCCAAAGAATTAAGTGTTTCAGGTCAGATAATGCCAAAGAACTTGCTCCCGATGCATTCCTGCAGCAACGGAGAGTCTTGTATCAATTCTCCTGTCCTTATCATCCGCAACAGAATGCCATCGTGGAACGCATGTATCAACACCTTTTGAATGTTGCAAGAGCATTACTTTTCCAATCTAAAGTGCCCATTTCCTTTTGGGGTGAATGCATCATCACTGCTGCCTTCCTTATCAACCGAACTCCCAGCAAACTTCTGCATTTCAAGTCATCATTTGAACTCCTTTTTGGCAAGACATCCAACTGTGATTCCTTGAGAAGTTTTGGATGCCTTACCTATGCAGCAACTACTCCCAATTCTAGGACTAAATTTTGCCCAAGAGCTAACCCCTCTGACTTTGTTGGCTATCCTATTGGCTATAAAGGATATAAACTTTACAACCTTCGCACCAAATAGTTCTTCATATCCAGAGACATTGTATTTCATGAAACCATCATGCCCTTTAATCAATCCCCTCATCTTCAATCCAACACAGATATGCTTCACGACTTTGCACTACCTAAACCTATTATAGATCCTACTCCATCACATTTACCACCTTCGCCTCACACCAATTCCACACCCGCACCCTATTCTCCAAGCCTTTCTTCCATCGTCACCAGCACTCAGCCTCAACCACCACCATTACGATGATCTACCCGACACACTCAGCCACCATCATATCTAAATGACTATGTGTACCATAACTCAACACCATATCCTCTCACTAACCACCTTAGTACTCACAAGCTCGGCTCCAAATATCACAATTCCATTGCTCGGTTGGACATCATTCCTGAACCTCAGTTCTATCACCAAACTGTCAAGTTTAAAGAGTGGTGGCAGGCCATGCAAGAAGAGCTAGATGCCCTCGAAGCCAATAACACTTGGGTCTTGGTTGAATTACCCAAAGTCAAATGTGCAATTGAGTGCCGATGGGTGTACAAAGCCAAATTAAAGGCTGATGGTAAAATGAAGTGCTATAAGGCACGCTTTATCGCCAAAGGCTACACTCAACAAGTCGGGATCGACTTTAGGGATACCTTTAGCTCGGTCGCAAAAATCACCACAATAAGGACTCTCTTCACCATTGCTGCTGTCAAGAATTGGAGTCTTCTCCAATTAGATATCAACAATGCGTTTCTCAACAGTGAATTATATGAAGAAGTTTACATGGAGTTACTCTTGGGCCATCCTCAACAGAAAGGGGGATTAGTTTGCAAGCTCACAAGGTCCTTGTATGGTCTAAGGCAAGCTTCACGGCAATGGTTTACCAAGTTCTGCTACACTCTCCTCAGCCACGAGTTCATATAATGCAAACAGGATTACTCTCTATTTGCTTTGGGAGAAGGTGATGCGACTACTTTCCTCATTATTTATGTGGATGATATCATCATTGCTGCCCCCAAGCAAGAGATGGTTGACAATGTTAAGCTGAAACTCCAATCAATTTTCAAGCTCAAAATCTTGGGTGACCTCAAGTTTTTTCTGGGTTTAGAACTTGCACTCTCTAAAGCTGGCATCGCGCTTACTTAGAGAAAGTATGCGTGCGTTGTCGTTATTGAAAGAGACAGGTTACTTAGGATGTAAGCCTGCCACCATGCCTATGGATACAAATTTGAAACTTCGAGCTGGTGAAGGCGATCCCGTACTTGACCCGTCCCACTATAGAAGACTGATTGAGCGCCTCATGTATTTAACTATTTCCAAACCAGACATTACCTTCGCAGAAGTGAAATTGGCCCAGTTTATGTCCGATCCGCGCTTTCCCCATTTGAATGCCGCTCATGAGGTCCTTCGTTACTTGAAAGCTGCACCAGGACAAGGGCTCCTTTTCTCCTTTAAGTCCAAATTCAATCTCACTATGTACACTGATGCGGACTGGGGTGGCTGTTTAGATACAAGGCGATCCACCATTGGGTATTACACTTTTTTGGGTGATTCTCTGATATCGTGGAAGAGCAAGAAACAAGATGTGGTTTTCAAAAGCTCGACCGAGACTGAATATCGGGTGTTGTCAAATGCTGCTTGTGCGGTCCTTTCGCTCGTTGCTTTGCTAAAATTCATGCACGTTGAGGTCCACTCAGACATGGTTTTTTGCGACAACATATCGACTATTCAGATGTCTATCAATCTATCCTTATATGAAAGGTCCAAACACATCGAAATCGACTGCCACTTTATTCGAGAGAAAGTCGCTTCTGGGATTATCAAGTTGGTGCACATTCCAAGCAAGCATCAACTTGCGGATATTCTCACCAAAGCACTCCCTGCACCTCAGTTTCAGTTTCTCATGGCCAAGTTAGGAACATACAACATGTATGCTCCAACTTGAGTGGGGATATTAGATGTACCGATCAGTAGCATAAGTTAACAAGTTAGTTAGAAATTAAATTAGCTATACCAGTTAGTTAGAATAAGGGCTTAATTAGTCACAGGCTTGTTCAATATCATTAAAGTGCATGTACATAAATCGTCAATTGAGAAGTTCAATAACAGATTCTATTTTTCCCTTTCCTCTGTTCAATAAAACTTTGCGGAATCACTGTGGAGACCTAATGCCAAATTCGGGAATTCATAACCCTCTCTCAGTCGCCAACGATGCTGATGTAACTTCGCCGGAGAGGAGAAACACCACTGTAAATAGAACCAACACACCCGGGCAAGGCAGCCAAGCAGGGAAGGAGAAATTCGACGCAGCTAGGGAGCCAACAGAAGCTTTGTTGGCGACGAAGATTACCGGCGAAGCTGTGGTGGACGGCGACTTCAACTGCGGAAATGGGCAGCAGACGTCGACGGTGGAAGTCGGTTGCAGCAGCAACGGAGATGGATTAGAAAAGAGAAGAACCGATGTTTTGAGGCAGAGGGGCTAGGGGTGAGCACGGGTCGGGTTGGTTCGGCTTTCCTTACCAATTGGATTGTAATTGGTTCGGATTTGTATTTTTTTTGTACTCGATAAAATAGAAATTCATAAAAAAAATAAAATTTTTATCTTAAAAATTCTATAAGTACAATAAAAATGTAACATTAATAAAATAATCCAAACATGTTAAATACCAAATACATTAAAAACTAAACACATTAAAATCCAAACATATTAAACACTAAAGATATTAAAATCCAAATATATTAAAAGGCATATATATTTTTAAAATTTTTATTTTTTTATTTAATTAATATATAGTCAAGTTTACGGGTTAGTTCGAGTTCCGCACTCCCAAAACCGTTACCCGAACCAATTGCTAGAGAGTCATTGGTTTGGTTCAGATTGGACCCGATGATCCGTTGATTCCATAACCAATTTAATTGGTTCGGTTTGGATTCGGACGGGTAATCGGATACCCGCGACCCGTGCTCACCCCTAAGAGCAGGGGTGCGCACGGGTCGGGTTGGTTCAAATTTAAGGTAGAATTAGAACCGAACCAATTGAATTGTAATTGGTTCGGTTTAGTTCGGATTTGTATTTTTTTGTGTATGTATCCGAACCAAACCAAACCGATTAAAAACGGATTGGTTCGATTCGGGTAATTGGGTACCCGATGAAACATAAATTCATAAAAAAAAAAAAAATAAAAAAACGAAATTTTTATCTTAAAAATTCTGTAAGTACAATAAACATGTAACATTAATAGAAATAATCCAAACATGTTAAACACCAAATACATTAAAAACTAAACACATTAAAATCCAAACATATTAAACACTAAAGACAATAAAATCCAAACATATTAAAAGGCATATATATATATATATATATATATATATATATATATATATATATATATATATATATTAAATTTTTATTTTTTTTATTTAATTAATATATGGTCGGGTCTACGGGTTGGTTCGGATTCTGCAACCCCAGAACCATTACCCGAACCAATTACTAGAAAGAGTTATTGGTTTAGTTTAGGTTGGACCCGATTACCTATTGGTTCCAGAGTCAATTTAATTGGTTCGGTTTGGATTCAGACAGATATTGGGTAACCGCTACCTCTGCTTATCCCTACCTAAGAGGGGCGGGGTGAAAGGGTGTCAATGTAGTCTCTGGCGTCGATGGCGGAGGTGACGGCTGCGCAGCTGACGGAAGCCATGGGATTGAGAGTGAGAGAGACGAAGAAAGTGCCGCGGGTGTTAGAGGATTAGGTTAGGGTCCCGGTTTTCCCGACCCGGGAGGGGTGGGGTGGGGGGGGGGGGGGAAGGTTTCCTGGGTTGTTTGGCATTGGACCAAGACCAAAATGAGATCACCACTCAACTTTTGAATAAAATTCAATTCATATTAGTAATATTGATACACATATTTCTTGACATATTTAAAAAAAAATCCTATTAGCGACTTAAGAAAATAATGTTTATATTTATTTATTAATTTCTTTTTATGTTAGAAAAGATAATTTTTTTATTAATCGTTTTTAATAAAAAAAAATGGAAATACGTAAAAGGAAGATATGCATATAAAAGAAAAAGTATAGTTTGGTTACCTCTTTTAATTGGCCCCTATTTAGTGGGTTGGTTAGTTGGGTGGTACAAGGCAGAGCCCACCACCACTGTGCAGCTCAGCAGCACCATGACTACTAACCTTTTTAAGAACAAAACCTGAAAAGCCAACTCTGAAAGCATACACAACTTCCACCATTCCTGAAATCAAAAAAACCTTCTTGACTTCTTTCAATCTCTCATCAAATGGAGTCCACTCCGGAGTTTTACCAGAACGTCGTCGTAATGAGGCACGGCGACCGCATCGACAACTTCGACCATTCCTGGGTCTCCACCGCCGCCCGCCCCTGGGACCCACCGCTCGTTCAACAAGGCCGTCTTCGGGCATTCAAAACCGGTCAGATCTTTCGCAACAACCTCTCTTTCCCTCTCCACCGCGTCTTCGTCTCCCCCTTCCTCCGCTGCATTCAAACCGCCGCCGAAGTTGTCTCTGCCCTCTCCGCCGTCTCCGACTCCCCTGACGCCCTCACTGGCGACGCCCTTCCCATCGATCCTTCCAAAATCAAGGTCCCATCCCATACTCCCCTACCTTCCTTTTTAATTCAAGTCAACGTATCCATTCTTTTCTTTTCTTATGCTATGCTTGTGAACAAATCAAATCAAATAAAATCAAGTGCAGGTTTCTGTTGAATATGGATTGTGTGAAATGATGAGCAGAGAGGCTATCAGGCTTGATGTTGCTCCAAAAGATGGAAATTGGGGTTTTGATATATCCGAGCGCCAAGCCATGCTTCCACCTGGCACAGTTGATGAAAATGCAGTAAAAATCTATAAAGAGGTATACACGCTACTTCATCTTCATATTCATTTTTTTTCAGTTGCATCCATCTGATGAGAGACTCTTTTATTTATTTATTTTTCCACATCAGTTGCCCCGGTGGGAAGAGCCTGTTTTGCAAACTAAGGCAAGATATCAGCACATCGTCAAAGACCTCGCGGATAAACATCCTACCGAAAACTTGCTGCTTGTCACACATGGTATATATACAATCCTGCCATGCATATACTGTTCATATACCAAACACTCTTGACACGCATATAAAATACTTTCAATATTAATTAATAGTAGTGTTAGATGCTTCAATATTAATTAATAGTAGTGTTAGATGCAGCACATTTTGTGATTTGTAGCCATCAGTTAGTTATCATTAGTATTTTTAACGGTGTGATTTGTAGCCATCAGTTAGTTATCATTAATTAATTGTGAAGGAGAGCATTAGATGAGTTGTCATCCCATGAAGGTCATGGGTTAGTGAGTGATGTAGTTGTCAAGTTAGGTTGCGTATATTACACTTTTTGGATTTGACCTGCATTTTATGCAGGATGCTTATGTACTAGACTTTCCTTTTAACAAAATAAAGGATATGCCTGTATTATAAAGGGTGTATGCATAACGAGATTGTAGTAACAATATCATATCATTCCACTTTGTTTTTTTTGGCAGGGGAAGGAGTTGGGGTTGCTCTTTCTTCATTCAAGAAGGGTACAACAGTTTATGAAGTTGATTACTGTGGATATGTGGAACTTCGACGCCCTATTTTCAAGAAAGACCAATCATTTGTTGCTGGGGAGTTTGAAGTAACTGGCCAAACAGCTGTAAACTTCATCTCCTCCGAAATCCTTTGAGCAATCACAATCACTATCACTATCTCTTGGACTCCATTTCATGACTCCACTGTTGTGTTGTCAAATGCGAATTATTAATTCGAATTTAGTAGCAGAATTAAAGCACCATTAGATTATGCTTCCCACAATGTCGTTTGCCTTGATTGACTACTAGTAAACATTGGAGAAAAAGAAATTAGGTGGAAAAGCGATAGAAAAAAGTGGACTCCATTCTTCCATTTATTCAAAATAAGTTGAAATTTTACATTAATCTAAATCAAGCTATGGACAATATTATGTTTGATAGAATTGAATTTAATGGTGATGTATTATCGCTTCATAGAACTTGTTATTATTATTATTGTTGTTGTTTTATGCATGGTTGTGAATGATAGAACTTGTCTGTTGGGAAGGAAAGTAATTTTCAGTATGCAATCATATAAATTTGTAAATATGTTAAACTAGAGTTAGCCCATTTAACAATAGATAATAGATGTCATATTACAAGTGTAATTAGTAAGATAAGCAATGTAGATACAATTGCAATATGTCAATATCCATATTAGATATGACTTTTACCCTACAACACATCTAAACCTACAGTATATGACAATTAGCATATAAGTCAGAGCTTGGAAGGAATTGAAGGTGGATCCATATGATCAAACATGTTAACTGGGAGATCATCAAAGATGCTGTCATAGTTTTTGGAGCTACCTATGATATCCGTTGACCCAATTCTGCAACTTCCTTCTGATGGATCAAAGAAAGGGAACCCAATGGTGTGTTGTGGGGCTAGCCCAAGCTCATATGCACCAAGAGGTCCAAAGTAATCAGCAAAATTTGGATCATCAATTCTAGTCAAGAAATCTTGGTCTCCCAATGAGAATGGTGTTAGATCAGTTTGGAGTTCATCAGGAATCTGAGGGAAGGGAATTTGTTCCATCATACTACTGCTTTTATTGCTCTCCAAAAGTGCAGATTCTTCTTGCTCAGAATTAGGCAACTTGGGCTTGATAAGATCTGGTAATGCCACCATTTTAATAACCTCGGAATTGTCATTGCAGGAGAACGAGCATGGCTGATGAGGCTTTGATGATGATTCTCCCTCTGATGAAGAACTCAATTTAGGAGCCTACAACTCAAAAAAAAAAAAAAAAAAAAAATCATGTGTAACAGAATTGTATGTAAAAGTTTTCGGTTCACACTCACATACAGTGTGAGAAAGTACATAGCATACAGAATATGTAAAAAAAAAATCTAGAAAGCATGATTTTTACTCTCTAGCAAAGTTTTCAAGTGAACAAAAAAGAATATTCTAGCTACCCATTTTCCAAGTTGAAACTACTAGCTTAAATCATTAGAATCTCAATGCAAATTTTCATCAGTCATGTGTATTTCTTTGGTATTGTAATGGATGAATTTAAACGGCATGGAAACAGAAGAGAAATGTTAGAATGGTTACCTGGAAAGTGGGAAGATGATGATGAAGTTTAGGTTTGTTCCTGTGTGATTTGGAGGTGGATGTTGATGCTGATGCCTGAAGAATCCTAGCAAGCCTCTTCTGCCTACTGCTCCAGAAATTCTTGACATCATTGTCTGTTCTTCCACTCAAATAGGACGCAATCTTAGCCCATTTGTTCCCAAATTGTGCCTGCAATTCTATCACAACCCTCTCTTCCTCCGCTGTAAACTTGCACCCACTATCACAAAAAGAAATACATAGTCATTAGTTTAAGAAATCAAAGGTTATATATGATGATGGAAGAGAAAGCATGCATGCATGCAATGAATTGTAACATACTTCTTGAGGTTAGGTCGAAGCTTGTTGACCCAACGAAGGCGACAAGACTTGCCGGTTCTATGAAGAAGACCCTTGGATCGAATGGAGCTCCAGTCTCTGGGGCCATACTTGCTTACATGGTTGAGTAGCACTTCATCTTCCTCTTTCTTCCATGGCCCTTTCCTTATGTAATCTACTAATTCATCCCCTCTCTCTTTCTTTCTCTTATTCCCATGCATTTTCTTCTTCATGCAAGAACCTAAGTATATATCTAGTTATGTACCACTCTTGTACTTATTTCAATGCCCTTCAACCTACACTACTACTTCGTACACTGTTATTATATTCTCTCTGTTTTCTTCTGGCGGTTATATATGGCAGTTACCTCCGCTTTCCCCACTAACTTACCCACGTCGTTCCTATTATTTTGCTTGAATTTTGAATTGCCAAATCTACCCTTGTCGTCGCTGCTTCAATTTCTAGTAGAGCAATTTAGCACTCGTTGATTATTAGTTCAGTAAGAAAATATATGAAGGGTTATTTAGTCAATTTCAGAATAAGCTAGATATTCTAGGACAGACTAACGATATTTTTAGAGGTTAAAATGAATGAAACAATGCAAACAAAAATTGATATTAAACGTTTACATAGAATACACTAAGGATTGCTTCCTTGGCGATCAAGACGAAGAGATGTGCGACTTACACGGACATTTTTTGCATCTAAATCGCGCATTCTACCATCTTAAGATCTTATTGTTAAGTCTATGAGGTTTCATTTATCTTTGGATAAAAATAATTTCCCATTTTTTTTGCTTTAATAAAGTGTTTGTGACAATCAATTCAATTACATCATCTATAACGGTGGCAACATCTTCCTATAGCTGAGGACATTAGTGTTCTTTATACTTTATAGTATGCCATGTGCCTCCCACACAATTAATTCCAAGACTTCATAATTTACACATATTCATATGTCTGTATTTATAAAATTACAAACTAAAAACTAAAAATCAGGTATCGAATTGACGAATTATATATTTCGGTATAAAACTATAAATATACGTATTAATATATAAGTTTTTATAAAACAAAATTGATAAAATTAATATCGTTAAGCATAAAATAATGGAAGTCAACCCTAAGGAGCGAAAAAGTTGTATGTTGTTCCTCAAAAAGCGCCAAAGAGTAAACTGTAAAGCCAATTAAATTGAGAATTCCAAAGTTGCCCCGTGTACTGTACTTGATTAGTCGCACAAAGACAGATATTCTGGACATCTTATAAAACCAAACCCACAGTTTTGCTTCCAAAACCCTCTCATCCTATGAGCCCAGCTAAGCTAAGTCCACAATAACAAAATTGGCACACACTAATCTGCCACCAACAAGTAATTAATTGCAAATAGCATGCTATGCAACAGGGGAAAAAAATGTTTGTCATTTTATATGGAGAAATGTGAAATTAAATTTTATTAATTTATTTAACATTATTAGTCAATAAATTCTTATAAAATTATAAATCACGATAGATGATTATCATTGTAATTCAATATATATTTATTTATTGTAGTAATTGATAGTATAAAAATATTTGAGTGAATACCCATCCGGCCCTTGACAATTATCTCAAAAGGATAACGAGATCTCAAAAAAAAAAAAAAAATCCAATCTGGCCCCCGATTTTTTTTGGAATGGATTAGCTCCAATGCAAAAAAAAAAAAACAACATTGACTTTTTTTGGCACAGAAGCCTCATTGTTCTTTCGAGATAATTGTCAGGAACTGGGTTAAATTTTTTTTGTCAAGAACCTCGTTGTCTTTTGAAGTAATTGTCAGAAATTATTTTGGATTTTTCTCAAAAATATTTCATACACAGTAAAAATTATACACATAATAATGTTTTAACTAGACATATATACACACACCGCATTAAAATTAACTTATTCTACATCTATTTGAATGTAACATGTAAATAGAATATTGAGTATGGTGAAAAAACAATAATAAACTTATTCGAATATATTTAAATTGGTTCTTAAAAAAGTCTAAATCATATACTTTAAAATTTTTGAGAATTAATTCGGTGAGATAGTTTGATCTTTTTAACACTTACAATAAAATGTTTAGTATGTGTGCGCATTTGATAAATAATACTTTAATAAATTTTATTTGGTAAATAATTAAATTTGTCTAAAATTATTCGTTCTCTAAACGAGTTCTTAAAAAAAATTTTTAATTAAATTTATTTTTCAAAAATTTTAAATTAATCACATTAGTTCTTGTAATTTTTTTTATTGATGGTACCAAAATTTGTTAATGTAACACGATAAGTGATATTACAATACAAATAAGAGTCTTAATTAACTATGAGCATGATAAGTTTATGAAATTAGATCAAATCAAAACCTAATTGAGAGGAGAACTTAAGGCATTAAAATTTCTCCATTTGTGATTGAGTTGATCTAATTTCATATGTTAGCTACTAATTAGAACTATTAAGTGTGTGTTGTAGTCATATCAATAAATTTTGACGTCGTTAGCAACAAAAATGACAGAAGGACTAAAATGACTAACTTAAAATATTTGAAAGACGAATTTGATTAAAAAAAATCTTTTAAAGACTAATTTAAAAAATAAATAATTTTTCGAAAACCAATTTAACCATTTACTTAAATTTTATTATAAGACAATTAAAATCTCAATAAATATCATAAAATAAATTAATCTTTCTTATTGAACCATCAATTTGTCTAAAAAAAATTAAAATATTAAAAATTTATTGACAATCAAAATGTCTTATTTAAAATTTTTAAAGATTAAGTTAAGTGTTTATTCAACTTATTCAATTTAAATTTGATTAATTAAAATTTCTTTTTATTGGAAGTAAAATTCTCAACTATCCCTGCGTTGAAAACCAATAACTAATTTCTAACTTAGTTGAAATATAATTCACATTTTGATGGTTGTAAATTGACCACAAAACCTACTAGTTAGTAGTTACTCTATATACATCATTATCTAAAAATCGAAATCCTAAACATAACACTTTGGGTTAATTTTTTTTTTGTTACTCATGACATTTTTAATTCAACAAACTAAGAATTAATTTGTCATATATATATATATATATATATATATATATAAAATAAAATTTAAATTTTCAATATTTATTTAAATAGATGAATAAACTTATCACATGTTCGTAATGTATTTTTTTTTATTAAAAATAGAGAGATTCGAACCCGCAACTTTTTAATTAAGTATGAAAAGATGATGTCATTTGAACTATAACTCATTGGCATGTTGATAATGTATTAGTTAAACAAAAATATTATAAGCACATAAAAAATTAGTCATAATGTATTCATCTATATATATATATATAGACACTCTCCATACTAAGCCAGTGGCCACAACTTCACACTTCCTTTCCTTTTATTGGACATAGATCTATCATCACTCTTACTATCTTCCCCACTCCCTAACCTACCTTCTCCTGCTTCTTCTTCTGGTTTTGCTTTCGATCCATTTCTCAGCAATTGTCGTCTTTCTCTGGATAATTCATCCAATCGATGGACATTGATGTGTCAAAGTTCTTCAACACATGCCTCCTATTCGTGGCCACCATTGTTGTGGCCAAGCTCATCTCAGCCTTCATTGTCCCTAAATCAAGAAAGCGCCTTCCCCCAATCGTGAAGGGCCTTCCATTCATCGGAGGCTTACCCCGATTCCTCAAAGGTCCAATCTTTATGCTCCGTGAAGAGTACCCTAAACTGGGTGGCGTCTTCACCCTCAAGATGTTCCACAAAAACATCACCTTTTTGATCGGTCCCGAAGTTTCTGCTCATTTCTTCAAGGCCCCAGAATCTGAACTCAGCCAGCAAGAGGTGTATCAGTTCAATGTTCCAACTTTTGGACCCGGTGTTGTCTTTGATGTTGATTACTCTGTTCGCCAGGAACAGTTCAGGTTCTTCACTGAGGCCCTTAGGGTTAACAAGCTCAAGAGCTATGTCGATCAGATGGTTACTGAAGCTCAGGTCAATGTTGATTCATGTCTAGTGTTTATTTTTGTTTGATCTAATATATTGTGTTATTTGACTCTTGATTTGTGACATTAGCAATTTGCCTGTTGGGTTTGACTTATTTTTTCCTCCTAGAGTTGAATTTGATGATCATGTTACTAAATTTAAGATTCTGCAGATCCATTTAAATTGTGCCTTTTTAGTTTGTGTTTATTTCACCTTCTGTTTTTACTTGGATATAGTGTGAATCTGCATTCAGTACTTCATTGGATTTGGTCATGAACTTTTGCATGCTGCATCTTCCAAGCTAATAAATTGCAGCTATAATTCAGCAATAACATTAGATAAGCGTTATGATATAATTGTGGGTCTATTAATAATACTGAAAACCAAAATTTGAATTGGAACCTTATTTCATTCCAGTGTTTTTAATTTGATAAGCTGGAGAGGCTTTTCAGCTCCATTTGTACTTGACATTATTTTTAATATTGTCTCATTATGTTAATAGTAAGTCTTCCCTTAAAATTTTCATCAGTATTTTACTGAATTGGCATTATGGGCTATTGGTTCTCTAACATGGACCTGATTTACAGGACTACTTCTCAAAGTGGGGAGAAAGTGGTGAGGTTGATTTGAAGTATGAGCTCGAACATTTGATCATCTTGACAGCTAGTAGGTGTCTCTTGGGACGTGAAGTTCGTGACAAGCTTTTCGACGATGTGTCTGCATTGTTCCATGACCTTGATAATGGGATGCAACCAATCAGTGTTCTCTTTCCATACCTTCCCATCCCAGCTCACCGGCGCCGTGATCAAGCACGCAAGAAGCTTGCTGAAATCTTTGCAAGAATCATAGCTTCTCGCAAAAGCACTGGTAAATCGGAGGATGACATGCTGCAGTGCTTCATCGATTCAAAATACAAAGATGGCCGCCCAACAACAGAAGCCGAAGTGACTGGACTGCTCATTGCTGCTCTTTTCGCAGGGCAGCACACTAGTTCAATTACCTCCACTTGGACTGGAGCATATCTTCTCTCTAACAGCAAGTACCTTTCAGCTGTGGTTGATGAGCAGAAGATTTTGATGGAAAAGCACGGGGATCGAGTTGATCATGATGTCTTGGCCGAAATGGATGTCCTGTATCGGTGCATCAAAGAAGCCTTGAGGCTCCACCCTCCATTGATTATGCTCTTGCGAAGCTCACACACCGATTTCAGCGTCACAACACGAGAGGGGAAAGAATATGATATTCCTAAGGGTCATATAGTTGCCACATCCCCTGCTTTTGCAAACAGGCTGCCTCACATTTTCAAAGATCCCGATACATATGATCCCGATCGATTCACTGTTGGGAGAGAAGAGGACAAGGTGGCAGGGGCTTTCTCATACATTTCTTTCGGAGGGGGCAGACATGGATGCCTTGGCGAGCCCTTTGCATATCTGCAGATAAAAGCAATATGGTCTCACTTGCTAAGGAATTTCGAGCTGGAGTTGGTGTCACCTTTCCCTGAGATTGATTGGAACGCCATGGTTGTTGGAGTGAAAGGAAAAGTGATGGTCCGCTACAAGCGGAGGGAGCTTTCTGTTAGTCACTAGGACCAAAATGTTTTGAGTGTTTTGGCATGATTTCTTCTTTAAGCAGTATTTGTTAGTCTTGCTGGTTCTTCTTCTTCTTCCTCGGCCAAATTTCACTGTTTATTTGACCGTGGATTTTTTGAGTCTTCATTTTAACACTCTGTAATTTGCCAAGTGTTTTTAACTTATTTGGTTTTAGTGAATTGTGAATTGTGAATTTGTGATAGCTCCCAATATGGCTTGTTTATAAAACTTAGCTTTGCTTGATTCATGCATCCAGCCATATCCAGTGAGGGAAAGGTTTTGATGTTGTCATGATAGGTTTTAGTGAATTACATCATAGTTTGATTTTATTACTAGCTACTTGGGTTTGTGATCATCCAAGATTATCCCTCTCCAGGTGAAAGAATAACTTTCTCACAAATGAGATTAGGACAAGACTCTTCCATTAAAATGACAAATTTCGGCATGAAAGTTAAATGCACCAGAGAATTGGCTATTTTATTAGTATATGGAAACTAGAGTTACATGTTCAACCATTAAACATACATAAAACAGAATAAACTAAAAGATTAATTGAACAACTCGACAGAAGTTGAAGATGGTGAATATTAGAACAGCTATCCCTACAATGGTAGAACTGCTTCTCCAAGGGTCCCGGAAGTACACCCACCTCAGTGTTCCCATAGTCCATTTCCAACCATTGTTGTAATGTTCGTTAAGATCTCCAATGATTTGTTGGTAACATGTTTTATTTGTCACAACATGTTTGCATAGACTATTAACCAGTGTTGCCAATTCCTTGTCACTTCCAAGTTCATGGACAATAGCTTCCTTCTCAACCATCAATTCTGCATCATCCTTGGTGTGAATAAGAGAATCAATCAGAGAAACATAGTTGCAAATGTAAGGCTCCTCAGGATAGTGACACTGCTCAAATGCTATTAGGTTCCTAAGAACACATTCTGTTGTGTGGTCTACTTTTAACTGTGGGAACTGAAATCTAGCCTTGAAACACTTGGAATATGGGAAGCAACCCAAGCAGAGAAACCAGCTGAAGAATCTCTTCTTCTCAAACTTTATGTCTAGCAAGGATCTATTATGAACCTTCTCGAAGCTTATTCCGGCTTCATTCAACTTTGTCGCGGTCCTCAGCATACATTCCTTTTGTGAGTAAGTGTGGCGACTCTTGTCATCGTTGAAACTCAGGTTCGTGGGGAGATAAGAACATCGAACCAAATCAGTGAAATGCAGCGATTTCTCCCACTTCTTCGGCTCGAACTTCCTCTCAGAAGATTTCTGATAAGGGTAATAAGATGCAAAGTACTCATGAGCAAGCCTAATGAATCTGGAATGCTCTTTGAGATTGCTTGGGACACAAGTCTCATAGAGTTTCTCCAAAACTTGAATTGGAAGCTGGTTCTGAAGCAGCAGCAAGTCCCTCTGGATGCTTTTGCTAAGACATGGTTGAGTCAATACATAATCATCTTTGTGTTTCCACCGTTTCGCTTCCCTCAGAAAGAGCTCCATGATGAAAACAGAATCCAACAGAATAATCCTCACAAATTGTTCGCTTCCAATGTGAGGGAACTTCGGCTGGTAACAACGCCTTATGATCTGCTCTTGTTGTTCAATGAAGGCCTTGAAGTCCTCTAGGACGCGTTTGTTCGATAGGCGTTCCGAGAAGAAATGAAAATATGTGTGTTTGTGGTGCTGCATTTCTTCTAGCTTGGTATTGCCATGGTGAATAGGGCCAATTGAGATCAAGAGAGGATCATAGGAATCCTCTTTCACCTTCAACAGACTCTTAGGGATCTTGTAGATACAGCACTCTGGCCATCTTATTGCAGGATCAATGTTTTCTGGAATATCAATTATTTGTTGGATAACATATTCATCAATAAATGTAGATCCCATCACACCTGCTTAGCTTTTTCTGTTGCAAATTCAGCATAGCAGATCCAATATCAGACATAACTAAGTTGTGATTATTATAGAACATTTTTTTTATAAAGTTCAAATTTTATGAAATTAAACACAAAAGAAAGGAGCCTCAAATGTTTCTATGTTGTGACATCAAGGTCAAGGATACAAACATTGAAAATAGTCTCTCCACTTGTGAAGATAAATTGTGTAAATATATACCAAATATATATTTAGAAAAAAGGCCTTTTCAAATTAAGGAAGTAAAAAGGAATTTATGGTGTGTAATGTAACTTAACTGTTAGAGTAAAAATAAAAACAGAACTTTTCAACAAGATGAAAAAAGTTGGTATATACAAAAGATTCAACCCCTCTTCCATGTAAAGACATAAAGTGTAGATACCACACACAAAATGGCTTTGCCGCTTTGTCTAAAGCCACTGTTTTTTATTATTAAATATCACTTCAAAGTTCAAACAGAACAAGGGCCAATCTAAAAGAAAGGGACAACAAATTTTATTTTATTTTATTTTTTTAAAAAAGGAACAAAAATAGATTAGCTCTAGTTCTAGTTATTAAGTAACAAATGGCAACATCATCTCAAAAGAAAAAAAAAAAAAAACAAAAACAAAAAGAAGAAAAGAAAGAGCATTCTACTAAGAACCTGAAACTAGTGAAAAAACAATATGAACTACTGCAACAATCTAAAGACAGAGAACAAGTAAAGTGCAGAATACTAGTATACTACTAAGAACCTGAAAGCAAAGGTTGTATCTTTTCACTTTCCAGAAGCAATTTCTCAATTTCTGGCTTGTGACTCTTCAAGTTCTAAGTTCTCTTATTAGCTCTTTCTGCTTTTTACAAAGACAACAACCTATATGAGTGTGCTTCATGGAAATAGCAAGTGGAAAGTAGAAAATTCAAAGAAAGACAAGACCATGATAAATGAGAAACAAATTTATAACCGATATGTCTGATTTTACTTTATCTTTTTGCTTGGTACAATTAATTGGAAGGTGGGAAGATTATTATGAACTCTTGTGAAATGGTATAATAATGTACTTGTTCTTTTCTTTTCTTTTCTTTCTTCTTTTAACCATCTTAATTCACAATCAAATATAACTTAATAACAAATGAAATTATTGAATGTAATTGAAAATATTGAGGAAACACTTTGATTTAACAAACATGTACTCTAAAATTCAATCATTAAATGAGTTAATAATTTTAAATATATATTAAACATAAATTAAATAATATTTATATTTATATATAAATATATAATAATTAATTTAAAAATTGATTTTTGGTGTTATTATTTTTTATTTAATTTGTTTAATATTATTATTAAATGGTCAAATAAATTTTTTTTTTCTTCTCTTGTTTATTAATGTTTTTTTAGCTTTTATATTGTGGTACAACAGAAGCAAGTACAGGACTTGAATTCTATGCATAATGCGATCTAGTTGTAAAGAAAAATGAAACAGTAAATTGGACCGACCGTGTCTCACTCTAACTTCATTCATATCAATGACAAAAACCAAAATAGTAAATAGATAATGATTTTCACTTTTTAATTTAGAGTTATAGAATGTATAAGTGTTTTATGTAATTGTGGTGTCAGGAGTAAAAATCGGACCGTCCAATTTTTGGGTACACAAATCGGAAGATCCGATTTGTATTTAAAAATTTTAAAAAATTTGGAGTACATAAATCGGACCCTAACAATTGATTATAGAGTAGATCATTTGAACTTTTTAATTCATAGATGTGGATCTCGGACCTATGAATGGGGATACTCCCGAAACTCACAAAGAAAAAAGGAAGTGAGTTAGATAAAAAGAGAAGAAATTTGGACATTTGATAATGCCATGTGAATCGCTAGAAACATGTGAAGTGTATGGCTAACCCAATAACGAAAGTTTCATAAGGGAACTGGAGCAGGCTACCATGAGACAAAAGATCTTCTTTTCAAAGAGATTCGATTCGGAACTATGATATGTCCAAGGTCCAATATTAAAATAATTTCAGAGGTTTTCCTTGAATTTGTCTGTGTCAACAAAAAATCGAAATGTCTCGACTTTTTTAGAATAGGTCTGAGTCAAATAGCAATGATTCGAAGCACTATACACTATTTCGAAAATCAAGGACTCAATCAATCGTATTTTCCTATTCATTGGGCCTTTCGACACAATTAAATAGAAAGCCCCAAGGGTGCCATATTCTAGGAGCCCAAACTATGTGATTGAATAAATCACATATTTTTCAAACTCCTTCCCCTTCTTCAAACTCCGATTCATATTTTTCATAGAGAAATCTCTGATCAACGATAAAACAAGATCATATTTAAGGGATTCCTTGGTTCGAACCGAAGAAGCAATGTCACTCGATCATTATCAAACTGACTGCAACTTTTTTCTGTCCGTGAGGATCCCACCAGAGCGCCTTCTACTTCTAATAGGCCATGAACTATATCAGAATCATTCTCAACGAGTCCATAAGAAGTGATCCCATTTTTTTCATCAGGTCCGGGTACAGACCAAAGGTCTTGAGCGACCGATCCGGCAGAACAACTCAAAAAATAAAGAAGTATCGTTAATTCCTTCATGCTCGTTCCAAGTTCCAAGTACCATTTGTACAAATAGAAATCCCCTCATTACAAGATTTCTTCTTCAATTAATATATGATCTATTCGAAGTTGCGACAGGTATGAGAATGATGCATAATTTTTTCCGTATCGGGGAAGTCGCGGCCGATTTACCTCATGGTTGGATAGATAAATGTTTGGATTTCTACGATTATTTTTTCATCTGCTTCTCACGTTCCATGAATAGTCGGCACATTGAAGAATATCCAGAGAGGCATTTAGGGAATCACTCCGACTCTATCTCTGTTCGTTCCCTTTGAAGAAAGGAAGGATCCGAACAAAGAATCAATCTTTCTTTTAGTTGTTGAATCTCAAGCCTATTTTTTCGAATTTATAATTTTTAAATTTAAATAAAGGCGTTTGATTATATTTTTGAAAGAGAATAAAGAAAAAAGTAAAAAAATTGCCTTCAATATTTTCATTTTTATGATCAACGATCATAAAAGGTCCCTCCTTGGGCGGATTCCTCCTTTTGCTCCTCAGCCTACGGGGTAAAGGGTAGAAGAATGCAACCTATTATCGATCTATTATGCGCCTTTGCATCTAGCATTGGGTAGAATCTGCGTATTTTGACCAATTTAAGGTGAAAAATAGAGTTGCTCCCTCGACAAAACTGGGATAAAGTTGAGCCAAAAGATCCCGATTCAAGATAAATTCATGAGAAAGTGGAATCTCCTTTGACCCGCAACAGATGGAGGAGGATTTATTCAATCACATATTTGGGCTCCTAGAATATGGCGCCTAAAACAAAATGAGAAGTAGCTAACCAATGAATGGCAAGTGCTTTTCCTTGTATGGATCCTATTTCAATGGGAACTTGATGAGTAGATCCGCCTACACGTCTTGCTTTTATTGGTATATTGGGAGCTCATTACTTCAACTGAGATAATGAAAAATCATTTCGTCTTTTTAGTTGGAATTTTAGGGGGTTCTCTAAAAAAGATAGCAAAAAAAATTATTCCTAAAGTCGAGACTAAGAGGAATGTATAAACCAATGCTTCCATAGATTTCATCCTGGTTTACAATGGAATCTGATAAGTGAGATTTCGAGTAATTTAAACGAAATTCTAGAGAACGTTTGCTATTCCGAACTCTTCTTGTCTTTCTTGAATGATAAGGAAAAAAAAAATTGATTCTAACAACTGATTACAGAGTAGATCATTCGGACCTTTTAATTTATAGATGTGGATCTCGGACCTATGAATGGGATACTCTCGAAACTCACAAAGAAAAAAGGGAGTTAGACAAAAAGAGTAGCCCAAACAAGATGTCCAAATAAGAACATCTATGCCCAGACGGACATAAACAGTCACCTCCGATTTGTGTACCCCAAATTTTTTTTTATTTTTTAAATACAAATCGGAGGGTCCAATTACCTTTGTCAAAATTTAAATTTTCTCTCCCATACTAATCGGACTGTCCGATTAGTAAGCTTAATTTTTTTTTACAAAGAAATTGAATGATCCAATTTCTTCGTCCCTTATTTCAGAAAAAACTATCTCACATTCATATCTAGCACCCACATTTTTCATAACCATGCACAACACACACATACTTCTCATATAAAAAAAAATGAACCTAATGATTTTAGCTAGTGATGCATACATACTTTAAAGTAATCCTAAAAATAAAAAATATATTGAATATCAACGTCGTCTTTTTGTTACATTTACTATTAACATTTTAATGGTTTCATAAATTTTTAGATATTTTTCTTGCATTAAAAAATATTATATAATTAGTAAATATTATTATTTTTTACTAATATTTAATCAATAATAATTTATATTTATATTTATAAAAATTTAAAAAAATTATATTTGTACCTATATAATTTATATTTATATTTTAAAAATTTATACATATAAATTAATAAAATATATTTGTTAAAAATAATTTAATATATATTAATTAAATAATAACTAAAATTACTAAAATTTACTGCTCCTAAGAATTTCTTCTAAAAGATATTAAATTTGTTTATTTAAGTACTAATTTTTACACGTAATTCATTGATTGATACTTACTTGAAAAGAAGAGAGAAAGGGCAGTTATATAAAAGGCGTTTTGTGAGAGACAAAAGAAGTCATATAGTAAATGAATAATGCATGTACAATAGTATGTAAATAGCGGTGGGAATTAATTGCTGTTTTGGTTTTTATTATATAAACGCTGCTACCAAACGAAAATGATGAGTGGCTATAGACCATAGTCCCCACCATATGAATAGTGAGGCATCATGCTTTTCATTATTGAGCCTCTCCAACGGTTGAAGAAAGTACATTGTCTAAATGGTAATAATATTAATATATGCAAATTATCAAAACAAGATGGTATTAACGTGTATACTTTCCTTTTCGATTACTAGTTTACTAGCTACTACTATATGTCACTATAGCGTTATTAATCTTCTAGAAGTGATGAATAATAAAAAATATTTGGGACCAACTTCAATAAAATATTTTTAACTGAAAATACGGGTATGAAAGAATGAAACTACTCTAAAATTAAAAGACAAAGCGAAAAATGTTTTTTTTTTCCTTATGTACATTTTAAGAACATTAAGACAAAAATAGAAGAGAAATATAATTTTTAATGCACTCTGTTTTATATATAATCTCAAAGCCGAATTTTTTTTTTTAAGAATATAGCACGTCAAAATAAAATATTCATTAAAAATTTTAAGAATATATTATGGTCTGGCCCAAACATCACGCGGGTCGACCCGACCCATACTCCACCCGATTCGAACGGTCGGGTGCGAGGCGCTCAACCACCGATCCGGACACACGTTCTTGACAGCTCTTTACTACAGCTGTATGAGGAAATTTCGAAGAAGGTGGGTCTGCCCTTGCGGGACCCACCTCTGACACGGTATATATGGGGAGGGTCCTACCCCTCTTCCAAGGTACGTCACATACCATTCCTCCCACTATTCGCCTGCACATCTGACTAACTAGAGCGTGGGAGTGTCTTTGCAGGTGACACCCCCCTCTCCACACGAAGAACTCGGGACGTCGGCTACTCCTCCTCCAACCCCGCAACCTGGAATCAGGCAATACCCCATATCACCAACCGAAGTACCACCCCGAACCGTCCGGTACCCGAGCTACCGAACATTGGCGCCGTCTGTGGGAATTTCGCCTGAATGGACGTCGTACTGGGTCCCGGAGAACCAGGCCACGGGGCCGAGCACAGAGGGGAAGCCTCGGTAGCTTCCTCCCGGGAGCGCACGAGGTCCCCTCCACGACGAACCGAGCCGTCTTCACGATCTCAAGAAAGACGCCCCTTTGGGGGAACAGGTAGCAACAACGCCAGAATAATGCAGGAACTGCGTCACAGGATGCAGAACCTGGAGCGCCAGCTGGCAGATCAGGAACATCATCAACGAACTCCCGAACCGAGCTACTCCCGTTCTCCTCCGAAAAGTCACTCCCGGCGAACGCCTAGCCCACGATCTGAATCCGAGAGCGCCCGGGAGGAAGAAGGACGCCCAAGAATACGCCGCGACCCCGTGATATACACCCGGCCGGAAAGGAGACGTGCCACAGAGCGAGACCGGGAAGACAGCGGGGGAAGGCCGAGGAGAACGCGGCGACCCGTGATAATGGGTGCAACCCTATTTCATCGTTCCATCCTCGAGGTCCGTCTACCAAAGCACTTTGATAAGCCGACGGACATGAGGTACGACGGAACCTAAGACCCGCAGGAGCACCTTACAGCCTTCGAGGCCAGGATGAATCAGGAGGGAGTGGGAGACGAAGTGAGGTGCCGCGCTTTCCCGGTCACCCTGGCGGGACCTGCAATACGGTGGTTTAACAGCCTCCCGCAGGGTTCGGTGGCCCGCTTTTCGGACATTAGCCGCGCTTTCCTAGCCCAATTTACTACCAGAATCACAAAGGCAAAGCACCCGATCAATTTGCTCAGGGTGACCCAGAGGTCCGGCGAGCCGACCAGAAAATATCTAGACCGGTTCAACGACGAGTGCTTGGAGATTGACGGGCTAACTGATTCGGTAGCTAGTCTATGTTTGACGAATGGACTTCTGAATGAGGACTTCAGAAAGCATCTCACCACGAAGCCAGTGTGGACGATGCAGGAGATCCAAAGCGTAGCCAGGGAATACATCAACGATGAAGAAGTCAGTCAAGTCGTGGCTGCCAACCAGCGGCAGCCCTCCTACAATCAACCTCGACAGCACGGTGGTGGAGAAAGGCAGAAGGAGCACGCCAGAGACGACGGTCCGGGCAAGACGTCCAGACCGTTCCCTCGAGTCGGGAAGTTCACCAATTATACCCTCTCTCCGTCCCCATCATAGAAGTTTATCAGCAGATAGCCGAGAAGAGAATCTTGTCGAAGCCCCGACCTCTAAAGGACCGAACCGGGGGGAACAAAAGCCTCTATTGTGATTATCATAAGGGCTATGGACACAAGACACAAGATTGTTTCGACCTGAAGGATGCGCTAGAGCAAGCGATCCGGGACGGAAAACTGGCCGAATTCTCCCATCTCATCAGGGAGTGGAGAAGATGAGATCGTGATCGCGAGGGAGAGGACAAGACCCGCGCAGTAAAGCGACGTCATGAGCCAGAGGACAGCGAGCACGGCCTTACCATAGTGAACGTCGTAACAGTAAGAGACGCAGCTCCAAGGTTGAGGTCGGCACACAAGAAAGACGCCAAAGTCCTGGCGGTTTCTGCATCTTCTGTGCGAAGCTCCAAGAGGGTTCCACCCATCTCATTCGGTCCGGATGACCAATGGTTCGATGAGGTCGTGGAAAACCCTCCCATGGTCATCACGGCCAGAGTGGGAACCAGCCTCATCAAGCGGATCCTCGTGGATACCGGAGCTGACTCGAATATCATGTTCCGCAATGTGTTCGATGCCTTGGGCCTATGGGATGCCGATTTGAAAACTCTAGCACAGCGTTGTAGGCTTGGGAGACCACTTCATCAAGCCAGACGGGATAATCTCCCTACCAGTATCTGTAGGACTAGGACAAGGGCGAAGATCGGTAATGGCTGAGTTCGTGGTTCTGCGAGACTCCACGACCTACAACGTCATCCTAGGAAGAAAAACCATCAACGACCTCGGAGCAGTGATCAGCACAAAGATGTTGGTAATGAAGTTCATCGCTGATGATGGATCTGTGGGATCCATAAAAGGAAACTTGGAAACGGCAGTCACTTGCGATAATGCCAGTCTCTCCTTAAGGAAGAAATCTAAAGAGGCATCGGGAGTATTCCTCGCCGACTTGGACGCTAGAGTCAACGATAAGCCAAGACCCGAGCCGGAAGGGAACTTAGAAAGGTTCAGAGTCGGTGACACAGAGGAGAAGTTCACCTTCGTGAACAGAAACCTCCCACACGACCTGAAGGAACCTCTAATGGAAATGATCAGGGCTAACGGCGACCTATTTGCGTGGATGCCAGCCGACATGCCGGGGATAGACCCCCAGCTCATGTCACATCACTTGGCTGTCAAGACAGAGGCTAGACCGGTGGCTCAAAGGAGAAGGAAAATGTCACAAGAAAGAGCAGAGCAGGTGGCCAGGCAGACGGCCAGCCTCCTCGAAGCAGGATTTATTCGGGAACTCGACTACTCGACCTGGCTGTCGAATGTAGTCCTAGTAAAAAAGCACAATGGAAAATGGAGGATGTGTGTCGATTACTCTGATCTCAACAAAGTATGTCCCAAGGACTGCTACCCTCTACCCAACATTGATACGCTCGTCGACGCGGCGGTGGGATATCGGTATTTGAGCTTTATGGATGCTTATTCTGGCTACAATCAAATACCGATGCACCGGCCAGACGAAGAGAAAACAGCGTTCATAACGCCAGGAGGAATATATTGTTACAAGGTAATGCCGTTTGGCCTGAAGAACGCCGGGGCCACGTACCAAAGGTTAATGAACAAGATATTCAGAGACCTCATAGGCAAAACGGTGGAAGTATACGTGGATGATATCCTTGCAAAAACCACTCGGGCTGAAAACCTTTTAAGCGACCTAGAAAATGTGTTCGCTTCCCTCCGACAACACGGCATGAGGCTTAACCCACTCAAGTGTGCCTTTGCCATGGAAGCAGGAAAGTTCCTAGGATTTATGATAACCCAAAGAGGGGTGGATGCCAACCCAGAAAAGTGTCAAGTAATACTCCAAATGAAGAGCCCGGGCTGTGTCAAGGATGTTCAGAGGTTGTCAGGAAGGCTCACCGCACTATCCCGTTTCCTCGGGGCGTCGGCTGCGAAAGCCCTACCATTTTTTAGCTTGATGAGAAAGGGGATAGCATTTGAATGGACCCCGGCGTGCGAGGAAGCATTCAATCATTTCAAAGAGATTCTTGTAACACCACCTGTACTCGGGAAGCCCAAGGTCGGAGAACCGCTCTACCTGTACTTGGCCATAACGGAGGAAGCGATGGCAGCGGTTCTAGTGCGGGAGGAAGGGAAGGTTCAGCAACCAATTTACTTCGTGAGCAAAGCACTGCAAGGAGCAGAATTGAGATACAGCAAATTAGAGAAGTTGGCACTTGCACTTCTAACCTCTTCCCGTAGATTACGACAGTACTTCCAAGGTCATCAGGTAGTCGTGAGGACAGACTAGGGAATTTGCCAGGTACTCCAGAAACCTAACCTAGCGGGAAGAATGATGACTTGGGCCATCAAATTGTCCCAGTATGACTTGCAATATGAACCCAGGCACGCGATAAAGGCACAGGCCATGGCCGACTTCTTGGTAGAAGTAACAGGGGACTCAGTCGAGACAACGAGCATACGGTGGAGGCTCCACGTAGACGGGGCCTCCAACCAGACGTTTGGAGGTGCCGGGATCATCCTAGAGAGCCCCACTGGAATCATATACGAACAGTCGATCAAGTTCGAGTTCCCGGTATCAAACAATCAGGAGGAGTACAAGGCCCTCCTGGGCGGCTTAATCTTAGCACAGGAAGTCGGAGCCACCAGGCTAGAAGTATGTAGTGACTCGCAGGTCATCACTTCTCAGGTAAATGGGACCTACCAAGCTAGAGACTCCCTGTTACAGAAGTATCTGAAGAAGGTCAAAGAGTTGAGCAAACAATTCGAGGAGGTCAGATCCAACACGTTCCGAGAGAAAGGAACACACGGGCGGACCTCCTGTCCGAGCTAGCAAGCACAAAACCAGGGGCCGGCAACCGGTCTCTTATTCAGGGTTTGGTAAAGGAGCCAGCAGTCACCCTCCATTTGACAAAGAGAGATCCCTCCTGGATGGACCCGATAACTGACTTTTTAGAAAGCGGCAAGCTCCCTGACGATGACAAGACAGCCAAAACGTTGAGAAAGGAGGCGGCCAAATACGCGACCATACAGGGACAGTTGTTTAGAAAGGGACTCAGCCAACCCTTGTTGAAGTGCCTACACCCCGACCAAGCGAACTATGTGCTCAAGGAGGTCCATGAGAGGTGCTGCAGTCATCACATCGGGGGCAAAGCCCTAGCAAGAAAGCTCATCAGAGCTGGTTATTACTGGCCATCGATGATGAAGGACTCCAAAGAATTCGTAAGGAAATGCGTCAAGTGTCAGGAGAACACTAATTTCCCTAAGGCGCCGGCTTCCGAGCTAAGCCTGTTGACGTCTTCCCGACCTTTCTCACAGTGGGGAGTCGACCTCTTGGGACCTTTCCCAGTTGGTCTGGGGCAAGTCAAGTATCTCATAGTTGCTATTGACTACTACACCAAGTGGATAGAGGCTGAGCCACTGGCCAATATATCCTCGTCCAATTGTCGAAAGTTTATGTGGAGACAGGTGATAACTCGATTCGGCATCCCGAAAGTCATTATCTCTGATAATGGGACGCAGTTCACTGACAAGAAGTTTGTAGAGTTCCTCGCCGATTTGGGCATAAAGCAAAAGTTCTCATCTATAGAGCATCCCCAGACGAACGGCCAAGTTGAGGTCGCAAACAAGATCATCTTGCTAGGCCTCAAGAAGCGGCTTGATAATAAAAAGGGTGCATTGGCTAACGAACTCGCCTCAGTTCTCTGGTCTTACCGAATGACCGAGCAATCGTCCACAGGAGAAATCTCTTTCCGCCTGACATACGGGGTAGATGCTATGATACTCGTGGAGGTCGGCGAGCCGAGCCCACGATTACTTCTGGAGGGAGTGGAGGAAGCTGTAGAGAAGGACCTAGTAGATGAAGCTAGAGAGATAGCCCATTTGTCAGAGGTAGCACTAAAGCAAAGAATGGCCCTGCGCTACAACACCAAAGTACTCAGGAGATAATTTGAACAAAATGACCTCGTCCTGCGGCGCAACGACATCGGGCTGCCGACTCAAGGGGAAGGTAAGCTGGCGGCAAACTGGGAAGGCCCATACAGGGTCAAAGAAGTGATTGGCAAGGGTGCCTACAAATTGGAGAGGCTCGATGGTAAGGAAGTCCCGAGAACCTAGAATGTAGGTAACTTAAGAAGATTTTATTCTTAGTTCAAACACGCCGAGTAGGCAATTTGGCCAGCTCAGTAAGACCCGGGTTCCCCTTTACCATCAAATAGTTTACTTTTGTTAAGTACTTATCATTGCAATAGACTTGTTCAACTGTCGATTAACGTTCACTTGTTAAGTTTACTTTTCCCCATTTATACATCCCACGACAACAAATTCCTTATAATACATGTCAAACGGGACAACGACACGGTACCCCGGGACTGATCACCCCGGAAACCAACCAAGTTAACGCCATAACAAACGGCTACAGTGATAGTGAAGCCACGACTTGGCTTCGTCAAATTACCAACACAACGGTAAACAAACACAAGCGACAAGCCAATACCAATAAAACGATAATAAAATAGAACGAAAATACACTGCCGAATAAGCGGAAAAAGACGGTAATCATAATCCGACCAAGCAACTATCAAAATAGTTCAAAAATCACAAGTTCTACAAGTTCATCAAACCGCGCGGCAAGTTCTACAACAAAATTACAAATTTCATGCAAAGGTACAAGAGATCATTTCTTCGGCATATCGATAATCTTGCCATCTTTGATTGTTTTAAAAACCCCGATTGCCGATGTGTCGAAGTCAGGAGCCACGATTTTCACTTGGGCCTTAAGAGCCTCTTCAGCCATCAGGATCGCGCTCTTCCCCTGCTTCACGGTCTCTTTGTACTTCTTCTTAAACTCTTCAGCTTCGGCTTGAGCAGTCTTAGCCGACGAGACGGCCACGTCGCGTTCTTTCTCTAAAGCAACCACCCGACCCTACGCAACATTGAGCTGGCTCTCTAAAGTCATCTCCCGCTCGATTAGCCGAGAGACGGTAGCATCAGAGGTCTTCAACTTTTCCTCAGCGGATGTGGCATTCTCCTCGGCAGCCTTAAGCTTCTCCTCCGCTTTGGACAGCTGCTCCCAAAGTGTTTCAACTTGAGTCTTGAATTGATTGTTGGTCTTAGCAATAGATTCGAGCTTCCTATGCATCGACTGCATTCCCGACAGCTCAAACTCGGCCTTCCGAGTATGGCGGCGCCGTGGAGGAGGGTACGGTACATCCACCTCGCCTGCCCCGCAAGGTCGGAGCCATGGAAATGTTCCTCCGTTCCAGGAAGCAGCTGGGAGTCTATAAAGTTTCCGGCGTTGAAGTTCCTCTCCATTACGGTGAGGGCTCCTTCATGGCTGGAGGACGACTTCTGCCTCTTGGGTTGTGGATAACCTTCAAGTCGTCCTCCTCGACTTGTGGATTGGAGGTCGAGCCCCCAATACCGACCACTTCCTCACGAATAGGAGAGACACGTGCCTCGTCAACATTGCGGTCCGGCATCTCGACATCATGAGGTGGAGGCACCGCCTGGTTCTCCTTATCTTCAAGTGGGGCCTTCGGCTTCCCGTCGACCGTCTCTTCATCGCTGTCACCAGCCAGGAAGGTATTGTACAAATTCTCAAGACCTGTCACCTCGGCAGACATTTCCACTACAATAAAATAGTAAAACAAGTTAGTCGTGAAATCGGCATAACAAATCCAAGCAACAGTAATGAAAGAAAGGCAAGTTAAAGCTACTCACAAATATAATTTCTAGCGACCTCCCGGTCACCCATAAGAAGGTGAGAATTCACGTGGTTTCTCCCAGAGACGGCCAACAACACGTCGGCAATCTCTTTGTCCACAGCGGACATTCCCTTATAGGTCACCTTAATAAAGGTGTTGGACCCCGCCCCGAAACTCCAATACGTCGAGATGAGGCGTTGCCCTTCTAACGACAACCAAAAGGGGTGGCGACCTTTGACTGGGCGCACCTTGAAGAACTTGTCCTTGAACCCATGGTAAGAGTCCTCGAACAAGCCAAAAATCCTCCGACCCTGGGCAGATCGGAAGGACATGAACCCCTTCCTTGCTTTCCCTTCTTTGGAATGATTCGTGAGGTTGAAGAGAAAAAGAAAAATGTCTACAGACACCAGCAGCTCTAAGTATTCACACACCATCTCAAAACAGCGGATGGAAGCCCAACTATTTGGATGCAACTGCGACGGCACCACGGAGATCCGGTTAAGGAGCGCCATTTGAAAAGAAGAGAAAGGAATGCGAACCCCCAATTGGGTGAACATTGCCTTGTAGAACCAAATCCAGTTGGCAACTCGGGGGAGTGGAGGTTGAGTTCGTATAACCGTTCGTTGGGGGCGGGAACAAAAACATCGTAGTTGGCCTCCTCATCAGTCCCGCCGCACAAATACTCGGCTTGACAGAACTCTGTAAGCTCCTCCTCACCCATCTGGTTTGGGGAGTCCTTCACGTCGGAGGTCACCCAAGCATACCGGTCGTAACCCGCGCTTGAGGAGAAAGCTCGTGAGACGATACGAGGTATACCTACAGTGGGGGCACTACTCGGTTAGTCTATGAGGTCGGGAGCTCGAAAAATGTCCAGAAACTACTTTTAGCCTATTCAACAATTGAAACCAAGCATGGCCGAAGCAAATCCTAAGTAAAGCCTAAAACTAACGTCCTAGAATGGTAACCCCCCCTAATGCACCTATCTAACGATAGCCAGCATGCAAGTCAAATCAAGAGAGCAGCGTGCACAAAGGAGCATGAATAACGAAGATAAAATGAACATGAAACAGAAAGCGAGGGATGAATGCTTACCAGGATTGATTGTGATGATTTGAAAGGGAGTGAGAAGGAGTGGATGCACAAGGATGTAGGAATTGCAGTATGAAATTCGAGAGGAGAAGATGAAAGTAGGAAAGAGCTAGGCACTGAGGAGAAAATAGAATGCAAAACTGGGGTGGGGGGAGTTAGAAAACCAACTCAAGAAGCGCGAAAGGCAGGGGCAAAAGAGTCTTTACTCGCAGGGTTTGAAACAACCCATTATGAGCATTAAATGCCCAACGCAAAGAACGAGGCAACGAATGGTTATCCCCAGCAACGAATAGACACGCGCGCAAGAGGCACGTCCTCTCCTTGAGCGGCCGATCTAGCGACAACACACAAGAGAGGACATAACACGCCACCAATGGCCCTCACGATTATTGCTGACGCGTTGGGGGCACTGTTACGGCCTGGCCCAAACATCACGCGGGCCGACCCGACCCATAGTCCACCCGACCCGAACGGTCGGTGCGAGGCGCTCAACCACCGATCCGGACACGCGTCCTTGACAGCTCTCTACTACAGCTGTATGAGGAAGCTTCGAGGAAGGTGGTTCTGCCCTTGCGGGACCCACCTCTGACACGGTATATATGGAGAGGGTCCTACCCCTCCCCCAAGGTATGTCACATACCATTCCTCCCACTATTCGCCTGCACATCTGACTAACTAGAGCGTCGGAGTGTCTTTGCAGGTGACACCCCCCTCTCCACACGAAGAACTCGGGACGTCGGCTACTCCTCCTCCAACCCCGCAACCCGGAATCAGGCGATACCCCATCTCACCAACCGAAGTACCACCCCGAATCGTCCGGTACCCGAGCTACCGAATAGAATATGACTACTTTGTAATTATTTAGAATGTCTGGCTGAAAAGGAATAGAAGAATTTATCAAAATAATGAATCAGATGTGGAGGAAATCGTTAGTGCAACTTTACCGTGCTATAGAGAGTAGAGCAGTGTGAATTCTTTTTATTATTGATGGCAATGTGAATATGACAATAGGATAAGCTTATTAGTTCTTCTTGTTTTGTTCTTTTTGTTCTTTTAATTTTCTGTTAGTTTTTTTGATCCACTTGCTGTGTTAAACTCTTTTGTTCAAGAAAAAAAATTAACAACAATAATAATATTCATACGGTTCAATGATAACAACATCATGAAGAAAGAGAGTGGGAGATGAAGTAGAAGACACAAAGTAGAGAAAGAGTTAGAACGTGACACTTGAGGAAGATGTCAATATTAACAGAGGAAGAATAAGACATTGGCAGTGAACAAGACCATTCTCGCTATCACCAACGTAGAACTCAAGGTTGAACGCGACACTATGCTCGACGTAGATTCTCGCGTCGACTCCACCATGTCCGTTGAGCTCGACCAGGTCCACGCTGAAGCTCACTAGCTCGGCTCTACCTACGAAGAACTCAGGTCGTGCTGGTGAAACTCTCTTTGAAATCAATCGTGGTTGTTAATGTTGCAAGTGTGAGAAGTGCATGAAGTTAGTCCCAAATAAAAAAAAAAAGTGAGGATTTTATAAGATGAGAAACCTATTAATTTATTACTTTAAAGTTTTGAGTTGAATGTGGTGTCTTTATCAAAGTCGATGGTTAAGGGAGACAGAGTAAAAAATTAAGTTAACTACATAATAAAAAATTATGAATAATTTTTCGAATAATAAAAAATAAAATCACTATTTTTAGATTTTACAAAATTTATAATAAATCAACCCCTACTAAATTATATATTAACCTGAAAAAAATAAATTATATATTAAATATTATTTACGTACTAATATAATAGATGTTATCGATTATTAAGTCATAATTAATTTTTTATCTAATTTTTGGTAATTAAAATTTAGATAATTAAAATTATTAAATATTAAATATTTTATATCAAACTAATTTTTTTGTTATTGAAATTACAAAAAATTAAATTCTTAATTAATTCTAAATTTAAATTTAAATTTAAATAAAATAATAAAATATTATTTTTTTTGGCCTTTCGCGTACTCAAGCTCTCTAGTCTCGAGATTGATTCTTGATGGCAATTAGAACATTGACCGTGATTGTCCCCGACGATTATAGGTTGGAGTAGAAGACAAACGAACTTTCAAACGTTGCGAAAATCAGGCCCTCTTTTGAGGAACTACATTGGCATTTACATGCGTGCGGTTTGAATTTTAATTTTGGTTTTATACTCGATTACTATATTTTTTTGGGTTACTTAAGTTATTTTTGTATCAATTTACAATTATTTGTTATAATTTTTTATATAGTAGAAGTACATAAGAAGTACATAATATATAAGATATAATAACTCAATAAATATATTATCTAAATTATTTTTTTTATCAATAGTAGATATAAACTTATTTATTGTGATTTTTTTTTATAATGAAAATACATCAAAAATATATAATATATAAGATTTAATAATCTAACAAATATTTAGGTAACACTTTGAAACGATAAAGCGCCAAATACTCGTCTAATATTTGATGGTCATGATAACGATAATGGCGACCATAGTATGGCAAACAAGGCATCAATGTAAGGGTCGAAAGCAGTGATGGGAGTAGCTTTATAACAAAAGACCCGGCCGTCTCCGCTCTCTCTTTCATTACAGAGAAGAAAAAAGAAAAAGATAGCTAACAGATTTGTGGATTAAATTCGGCAAACAGATTAATTAGAGAATTGTTTAGATTATGTATTTTTTTTAATTGTTTCTTTATTATTATTTACCAATGGAGTAGGATTCTAATTATCGTTTTTCAAATTGCATTGATATATCTACAATTTCTAATTTTGTACTCCAACTGTACTCCAACTATATTATAGGGTCTTCATTTTTGTCATTAGAAAATTTTTGTGGCATTACTCTTATTGTTATTTGTCCAACTTTATAGCAGGGAATTGCTGAAGCTTATGAAATATGGAGATTGTGCCTACTTTTAATGTTCCCTCTGTTGAGAAATTTGAATTGTGCATGTTAGTGCACAAAATATGATTTTTAGATTTCTGTCACACTATGTTGTTATTTTTGTAGTTTTTCTAAACATTTGGCCAATTTCTTTATGATTGGTTCGAAGAGCCTTTGCAAGTTTATTTGAGGGTGCACCTAAGATTCGCAAAGATATAAAGGTATATCTTATTTGGTTATACAAGTGTGGGTGCTTTTATTTACTTATTTGATATATAAGTGTTATTTTTCTTAGCTATCTGACATAATTTTACTTTGCTTATGACTTATGAATTAATTTTTTTTGTCGGATGCTTAAATCTTTTAAATAGTAATTTGATAATTAATTCTAATTGTATACTTATTGAATTCAATCAGGTATTTGTTCAATTATTCCTTTAGACCTATTTTATCTTATATATATACATTGGGAGGATGTACTTTTTATTTTTTATTGAGTACAAATTTTTAATTTATAAAAAAATTTTAGCGATTAATTTTAATAAAATGAAAAAGAAAAAGTGAAATAAATAATAAACAATAAATAAATAATTAAATATAGTGGAAGAAAAAAAATTAATTGACACCTTGAGTGAAAAATAAAAAGAGAATATCTGAATATGTGAACGCATCAAAAATTATATTCCAAATAGAGGTCTAGCTATTTCAAATTTCAAAGGCAATGGTGGGAATATAATTTTTATCTTTGGATGATTAAATCTTATTAATTTATAGTGCAATTTACATTATCTTTTTTATTGTATTTTTAAGATTCTATATTAGTAATTATATTAATTCTATGTGATGCACACAGCTTCATGATTCATGTGGCTCCATGAGTTTTTCAACATGGCAGAATCGGTAATTCAATTCAATGCAATTGCGAATAGAATAGTAAAATGTAGACAAACTTTTGGTAATTCCCAAATTATTTAGCATTGAATAAATCAATAGACTTCACAAATTAGTAAATTTATATTTTATAAACGTTTTTTAAAGTTAACTGTTAATAGGAATTTAATTATAAAATTTAATATAGTATAAAAATTTAATTAAAAAAAATATAAAAATTTAATTAAAAATTTAATTAAAAATTTAATAAAACTATAAAAATTGATAGAATAATTAAATCTTAATTTAAAAGTATTTTTTTATTTCTATATTTTAACAATATTGCATAATATATTTATTATTAATATTAGTGTCTTGTCAAATATTTTTTATGTTCATCAATTCATATTTTATTGATTATTTTTATCTAATACCAAAAAATCATAGTTCAATAATTAAAAAAATTTTATAAACAGTATAAAATTAAAGAAAAAACACAAAAATAATTAAAAAAAAACAAAAATTCAAATCAAACAATTATAATATTTTTATATATAAATAATGTCTCTTTTTTATCAAGTAATTATTCAAATATTTTTTATTATTTAATTAGAGAGTTGACCCTCTATAATATTGTATATTTATTTTTTTTAATATAAACAGATTAAATTTATATAATAGGACAACTTTTATTATTGTGTTGTTATTATATAATCTAAAATTTTCACACATACATTAAAAAATTAAATATGGGGCAAACCTATTATTTTATGGGGACATTATATATATAAGTATGTATGTGCTTACAATTTGGTTTTTAAAATTTAGTGGGGGCAACTGTACCCCCACACACATACAAGTAGATCTATTTCTACATATTTGTATGGATAATTTTTATTATCTCAATAAATAATTTGACTAATTTAATTAAATTTATTTAAATTTAGTTATGTAACATCACTATTAAAATATTTGAACCTAATATTTTTTTAATTAATGTGCAAAGTATATTCATATTTTAACCAACCTCGCATTTTTATTAATACCGTACACATAAAATAATATATACAACAATAAATTAATAAGCACAAATACAATTGCATATATAATTGCTATTGTTATATAAATAAACCCCCAACATGTGGGAGTAGAATCACGATGTGAGATGGGTGCAGGGTCAATCCGTCAACGTTATATAAATAGTATTTTTTTTTTTGTTAATTTTTCAAATACAAGCACGTTGTACAGAGATATTGATACAGTCTACCTTTCTTTTACTGACTTGACTTTGGTAAAACAAAAATAGTCCATCAGTTCAAACATATAATCAATAGAAATAATATTTTTATTATTTTCTGTTATACTTTAAAATGTATATTTTTATTAAAGTAGTATATATTTATTTTTTAAAAGATACACATAATATTAAAAAATAGTATAAATAACACACTTCTATAATCACTCTTACATTTGATAGCTTTCTATATGAATATATTGGTTACATAAAATATTAAGAATACCTGTTTATATTTATATTAAAAATATTGAAAGATATAAATAAAAGATAGTAAAATTTACACAATAAAATTTTAATCACTTTTAAAATAAAGATGGTGAAAATATTTGTGTCCACAGACCGCACCTACTACTACTAGGTTTCCTCTATCAACATATATAATGAATTTTCGTGAATAAAAACATTTAAGCTATCTGCTTGGCTACCTTCACATTATTATTACTAATACCAAGGAAAATGGTGAAGCATCAACCTCGTAGCACCTTGGATCTAAGTCTCTGGTGGTTCTTTGGTGTGTTAGCAATAGTAGTGATGGGTCAAAGAAACAGTAGTGGTGCAACAACACTTCCAACAAGAGTAGTGAAAGTGGGAGCGGTGCTTGATGTTGGTGGAGCAATGGTTGGAAAGATTGGTTTGAACAGCATCAGAATGTGTATCCATGATTTCTATGTGTCTCATCCACATTACAAAACTAGGCTCCAACTCATTCTAAGGGACTCCCAAAGAGACATTGTTACTGCTGCTGCTCAAGGTTCGTTCCATCTATTTATCTATATATTCCCTCTTATTATTAGTAGCTTTGCTTTTTTGGTAATACTAGGGGAATAAAAAAAAAACAGAACATTCATTAATTATTACAACGGAAAAGTTTAGGGCCAGCAACTTTGATAAATTCTGGCTAGCATGTAAGAAAAGTGAGTCATTAGATGAAATCTCATATCAATATCACACCATTAAAACCATTATTGATGACTATTTGATGGCTACAAATCACAAAAGTTGCTGCCCTCTAACATTCTTCGGAGTCTTGCTAGGGAGCCAATGGACTATTTGTACAATGTGTATAATTAGGGGTGGCAACGGGGCGGGTTTTTGCTCTACCCGACCCCGCCCCGCCCTACAAAAAACCCGCATGAAACCGCCCCGCCCTACCTGCGGGTAGTAAAATGTTAAACCCTAACCCGCTCCTGCGGGTATCCGCCCCGCCCATACCCGCCCCTATAATTATTAAATCCAACAAATAAAATAAAATTTTAAAAATTATATAACCACCATTTACATACATAGCATAAATTAAAGTAAAAATTTATATATAATATAATATTATTAATTATTTTACTAATTATTTTATATATGTTACATATATTATATATTAAAAATATATATATTTATATATATATATATTATATATACCGGGGCGAGTAGGGGCGGGTCTAGCCTAAACCCGACCCCGCCCCGTCCCGTCCAAGAACCCACCCCGTTAAAATCCGCCCCAGTACGGGGGTGGGTAATTACCCGCCCCGAGCGGGTAGAGGCGGGATGGGTACCCGCGGATTCGGGTAGTGTTGCCACCCTTATGTATAATGGGCTATTGAATTACAAAATGAACATCTCAGATACTATCTAGAATAACCATTCGAGTACTAGGGATAATAAACATCTTCCTAAAAGCTTAAACTGATTTTTGGGTTCACCAAGGATCAAACTCTTGACTTTCGATCTAGGTCATGATACCACTCATCCCAAAAGTTTCAGCTGATGCAAAAAAGTAACACTAATTATTATATCTCTAATACTCCCTAAACCTTCATTGTACACATTGTACAAATAGCTCTTCGTACTTTCCTATAGTATATCTAATCATTGTACACTAAGGTGACTTAGCTTACTGTTTTTTTCACTAGAGTAAGACATATAGGTTCCTACATTAATCAGCTCCGTTATTTTCTATTTTTACGACGATGTAGCTGTGGATCTTATAAAGAATGAGCAAGTGGTAGCTGTGATAGGACCAATCACAACAATGGAAGCCATGTTTGTGATCAACCTCGGAGATAAAGCGCACGTGCCCATTCTCACGTTCTCAGAAATGAGCCCTTCTCTCTTATCACTCCACACCCCATACTTGTTCCAAATTGCACAGAAAGATTATTATTTAACTCAAGTCGAGGCTATAAGCGCCATTGTTCAAGCTTTTGGGTGGAAACAAGTGGTTCCAATATACGTGGACAACGGTTATGGCGAAGGACTCATTGCATCCCTAACCAATTCATTTCAGAAAGCATACATTCGTGTTCCTTATCTCAGCGCCATTGATTTCTCAGCCACAAATGATGTCATTGAGAGAGAGCTCTACAAGCTCATGACTATGCAAACTAGAGTCTTTGTTGTTCACATGACATTCCGTCTTGCCTCTCGTCTCTTCTCCATTGCCAAAGACATTGGAATGATGGATGAAGGTTATGTTTGGATTGTGACTGCTGGAATTGCTAATCTTTTTAACTCATTGGACTCTTCGGTTATGGAATCCATGGAAGGTGTGTTGGGTGTTAGGCCTTATATTCCAAGAACAAAACAGCTTCTTGATTTTAGAGCTCGATGGAAAAGAGAGTTCTTAAGAGACAATCCAACACTTGTTGATGTTAATTTGGATGTTTTTGGAATATGGGCCTATGATGCTACTGCTGCATTAGCCATGGCAGTTGAGAAGCTTGACAACACTGTTTTCGGCTTCACTAATGTGAGCAACAACTCCAACAACGTGACTGATCTTGAAAACTTAGGCGTTTCACGAGACGGCGAGAAGCTGAGGGAAGCTTTATCAAATGTTAGATTCAAAGGTGTTGGTGGTGAGTTCAAAGTAGTGGGTGGTGGGAAGTTAGAAACATCACCATTTGAGATAGTTAATGTGATTGGTAATAGTGAAAGAAACATTGGATTTTGGACACCACAGAAGGGACTAATCAGAGACATGGATGCAAATAATTCAACTTCTAAGGAGAATCTAAGAGCAATTCTATGGCCAGGGGACTCTTACTCTGTTCCAAAGGGATGGGAAATTCCCACAAATGGTAACAAGTTAAAGATAGGAGTCCCAGTAAAAGATAATGGCTTCTCTGAATTTGTGAAAGTAATCCATGATCCTATTACCAATTCTACAAAGGTCACCGGGTTCTGCATTGATGTGTTTAATGCTGTGGTAGAAGCGTTGCCTTATGCCCTTCCATTTGAATTCATTCCATTTGAAAATTCCAACAATGAGATGGCAGGAACATATGATGATTTGATCACCCAAGTTTATTATGAAGTAAGTAAACTGTCTATTACATAATTGAATGAATGCACGTGTAAAACTACTTTACATGTATGTCAAAATTAAATTCTTATTATTCATGAGTTTAATCTGATTGTGAAGCAATGTATGTCTATTGGTGCAGAAGTTTGATGCTGTGGTGGGGGACACAACAATTACGGGAAACAGGTCCAAGTATGTCGATTTCACATTGCCGTACACAGAATCTGGTGTGACTATGGTTGTTCCAGTAAGAGACAATAGAAAGAAGAATGCATGGGCCTTCTTGAAGCCATTGACATGGGACCTTTGGGTAACAATATTTTTTACCTTTGTTTTCATAGGATTTGTTGTTTGGGTACTTGAACACCGAATCAATGAATGTTTTAGAGGGCCTATGCCTTATCAAATTGGCACTAGCTTGTGGTTTTCCTTCTCAACCATGGTATTTTCTCATCGTAAGTCTCTATGTCTACTCACTTTGATTTTGATATATTCTTCTTAATTAAATAATTGCATATATAAAAAGATAAAAACTCATCTGCAGTTTTGGCGAGTTTGACTAAATTGTCATCTAATGATTTTTAATTATCAACCGACAACCTTACATGAAGATAACTACATACGAATTTTCACCGTATGAAAATGTTAACTTTGCCATTATGCAGAAGAGAGAGTGGAGAGCAATTATGGAAGATTTGTGGTGATAGTATGGGTTTTTGTAGTTCAAATTCTGGTTCAAAGCTACACTGCAAGTCTTACCTCTCTCTTAACAGTTGAACGACTACGCCCAGCATTTACAGATGTTCATCAACTCTTAAAGAATCGGTTGAATGTTGGTTATTTGGAAGGTTCTTTTGTTCATGAAATCTTGAAGGATTTGGGGTTCCATGAAAACCAGCTTAAGATATATAAATCTGCAGAAGAATGCAATGATCTCTTCACAAAAGGAAGTGCTAATAATGGCATCGATGCGGCTTTTGACGAAGTCCCTTACGTGATGCACCTTCTTGGAACTTATTGCTCCAAGTATGCCATGGTTGAGCCAAGATTTAAAACTGGTGGCTTTGGCTTTGTAAGTTCCATCTATCCACTGCACCACTTTTTATATATATAATTCAATGACTATTTACGTGAGTTGAGTTTTCACGCGAAAATAATAGTTAAAAATTATTAGATATTAATGTTTAATATCTAATAATTTTTAATTATCATCTTCGTATGAAAAGATTTTTACTAATTTTTTTATTTCTTACATGTAATTGTCTTCGCATGAAAATGAGAATTGAAAATTTTTAGATGAGAGAATAACGGTTCTTGAATTTTTACTAATTTGATGGCTACTCATATGCAATTATCTTCTTATAGAGATAATAGTTTAGAACCTTTACATAATTTATGTGTTCTTAACTTCTTATATATATATATGCTATGTATATTCAGGTGTTTCCAAAAGGGTCACCTCTAGTGGGAGACATATCACGTGCAATCTTGAATGTGAGTGAAGGAGGCAAAATGAGAAGAATTGAGAATGCATGGTTGAATGGAAGCAGTTGTCAAGATTCAAATAACAATGCAGCACAAGTATCTTCTACAAGCCTAGGACTAGAAAGCTTCTGGGGTCTGTTCTTGGTTGTAGGTATTTGTTGCTTATTAGCCCTCGTTATCTTTTTAGCCACATTCATATATCAGCATAGACATATTTTGTTAAACCATAATCTCCCTGATGATAGTAGTTCTATAAGAACACGCATTGGAAAGTTGCTAAATACCTTCCATGAGAGAGATCTAAGCTCCCACACTTTCAAGAAAAGTGATTCAGGCGTAACTTGTAGTCTTACGTCAGCACCAACAAGTGTGTCTTCTTGCCCTCCAATTAGTCCATCTAGTTACACAGGCTCAGGCTTTTCGGGTACTCCAAATACTCAACACAAACCTACACAAGAACCTCCTGTCATTACAACAAAAGGGATACAACCTCTTATTAAGCCACATAGATCCCTCTAGTTCTAACATGATTACCTAATTATCTTGTGTTAACTGTTAAGCAATAAGCACCTTTCTTTTTTTTTGTTCAAATAAATGTCTAAAATTAATTATCCATGGAAAATATGCATGGAGTTAATTAGTTTATCAGCTAACTTTTTTCCCTTTCTGTTTTGAAAACAAGATTAGAATTACCTTTTTCACAGTCGTAGAACATAAATTTGTAGAATTACCTTTTATTTTATATATTTTGTTAAAAACATACTAGTTATTGTTTCTTTTTGAAACAAAATATTATACAATCAAATTTTTTTTGCCCCAATTTATGAAATTCGAGGATCCTTCCCTAATTCCGATTGAATGCCATGGTCATTTAAATCTCCCACAAGTAAAATATGTTTTCAAAGCCTTTGTTTACAAAAAAATCCAAACACAAACATTAAGTGAAGTAGCTCTGGTGCAGGCATGTAAAATGAGGGTTACGGTAATCATAGATCTGATAATCTGAAAATAATAAAAAAAAAACCAACATTATTTTAAGTCTTACTGATGGCTGATTTTTTTAGATATTGGGCAGAGCTTGATGTAACACTTAGTTATTGGATTATATGATATTTTTCAGAATTTTAGAGATGGGACAATTCGCAGAGAGCAAATTAATGCAATAGATTTTTTTAAATTTATCTATACAGTTTAGTTGATTACTTGTAGCTTAAGTAACTAAGATAGTTAATTAGTTAGTTGATGTAACAGTATGCAAGTTAGTTACACTCCATGTGTATATAGTGTACATCTCAATGAAATGATCAATCAATATCGAAACTAAAACACAGAACAAAGACATTTTATTTGTGTCTCAATATATGTGTATATTTTTGTTCTGAAAAAAGAAATTAAAAGGGAGCTCAGTTAGTTTTATTTAGAAATTAAAGCATGAATATTGCGATAGAAACTAACGATGGTGAAGATGAGAACAAAAATGCCGATAATGGTGGAACTGCCTCTCCAAGTGTCACGAAAGTACACCCTCCTAACTGTCCCCATGGTCTTTTTCCAGCCACTCTGGTTGTGGAGTGTGAGTTCTCTTATGACTTTATAGTAGCACGTCTTACTGGAAACCACATGTTTGGAAAGACTCTTCACCAGATTCACCACTTCCTTATTACTCACCTGTTCTCGAAAAATGCATCCTTTTTCCACCAACAACTCTACATCTTCTTTGGTGTGAATGAGAGAGTCCAACAGAGACACATAGTTGGTGATGAAAGGTTCATCCGAATAATGGTCCTGCTCAAAAGCCATTAAGTTCTTGAGAACACATATTGTTCCCTTATCAACTTTCAACCGTGGGAACATCAATAGAGCTTTGAAACTCTTGAACCATGATGGCAAGCAACCCAAGCAGAGTAAGTAGCCATTGAATGGCTTCTTCATCTTGAATGTTATGTCAATCAGTCTTCTATCACCAACGCACTCAAAGCTTACCCCAGCCTCATACAACTTGCTTGCGCTCACTTGCAAATTTTCTTGCTTTATAAACAATTCTAAGCTCCATTCCGGAAGACAACACCTCCTAACAAAATCAACAAAATGATGAGCTGCCTTATTGTCCCTTTTTGAATATTCCGCATACAGATAAAGAGATCCAAAATAATGGTGGGTAAGTTCATGAAAATCTTTACAAGGAGTTGCAACTTTATGATAGAGTTCCTCCAACACATACAATGGAAGCTGATTCTCAAGAAGCAGCAAGTCCCTCTGGATACCTTTTGTAATATGATTGGTTAACATACATCGATGTTCAAATTCCCACTCACTCAGAAAGTGCTCTACGATGAACACAGCATCTAGCAGCACTATTTCCACAAATTTCTCATTGCTTATCTCTGGGAACTTCTGTGCATAACTCTGCCTTATTGTTTGTACTTGACTTTCGAGGAAACATTTGTATTTCTTCATGGCTTCGTCGTTTGAGACACGCTTCCAGAAGTGCAGCAAGTACCTGTACTTTAGCTTTTGCATTCCCTTCAGCTCTTCTTTGTCGAAGTGAATGGGTCCTATTGAGATCCACTGAGGGGTGAAAGCTTCTTCATCCATCTTCCTAAGTTTGGAAGGAACTGTGTAGATCATGCACACATCAGATATTGGAGTCAATTCTTCTTCAAGGTCTTCAACATCGATCACGTGTTTAACCATCTCCAATGTTGAATCAGTAGCATCAGTGGTAGCAGTCGTCATCTTGCTCCAACTAATTAACCAAACTTCACTTCTTATGTTCCCTACAGCAGTGGACCAAAAGGATCACTTTAAATTAGAAACCAAAAATGAAGAAAAGATTTTAGTTTTGAAAACTGATTTTATATTTGTGTATGTATAAATATATTTGATATTTAATTCACTTTCAATATTTATTTTATATATATATATATGACTAATTTAGTGACTAATTATTATTAGTGTATACTTAATATGGCTGAAATATAAAATTTACATGTAGAGATATATAAAGTTGTTTAGTGAAAGACACCAAAATAAAGACAGATCAAATTTTTATATTGGCTAAAATAATAAATTTTGTTGATGATATAATCTTGTTATTTTATATATATAATGTTAAATTTTGAATCTCATGTTTTATGTAATACATGAATACAAACATCACTAGGAAAAAAAAAGTTAAAATAAAGATATTCAATTAGAGAAAAGTTTAGGGTCAACAAATTTTTTTTTGGCCAATATTTTTAGTTATTTATCTAATATTATTAGTTTAATAATTTAACAACATAATTTTTGGCCTACCTAATTAGTAATTATAAATCTTATTGACCATTTAGCATTTTTAGTTCAATTACACTGGATTTGGTTTTGATAATAAGATAAGACAAGACAAAATACTAAAAACAGGACACAGAAAATATAAACACAAAAATTAATATTTTTGTATTTTATTTAGTAGTGAATTGAATATAAGATAGAACAAATAATAAAAAATTTATTTTATTTTTATTTTTTCACATAAAATTTAGAATAAAAAATATAATTATAAACATTTGATAGTGATAAAAAAATAAAAAAAGTTATGTATCTGTTCAGTAACTCTCTGTCTTTTCTTTTCTGTAAAATAGAATGCAAAATACACTAATTTAGTGTCTCAAAATACAATATCTTTATTCATGTCTCAGTGTCTTGTCTTCGTAAAGAATAGGATAAGACAAAACCAGAGAACAAGATACAAAAGACATAGAAACAAAAATTAGTGTTTTTTATTTTATTTGGTGATAAACTGAAATAAATTATGAAAGTCAAATTTTTTTTATTCAAAAAATTTAAAAAATATATATATAATAATAAAAAATAGAGTTTAGCTAATATGTGTTTTAAGAGCACATGATAAGTTTATTATTAGTGAAATTTTTATTTAAAATATAAAAAATTCAAGTTTTTAATGTATTTATTTTATCTTTATTAAATGAAAATATTTTAAAATTAAAAAAATAAAAAATAAAAAATAAATTATATTCTGTATTTTTTATGTTAATGAATTATAGTTCAAATAGCATAGTCTTTCCATACTCATTTAAGATTGCGAGTTCGTATCTCCCTATCTTTGATTAAAAAAAAATGTCTTTTTTTTTTTTTTTTTACAAGAGGGTACTTTATGTATGTGAGTCCCAACCAATTTGTTATGCTATAAAAGACATGAATAAAACAAGGAAAGAAAAGAAAAAAGGCGAGGAAATGAAATTAAGTAAATCATTTAACCAAACACAGCCTTTATGTGTACTCATAGATCAGATGTGAAACATAACATATCAGAAAGAAATCACTTGATGATATGGCAAAAACACTTAGGACAATTGTTTAATTACCTTTCCATGGTGTAGTATAGAATCTCTTGCATTTCTAGATCTGAATATAAGAGAACATTTTAACTAAAAAGGCTTTTTTTTTTTTTGGTGAATGACTAAAAGGCTTTAACTAACCTACCCCACTTCTAAATTATATTATACAAATTAAAGAAATTGTCAATTAGTACAGAAAAGAGAAAACATATATATGGAAAAATCACAAGACAATCATCAAAATCAAAGAAATAGAATGGACATAACATGGTGAGATTGGTGATGAATATAGATTAAGAACCTGTTTTGTAGGAATAAGTCAAAGTTTCCAAGTGCTCTTGATCAGTAATGGCAAAGATGAGTTGCAACTTGCAAGTGAGAGGGAGCAGCTATGAGAGTCAAAGAAGATTTTAAAAAATGAGAAGAATCTGATAAAACTCATTTAGCTAGGCTTCACATTATTGTTTATATAGAACATTCTAAAATCACTTAACTCAACCATAATTAAGCTGGTTAGATTACCAAAAAAAAAAAAAGCTGGATAACTCTGGTTCCAACAACCAGAGATGAAGGGTTTCAAGTTTTTAATCAATTTAAAAATAATTAATTATCTCTCGGTTCTATTTTTAAAATATTTACATTTGTATTTCGTTTTTTATCTTCAAATTTTAGTTGTATTATTTTATTTTATTAATTTTGGTATCCACCATTCTTTATTATTATTATTATAATAACCAGTGGTAACTTTCATTCTATTTTTTAATCAGGGACGACAAACTTGGATCTTATAATAATATTTGTAGCTGACTTGACCATGTTCACTTCTATATTGTAATTCACATGCAGTAGGTAGGACTATGTTATATATCTATCATGTTAACCTACGGATAAATAGATGAAATGACAAGTATGTATATAACAACCTGATGTATTAAAATGAAGAATGACCATGAATATACAGTGAAAATTGGATGAATAGTGTGTAGATCGGTGAACTTAATTGAGTGGGTTGTGGGTCCTGTGATAGGTGAAGGGAGACTAAAGAAATGGACTATATATGTATACATAAATCTAATTTATAAATGGATTTGAGAATTTGAGATGGAATAGTGTTTTAATATAGTGGTTGTTTTTGAAAATTTAGTTGTCTGATTTATATTTAATGCAATTTGAAAATTTTTAAGATAAAACTAAAATAAAATAAAATATAAGAATATTTTTTAAATTTTTAACAAATTTAAAAGACAAAAAAATATACATTACATAATACATAATCATAATTAACTTCACATATATCTATATATTCACACGACAAAGAACAAGTAAATAAGTGCACATATATTATACTGCTAACTATGACTCCAAGTTAAGAAAATAATGAACCTGATGAAAGCTAATGTGGTTTTGGTCAACAAGCTATGGGCTCATCAAATTCTTAATAATAATGTAGACCCTTTTCGTTAGCTATAATGCATAGACAGCAATGATGAATAAAATAATTAAATTTATGTCCAGAACCTACTAATATGACCCACAGGTGCAAAAATAAATAAAATGTGGACAATGAGGTCACAAGGAAACGCAATAGTCATGCGGTCATATACCACCAACAATGCGTTTAAATTCATTTATGATAAGGATATATCAAAAATTAATTATTTATATAAAATATATATTAAAAATAAATTAAATAATACAAACAGTGACCAAACAAAGAGGTCTAAAGTGAGCATGATCCTTTCAATTTTTTTTAAAAAATTATTATTATATATAATATGTATATCATTGATTAACTATATGTATGTTAACATATTAAACCTAAGAAATTATAGGTAAACAGTTCAATATGTATAATGTATATTGCAATATAGCAATAGCAAGTAGTTTTTAAAAAGAAAATCGTATAAATGTATTATATATGAATATGTAATAAATTTGAAATAAATATAAGCCAAAATAAAATAATAAGTTAGTTTATTGATTACCCAAGATCTAATATAACAGTATATAACAGGATAAAATATATTTTGTTGTTAAAGTTTGTTAAAAAAAAATATTTTTAAGTTTTATTTTTAAATTTAGTTTTGATGCACTATCAGAGTAAAGTAATTTTACATATGCATCCAATCATATAATACCACATTAGTAAAATAACTACCTTTCATATTAATCGCGTGAATGTTTATCCAAAAGAATGAATATGATTGCATGATTGTGTAAAACTTTTTACACTATCAGTTTATCAAAATTAAACTTTTTATTTTATTTTAATTTTATCTCAGAAATTTTCGATTTAGATCAAATATACCATTAACAACTAATTTTTTAAAAAATTTAAAACCAATTTAATAATAATTTCACAAAAACTATCTTTAATATAAATAAATTAAATATATAATTGTTATGCATTATTATTAGATTAGTCCTAAACTTCTAAAAATTTAACTGATAGATATATATTTAATATAAATAAAAAAAATTTTAGACAAAATTAAAATAAAATAAAATTTAACTTTTTTTTAATTTTTAATAAATTTCGAAAACAAAAAATATAAGTTATCTTACGGGATACATAATACATAGTCATAATTAACTTCACATATATCTATATATATTCACATTACAAAAAACAAGTAAAATAAGTGCACATATATTATACGGCTAACTATGACTCCAAGCTATGAAAGTAAAAAAAGCTAATGTGTGTTCAAGCTAAGCAAATTCTCAGTTTCACGTCGCTGGATCTGTTGGTAATTAGTAATGGACAAAAAAATCTACCGATAAATAATTACTAACAAGATTTATACTATTAAATTTATTCCATCACTAAATCTAATAATATTTAACGATTTTTTTGTAGTGCGAGTATCTAAAATTTCTAACGACTGATAAACACTACAAAACTGCTGTGCAAATACTTTGTTACCTCAAGAAAGCCCCAGTTGTCGCAGGTCTCTTTTTCCACTTAGCACTGATCTCAGCCTCACTGGGTTTGTAAATGCCGATTGGACAATTTGTTCAAATACTGGCTAATGCTTCTTCCTAAGGACCACTTAATCTTTTAAGAGAGTAACTAGATTGAGAACCTTTATTTTATTTTTTTTCTATTAAAAAAAAAACTAGAGAATAAAAATATGTACATATTATTGTTATGGTGTTATTTTTCTTTTTAATATATTATTTTGTTTTCATTAAAAAAATTATATTGAGATTAAATTGTGTTATTATTAAAGTATTTATAGAATAGAATGATCCTCGCCACTACACCAAACCCGGCAGATAGCAGCGGTTATGGCAAGGATTAGCAGCGGTTTTTAACAGCGGCCAAACGGATAGCAGCGGTTGAAATATCCGCTAAAAGATAGCGTGCGGCTAAACCGTTTACAGCGGTTAACAACAACCGCTGGAACAACTGCTGTAAAATGATATTTTGCTGCGGTATAGTTTTGCTGCAATTTTTTCCGCTACAAAACCGTAAAAATATGACTGCCTGGAGATGGCAGCGGTTGTTAACCGCTGCAAAATACTATCCGTTGAGTTATTCTGTTAAGATATAGCAGCGGATCTAAAACCGCTGCCAAATGTTGAGTTACACTTTTTTTTTAAAAAAACCCGAATTTACACTAAAATATGCCAATTCTTTTATTCTTTATATGTTCTTCAACTCAGTTGTGTTAACGTATTAAAATAACTAACAGCGAATCAAACTATAAATTACGAAACAAAACAAAAATATATGCAAAAGTGAATCATTATAATAGTCATTTGAATTCATTGCATCAATGACTGTAAAATACGAATAGAGTCACCAGAATAAAAAACTACAAATAAATATCTCGAAAGTCATTATGATAGTGAAAAATTAGAGAGTATTCAGATTCCAACATTGATAATTCAGATCAGTAGCTGCCTGCACATCATCTCGCATGGGATGAAGTTGGTGCACTTGTCAAAGAATCCAGACCTGCAGCTATCTCAGGTGGCAAATTACCTCCTTGTTGCTGAACTATGTATGTTAATAAATTTCCCATAGTCTGTATTTTTGCCTTCCCTTCTGCTGCCTCTGCCTCCATTCTCTGTTTAGTTGCCTTTTCCTCTGCTGCCTCTGCCTCCATTCTCTGTCTCTTTGCCTTTTTCTCTGCTGCTGCTGCCTTCAGTTCTGCTGCCTCCGCCTTCAATTTTGCTGCCTCCGCCTTAAGTTTTACAATCTCCATCTGATACTCCTCAATCTGTACATCGTAGTCAGACTGCTGTGGAATGTTACGAAAAACCTGACTGGGACATGGACCAAAACCGAGTCCACGAACTCTTCCTGGGTGCTCCTTCCCAAGCACTTGTGCAAGGGAATCATTCTGTGAAAATTCCTTGCTGGAGGGGTCTTGGCTCTCAATAAGTTCAATTGCTTCCTGCAAACATGTGAAATCCGAATTTACACTAATTTAAATTCAATGGTAGTAATTGCAAAAAGAAATTTGAAAAAGTAAAGAAGATGATTTACCCCAACCAGACGCGCATTTTCATTCATATACGAACCATTCTTTTTCTTATGACTCATGGTCCATCCCTCTCCTCTACCAATAGGTCTTCCCTGTCGTAGCTCCTATAACAATGATCAACACACAATCATATAACAGACAACACTATAATATCAGAAACATGTCACCATTCTGGAACTGAATTTAAATTCATTACTTCTTCGTGTCTCTTTCTTGCCATCGTTTTCGAACCTCCGGTGTGTGTGTACAGTTGTTTCGAACGATTAGCGGCATTTTTTTACACTTCTCCTACACACAAAACGACAAACATAAATGTTATCGAGATAAAGTATTACACTTTTAATGGTTCTATAAGTCAGGCATGTACAACTTCAGGAAACACAAAAAAGGATAAGGTGACAAACTTTTTGGTAGTAGTTTTTCCACTACCACAATAAATTCAGCATATTTAGTAGTAATTCATAACGATTTATATTAGAAAACAACGAAATATCAACTAAATATTTGTTACCTGTGTGTCCTCATCCAACCGATATTCAAGAAACTTTCTCCAGTGAGAAGCCCTATTCCTGCTGGCTTACGCTTGAGGTTTTCCGCAAAAGTCAGTTCTTCGTCATAAACCTTATGGAACAAATGATTTCTTGTGTTCCTCCAAGAACTTCCTATTCTTTTTACAATTCCCCGCTTTATGATCCCTCTTCCATCGTCTTCATAGTGGAAGACTCGCTACAAATAGTTCAGATGATAAGATATTCTATATAAAAATCTGTACAGTCAATATCATCTGTGTGCATCTTAATCTCTCCTTGTAGTGTTCATTTAATAGATAAAAAAAAGCATTTTAAACTAAGCATTGGTAACGCCTTGCTTTATAAAAGAAATACTAAATATTACCTTAAACTGGTCAAAGGCATGCTCCTTGGAAGCCTTGCTCATTGTCTTCCAACTTTTTTCAGAAATTGGTAATTGTTGAAAATCAGACGCCAATGTCCCCAAGAACCCGCTCAATAGGCCCGCTGCCTGACCAACTTGTTGCAACTCTCTGTTATGGTTTAGCACGATCTTCTTTCCAGGAGGAATTGCTAATGCCTCCTTAACAGTCAGCTCCATACAATAAGTCACACCATTTTCTAACATAGGGAATGAACTTTAAATGTTAGTTTACTCAGCGAATTAGAATGCACGGAGAAGAGTAATTACACTTTCTAAGAAACTAGCATCAACAAAATACCTATGACATCAACAACCCAATAATCGGTGTCCTTTTTTTTGCCGTTGGCATTGCCTTGGCGTTCAACTTCACGTGCAGCAAATAAATCGTCCACATGGTCATCGAACGACTCGACCTCATCCATATCCGGGTCATAGTCTTCATCTTCTGAATGGTCATCCACAACTTCATGTAAATCCAGACGCTTTTTATTTGTCGCAGGAGTTCCAGCGTCCCGAATGTCACTTGACGAAGCCAGCCGTGCTTCATTGCGTGGTGGTCTAAACGGTCTAGCGTTAACCCGGGATTGTCGACCACCATTGTCGGAATGCGGAGGTGGAGGCACTCTAGCACGTCGCTGTGCACTAGAAGTATTTGCACCCGTATCATGTGTTCCATCCGTGTGCTAAAATCAAAGTAGTTAGTAAATCAACCAATTTTTTTTAGTATTCCCGCAAATTATAATGAATAACAGTCTATCCTTAAAGGCAAATGAACATTTGATCTAAGTTGTGCATTAAATAATTCACCGGTGTAGCCTGTGTTTGACTATCAGGGGCAGCTACAGGTCCGGCTGCAGTACCAACAGTGTACCGAGGTTTCCTTGGCATTTTACTTTTCCTTTACACAAAACATGGTCATTAGACAATTAGCAAGATAACAACAACGTAAAACTCAATAGTGCACAATGATTACATCAATTACATGAATCAAGTTTCAAACAAAACAGTGCACTAATTAACAATTTTAATGTCTTAATAGTAATAAATACATGAAAGTAATTAATTAAAAAAAGTGCTGTTATCAACTTTTAAAGGTGCTAATATAGGAGACAAACTTGGTTCTCTTAAATATGACATGACAAAAATTTTTTATCCCCAAAAAATAAGTCTCCAATTGATGTGAGAAATTAATGAAACTGCGACCTATAATTATATCAAAACAAATCGAGCATTACTGTAGTTTGTACATAGAATCATACGACCTCTAAACATCTATCACATTAAGTTTTCCCTAAACAATTCGTGTCCAGTTTTGAGGCCTTAATCCAAACCAGTAGGGGTAAGAGTCATTGAATATTGATAGTTACTCAACTTTTGCATAGCGACAATTTTTAGAAGTAAATCTAATTAATTTTGTAAATTTTTGGTAGCGTAGTAACAGGGCTATCTTGCTTGTAAAGCAACACATCATCAAGAACCAAAGGGAGAAAAATTAAGTATCAATACATGTGGGGCATTGCAATTTCAGCTTTAGACAACAAAATTAATACAATATTAAGTAAAAAATCTACATGCATGAGACCTCAAATATTTTAACACTAAAGACACCAAAGCAAGAATGTTGAATGACTCAGTATTAGTTTCATTACAGATTACATATACAGGATTATTTCTTCCTTCCTGCCCGTACTACGTACCTTTATGGCCTGTGGGATAAAACACACATTCAAGTTCGGATGAGAGCTCCTAAAACCAACAGCCTGCAAATCAGATTTCTATTTTGAATCAATGTTTGATAGGTGTTTTAGTAAAATAAAACCCTTTTAGATAAGGATAAATTCGAGAATATATTATCATACACTTTTCTGCACATATTAAGAATTAATTCAGGTGTGTTTGACTATGCAAAGGAATCGGTTACTACTGTGTATTATATTTTAATGTCATATGATACTATATTCATTTTATTAAAAATGCCTTGATTTTTATACTCTTAACCCTCCCTGTCCAACCCAAAGGAAGAAGCAAATCCAACAAAAGAAAAACGAAGCTTATAATTGGAATGTAATTTTTATGTGGAAAGAATTAAAAAAACAAAAAAATAGATCAACATAAACAAAAGGAACAATAAGGAACAGCAAAATTCCAGAGCTCCAGCTCAATAAAAAGCAGCATAGGACTTAAACAAAAAAATAGAAGAAATTAACTACCAAGAACAATCAAATATTGGCGTCAATGGATGAATGATTAATAATAATAAAATGTTAGCAGGTTCTTAAAGTATAAAAACAGAATCACAGATTAGTGGTTGGAGACAGAACTAAGAATGAAACTCATTTAAGAAAAAATGCAACTCAAACTCACAAAACCAATAATCCCAGCAACAATATCTCATATATCTGAACAAAAGGCATTTCAAAATCAAGAATAGCATTATAGCATCATGAAAATCACGCAAAACAGCAATTCGTACTATGAGTACAAGTTTGGAGTGAGCATTACAAAATTGGGATCAGCTCTCTGATAACTGCAAACAAGTGAAACAAAGTGTAAGTACATGTACAAGCTTACCACTGTGAGGTACAATTTTAGAAAGAGAAGCAAAAAGCTGAAAGCAATTCTCATTTTTATAACAGAAAACCAGCATGTCTACTAAAAGTGATACTTTATTAGGAGATAATTTAATTGAATTGAAAAAAAATCAAATTTTGCAAAGAAAGTAACCTGGCTTCTCGAAGACTTTCACTTTGAATACCAAACCCGAATTGTACTTTACCATCGGCACGATCCCTTGTGGCTGCGGGGAAAAAAAAAAGAAGAGGACGTCCTCAGCACTTCAAATCCAATACAACTATACAAGGATGACAACTTCCTCGCAAGAAAGTTAGCAAACAAGGACCCTCCCCTAACCCAAAATAAACGGTGAAAAGAATTACTCTCGTAGTTTCGATTGCCACCAATTAGCCTATACTCTAATTCTAAATCAATACTTTCAGGGCACAGATGATCATATCAAAATGTTTGAAAATATAACAAACGTTTAAATAATAAGTATAGTCTAGACTAACATACCAGTTTAATTTAATTTATATTAAATATTTTAAGAAGTATTAAATTTAAATTAAATATTGTAATATGACTATCTATGTCAGCCTAAACAATGTTTACGACAGAGCTGGGATAAGTAGAGTATAAATACAAAGCAAATCATTCGGATAGAAATGTCAGTGTCACAGCATCAGATTCTGTTACCCCATATCCAATAAAGCACACATGCAAAGGGAACATAAGCATGATTGAACAGAAAAACCCCACTATAGGCACCTGAAATGCTGAAAGTGAAAGAAGGTTTCCACCATGACTTGAATGCAAGTGCCAGTGATGAGCTACTAGGTCCAACTTTTGCCTGAAACTATGAGACAAAAAATACTTGAGTGATTTCTATTTACTCAAAAGAAAACTATGTAACATTGCATATTGTTTTACCTTCAGCAAGAAGTTTTTATTGGCTTGCCAGGATGCACCAATTTGAAAAGTGGAGTCGGAGATATTGTTTGCTGCTATTGCATCATCAACACTTTACACCAAAAAAATAAAATAAAAAAGATTCACCACATTAGCACACATGTATAAAAGCTTTGAATATACTTGTTAAGCCAAAAATAATACCTTGTTTGTAGCTCAAACCCAAGATCAATGTAGTTTGTAATTCCAACAACTGAATTCTATTCTAATGAATTTTTCACCTGTTCAGTTCAAGTAAAGTATACGATTTCAAAGTATGATTTATTCTGATTCAACAAGAACTTAAATCCATAAATTTACCAATTACTACAACTCACATTTTTTAGTAAAACCTCAATAACATTAGTAAGGGCAAACTTTTAACAAGAATTATTAATCATGGATGGAATTTTGCAGCACAAAGGTAAACTCTATCTAATTGTAAGTCAAGGAAACTGCACCCAAAATATATACAGGCCAATATCTTGCAGTGACGCCAAACTCAGCAACTTATGAAAACTTTAGTCACATTTGTATCCCAAGATAATATACAATGCAATTTGGCACCTTACCACACACAAAATGAGGCTACTTCCATGATTTTACCTGTGACCTCGAGATCACAAGGTAGCAAACTTATCATTGTGTCAAGACTCACCCTTTTATATTAATGCGGAAATAAAATTTTGTATATCTTCAGAGAAATGTACTACACAACATAATTAGTTGCCTTATATTTATCCAAATAAAAAAATTAAATATTAACAAATTTGTGGTTAATTAAACAAGTACAACAGATTTTTTATATATTTCTGTGAATTTCATTTTTTAGTCCATTTTGTATTTTTTTTTGCATAAATTTTTTGAGCATATCGTAGTATTTGAAATGTTAGCAGAAAAGGAAAAACGAATTGACTAATATATATATATGCTGCGTTCGGGAAGGATGAATCGCTCCCGAAAAGGAATCTATTGATTCTCTCGTCGCCGTAGTAAATAGTAGAATAGAGAAAATCGAATTTGTTTCTTCGTCTTTACAAAAAATAGGAGGAATTCACTAATTTAATTAATTAAAATAAACTGTAATAACCGCATGGATAAGCTCACACTAACCCGTCAATTTGAGATCCAATTCGCGATTTTCCTTGGGAAGTATCGGGAAGGAATTGGAATGTAATAATATCGATTCATACAGATACATAAGAAAAGGTTCTCTATTGATTCAAACTCTTAGCTGCTTTGATAGGTGCAATTGTCGTGGTTCGCCAGTAAGAAATTTTTTTAACTTGCAAAAAAAAAAGAATTCTTTTTTTTTCTCAGTTATTTCGATTTAATTCTCTGTAAATGTAAAAAAAAGAGTGTTTATAGTTCAGTTAATACTTAAAAGAGAGAGAGGGAGAAAGATAAGGACGCAGGAGGGTAGAATATTGATTTCATTTTTTACTATGAGATGATCATGAAGCTGATGCATGTGGTGGACCCATGCTTGCTTAGTAATATTTATTTATTGATTATTCATTCGGGTTCCTTCTCTCACTCTCCCTCAACACATGAAGAAGAATCTCTTATCCCCTCTTATATCACCCTTTTTACTGAGCCCTATTCATGACTTCAATTCGATCCAATTCAATTATGTTCCTTCTTACCACTCTCAAATCTCAATTCGTCTTCTCACTTTCCACCTTGATCTGATCAGACATGTACTAATAAAACAATCTCATTAGTTCCAGCAATAATTTCAAATAAAAAAAATAAAGTAGTAAATTTCCACACAAGAATTTCAGCAATTTATCAATAAAGTACTATATTTTAAATCAATTTATCCGTATGACTCAGATTAGCTACCTAATACCCGACTCAACACAAATAAACAAATAACTCAAAAGACCTAAAAAACAGTAAGAGATACTTAATAATGATTCTTAGTATATGCAATGAAAATTTTGTAAAGATGATTCAAAAAACTTGGAAAAGCTAAATGAATTCTATTCATATTCACGTTCAAGTTACATGCCTAACTTTGTTATTTTAAACTACATTGCACGAACAACAAAACAAAATCCAAAAACAAATAGGAGAGCAAACGAAAAGGTGTTACATAGGAGAAATCATCATTGACCTAAGCATGAAATGCAAAAAGACAGATACTACAGGAAGTAAATACATAAGAATGAACAAAAGAAAAAATGAAATAAAATACATTCACCTTAAGTGACTGAGCAGAAAATATAGAGCCAAAACCCACTAAATTAAAGAGCCTTCTTCTCAATGATTAATAAGACATGGTTATTGTGTAGAAGAGTAAGCTCAGTAGACGTGAAAAGATTATACGAAATCAGAATTATAAAGTGGGAAAGGGGTGAGGGAGGCGCAGAGTATGTTAACAAAATAGGAGAGAGTGACTGCTAAAATATTGGGTGAAGTTTTGAAATCCTAACAACTTCATCTCAATCAGATTTTCACCGTTTCCTTAACTACCTTATTTGATTTCAAATTTAAAATTTTAATTTATCAGATTAGAGTACCCCGTTTATACTTCTAACAAACTTAACCTTTTATTTAAAAATTTATCCTTTTAATTAATTATTTGTATGTGAACCAACTGCCTTCTGTTAATAATGTGACTGTAAATTCGGTCAATATGGCAAATTCGATTTTTGATTTCTTATCTTCAAAACAAATTTGATTATTAGTTATATCTTAAAGGTGTTTGGTCGTCTATATAATAACATATTTCATCCCATATATTTTTAAACTCAAAAAGTCTCCACTCATCTTATCTTCAAATGTTAGCAGCCAACACCAGTCTACTGTGAGTTTCATCAATTTTCAATCACACGTTCATTCAGGTACCACATGTTTCAGTCTTAGATACTAACCTCTTCTCCAGTTTTTAAACTCAAATTAAGAATGTTCTTAAGTTTTCAAGCAAGTAAAAATCTTAGTAATAGATGTTTCTTAATATAAAATTGTAACTTTGATTTTAAGCTGATTTTTTAAGTATTATCAAAATTTATAGTTATCAATTACACATACCATAATCATCATCATATGATTTATTTTTGTACATAGATTCTAGCATTATTAAAATTGAAGCCATCGAGTAACAACAACAACAACAAAGCCTTGTCCCACTAAGTGGGGTCGGCTACATGAATCAAACGACGCCATTGTGCTCTGTCATGTATCATGTCTACAGAGAGACCGTTTACATGTAGGTCTCGTTTGACCACCTCATGGATGGTCTTCTTAGGTCTTCCTCTGCTTTTCGCCCTTTGTCCATCTTCCATCTCATCCACCCTCCTGACTGGATGTTCTATCGGTCTTCTTCTCACATGTCCAAACCACCTGAGACGCGATTCAACCATCTTTTCCATAATGGGTGCTACTCCAATTCTCCCCCTCATATCTTCATTCCTTATTTTATCCAATCGCGTATGACCACTCATCCATCTCAACATCTTCATCTCTGCCACACTTAGCTTATGTTCGTGCTCCCCTTTAGCCGCCCAACACTCCGTACCATACAGCATAGCCGGTCTTATAGCGGTGCGATAGAATTTACCTTTAAGTTTTAAAGGTACTTTTTTGTCGCATATAAAACCAGATGCACTCCGCCATTTTGACCAACCTGCTTGGATCCTATGATTTACATCCTGTTCAATCTCTCCATTATCCTGTATGATGCACCCAAGATACTTAAAACTTTTAACTTTTCGTAGGGTGTTTTCTCCAATCTTCACCTCTATATTGGGGTTTTCCCTTCTCAGACTGAACTTACATTTCATATATTCCATCTTGCTACGGCTTATGCGCAGACCATACACTTCTAGAGCTTCTCTCCATAACTCCAACTTCTTATTTAGGTCTTCCCTTGACTCCCCCATAAGGACGATATCATCAGCAAAAAGCATGCACCATGGCACAGGCTCTTGGATGTGCTCTGTGAGTACTTCCAAGACTAATGTGAAAAGGTATGGACTTAAGGATGATCCCTGGTGTAATCCTATACCAATAGGGAATTCTTCTGTCACACCACCTTGAGTCTTCACACTAGTTGTGGCCCCATCATACATGTCTTTAATTGCCCGAATATATGCGATCCTTACTCTCCTCTTTTCTAAAACCTTCCATAAGACCTCCCTTGGTACCCTATCATACGCTTTTTCCAAATCAATAAACACCATATGTAGATCCCTTTTATTACTACGATACCTCTCTATCATCCTTCTTAATAGGTATATCGCTTCAGTGGTAGATCTTCCTGGCATAAATCCAAATTGGTTCTCTGTTACTTGTGTCTCTTTTCTCAACCTCCGTTCTATCACCCTTTCCCATAACTTCATAGTATGACTCATAAGCTTAATCCCTCTATAGTTTCCGCAACTTTGTATATCCCCCTTATTCTTGTAGATAGGTACCAAGGTGCTCTTTCTCCACTCATCAGGCATCTTCTCTGACCTTAAAATCTCATTAAAAAGCTTGGTTAACCAGTTGATGCATTTTTCTCCAAGACCCTTCCAAACCTCAATCGGGATATTATCAGGTCCTACTGCCCTGCCATTTTTCATCTGCTTTAGAGCCTCTTTTACTTCGAAGTCTCGAATCCTTCGATAATAGTCAAAGTTTTGATCTTCTTCCCTTGTGCATAATCGACCAAGGCTCGGAAGAATCTTCTGTCCCTCATATAAATAAATGCAAATGTTTTTAGAAGAATTGGAGAACACAATTGTTTTCAAATAACCATAAAAGGCTAGTGGCAAAAGAAAGCAACGTAAACATTAACACTATACAAGAAAAAATTACTAAAAGCAGATCAAGGTGATTATATAAACAAGAAGAAATATTTAAAAAAATAAATGGAAAAGCAACTTGAAGACCTGAAAAAAATTTAGTGTAAGTTATCTTACTTTCAAGCATGGCTATCCCGCGCTGAACATCTTCTTTTTGCCTTGAAATAACAAAAGCCCTCGATAACCTCATTATGCTTTCATTCTTCCTCTCCTCATTGTCCCCGTTGCTAGCCTCCGTGACTTATCGCTCACATCCTTCCAAAACAATCAACACAGTTTTATACTGAAATTAATTAATAGCAAATAGCAGCACAGAGACCAGATTCACTGTGCATCAAACAAAAATAATCTCCTCAAATTAACAAACAAGGAACACTGAAAACGTAAACAAAAATAAAAATTAAATCTAAAAATAAAAATGCATGAATAGCGAGTTATATAAACAAACAAAAATCAGTTAAAAACAGCATGCATAGTCAATTAAATAACTAGAGAAAAATACCTGGAAGCTCGACCAAATGTCAACGTTGATGGATGGGAGACAGAGCCACCGAGTGACAAAGGCGAGTAGCAGTAATGGCGCACCTTCAGACCGAGACACGAACAGAGATTGCGACGGCTTGGGTGCGCGAGGAAGGCTTCGCGGTGACCACAACAGCTGCTTAAAGGAAGGGAAGGAGGGTTGCCGCGGAGTGAAAGGGAGCGACCCGAGGACCAGCGGTGGCGGCACGCAGATATGGCTGGCCGCAGGTGAAGGGCGACGCGCTTGAGGAGATTCGGCGGAGATTTTCGGGTGAGGGCGGCGCTCTGAACTTTAGAAGCAGCATATCTTCGTTTCTCTTGGTGTGGGTTCTAGTTAGGGTTAATTGTGGGCTGAAACAGAGGATACTGTGATGTTGCTTCTAATAGCCGGCCAGATCACGGTTCGATTCGCCAAAACCGGATCTCGGCCGGTTCATCGATTTAATTTCAATTTTTAAAATCTCCAATTATTTCTTAATCAGCCGACTACACCTAACGAAACAATAAAAAACAAAAATAAATCTATTTGATATGCCGGAAGTAATTTATATCTGATTAGCTATTGTTTATAAATTTGTTATACTAAAAATTTTTAACGATGTTTCTATATATATTTTTTCGATTAATCAATATGTTCTATATAGGAAAAAACAATAAATTAGTTTTGTGTACTTTTTATATTGTTGATATCTTTTTTTCTTTTTTTTTTAGGTATGTTGTAAGTGAAATATGGTATTACATATAAACTATTCCTTAATTATTGGTTAAGTATATAATTATCTTATGTTATTCTTTATGATAGGATTCTTTGGAAAAGTTTGGATGAAGAGAATAAATTTTTTGACATTATATTTGGTTTACTAATTCTTTTATTTTTATTTCTTATCCATTTCAGATTATTTTTTTCGACATCTTTGATTACTAAACATAAGGTGCGTAATGATTTATGTGTATATATTGTACTATTTGAAATATGTCCCATATTATTTGTTCCTTTATTTGTTTATCATAATAATAGAGCTAATGGGTGTTTTGAATATTTAAATTTAACAAATGGCCATTTATTAATGAGTATTGTTATTACTTGACATATTTAATTACTATTTAACTTTTTCTTTATCTAACTATAAATATCAATCCTATTTTATAAAAATTTAAGACTTAATTAAAATAGTTTGTCTCGTTTTTTAGGGCTTTGATGTGTTTTTCTGCTGAGTACAATTTAGTAGTCACTCTATTGATGATTTCTAATTTATACCAAAAGAATTTTTCCCGTGACTTATATCATTTTAAAGCATTTTTTTAATTTTACATATTATTAAATAATTTATTATTATAGAAGTTACTTTATATTTTTTAATTTTTTTATGTACACTTTAATCAGTTAATACCATATACAGAAACGGATACTTTCAGTTTAATATGCAGGGGTCAAAATTTAGATAAATTTTTTAATTCCATAAAGATAGTTAACATATAGTTATTAGAGTTGATTTTTGAAAAGATTTATCAAAATATATATATATATATATATATTATATAATTTTTTTCAGAGTGTTATTTTTAATATGATAATTACACGAAAAAATATAACAATACCAAGAGTACATAATAAAATTATAAAAAACTAATAATTTATACCGGGTTTCTTATAAAAAATTATCACATATCTTATTATTCAAAAATTTATAATTTCAAAGGTTTTACAAAATCCTCTTATAGATACAAGATATAAGATATCTTTATATTAGTATTTATTTTAAGAACAAAAATTCACGAGAAAAAAAATTAGTATTTTTAACAAGAAACATAATATCTAATTTACATAATGTGATTACCAAAATATAAAAACGTAAGACATTTTGAATATAATAATATAAATATTAAATATAGAATTATAAATAATTAAAGGATGTTTTTAAAAATAAATCCATTTTAAATTAAACATATTTTGAAAGGTACAAAGACTTGAGGGTATGATATTAAGTTAGTTAAGTAAAAAATATAAGTGAACTAAACTGTTAATATAGTAAAATTACATATAAAATTATTAAATTATGTAATATTTTTTTATTCCTGACATACATATCTCGTATATAAGTATAGTTTCTTAAAATTTGAGGGGGCCGAGGCCACTACTCGCCCCCTCTAGGAAAGCCAGAAAAAAATAGCTCTATAAAATACAGAAAAAATTTTACAACTAATGCTAAAATTTTTTATTAACATACCTAAAATAAAACAGAAAAATAAACCTTGAATACAAATAATAGTAAAGAAATTTTGAATCCCTCATATAAAAAGGTTAATAGGAGGATTGTTATAGGTACAACAAAATTTTCGTACGGTACTCCATGAATGAACTTATATGAATGACTATTATATGTAAAAATGAATCTTGTTATTTTTTGCCAAAAAGTAATTGGCGTAAATTTTATCGTCGTATTATAATTGTAATTATGAGGCCTATTTTTTGTTCTATAGTAGATTTAAATTCTACCTTTACTGCACATTTTAGTGTAAATCTTAAAGTTCGTAGTTGCACACATATTTTACCATGCACATTATGTTTTTAGAACGGTATTTATTATATCATGCGGAATGAATGCCTTAAGATACGTAACATTATTTTAGTGATGAAATAGTTGTATCACATTAATTATTAAACCATATCTTTGGTGTATAATAGATATGGACAAAACCTGGATTCTTAAGCCACGAGATAGCGTAGAATATAGACGAAGACTTAATAAGTTCCTAGACTTTGCATTTGCGAATGCATCGTCGGATAACATGATAAAGTGTCCATGCCCTCAATGTGGGTTTCAATTTATGCAAACAAGAGAGGATGCGTACGACCACCTGTTGATAAAGCCCTTTCCCCCTGGCTATACTTTGTGGTTGCGTCATGGTGAGAAACCAGCTAGGGAGAGCTCTACTTGCACACCAATAGTTGAGAAACCTACACCCGAGGTGAATCCATATCTTCAAATGGTGCACGAGGCATTTAACTTCACAATGCCTCCTGAAGGTGAGGAGACCACAACAGCGGATCCTGTAGAAGACGATGATGTAGAGTTACCGTACTTGTACGATGGTCCAACTCGCGAGGCACAGGATTTTGTCGATCTTCTTGCGGATGGAGCGGAGGAATTATATCCCGCCTGCTCGAAGTACTCTAAGTTGTCTTTCCTAGTGAAGCTTTATCACATTAAGTGTATGTGTGGTGTGAGTGACAAGGCTATGTCGATGATTTTGGACTTACTGCGGGATGCATTTGATCAAGCCAAATTCCCGTCCACTTTGTATGAAGCCAAGAAAACTATCCGAAAGTTGGAGATTGAGTACAAAAAGGTAGATGCATGCCCGAATGATTGCATGTTGTATCGGGGTGAGGATGAGGGCGCGACCAGATGCAAGCAGTGTGGGACTTCACGATGGAAGCAGAAGACGCGAAAGGGTTCCGTTACGAAACTCAAAATACCTGTCAGGAAAAATGGAAAGCCTCTCCCAGCGAAGACTCTCCGTTACTTTCCTCTAATACCACGACTGCAACGGTTATTCATGTGTAGTAAAACTTCATCTGACATGTTATAGCATAAGGAGGCAGTTAATAACGATGGGTACTTGAGGCATCCAAGGGACGCTGAAGCATGGAAAGACTTTGATTCAAAGTATCCTTCTTTTTCTAACGATGCTCGCAGTGTTCGCTTAGCTTTAGCAAGTGACGGTTTTAATCCTTTCAGAAACATGAGTACCACGTATTCCATTTGGCCTGTGATTCTTATTCCGTACAATCTTCCTCCCTGGCTATGCATGAAACAGGCATCTTTTATACTATCTATGATTATTCCCGGTCCTAAAATGCCGGGTAATGATATCGATGTTTATTTGGAGCCCCTGGTGGATGAGTTGAAGCAACTCTGGGATGGCGTCGAAACTTATGATGCTAATAAGGGGACCACTTTCAAGATACGTGCGGCACTATTGTGGACTATTAGCGATTTTCCAGGTTTGGGAAATTTATCTAAGTGGAACACGTATAGTGGGTTAGCGTGTCCCACGTGTAACGTGGATGCTAAGCCTCAACGTCTAACATTCAGTCGAAAATGGTGTTACACGGGCCATCGCCGCTTCTTGAATCAGGGCCATAAATATAGATTTGACCGGATTAGATTTGATGGACAAGTTGAAAGCAGAGATCCACCGAAGAAGTATTCTGGAGCAGATGTCTTAAGGCAGCAGTGTAACATGCAAGTATCGTTTGGGAAGAGCTCAACTCTGACAGCCAAAAGAAGACGCATTGGTGAAGATGCAGATCAAGATGACTCGTATTGGAAAAAGAGGAGTGTGTTCTTTGAACTCCCGTACTGGAAGGATCACATGTTGCGTCACAACCTGGACGTGATGCATATAGAGAAGAACATTTGTGACAATGTGGTCTTCACTATCTTAAACGATAGCGTCAAATCAAAGGACAATCTTAAGGCTCGCAAAGATTTACAAAGCATGGGCATAAGGTCTGAATTGTGGCCGGACGAAGGTGGTAAATATCCTTCAGCAATCTTCACAATGTCGAACCCACAGAAGGATGTATTCCTGAAGACTCTACAGAGCGTGGTCTTTCCGGATGGTTACTCGAGCAATATTGCGCGTTGTGTTGACATCCGGCACCGCAAGTTGTATGGTTTGAAGAGTCACGACTGCCACATTCTAATGCAACAATTACTTCCAATTTTGGTGAAGAATGCACTGCCAAGTCCGGCATCAAATGTGATTGCGAATCTGTCCTCATTTTTTCGAGAACTGTGTGGAAAAGTTGTAAATCCTATGAATCTTGGTGACCTTCAGAATCATGTTGTGCAAACTCTGTGTCAGATGGAAATGATTTTTTCTCCATCCTTCTTCACTGTCATGGTTCACCTTACAGTGCACCTCGTTGATGAAATAAAACTTGGTGGCCCGGTACATTATCGGTGGATGTATCCAATAGAAAGGTTAGCTTGATACTAAACGCATTCAAGACATTTTTTTTCAAATTCGCTACGTATATACTAAGCGTTATGTCGTTTTTATGTAAAAGGTATTTAGGACGATTGAAGCAATACGTGCGTAATAGGGCACAAGCAGAAGGCTCAATTGCAGGCTATTTATCCGAGGAGATTTTGACATTCTGCTCCAGATATTTGGATAACATTGAGACTAGAATCAACCGACCAGCGCGAGTTGACGATCGACCTGCTGATGCGACAAACAATACAGGATGTGATATGTTCCCAGAAATTGGAAGAGCTTCAGGGGCTGTATCACATTTTACACTGACCCCAATGGAAAGAGATCAGGCACATCGTCATGTGATAGTCAATTGCGAGGCCGTTGCTCCATTTATTGAGTAAGTATGCACATATAAAAATTAAGCACGATTATAACCAATTTCAAACACTCAGTCAATGGACTAATTTCTTATTACTTCGTAAAGTGCATTTAGGGCAGAAACCAAAAGAAAATTACGGGATCAAACAAGGTCGCAATCTAAGATAGACCGTGTTGTGCATGCAAAATTTCCTCGCCGGTTCAAGCGTGAGGTTCGTAGAAATTTAACCTGACCAACTTATTTGTGCCCTAGAATTATAAATTATAAAGTCCAATTTTTTATACAAACAAACTATAATTTATGGTGTTAGGTTCCAATGGATAGTACCGTCCATTCGAAAGAAATGAAGTTGCTGGCATGTGGTCCCATGCTTCAGGCAAGACGTTTTGGGGCATACAACGTCAATGGGTACAAGTTTAGAACTATCACAAAGGAAGACGGTTTGAAAACACAAAATAGTGGAGTTTATGTCTCATCCAATACAAGAAGTTATGCCAGCGTGCGTGACAACAAAGTGGATGTTGGTAGTGTTCCATATTATGGAAAAATTATGGACATAATCGAACTGAACTACAGCTGCCATTTCATAGTGGTTTTATTCAAATGTATTTGGGCTGATACAACTACGAGCAGAGGAATCAAACAAGACCATCTGGACCTTACCAGCGTCAATTTTGCTCGTCCAATTCACACCGGTGATCGAGAAGAGGATGAACCGTACATATTGGCATCAGAAGCTCATCTCGTGTACTATGTACGTGATGAAGTAGATCAAGAATGGAGTGTAGTGGTTCATGTAAAACCACGAGACTTGTATGACATGGGAGGAGAGAATGAAGATGTTGAAGCTGCTTTTTCTCCTCAACCCGGGTTGAACATGTCTGCAGCAGGTGACGTCAGTGAGTTACAGTTGACAAGGAATGACGATATAGAAGACCCAATAGCAGATGTTTCTGATAACATCGATTATCTGGCATAGTGAAAACATGGCAAAACATGTACATAATTTTTAGAGTATCTGTGTGTGTTTGATAAGTTTAACAGTGTTCATGATGTACGCAGTTTGCTGGTGACATTACTATATGTGTTTTCGTATTTGAATTAAGATTTCATTTTAAGTTGATTTTCTTGAAGACCACCAGTTCCTTGCCATTTCCAACGATTTTTGCTTTTAAAAGTTAGTTTTCAAGGCTTTGTTGTGCTCATCATCATTGTTATTGTTCGTAACCTCCAATAAAGCCTATTACGATATCTAGTAAATTATCTTGAATTCGATATTGTTATCATTGACAAATATATTTAATATAAAATGGTGTTGTAACAGGAGTAATGAAAACGGAGGATTTCTCATCATGCTGTGCAGGCACAACATTCGCTAACGAAATGGCTATGGCTTCTCCATTCTCTTCATTGGAACATGCAATTACGGTTGCCAGAGACATATGGTACCGTAAGTTGAATGTTAGGTCTTGGTTGGAGGCTTTATCAGGACGATCTTGTTCTAATGAATACTTGGAAACGGCGAACGAAGCTACTGTGCAGGTCTGTTCATGAGCCGTACCCTTAAACACTTGAGTTAAACATTATTTGAGTCTCCATTATTTTACTTTGATATATGCGTACAACATTTAACCAATGATACTTGTTACGTTCATGCTAAAATTTGTAGGAACTTCATGAATGGGGATTAAGATACGAGAAGAAATTTGGCTATGTTTTTGTGACATTTGTAGCTGGAAGGACATCTGAAGACATACTTGTTGAATTAAAGGTTATAAATAAATTTCTGGCATAAAAATTGAATTACAAAGACACAATATGCTTTACGAGAAAGACCATCAACTATACATTTTATTATGGTTCAGATGCGCTTTAATAACTCGCATGGTGTTGAGTTGGAGATTGCTTCAACAGAGGAATTGAAGTATATAGAACGTGCTATTACAGAGCTTCTTTCCAAGAAATCTGTCCAAACTACCGATGAAGGAGATGGTAATAGTTAATTTTGTATTTGTTAATTCTGAAAGTCCTCTTTCCATAATTCCGCAATTTTTCTCCTTAATAACTAGGAAATGATCGGGAAGTTATGAGTATATTTTAAGTAGATTTATATGTTATTGGTTGCATGTTCAAATATTCAGTGTCAGCTGAATATTCAGGCGAAATAGTTGCTGACACTCTAGATGGAGAAGACATTGATTCAGAAGACGATTTAGATGCTATCTCCTCCGGTGGATATGACATCTCCAGGGATGTTGAGCTCAATAAGGTTCCAGAAGACAATGAAACTTTAAACACCCAACATAGAGAAGATGCCGTACGTGCTGCAAAAAGGGGTTTCGATCTGAACAAGTTGCCATGGTTTGGAGATGAATTATCAGATTCGTTATCACGTCACTGCAGCGGATTTCTGACAGAGTATTTCTGGCCAGGTCAATATGATGTTGATGAGAAATTTTGACTCAAGACTTGTTTGTCTACTTTAGTAATTTTGATTTTTATGCTCCATTATTGAACTTTGTTTCAAGTTTATGAATTCGGACGTTCACTTGATTTTTATGTTACCATTTATGGTTGAATACTTACTCAAAATGGCTGATAGTGCAAGAGAAAACCTGATTCGTAAATTTATTTTTAGTTATTCATTTATAAATATTTTTTTAGTTAATGAATTATTTTTTGTGTAACGCAAAAATGACAATTTATTTAATGCATTAAGTTGCAGTTTTTGAAAAATGTTTTTTCACTAAAAAAATAGCGAGGACTAGACTTGTTTTCAGATGACATTAATGTTTATACCAACAAAAAAGAAATTCAAGTTAAATATAATATTGCAGCGGTTAGCAAAAAATCGCTGCAAAACGTGTATCAATGCATTCAACAATTGTATATTGTGCAGCGGTTACACTAAAACCCTCTGCAAAATGATATTATTTGGTAGCATCTCCTAGAACCGCTGCAAAACGGGAACATTTTGCAGCGGTTATCAAAAAACCGCTGCAAAATGAGATCATTTGGTAGCGTCTTCTGAAACCGCTACAAGAATCGCTGGCAGATCATATTTAGTAGCGGAGGAACAAAACCGCTGCTAAATATCCGCTGCTATCTGCCGATTTTCTTGTAGTGCGATAAATGAATCGTTGGATCTTAAACTTACAATAAATCTAATATGTCAAATCAAGAGAGATACTTGAAAGCTGCATATAAAATTTCAGACAATATCTGCAATATATATACCCATCCAGTTCTAGAATTTAATCCTGCAAACATTTCACTTAGGTTGCCTTTGATAAACATGAGCAATGCTAGGAGGCCAGCAATATTTGTGATTGGTAGCCATCAACTAGCCATCAATGATGATTTGATGGTGTGAGATTGGTGTGAGATATCATCCAATGGCTCACATTTTTCTGCTGGTTATATGCTGGCCAAAATGCAACAAAATTGCTGGCCCCCTAGACTTTTTCGATAAACATTTCAGATTTGATGAGAGAGTTTAAAATTACGGAAAAGTCTAAGTGCAGCAACTCTATTAAATTCTGACCATGTAATCAACAACTCTATTAAATTCTGACCAACATGTAATCAACAAAAGAAAAGTGAATAATCCCACACCATTTGATGAAATTCCACACCATTAAAAACATTATTATGGCTACTTTATGGTTACAAATCACAAAAATTTCTGCCACTAACATTTCTCTAAAATGACTGTACGATGGTATAAAAATATTCTGCTGGCTAAATGATAGCTAAGTTTTGATCAAAAGTGATGGTTCTGAAAAGAAATTAAAAGGAAGCTCAATTAGTTTTGTTTAGAAACTATAGCATGAATATTCCGATAGAAGCTGACGACGGTGAAGATAAGGACACAAATGCCGACAATGGTGGAACTGCCTCTCCAAGTGTCACGGAAATACACTCTCATGACTGTTCCCATGGCCTTTTTCCAGCCACTCTTGGTGTGGAGTGTGAGTTCTGTTATGACTTGATGGTAGCACGTCTTACTGGAAATGACATGCTTAGAAAGCTCCTTCACCAGATTCACCACTTCCTTATCACTCACCTGTTCTCGGATAATGCATTCTTTCTCCACCAGCAACTCTACATCTTCTTTGGTGTGAACGAGCGAGCACCACAGAGACACGTAGCTGGTGATGAAAGGTGTTTCCAGATAACGATTCTGCTCATAGGCCATTAAGTTCTTCAGAACAGTTACTGTTGCATTATCAACTTTAAACGGCGGGAGCATCAATAGAGCTTTGAAATTCTCCAAGCATGATGATGGCAAGCAACCCAAGCAAAGTAAATTGCCGTTGAATGGCCGCATCGTCCCGAATGTTACGTCAACCAGGCAACTATCATCAGCACACTTAAAACTTACCCCAGCCTCATACAACTTGCTTGCGTTCACTTGCAAAATTGCATGCTCTGCAAACAATTCTTCGAAGTTCAGATACTGCTCATCGGGAACACAGCACCTCCAAACAAAATCCAGGAAATGAACTACGTCATATCTACTTATTGAATATCTCGCGTACAGACTAAGAGATTTGAAGTAAAGGAGGGCAAGTGTTAGAAATTCGCAAACAGGAAAATCTCTGCTGGCTGGGACTTTATTATAGAGTTCCTCCAACACATAGAATGGAAGCTGATTCTCAAGAAGCAGTAAGTCCCTCTGGATACCTTTTCTAACGTAGTTGGTTAACATACATTCATCAGCATATTGTCTCTCCGTCAGTAGGTGCTCCACGATGAACACAGCATCTAGCAGCACTATTTCCACTAATTTTTCATTGCATATCCCTGGGAACTTCTGCTGCGCATAGCACTCTTTTATTTTTTGAACTTCACTTTCAAGGAAACCTTTGTATTCCTTCATAATGGTAATGGCTTCCTCGTTGAAACGCGCCCAAAAGTCCTGGAAGTACATACACTTTAGCTTTTGCATTTCGCTCAGCTCTTCTTTGCCGAAGTGAATGGGTCCTATTGAGATCCACTGAGGGGTGAAAGCTACTTCATCCATATTCCTAAGTTTGGAAGGAACCGTGTAGATCATGTGATCACCAGATAGAGTCAAGTCTTCAAGGTCTTTATCAACGATCACGTGATTCAAAATGTCAAATAATGGTGGAATCAATGTTGAATGAGCAGCAGTAGCAGCAGTGGCCATGTTTCTCCAACTAACCAAACTTCACTTCCTATATAGCTGTGGAGCAAAAGGATAACTTTAAAATAGAAACCAAAAATGGAGAAAAGATTTAAGTTTCGAAAACTGTTTTATTTTATTTGTGATATAAATATAAAACTACATATACCTAGATATATAAAGTTGTTTAGTGAAAGACAGATATAAAAAGATGAGTGCTAAATGCCAACAAGGCTATCTTTTAGCGTAAAAAATGGAAAAAGTAGTTAGTGTTAATTTAAATGTAAGATAAAAAAATTAGTTGTCTAGAAATTTTTTATATAAATATTGATAGAAGATAGTTTTTGTATTGGGACATATTTTATTTAACTTTTAATTTATCAAAAATAGAAATTAAACAGTAAAAATATAGAAATAAATATTTTTTAATTTACCTTTTGTAGTGTATACGCATACAATAATGTTACATTTTTAATCTCAAGTTTTATTTAAGAAAAAATATAGGTAGACAATGAAAATATTAAACAATGTGAATAATAGATATATCGGATGTTCATTTTATTAGGTGTACGATTGGTTATTCTAATATTAAAATTTAGGTAAATAATTTAAAAATGTAGTGTATTTTCATTTTGATTGATGTTTTTATTTAATGCACAGATAAAAACATCACTCCAAGAAAAGGATTGTTAGACAACAAAAGTTAGACTAAAGATGTTCAATTACGACGCCAACGTAACATTTACTCCAACAAGGAGGAAGGAGCCAATTTTTTAGGGTTCAACCATTTTAACTAATTTTTTAAAATTATTTTTTATTTTAAAATATAAATTCTAAATTTTTAATTATAAATTTTTAAATTTTTAAAAATATGAATTAATAAATAATTTAATAATAAAAAATTAATTAATATTAACTAATTAAAAATTAATATTTTATATTATATAAATATAAAAAATTATTATTAAATTAGTTATTTTTATAAAATAGGTAATAAAATATAAAATATATATTAAAAATTAATGAAATAATATATGTATTCATACATAAATATTGAAATACATAATAACTATAGCATTTTTTATATCAAGTAGTAGCACCAGTGACTTATAGGAGAAACGAATTCTTTATATATTTTTTTTAATTGTTTGATAAAATATATTTTTTATTATTTAATATATTCTTTTATATATTTTTTTTAGTGTCACTGAAAAAATGTAAAATAAAAAATCACACTTTACTAAATAACTGAAAAAAAAATGAAAATCTATTTTCACGTATCTGTATGCTATAAAAATATGAATTGTATGCTATAAAAATATGAATTAAAGAAGAAAAGAACGGTGAAAAAAATATCAGTTGATAATTGATCTATAATCAACTTAAGTAAACCATTTCACCAATTAACCAAACACATACACCTTTATTTATGTAATTATGTGTGATTCTCATAGATGTGAACATAACAACAAATTTGAATATGATGCATTTTAAAAGGCTTTAACCCACCCCAATTAGTGCCGAAAGAAGAGAGACAAAATGACAAATTAATTATACAGCAAATTGCTAATCAATTCTAAATTATATTATACAAAGAACTTGTTAATTAATACATGATGAGAAGAAATTACAAGACAATATCATTAAAAATCAAAGAAACGGAAATGGACAACATGGTGAGACTACTGATGGATATATAGATTAAGAACCTGTTTTGTGGGAATAAATCAAAGTTTCACGTGATGAGCTCTTTTAATTAGTAGTGACGACCCACTCACTCTGTGTCTGAGCTTGTTTCCTTAGTGTAATGTCTCTTCTTTTATGTTGGTTGATGAGTGATGACTCAAGTGAAGACTGCATATGCCACTTTAAAATTATCAAGCTTTATGTGAAATTCTATATATGTTTTTAGTTGCAAAGAAGAGTTGCGAGTGAGAGGGAGTAGCTATGCGAATCAAAGAAGATAAGAAAAAATGAGAACTAAGCACTGGTAAAACTCATTTAGACGCTAGGCTTAACAAAATTGTTTATATAGAACATTCTAACGTTACATTAACTCAACCACACTTAGAGCTGGTTAAGCTAAGTGTGGTTTCTAACAACCAAAATAAAGGTTTTTTACGTTTTTAATTAAATTAAAAAATTGTGAGACTATATGATCAAATTATTTTGATAATTTTTTGGTGATTTAAATAAGTTAAATAAACAAGAAAAAAAATAAAAGTCAGAAACTGCTTAAATAAATGGACAGTTCTACTTAAGACAACTCTCAAACTCCTCTTAAGAAGAGGAAAGCTCTGTTTGATTGAATTGAACATCATTGCCATTTTTGTCATGATATCTGCTACGTGTTTATATCTCTCATAATCAAACGAAAGTTAACTCTTGAATTTCAATGCATGATATCCTTTATTCTCAATCATTTTCACACACCCCTTTGCCAACACACATTACAATCTTTGATAATGCAAACAAAACTAATACTATCACTAAAATCATGATAACTAGCATTAAAATTAATCTTAAAAGTACTTATAGATGGAGGATTTCAAGAATCACTTAGAATAGAGAGAAAGAACATACGTTATAATTAAAAAAAAATCCTAAACTCTTTTTCTAAAACTAAAGCCAGACAAATCACTTTTTTTCATAGGGTAAATCTCATGAGAATTAAAGATGTCATTATTCTTTTTTGGTCATATCCACCAAAATTCCAAAAAAACATGAATGGATACTCTCTGTTATGATGTAAGAACCAGTTCTTCAAATCTAAAGGATGACAAGAAATATCTAACATGTGCCATACAAGCTAAGCTTTCGAACAATCTCAAATACAATGTAACCGATTCCAAACTAGAAAGACATCTTGAGCAATGTGTCAATGATGACATCCCTCTTCTGAAGTGAAAATTTGCAGTAGGAAGAGCCTCTCTAAGACACAGTCAAGCTAAAAATTTGTACTTCTCCAAAATAAGCTGGCGCCAAAGTTAAAGCCAATTCCCTATTCCTCCCAACCAAAAAGTTACTTACACAACTATAAGTAACCATTACACGAGTCATAGACTTTGGATCTAGCTCCATACCAATACCAACCCACTTTCGGACCTATTTGCACATTTGGATTGTAAGAAAAAAAAATATTACCTTTCATATTCTAAGATAGAGGGAATAAAGAGTCTCCAAATGCCACCTACCAACTAACTAGATATCCTGTATCTGTAGGTTCAAATCAGAAATGTGAACATAATCCATCTCATTAGATAATTGCTATTCTCTCCTCTAACTAGAAAATAAAAAATTCTAGTTCAAATCTCCAATACATTAAACAAACCCATCCTTCAACACTTCTCAAGCCTTGCGAAAACTCCTTCAAATGTGAGAGCCCTTGTTTTCAGGACACAAAAAACAGTCATCTTGAGATTATCGGTATTCGGTATCCAACAATTGGACCCAAATAGAGTCTACCTGTCCAGTTGAGCAAACTTCTTTTTAATTTGCTAGCCTATCCCGAATCTTATCCAGGACAATATTAAAAGTTTAATGAGTCACCCTAGAATGGCTAAAGATAACCCCAAGATACTTGCCTAAGTGCTGGACAAATCTGATGGAGGACACCCCAATGAAAATCTCTTTTCTTGTCGCATAGACATTACTGGAGTAAAGCACTTCTCCGCATTAATCTTCATCCCAAATGCTTTGCAAAAAATCTCCAAAACCACCATCACATTTTGTACTTGTCTCTTTGTAGCTATACAGAATAAAAACAAATTATCCACAAATATTAAGTAGGATATTCTTGGTCCTCCTCTAAAAATAGCAACCAGCTCCCACACGCTCAGATCCACCTGATGACTAATATAGTATGCCAATCTCTCCATGCATACAACACAAAAAGATAGGATGACATAGAGTCTTCTTACCTAAGTCCCTGAACTAGAAGTAAAGTCATTCAGACGATTTTCATTCCAAAGAATAGACAAAAAGGAAGCAGTGACACAATCTATAATCAAATTGATTGTAGGACTGAAAAAACCAAAGTTCTGAAGGGTATGGGCAAAAAATCTCCAGTCAACTATGTCATAAGCTTTCTCCAGATCAATCTTAAAGGCTAAGGTGCCTTTCTTGGATTTTAGTCTTTTTCATAAAGTGAAAAATCTCTTACGCAATAATGATGTTGCCAGGAGTTCCTCATCTCAGAATAAATCCGCCTTGAAGTGGGCCAACAATCTTCGCAAGATGAGGACGTAACCTATTAACAAGGACCTTTATAATGATCTTTTAAACCATGTTACAAAGGCTAATTGGCTTGAAGTCCTTCATGGATACCAACGTTTCAACCGTCGAAATAAGAACCAGTAAAGTCTCCATCATCCTTGGATCAAGAGCAACACTAGAGAACGCCTACTTAATCATATCCCAAATATTAGGACCAATGATCTCTCAATATTCCTTGAAGAAAAAAGTTTGGAACCCATCAGGATCCGGAGGTTTAATAGAATTCATGTGAAAAACAGTTATCCTTACTTCCTCCATAGTAACTGGCGTTGTAAGATCATTGCAAGCTTCCTTAGGCAGAGAATGAAGCAGCACATCACCAAGACAACCCAAATCAACATCATCTAAATGATAGAATAAGCTTTTGTAGAAAGACTTTGCTTCTTAATTAAGAACTTTTGGATCAGTCTCCCACATCCCATCCTTGAGGAAAAGGCCATGAATCTTATTATGCTTCCTTTGTACAAAAGTTTGAACGTGAAAGAATCTTGTATTTCTATCTCCGAACCTTACCTATTGTTCTTTGGACTTTTAGAACCATAGGAGCTCTTCTTGCACTAGAGTATTATTATAATCATCAATCAACTGCTACTCTTTCTTATGCAAATAAATGTTATCCACCACTTCCAAACGCTTCTGCAAATAATTAATCTGGTGCTCTACTTCACATTTCCTAACAAAAATGTTATCAAATACCTTCGAATTAAACTCTAAGGAATTCTTTTGTACTTCTGAAAGCTCGCAATGAATCCCTCTATTATCAGATCACCATGACTAGTTCCCAATATCCTTGTACTCGGGATGAGTAGCCCACGCAACAACAAATATAAAGCGTCGATTCCCTTTAGGATGAGGACAACCTTTACAATACACTAGGATAAGACAATGATAAAATTGAAGCCTATTTAAAACTTTTACATAGGCTTCTGGAAAGATAGATAACCAACCATTATTTATACAAATTCGGTCAGGCTTTTTTTCACGTCAACATAATTTTTTACCCTCTTGTACCAAGAGAATTGTCTTCCAATAGTCTTCAGATCAAACAAACCATTATCCCCTAATGAAGCAACAAACATGCCTACTCTTTGATGAGAAAATTGGTAATCCTTAGATTCATGAGAAAATATGACTTCGTTAAAATCACCAAGAACAATCTAAGGTCCTTGGAAAATCATGAACTGTGCAACAAGATAATCACAAAGAAAAACTCTTTTATTAAATTGGAGGCTACCATAGATACCACTACACGTCCAAGTCAAATGATCAAACTGAACCTCAATCATAACACTCTGATCAAAGGGATCAATAAACTTACAACAAACACCCTGCATAGATGATAGAAACCAATGTCCCCTTATGTCCCCCACTATACCAACAGAGTGATGCCCAATCTTTTCCAGAACAATTTTAAATGTTGAAAAAGAGAGTGAATTTCAACCACAATAAAAAAAAAATAAGTCTAAATTTTCTAACAAGTTCCTTACAATGCACCTGGACTAACTTATTAGAAGCACCCCTAATATTTCAAACAATCATATTTAAACTATTTATAGAATCACCAACCTCAATTGGTGATTTGTCCTGCGGTGCTGGCACTCCCTGATCCTCAATATTTGCCACCCTCGGACTCTCCAATGCTGCACCTGCCTCCATGCTTCCATCTACTGAGGCGCCCTCTATTGCGTTGCCATTTCTATCAACTCACTACAAAAGACACGCTGAATAGCGGCGGTTTATTTAGGAATTTGCGGCGGTTTTAAACCGCTGCAAAACGAAATTCCAGCGGTTTCAGAAGCGTCGCCTATTAGGGGGTTGTAATATGATTTTGTGGCGGTTCTAATGAACCGCTGGCACAACCGCCGCAAATCAGGTTGACGATTTTGCGGCGGTTGCAGAACCGCCGCTATTTCTGTATTGGATTTAAAAAAAATCTGCGGCGGTTTCAAAACCGCCGCAGATTTATGTTGGTTTTTTTTTTTAAAAAAAATTGCAATGGTTTCGAATATAATATAAGCAATAAATTCTATAAATAAAATGAAACAATATATCTGATAAACAAGGAAGGTAATAGAAGCAGCAACAAATTATAAGTCAATAAAAGTTATACAAAGGTGTGACGACTAGAGGGCCAGAGTTGAAAATGATTTCAAATCTGAACTTGGACAGTGATATACAGCATTAAGACTATCAAGTACCACCAGAGAGCCAATGAATAACATGTCTTTACCTTGTTAACAAGGTAATCGGCAAGTGTTGTTGCATCAAGATGACCAGCAGGTAAAGCATTTTGTATTCTGTCCCGATTGAAGATGATGTTCAGTGCAAACTCCGCTGACACCTCAAGCATCCCCAAAATAGTTTTAACACTGTCAAATACTGGTTCTTTGTCTTCCTACTTCAAGAAAGGAACTTATGTTAGTAACGAACTTATGTTAGTTAATCTAAAAGACAAAGGAAATATACTAAGAGAAGTTACACTTCCTTCCTTATATTCTTTAGTTACCTGCAAATCACGATTGTATGCATGAGGGAGCCCTTTGCATAATGTAAGCAAAGTAACCAAATCTCCTATGACCCTAGCAGACTTTCCACGGACTAGCTCCATTGGGTCTGGATTCTTTTTGTGAGGCATTATACTACTCCCTGTAGAGATAGAGTCACTTGGAGTGATAAATCCAAACTCCTCAGAAGTCCACAACACCCATTCTTCACCAAGCCGAGAAAGATGCACCACTGTGATGGCATTAGCAGAAAGGAACTCCATCACAAAATCTTGGTCAGAAACTGCATCAATACTATTTAAGATGACAATTAACCTTCAGTTGCAGCTTCTTCATGCTCACCACTCAACAAAAATCCTTGAAACCTTGTTGTAGTTTGAAAACCAAAATCATCAGGTATCAACACGTTCTTCATGGAAGAATTAGCCAAGGGGAGTTTTGCGGCATTGTCTCGAGCAGGTGGTGGATTTGGTGAAATACCAAAGCCAAACCCTGCTTGACCAACACTTGCAAATAGGCCAGTTGGATGAACATGAACGTTATCCCCATGTGATACCCATTCTAATTTTATTCTGTGTATTACTACATCTCTGCAGCCATATTCAACACCTTGCAGCCTTCCCATGTCCAATGATATATCTTAAGCTACAAAAGACAAGCTAGTTCCTTCAAGTGGTTTGATACTTGTATAAGAACTACAACTCATTTTAAAAAATATTAACTTTATAAAGTGTCGAGAGACTAAAGATGGTTTTGAGAAAAATGGGGACACAAGAATATGCCAATTCTGGAGGTGATAATAACATAGACTAAACTTAGCTGAAAAAAGCGAATAATTCTACTATTCTAGGAATGACCAGGGCAGAGGAACACAATGAACTGAGGAATAAAGTTAAAGTTGAAAAAAAAATTTAATGGAATTTTACTTGGATGAGGAATTTTGACGAAGAACACAAACCAAAAACTCTCTGTCTCTCTCTCTGTGCCTCGGCAACAAAGGCAACTAAAAGAAGAGAGCAAAGATTGTTAACACACAGATCAAAATTAACAAGAAAAAATCACAGCAGGTATATATGAACTCTTCGATTTAAATAAGCAAACAGTACCCAAAATGATTTTAATAGCAAGACAAACAAAACCATATTATAAAAAGTGAAGGACCTTCTTAAGTGCTTCGGCTTCTTCCAATGCTTTTTGCGCCTCATCAACCTTTCCTTGCTCGCCTGTTCATTAATCCAAACTTATATATTGAATATAAATTAAAGGGCTTTTTCCTTAAAGAAGGCATCTCTCCTCAGTCTTCCAATGAGCTAAAGAATATCAGATCAGTGGCTTACCAAGGTCCTTGGCTTTCTTCAACTTCTCATTTATCATCTTTTGTGTTCGAGGGTCAGGAGCAGCAACAGGAATGGGAGCCAAAGGAGGTGGATTTGGCAGAGGTTGAGGTAAAGATGCCCTGTCTTTGTTAAAGGCATCTAACAGGAGCATGGACTGTTTGGAAATTGTTAGAAAGTCAAAAGAATTGTTAGTATGCTCCTCTAAAATAGTGATCAGACAAGTATCTTAATAGTTTAATGACAAAGGGAAAACAACAAAAGGAAAAAGGTCAAACAATGATCCAGAGTTTACAACACTGATAACGACACATGGATCTTAGCATTCAAGGGTGATAACTAATAACTGACCTGCTTGTCTGCTCTTTTAGTTCTAAGTTCTTCCACAACCTCTAAAGCACGAATCTTGAGATCTGTCTTGCCTTCAAGATCTGCATCCAAAATTTTTTACATGGTGGAAAGATAAATAGAGAGGCACTCACCCCATTCGCTGTGCTCCTTTCATTCTGCATTCATATTCAACCTTTGCAGCTAGCATACTTCTAAAAGGGTATGTTTTTGAATGCAGCATAGTCAACAAAAGGGCCTATTCAAGACAGACAAGAAAGGTTCAAAGTATCAAGATTTTATCATTTTGCACCTAGACCCAACGAATGGTAGGAATATACTTAACAACAGTGTATCAGACAGCCTCACTAGGAATTTGAGTCATTGGACTATTAACTGTGCAACGAAGATGGATGTACCTGACAAGCAACCGATGCAGCCTCCTTCATGAGCTTTAGCTCAGCTGGTAACTTTATCCATCGCAACTGATGTGTATAAATAGATGAATTAACAAAAAAAACATTGTCCTGAGTAGTTTAATTAACAAAAAGGAAAGGATCTGAATTATGATCTCACTCACAGTTTCATATGTTATCATCATAGCCCTTTAACATCTAAGACCTTTTTCATTGGTTATTATTATCTAGTTTTGGCAAAAGGAGGCAGCAATGTTAAAGCAACAATTGCATAACTCAAAAATCAAAATCAAATTAGTGCCACGACTGGTGTGAACAAACTTAAAGGGGCATGATTGTGCTTTGCTTTCTATCAACACTGAAGATATCAAATGCTATAAAGAATAAACAAACAACTTCACAAACAATTGGTAGAACTAAACATAAAAAATACCAAAATAAAGCATAAACAACAAATAATAAATTAATGTGTGTTTCCAGTCTCAAACAAAATCAGTATCTAGTACACATTTTATTAGTATAGTTTAAAATGAGGTGTGAGCATTTACCCATAAGAAGCAATAGAGATTTTATTCTAATCATGAGGAGTGAAAGTACACCATTCAAAGACTTCTATAACAGGATAATTATTATATACTAAGGCACACATAAACATGTTGAATAAATTATTTATTATTCTTATCAGACCTGAAGTCCTAATTTTCCCCTTTTTTTTACTAAATCAATTTTTAATAACAATCGATGTGAATGTTGCATATGAAAAAATTAATTTTAATATGATTGTTTGATGACAGCTCAAGGCAGCAGTATGAGCAATCTTGCTAAAAAATTTAAGAACAAAGAAGAACCACAATAACATAAAAGAAGAGAGAATATACAAAATAAAATAAAAAAGATAACTAATATTTGAGAAAAAATATATTTTTTAACATTTATTCTATAAATATTACTAAAAATATAATTTTATTAGTATAGCTAACATTTTAAAAAATCTTAGATAAAAAATGTTAGTCTAAGGAGAACTAATTTTGCAGAAAGTTGCAGCAGCTAAGCATCTTATAAATCAACCATGAAGTCACTGTTTCAGTGATACTTGCCAACTCTAACTGATTAGTCAAATAATTTGCTGTGTATAATGCCTAGTGTACCTAAAAGCCACATTACTTTGTCTCTATGGTTTCAGGAAAGTTCATTAAAATTTCACTTATATCAAATCTTCAATACCATCAACTTTAAATTAAACTGCTACATCTCACTTTGTCAAGCGTTCATCTAGACATCAGAATTGGAATTCATACAATCATTTCTTGGTCAATGGTCATGGATGACTACAGGATAAAGGGATACTTAGTGGTATCCAAATTCAAAGCATTCATCTAAACAAAAATCAGGTTATCCATCAAAACATTGGATAATCATCAAAAGTCAAGTGACACTAGCATTGCTAGATTGCTACTGCTTTCTCGTTTCTCTAATTCCTTTAACATTTTAAATATATCCATATGATCATACAAGGATATATGATTAATCATGAGAGTGATTTGTAGCAAAACCCACTACAAATATTATAAATTTTAGAGAAATGGATACCTCACGACGAGAAAGTTCAGCCTTCCATGCAGCTTCACGCTCCGCTACTTCACGCTCACGCTCTTCAATATAACTTTGCATCTCTCTCCTTCATGATCCTATCTTGAATATCAGCATCTAATGCTTCTTTCAACTCTTGAACAAACTTATCTACCACAGCCTTTATACGAAGAGACATCCTTGGCTCTAACTTCTTGTGTTAAAATTCCAAACCTTGAAACACACACCAAAAAAGTCTCATATATTCTAGTACTCAGTTTGAGAATGGAATACCCTAAAGAACAATAATCAACTTTGGATTTATGCTTGACAAGCACATAAAAATCTGTTTGGGAAGAATTTTCATTCTTTTAAACTTCATACTGATGCATCAATTAAAAACATAACTATCCAAAGCATTTCTTTATTACATTTAGTTTTGAATGAGCTGCAGCAATATTCTATGTTTTTAAAATTTTCTATTCTCAAAGTTACTTGTTTTTTTGAAAACTAAGGAAACTTGTCAATCTGGGAATATTACTGCATGAAACTGGCAATTGCCCTAATCATCCTTGTCAGTATCCCTAATCCCTGAATCAAGAAGGTCCCTTATAAGTTTATATTTTATCAAGTACAGAACAGAGTAAAGTTTCCTTTGAGGTGATATGGGTGAATTGATACATATAAATGTTCCAAACCAAGAAAATGAATCAAAATGTTGAGGCTCCTAATCAGAAGATAAGTTTCTTGGTATCTATGTCATTTTCAGAGATATTCAATAATAATAATAATTCAGCTCAAAGTGGTAATAAATAGGTGAATCAAACCAAATCAAGATATCATATCTAAATGAAGCAAAATGGAAGCATTTAATCAAATATGATGACACATTATGGAATAGACTCTAACCATTTAGCCATAATTAATTAATTAGTTTCAACTCACACACAAATCATCATCTTCACTTCATCAAGTCTAGGTTCAACTTTACCATTTCATTGCAAAGATCAGCACAATTCTAGTAATCCAAAACCCTAAAACTAAGTTCAACAACAACTTCTTTACTTATCCTTTTAATACCGAAAAAAAAAAAAGCAAAATGTACAGGAAGAGAGAGAGACGGAGAGTACAGACCAAGGGAACTAAGGAGAGGATCTGCCACCTCCGGTTACCGCGGCCGCCGCTTGTCGTTCACGGAGCCACAGCCAATTTCTTCAGCCGGGCACGCGCCCTTTATCCGTCGCCGCGGTCACTCCCTTCCCTGTTCGCTATTTCTCTTCACTAAAAACCTAAAAGTGGTATTTGGGGCAAGAGAACAAGCATTTGGAGAGGAAGAGAGTGTGTGCGCTGCGGCTTTGGTTGATACTTGATTGTGTTCTATCAATGAAGCCCTAATTAATTTTTTGGACTAACACGTAGGATGGAGGGGGGGAGAAGGAAAGGGAAAGGGGTTGGGGGTTGTGCTATGCTATTTTCACCTTTCACTTTTCAGTTTGTGTGTTTTGGAGTTGTCTGATAGAAATGGAAAACGAAAGGAAAGGAAAGGAAAGGCCAGGCCAGTAGCGCCCAGGGTTATTCGATGCGGTGAATGCCCAAAACCGCCTCAAGTCAGAACAATTGGAGCGAGGCTTAATTACGCATGAGAAACCGCATCAATTCAATGAAGCTGCAGCGGTTTGGGACAACAGCCGACAATTTTTGGCTACTAAGTCCCGCGTCTCTTGTAGTGACTGGGGAGTTCTGCAAGGAGGAAGGTCGCAAGCACTTTCGGAGGAAAATTTCACGACGTGCAGGAGTTTTGTGCGATGAAGATGCACACTTTCATGCTTTTCTTGTTGCCCCGTCCTAATTCCAATTGATTTGAATCCATTACTATGCAAATTGGGCCTTAAGATCCTTCCCAAACTAGACTTATGCTACCTTTCATCTTGGGCATTCAAACCTGACTTTATGACCCATTGTGATTTTTTTCTTACATAGAACTTGTTACGAGCCCTCTCTATCATCCATGCATGCCTCATTAACATGAACATCATGCACGTGAGGAGCCAATGATCTCGATCCCGTATCCTTTTCTTTAACAACTTCTGATTCCTCGCCCAAATCACAAGAATCCTTGCCCAAATCACGAGCTTCTAATTCAACCTCTTTTTGAATTTTTTTTTATCCTTGTGTGGCACCAGTGTTAGGACTTCATGATTCTTTCCATCATCGAAAACATCACCTTTCCCTTCTGAGTATTCCTTCTCCATGTATAATGATTTATCATGCCCATATCATGCACAAGTAGAGCAAATCAATTGTAAATTCTCTTACTCTACTTCATAAGTGACGCCTTCCACGATAATATATTTGATTACTGGCAACCCTAGATTAATCTGAATACAAGCTCAGACATATCTTCCTCTCTGCAAGCTTTATGGCCAAGTCTACCTTCACTGAAACCCCTATTGTAGATGCAATTCGCAGCATTGCTTGTTCCTAGTTGCACGAAATCGGAAGTCCCAAGACCTGTATCCATACTAGCGTTGATCTGAATGATTGTTCGCATGGCCTAAAGTCCACATCCCATGACTTTACTACAACATAGTGACCGTCGATCAACCAAAGGCCACAAAACATGACCTTCTCACGATCTGCAGCAGCATCAAATTTAACTAAAAAATATCCAAACCCCACGTCCAACAAATCGAACCTTCCTTTGATGTGCTATACTGTTCGAAGCTTATGCATAAGAGCCATGTAACCATAATACTTATCCAGCACTTTGATCACGATGGCTTCCTTGTTTGGTTCAGCCAAGCAGCTCTTTGTCTCTTTCGTAAAACTGACACTCGGTGGACGAAAATCACCTTGCTTACCTATCACCATCGTGATATCATCCCGAAATAAAACCCCACTAATGCAAAGACTTTAGACTTCTATGCACCAATAACCTTATCTCTAGAAGAGAACTTGGATGGCTTTTCTAAATTCTCTCGAGAAAAATCCTCTTTGACACTAGATGCATATCCTTCCACACTCTCTCCCTTATCTCTTCTGACTGCATGGCCATCTTCCTCATCATGTTTTTCTCTCAAACTCTTGCTCTCGCACTCTTCTTCTCTCTTTTTTTTTAGTACTCGGACGTATTTTATAGTTATTTTGGTAATTAAGTTCAACTAAATTAATTTAAAAAACAATAAAAATCAATTGAAAAAAAATATAAAAAATAATTAAATTTAATTACAAAAATAATTTATTTATTTTATATTTTTCTTTAAAATTATAATTAATTATATTTTTGTTCTATTTTTAAATATTTATATTTATTTTTTATTTTTAATATAATAATATTTGAAAAATAAAAAGAATCAACTAAAAATTATCTTATTTGTACATTAAAATCGGCTATTAAAATTAGCCATTAATATATTTATATATAAATATATAGGTTTTAATTTATTTTTATAATATATTTATATTTTAGAATATATTTTATATTAATAACTAATTTTAATGACTAATTTTAATTTACACATAACATAATCTTTAATGAAAAATGTAGACTAGTCCAGCTGCCCAGCACAAGCACACCCTCCAATTCCAACTCTATTATTATATGTAAAGAAATCAAAGTTAGTCTTTGGTCTAAATAAATACATAAATAAATAAAAGATCATTTGAGACTAAATGATGGCTGTTGATAAAGTGAATGCTATTCTTTGGTCTAAATAAATACATAGATAAATAAAAGATCATTTGAGCCTAAATGATGGCTATTGATAAAGTGAATGCTATTGTACGTTGGATCAAGATAAAGCAAGTGGCAACGAATTAGTAGGTGAGTGAATAATGTGATGAGAGCAATTAAAAAAAAAATAGGTTTTTCAAATTGAATAACATTAGATAATTAATTTTTTAATCCAATATTTAACTTTTTAAAATTATTTTATTTATCTTAAATTTAAACTCAAAATCATAAATTTTTTACTTATATTTTAAAGGGTAAAGTATACTTTTTGTCCCTAAAGTTTGCTAAAAGTTTCAAAAATATCCCTAAGTTTTGATTTGTTTCAATTTTGTCCATCAAGTTTTCGATTTGCATCAATTTTACCCTAATTACTAATTTTTTGATAATTAATATTTTTCTTTCCAAATATACCCCCTTCCTTATACTATCATCATCATTACAATCCTCTGCCTCTCCTTTCTCTCTTTTCTTCCTCACCGTCAACTCCACCACCATCATCATTATTGAGCAACCACCGTCAACCTCCTTCATCGTCGCCGGCCAAACCTCTCATTCTCCTTTTTTCTCTTTTCTTCTCCGACTCTCCATCTCCATCACCACCATCTCCGTTGAGCCCCATTCTCAATGACCACCACCCTTTTTCTTCTTTTTTGCGGAAACCAGCACCGTTGAAATCATCACTCTTCCTCCTTCTCTGTTAGCAAACCCAGCTTAGGAAAAAAAACCACAGCACAAGATCAAAGAACCACAACCACTAATAATAATGAGAAAGTTTGAGTGCCAATACTGTTTGAAGGAATTTGCAAATTTACAAGCACTTGGAGGGCACCAAAATGCTCACAAAGAAAAGAGGATGAAGACGAAAAGGTTGCAGCTTCAAGCAAGAAAAGCCACCATAAACTACTATCTTCAACAGCCCAATTTCCCAAACAACAATCATCATGATTTTTCTTACCATAATCATAATCATAATAACAGTAACACACCTTGGTTCTATAATCCTTCTTCTTACAACTACTATTATGACTTCACAATTTGTGAAAAATCCCAAATTAGCTTCAACATCGAAGATCAAGATTCAAACTTTTTGGTTGAGAAAGCATCAAATAGTAATTGGTATTCATCTCTGCCATCATCATATCAAGCTGCTGCTTTTTCACCACAAGATTCTTGCATATTCAATTTCTCTAATACTAGTACAGATAATAACAATAATAATAATAATAATAATAAGACTTACAACATTTTCAAGCCTGCAATTTTCTTGATTCTTCAAATCATCAAATACAAAGTCATAGAAGTAATAACAAAGCTTTGGATCTTCAATTAGGCTTCAATTTGCAGTCAAATACAAAAGGGGCCTAATTTATTAGTATAATTATTGATTAGGGTATACAGGATATATACATGCAATGAAAAGATAGGAAACTGGGTTTGCTAATAGAGAAGGAGGAAGAGCGATGGTTTCGACGGTGCTGGGTTTCCGCGAAGAAGAAGAAAAATGGTGATGGTCATCGAGAATGGATCTCAACAGAGATGGTGGTGATGGAGATGGAGGGTCGGAGAAGAAAGGAGAAAGAAGGAGAATGAGGGGTTTGGCCGGCGACGATGAAGGAGGAGATTGACAGTGTTGCTCAATAATGATGATGGTGGTGAAGACGACGGTGAGATGAAAAGAGAGAAAGAGGATTGTGATGATGCTGATAGTATAAGGAAGGGGGTATATTTGGAAAGAAAAATATTAATTATCAAAAAATTAGTAATTAGGGTAAAATTGATGCAAATCGAAAACTTGATGGACAAAATTGAAACAAATCAAAACTTAGGGATATTTTTGAAATTTTTAGCAAACTTTAGGGACAAAAAGTATACTTTACCCTATTTTAAATTAGGGTTAAGTACTGAAATCGTCCCTAAGGTCTGGGGTAAAAATCAAAATCGTCTCCGACTTTTTTTTGTTATTAAAATCATCCTCAACGTTATAGAACATTATAAAATCGACATTTTTTATTTTATTTTACCAAATTACCCTTATCAATTAATAAAAATAATATTAAAAAATAAAAAAAAACCTCCCTACTCCACCTGCACCCCCACTTCCTTATCTCTTTCCTTTCTTCTCTCCAACTACTGCCATTAACTTCCAACAACTCGTCTCTTCTTCTTCGTCTTCTTTAGGTACTCTCAGCTTCCAGAACATGCTGCAGCAAGTACCACCTCCAAACTACCCTTCTTATCAACATCATCATGCTGTTTTTGTTGCCGTCCAAGTGGGACTGAGGCAACAAGCGCATCTTAACAACAACGTGAACAACAAAAACAGGTTGATGACTAGCAGTAGTAATGATTCATCAAGGGAGGAATGGATCCAGAGAAGAAGTGATGGTCAAGGAGAACCAATGAACTTAACCCCTTAATTGCCCAAAAATTCAGTAACCATACAAATGAAACAAATAAAAAATCCAAAATTGATTATCAACTAATTATCAAAACAAACAAACAAGAAGAAGAGAACAAACCCCTCAATTGCTTGAAACTGCGATCGAGTTCTGTTTTTTGCTTTTTGCTTCTATTGCTTCTGTTTCTGCTTTCTTGCTTTTAATTAGAAATAAAATCAAGGAGCATTTTCAAGAAGGTTTATGATATGAGCACTGGATCCTGAGCCAATGCTACGATTTGTTGATTTGTGGGAGAAGTTGCTTCCTCCTTCAGTCCTCACTGCCATATTAGACAACATAATCTTGCCAGAATTGTCTGCAAATACTTGGGAACTACATCGAGACCATTCCTATCCACACTTGGGTGCATCCATGGCTACCAAGGATAGAGTACAAGTTGGAAGGTATGTACCAAGTCATTCGTTTTAAATTGAGTTCTGTTTTTGGTGCTTGGCATCCAAGTGATTCCAATTAAATTGATTTCAATTTTTTCGGGTAATTAAATGGACTTCTGTGATTCCAATGCCGCACCACCATCTTCATCTCCATCATCTCCTCATACTTGCTCTTTGCGTCATCCTCTTCCGCCACCGGCGCCGCCTTCTTTCCTGCCATCGGAGGCGGCGGCATCATCGGAGGAAGTTGAAACTTGGAAAGGAGGGTCAGTAAAATTTTGGGGGTGAAGGGGGGGAGAGAGACCGAAGAGGCTGGGAGTGGGGTGGGTGGGGTTTTTCTCTTTTTTTTAATATTATTTTTATTTTTGTTTTAAGGATAAAATTGTCAAAGTATTATTATTTTTTGTAAAAAGGATGATTTTATAACGTTTTGTAACGTTGATGATGATTTTAATAACAAAAAAAGGTTGGGGACGATTTTGATTTTAACCCAAGACGTTAAGGACGAAAAAAATACTTAACCCTTTAAATTATAAAGTTAAACTCTAAATATAGTTAATGTTGGCTAATAAATTTAATTCCTATATTTTCTTTTTTAAATTTGATATTATCTGTATAAATGTAGTTTTTATACATATATAAAAGTAAAAGTAAGTTATAAATTTTTTCTTAAATTTAAAGCTCTGTAATTTTTTCACTTAGTCATACTATTTTTATTATTATAAAACTCATTTATAATATTTATTATTGCTATTTTTAATCCTTAAACTTGTGTCTATTTTATTAAATTTTGAAATAAAAAAATCGAGATTTATGTAAAATAAAAAAAGTAAATTAAATGTGTAAATATAAAATTGTAACGAAATTTAAATCATCAAATTATCCAACCCAGTAAAAATTTTATAAATTCGACTGACTTATTTAAAATTGTAATATCAAAAAATTTTAAAAGTTATATCAAAACTCTAATTATTATTATTATTATTATTATTATTATTATTATTATTATTATTATTATTATTATATTAATGGAAACTTTCATTCTAATTTTTAATCAGGGACGACAAATTAAATTTGGATCTTATAATGATATTTTATTAGCTGATTTGATGACCAACTTCAATTCTACCTTGTAATTCAAATGCAGTATATAGAACTATATGTTATGTTTTTATACATTTACTAGGAACTTTCATTCTATTTTTTAATGAGGGACGACAAATTTGGATCTTAAAATAATCTTTACACTACTAAAAAAAATTATTTTTATTAATTATTTATTTTATTTTTAGCGATAATAAAAATAATCGTTAATATATTTACTAGTAATTAGATATTAGTCGTCGTATATTTTATTGTTAAAAATTGTAATAATAATTATACAATTATTAATAAAAATATTTTAATAACCGTAAAAGATATATAATTACTATAATAATAATAATAATAATAATAATAATAATAATAATAATAATAAATATATAATTATTGTAAAAATATAAGTTAAATAAAATATACAATAATTATTATATTATTATTACTAAATGTAGTTTTTGCTGTAGTGTTATAGCTGATTTGATCATCTTCATTTTTTTTTTTGTGCAGTAGATAGAATATTATATGTTTATTGGATCTATTATGTTAATTAACCTCCGGATAAATATAGATGAAATGATATTTCAAAAAAAAAATGTAGATGAAATGACAAATATGTTAAGCTAATATTGGATATTGTTACGGCCTGACCCAAACTCACGCGGGTTAACCCGACCCGAGTCCTCGCCGGCCCAGTAATGCACTCTCCACCCGACCCGGACACGCGTTCCGTACGGCTTGCACACAGCCGTGGGACAACACCTTTGAGGGTACGGGCCTGCCCACTGGAAGGGCCCACTACTGACATGTATATAAGGGGGAGACTGGCTCTCCCCCCAAGGTACGTCACATTCTTACACCACCTCCTTTCCGCCTGCACATATTCTGACAAGGGCGTCGGAGTGTCTTTGCAGGTGGCACCCCTCCTCTACATACGAAGTGCTCGGGACCTTGCACACCCGGGACCAGGAAACCACGACCCAACGAGCCTCTCCATCATCCCAAGCGTTGACTTCAGGGTCCCAACCCAAACCGTCCGGTACCTGACCTACCGAACATTGGCGCCGTCTGTGGGGACGGGTTCATGGATTTCGTGCTGGTCCAGACTGGGACAGGTTCCGAGGTAGCGCCTCCCGTGCTCGGGGGAGGCGCCGCCGCGACGGAATCCCGGCAACAGCAACGGTCGCCCCCAAGGGATGCGACACAGACTCACGAGAGACGCCCCTTCAGGGGGACGGGTGATAACCACGCCAGGATAATGCAAGAACTACGCCACAGAATGCAGGACTTAGAGCGCAGGCTAGCAGAAAGAGAGCGCGACCAACGCTCCCCAGAACGGAGCCCCACCTGTTCCCGTTCAAGGAGCCGCTCAAGGCGCACGCCGAGCCCCCAGTACGAGTCGGAGAGCACTGGGGGGCGAGTACGCCCCAGAAGGAGAAGTCGCGACCCCATCATCTACGCCCGACACGAAAGGCGGCGCGCGTCGAACAGGGGCGACGAGGAAGCTCACCGCGAGAACAATGAGTCGAGAAGAACTACCCGAGGACCCGTCATAATAGGAGCGACCCCTTTCCACCGCGCTGTACTCGAGGTCCGACTACCAAAACACTTCGACAAACCGACAGACATGAAATATGACGGAACGCAAGACCCCCTGGAACACTTGACGGCCTTTGAGGCCAGGATGAACCTAGAAGGGGTGGGAGATGAGGTCAGATGCCGCGCCTTCCCAGTCACCTTAGCGGGCCCGGCAATACGGTGGTTTAACAACCTCCCGCAAGGCTCGGTGACCCAATTTTCCGACATCAGCCACGCCTTCTTGGCTCAGTTCACAACTAGGATTGTCAAAGCCAAACACCCAATTAATTTGTTGGGGGTAACACAGAGACCCGGAGAGCCGACCAGGAAGTACCTGGACCGTTTTAATGACGAGTGCTTGGAAATTGACGGTCTGACGGACTCAGTGGCAAGTTTGTGTTTAACGAACGGACTCTCGAATGAGGACTTCAGGAAACACCTCACCACAAAGCCCGTCTGGACAATGCAAGAGATCCAGTGCGTGGCCAAAGAATACATTAATGACGAGGAAGTCAGCCGGGTTGTGGCTGCCAATAAACGGCAGCCCGCCTACAACCAATTCCGGCACTTCGAAGCCAGAGAAAGACCAAAGGAACACGCCAGGGACGGCGGTCCGAGTAAACCACCCAAACCGTTCCCCCGAGTTGGGAAGTTCACCAACTACACCCCCCTCACGGCATCGATCACAGAAGTTTACCAACAGATAGCAGAAAAGGGGATACTGGCGAAGCCCCGACCACTGAAGGACAGGACGGGAGGAAACAAGAACCTCTACTGCGAATATCACAAGGGTTACGGGCACAAGACCCAAGACTGCTTTGACCTAAAAGATGCCCTCGAGCAAGCTATCAGAGACGGCAAACTCGCCGATTTCGCCCACCTCATAAGGGAACCAAGGAGACGCAACCGAGACCACAACACCGAAGATAGATCCCGACCAACGAGGCGACGACAAGAACCAGGGGGTGACGACCACGGCCTCACGGTGGTAAACGTGGTAACGGCCAGAAATACCGCCCCGAAGTCGAAATCGTCACAGAAAAAAGATGCCAAGGTCCTAGCGATCTCCACCTCACCCGTTAGAAGCCTTAAGGGTCTCCCAACTATCTCTTTCGGCCCGGAGGATCAATGGTTCGACGAGGCGCCGGAAAGTCCGCCCATGGTCATCACGGCTAGGGTCGGAACTGGCCTCGTCAAACGAATCCTGGTAGACACGGGGGCAGACTCAAATATCATGTTCCGAAACGTTTTCGATGCCTTGGGATTGAGAGATTCCGACCTAACGACCCACCAGCACGGTGTGGTAGGGCTAGGTGACCACTTCATCAAGCCGGACGGAATTATCACACTCCCGACCTCTGTGGGACAAGGGCAAAGGCGGAGAACAGTCATGGCGGACTATGTGATATTACGAGATTCGACGGCTTATAACATCATCCTGGGGAGAAAGACCATCAACGACTTGGGGGCAGCTATCAGTACGAAACTACTGATGATGAAATTTATCACCGATGACGGATCCGTGGGATCCCTCCGGGGCGACTTGGAAACGGCGATTGCTTGCGACCACGCCAGCCTTTCTCTCAGGAAAAAATCCAAGGAAGCGTCAGGGGTTTTCCTGGCCGACCTGGACGCCAGGGTAGACGACAAACCCAGACCAGAGCCAGAAGGAGACTTGGAAAAGTTCAGAGTCGGCGAGGAGGACGATAAATTCACATTCATAAACAGAAACCTCCCGCACGAGATAAAGGAGCCTTTGATGGAAATGATCAGGGCTAATGCCGACCTCTTTGCCTGGACACCTGCCGACATGCCAGGGATAGACCCCCAGCTCATGTCGCATCACCTGGCCGTAAAGGCAGGAGCCAAACCAGTGGCCCAGAGAAGGAGGAAAATGTCGCAGGAAAGGGCGGACGAGGTAGCCAAGCAAACAGCCAGCCTCTTAGAAGCGGGATTCATCCGGGAACTGGACTACTCGACTTGGTTGTCGAATGTGGTTCTGGTTAAAAAACACAACGGGAGGTGGAGAATGTGCGTGGACTACTCTGACCTCAACAAGGCTTGTCCCAAGGACTGCTACCCCCTACCTAATATTGATGCACTCGTCGACGCAGCGGCAGGGTACAGATATCTGAGCTTCATGGACGCCTACTCAGGGTACAATCAGATACCGATGCACCGACCCGACGAGGAAAAAATGGCGTTCATAACGCCAGGGGGCATCTATTGTTACAAGGTAATGCCGTTTGGTCTAAAAAATGCAGGAGCCACATACCAAAGGTTGATGAATAAGATATTCAGCGAAGTCATGGGCAAAACAGTGGAAGTCTATGTAGATGACATACTCGCAAAGACCGCACGACCTGACGATCTCCTGAGCGACCTTAACGACGTTTTCTCGTCCCTGCGACAACACGACATGAGGCTTAATCCGCTCAAATGCGCGTTCGCCATGGAGGCCGGAAAGTTCCTGGGCTTCATGATCACTCAAAGAGGAGTGGAAGCCAATCCTGAAAAATGCCAAGCGGTCCTTCAAATGAAGAGTCCGGGTTGCATCAAGGACGTCCAGAGACTTGCTGGGAGATTGACAGCTTTGTCCCGTTTCCTCGGCGCATCGGCAGCAAGGGCCCTACCTTTCTTCAATTTAATGAGAAAGGGAATGACGTTCGAATGGACCCCAGCGTGCGAAGAGGCATTCAACCACTTCAAGCAAATCTTGGCGGCACCACCAGTCCTCGGGAAACCCAGAGCCGGAGAACCGCTCTACCTCTACCTATCAGTAACCGAGGAAGCGCTTGCCGCGGTCCTCGTTACAGAAGAAGCAAAGACACAACAGCCCGTCTACTTCATGAGCAGGGCACTCCAGGGACCAGAGCTGAGGTATAGCAAACTGGAAAGACTGGCGCTGGCGCTCCTAGTGTCCTCCCGAAGGTTAAGACAATACTTCCAGAGTCACCGTATAGTTGTGAGGACAGATCAGGCGATTCGACAAATACTCAAAAACCTGATTTGGCTGGTAGGATGATGACCTGGGCCATCGAGCTCTCACAATATGACCTACAGTATGAGCCTCGACACGCAATCAAGGCCCAGGCAATGGCAGACTTCTTGGTGGAGGTAACGGGCGACCCTCCCGAGGAAACAGGCACACGGTGGAGGCTTCATGTGGACGGAGCCTCCAACCAAACGTCCGGAGGAGCAGGGGTCATCTTGGAAAGCCCAGCAGGGGTCATCTATGAGCAATCGACCAAGTTCGAGTTCCCAGTGTCGAACAACCAAGCAGAATATGAGGCTCTCCTAGGCGGACTAATGCTGGCTCGGGAAGTCGGGGCGACGAGGGTCGAAGTATGCAGCGACTCCCAAGTCGTCACCTCGCAGATAAACGGAAGCTACCAAGCCCGGGACCCCCTCCTCCAAAAGTACTTGGAAAAGGTTAAGCAAATGACAAGCCAGTTCCAGGAGGTCGTCATCCAGCACGTTCCAAGAGAAAAGAACACACGAGCAGACCTTTTGTCGAGGCTTGCGAGCACAAAGCCAGGATCGGGTAACCGGTCGCTCATCCAGGGCATGGTGAAGGAACCAACGGTCGCCCTCCACTTGACGGAGTCGAGCCCCTCATGGCTGGACCCCATTACCAACTTCCTGGAACTCGGCAAGTTGCCTGAAG